>NC_034188.2:51764677-52964677 GCF_002021735.2 Oncorhynchus kisutch | reverse complement strand
TCACACTTATTTCTACCTCGGCCCATAAAAATGACACTGCATAACTCCCCCACACCATAAAACATGAATATATATTGCTGTCTTTATTGAGATTCCATGTTCGCTTCTGGGTGGGAAAATTCCAATGCAAACTTAATTTATTCTTCACACTAAATAGATGACCAACCCTATGCAAACCATGAGGGATACCCCCTTTTTCCATATCATTCACAGAGAATCCATACTGTATGTGATGGGGGCAGAGGGTGTGATCAAACATTAGCATGCTCATGATGATCCTCAACACACATTATAACACTACCGCTTTTAATGCTGCATGGACATTGGCTAATGGCTACTGGCCCCACTCCGCTTCTTGTGTTCTCTTGAATAGCCAGCCTTGTTTCCCAGCGGTCACTATTACATCCGGTCCTTTTCCCCTTAGCATTCCCCAGACTGCAATGAGCACTGATGGGGCCCCAGACATTACACAGGCGTGAATATGAACCAACAGAGTGAGTCCATTATCGGAGACGGATGAGAAAAATATTGTCCAATAAACTTGTGTGGCCGCGCAGTGAAACCAAAACACTTCTGCTCCAGTGGTGTGTGGGCATCGTGGAGCAGCTGTCAGCACCAAGATTAAATTGGAACAATCCATTTTAGTGAAATGAAGGCTCTTGGAATAGAGCCCTCCTGACACATGCAGGTTTATATTAGTTTACCAAACAATGTGGTTAGACTAACTGAACAAAAAACCCAAGAACCACCAACATTGATTTTTGAGTGCCTAGTATGGACGTTTGGTCAGCGGTTGGTTGAGGTCGGTGGCCATCTTCAGAGGCCTTGTCAGAGTGTCCAGTCACAAATTACACTTAATTGATATCCACTGTTTTATATCCACCTTCAGAAATAATTCTGCCTCTTCCATCTACACCTTGGTTCCCTTTTATGCATAAATGAATAGAAAATCAAGGGCAGTGATAATTAATGGAAAATTAGGGGGATTTCAAACCATCCCAACCATCCCATTTCCATATACAGCAGCTGGTGTGGCAGTGGAGGAGAAAAGAGATGTGCATTGGGCTTCATTATGATTCCAGCCGGACACATTTGTCAGGGATTATCTCTGAGTGTCTAACACCTAATTACCGTTGGGCCACTGTGCAGGGCGTCCCTCTGAGAACTCTGCTGGCTCTTGCTGGCCGGCTGGTTGGCTGCAGCTGGCACCTCTGGGGTGCCCTTCTGACCCGCTTGCCCGGTGGTACTCTTGGTCTGCCACCATGCCCTCACACCACGTCCTTGCCAGCCAGCTGCCCAGTCGACCGAAGGGACATCCGGTGTCATCTTCGATTCAGGGGATGCGCCAAATATTGAATATAGATGGTCATATTATTCAGAACTACATACAAATACCACTTTCTATGTTATTTCACCTAGCCTACCGGTGGATTTGCCTGTAAGCATATAGATTAAACAATGTCCGTGCATTTGTTGTTGCTGTGCTTCTTTGTTTTATCACAGTGGAGTCAGCAAACACTTGCTATTTACTTTGCCCTTAGACTAAATCATTCCTTAATATGATCATTCCACCCTGCTGCTCACACATTTCATGGCTCTTAACCTTTAATAGATTTTTTTGATATGTAGGCTGCAGTGCCCATTAGAGTATTAATCAAATAGAGTCCAGAGATTGTATTTTCTATTTTTCCATTGAAATTCATGGTAAATGTCTGTGCCTATGTATTTGAGTGTTTAAAGAGGATTGTAAACACATTTTAATCAGGAAAGTATATGGACATAGCTCACGATTCATATATACTGCAGTGACAGTCACAACAGGTTCACATCTATCTTTAGGGCATATTGGTAATGCAGGCAGAATGCATTACACTGTAAGAAACTTCAGGAAAAATTAAGTGGTGGCAAATAAGATTGCTTACACTTAAAAAAGGTGCTATTTAGATCCCTTTGAAGAACCCTATATGGTTCAAGATAGAACCATTTTGTTCCGGGAGGAACCATAAGGCACAGCCATTGGGCTCCCGAGTGGCGTAGCAGTCTAAGGCACTGCATCTCAGTGCTAGAGGCATCACTACAGACCCGGGCTAGATTCCAGGCTGTATCACAACCAGCTGTGATTGGGAGTCCCATAGGGCGGCGCACAACTGGCCCAGCATTGTCCAGGTTAGGGTTTGGCCAGGGTAGGCCGTCATTGTAAATAAGAATTTGTTCTTAACTGACTTACCTAGTTAAATAAAGGTTACATTTAAAAAAATTAAGAATAATAAAACGGGCTATTAGCTGCTTGTTACATGATGTGTCTGCATTAAGGCACCCGGTAATTGATGGTTAATGCACATTCTGGATACAGCCTCTCGTATTATACTGTACACACTGCCAGGTAAACACTCTCATTAGCAGGATGAAGTTATGTCAAGGGGAGCATGCCAGTGACAAGTGGGTGCTTATTTGGAAGATAATTTTTCACAAATATATGCCCCAGAACTTAAAACTCCTAATTAGAGTATATATCCCTCATATTAGGTAGCAATAGTGCCTTAATTCCTCTTGAATAGTGATTACTGTCACTGGAGTATACAGTATGGTCTAGAGAATAAGACTGATATCAAAATGTTTTATGGGCCTGTGTCTGAGAGCACTCCCAACCTTACCCCTCAAATCCCAGTCTCCCTGGGCATGCCAAAGGCAGCTTCACCTTAGCTGGTGAGTGCCGGGCCAGTTATAGGGATGGTTGGGACAGAAAGGCTGTAGACGAGGGGGTTACATGGCTGCTTCCCTCCCAGCGAGAGTTCCTGGCGTCTCCTTAGAGAGGCTCCTCTCACCCACTTCACATTGATTAGAGTCACGTTAGATGGCAGAGGTAGAGCGACAGCTTGGAATCTGATCATAAAGTCCCCACCCAGAGTCATTCGATTTCAGGCTCTACAAAGAGACACTGTTCTTGAACCTTTTCTAATGTGATTTTTTCCCCCCCACTTTCCCCAAGTGTTAGTGTGTAGGGTACACAATCTGCAGAGCAAGGACAGAGCACTGGAAGTCAACATGCAGTAGTGCAATGGAATTGACAACAGCATTCATTCATTGGTTTGTTCATTTTGCACAGACAGTGGTGGTAATGTATAAATATGAAACCATTTAAATGCAATTCATATTTTTTTAATGTATCCTTGAGGTTTCCACATCAAGCTACACCGTTAGAAAAAAGGGTTTGAAAAGGGTTCTTCGGCTGTCCCCATAGGAGAACACTTTTTGGTTCCAGATAAAACCCTTGTTGGTTCCAGGTAGAACCGTCTGTGGTATTTATTTTCATTTTTTATTTTTATTTACCCTTTATTTAACTAGGTAAGTCAGTAGAGAACAAATTCTTATTTACAATGACGGCCTACCCCGGCCAAACCTTAACCCGGACCACGCTGGGCCAATTGTGCGCCGCCCAATCACGGCCGGTTGTGATATAGCCTGGATTCGAACCAGGGTGTCTGTAGTGACGCCTCTAGCACTGAGATGCAGTGCCTTAGACAAGCTGTGCCACTCGGGAGCCCATATCATGTTTACACATTCAATTAGGGGATATCAGGGTAGAGCAAATCATTATTTCATCAACATTTCCTAAGTTAGTCGGCAGCAGCTGTTCGACATGGGGTCAATGTCTCCCACAGACAGTTTTTAAGTCAGCTACAGCATGTTCCAATGTCAACACTAGCATACAACCGTACCACTTAGAATGAAGAAATGTTTTGGCCATGATTTCCTAAGTAGCTAGTATTCTAGGGAAGGTATCGGAACACAGCCGTGTGATATTCTCCACCAAGGCCATGATATTCAGCGTACCTTAAAGACGCGGAGGCGAAGCCGCCACTTGGCGTTGTCCACGAGCCGGCGGCCAGGGCTCTCATCCGTGTGTGAGTGTGTGTGGGTAGCCTCCACTCTATGTGGACACCCTACGTTGGCTGGACTCAAGTCTGCCCGCCGTTAAGACTCCTGGCCGCCTGTCATTGGCTCAGCTCGGGCCACCTGCCAATCTGCCTGTGAGTGACAAGGAGAAAAAAAACACAGATGAGGAAAATAAAAACACACACAAACTGTCCCTTTTACAGGTACATTTACGTATAAAAGGTAATTAACTTGACAACGACAGATGAGTGATTACATCTAAGAAGTGACAGAAAAACACACATTTTCCACCAGAGTTGAGAAGATTCCGAAATCTGAAGATTGCTTTTCATTCATCAGTATGCGGTGGCCTTGAGCAGTGTGGGAGATAAATGATAAACAATTTCTGTTGATTTTAAATGAAAAAATCCCAACGGATTTAAAGGATTTTTTTTACTGTGATAGCTAACTGTGTATATTCACAAGAGACAACGACATGAAAGGTGTGGATAGAGCTTTGTAATAAGGCCATTTTCAAACACAGAGGATTGTGTGAGCTTTTTTTGGGGACATTTGGACTGCTACAGGGGTTTTGGGTAATGGTTGCATTTTAGAATGCCTGTGAGATCAAGCGCTCATTTGAAATCTCTGGCAGCTCATCGTTGCGTCATCATTTTTCTTGTGGCTCTTCAGGGCTAGAATATACATTTCAACCAGACTTCAGGAGAGCTCAGTCATGCCTGTATCTATTAGCGTGTTTTACATGTGCCATGCAAACACAATAGTTTAAACACTATGCACACTGAGATTCGCTGCATGAAACCTGAACTGGAAAACTGAACTGATCACTACAGCATCAGAAGCTTTGCACCTTGAAGGAATTTCCCTCCGTGGGAAACTAAAACATTTGGAGTGTTTGTCTAATCAGGCAAATGAACATGAATATATTGTTAATACATAACAAACAAAGCAACACTTGATTAAACCTCTTCGTTGATGAATATTGAAGGATTTTCTGCTCTATCGACTGGATATGTATTCGTTTAGCCATACGTGCATCCCTACAGGCATCTACTGAGTTGTACATTAGTCACACTCGTGAGTTATGTTATCCCCCTTAATCAGAGACAGCATCAGACACGATGCCAGGGAATCGAATTGAAACATGACGAGGAACACACAAACGTAAAACACACACACACACACACACAAAACACTCCCTCTCTCTCACTGACATATCCTGAGGTTTGGCCCCTTAGACGTGTCATAAAGACAGGACATCTCCAATCAGCTCCATCTGGCTGCCAGAGTCTGGCTGCACAAGCAGATCAGGTACGGCAAGCATTAGACAGTACCTCTGTTTTTTTTTCTACAGTTCATGTAATCACTCCATCGCACTACCAACATCAGCCCTGCACAGCTCCCCTATCTCGCAGTACAGCAGCCGGCATTCGAGCCTAGCACTCTGGTGCTTTACAACCCATCGACATTGCTAATAGCTGGAAAGGTCAAAGCACATCTTAGTAGAATGGTCGCTCAGGCTTATCGCTTGTACAGTCTTCCCCTCTTCCTTCTTTTTAAAATCTTTTCACATCTGACATTTAGGGCAAAGGGGTTTTAAGGTCGGCTCAAAGGCCATATCGCAAATGCGGAAATCAAACAAAATTAGCAGAGAGCTTGGAATCAGCCATCACTCTATTTGTGCACGATTCATCACCTGGGGTTTCCTTTAATGGTTGGTCACCCCACTGTGGAACCGTTGCTGTGTTCCTCATCTTAGATGTGTCTGAGGCAGCTAAAGAGCATCATTTATCACTTCAGCAAGTCTGCTCATGATGATGCCACCGGTCGCGGTCGGTGGTCAGCGGTCACACACGGTGTCAGACCTCTCCTCAACTAAGGCATTAGGATGGAGTTAACTGAACTGTCTAGCTAAAATGGACCTTCGGGGCTCAGATTGTCACGGCAACAGGTTTAGTCATGGCACTGGGGTTGCAAAGGAGTGACACCTGATTTACTTGACGACGTGGCCCTGATTGTCTCTGAACCCGACGTGTGCCGTGGTTATGGTCATCTGGTTATGGTCCAGCAATCCCGGCAAGAGCAGGCACGAAGCCAACCTTACGTCTGGAGAACAGAGAGGAGGGTAGAGGAAGACAAAAGATCCAGAAATGGCTGCAACCTTCAACCTTTCCTCCCTAACCAACCAATATACAGTGTGCAGTCACTCCAGTCAGCAAAGAAGACAGGTTGTCATGTCACTGGCACTGAAGTGTTTCTTGTAGACGATGCAGCTGCTATTTGTTCAACGAAGGGATTTGTCACAAGCTATAACACTACAACATTTCCATGTCTCCTTTTACTGTCAGTATGACACATGGTTCTTCTGAAGATATTGAATTACAGGTACTAGATGTATATTGGTCCTAGTAGGCTGCTAAAAAAAAGCTTGAATGCTGTGCTAAAGCAATGAATGACTATGTTATGAACAGTGCTCCTTAACAGCCACTCCATTGTGAAGGCTTCAAGGGGGAAGTCATAATGCAGAAACAAAACGGTCGATGCGGATGCAGATCGATTGGCTCACTGCAAAACTGCAGCCACATGGAAACGCTTTCCCGTTGGCTCCCCTTAACATCTTAGCTAAGCAATAATCACTCTACACACAATAGTCAGTCCGACCAGTGTATTCCAACCACACGGTAAACACAATGAGGTCAACACAAATGTTTGAGTTTGTATTAAAACCAAACAGCATTCTCCACAAAAATGTAGAGGAGGTTAAGATCCAGTCTCCATTCCCTCCTCCTTCTCTTCCTCTCCCTGAGGGAAAAAACAACATATGCTGACTTCAAGGCAATCCAAACGTTATTAGTCTTGGATGGACAATTGACAATCCCCAAGATGCTCATCCCGTTTGAGTTCAAGGGAGAGAAAAAGAGAGAGAGAGAGAGCTTCACTTAAGCACTTTCTCAACTTGCAACTGACAGTCTTTGAATTGAGTCTTGCCTTGCCCAAGCCAACACCATACCCCCCCCCCCCCCCCAAAAAATAGCAAATTCAGGAGGAAACAAGGAGTGAGAATGTCTGTGACATAAAGAGAGAGAAAACATACCAAGCAAGAGAAAAAAAGAAAGAGAAAGGGGGCAAGTTCTTTCCCCAGCATTCTTTGCACTTCAAATCCACTGCACACACCTACCCTCGCCCAAAATGCACAATCCGATAGATAGAGGGTGAGAGAGACAACGAGAGAGAAACCTAATTGCTATTTCACCGTTTTGGGGGGAGGGGGGAAGGGGGTGGCTCCCATTCGCTGCAGGCCCCACTGTCCAAAGAGCAATTTTCTCTATATTATAAAGATGATGAGCCACCCTAACCACAGGGCCAGGGGTGAGCATGAATCATTTCACTCTGGGGGAGAAAGATATATATATATATATAGAGAGAGAGAGAGTTAGAGAGAGAGATACCTGGGGTATGAGCGATGGGCTAAAAAAAACACCCTGCTTCAATCCAAATTCCGCTCCTCTGGGGAGCAGAGGGGGAGCAGCCTGTGCTTTCTTCCTATGGAGGCCAGATCGCAGCTGGGAGGGAGGTATGTACACTGTCTGCCCTTTGCTACCAGAGAAAGAAGCACTGCTTTCCCATAGATGGTAAAATATATTGTGTGATGATATGGAGTTGCATGAGGGCAGCCTCAATGATCCAGCCTCCCATTTAGATGAGATGTGAGCAAAGGTGGTTAGGTAAAGTCAAGGCAACAGTACATTTAAAATAAATGAAATTAAATGTGGCTCCATTCAGGAAACTAGGGGTATATTGTGCGTCACCACTTTACAGTAGAGGCATTTGAAAGTAAACATTTTTTATCAAAATGCATGTTGGGGCAGAATGCCTTCTGGAACACGTGAAACATGTATGCGATCTGTAAATACAAATACAATTGTTTAATTAGGAGCCTAGTTGGTTTAGCCACGGAAAAAGACAGGAATCTTCCCGCTAGCCGTAATTGGCTAGGATAATGAATGGGCTGGACATACTGAGAGATGAGTTCGAATTGGTCTGCCATGTAGCACACTTATGTCAATAACATGAGCTGCTCAGTATGTGTATTTAATCCTTTCTAACACTGCTTTTTTGAAAGATATCACAAAGAACTGCAAAAGTGTTGCTAATGCTCTCCACTTTCTGGAGGACCGAGGTTTGAAATCAGTGGACTGCCCAGTGGAAGCAGAGTATGATAGCAAATGAGTTGCAGAGAATTCAGGAATTTGATTACAAATATGTGGAGGGTATTGAAAAGAGAACACCCAGAAGACTGTTGTATAAAACACCTGTCTCTGGATTACATCTTCAAACTAAGGGCAACCATGGCATCCGTGACAGGGAGGGGAGAAGCGTTAATCCATGTATACGGGTAAGAGAGTCTAGCTAGCTATTATCAGATATTGTACATTTCTAATTTTGTCAGAAAGTTGTATTCATTGCAAGTTAAAGCATACTGTTAGCTAGCAAACTAACATTAGCTAGGTCGCTAGCTAACATTGTGTATGATCTGTGTAGTAATATTATTTGTGTCTCAGAGCCATTTGCATTGGTAGTTATAATCTAATTTTAGCTAGCTAGCTAACATTGAAGCTACTTGGTTAGCTTTAGCTACCTGTAGATTCATGCAGGGTAGTAGCATTATGGGATTATGGTTCATTGTTTAGCTAGCTAGCTACAGTACATGTCTAAACAAAAGACTCCACTATCCAAGTAACCATTTCACTGTACCGTTTACACCTTCTGTATCCTGTGCATGTGATGTAGTGTGTGTTTACCAGAGACAGTAATGTGAAGAACAACATGACCTGCACCAAAGTTAAATTATAACGTTATGGGGATATAGGATATAACGTTAGGCCAACGAGTGTCAAAGTTCTACAATTCTCCAGTAGAATGCCCTGCTTTTATTTTGTAATTGTCTGTAATTAGCTCGCCATTAATTTGTAAATAACTTGTTGTGAGTTTATTTTCCTGTAATAATGAATACAAATTTACTAAAGTTAAGACATTGTCAACTATATTATATTGTCATTATTTGAACAGGCCTGCCAGCTAACTTAATGCTAGCTAGCTAACAAGCTAGAAATGAACAAAAACATTGTTTAGAAAGTTGCTTTTAGTTGCCTGGTTTCCAAAGATTGACAAATTAAATTTTTAAACGGATAGGTTTATTGGTGTTAAATACACCAGTTATGCTATTTTGGACCACCAGGCTGCTGATGTCATGCAGCCTGTTGTTTTTGTGTTCATAACGACATCGACAAGTTTGATGTCAGACGACAAAGAAGAGCTCTCCAGTAGGCGTACCAAAACATTCAAGGGCCATTTTCTCAAAAGTGGGGTTACAAGTTTGTCAACTTTCAAAGCAGAATACATTTTCCATTGTTCCTCGACTGTAGTCAGGGCCATTCTACTGCCAATATTTGTCTATTGAGATTGCATGTGTGCTTGATTTTATACACATGTCAGCAACAGATGTGGCTGAAATAACCAAATCCACTCATTTGAAAGGATGTCCACATATTTTTGTCAATGTGGTGTACATTTCATTTGAATATAGAAACACATACTGGTCAACATGATGTTTGCCATTGGCAAATGTTAAAGACAATGTCTGGTTTTGTATGGCAGAACCAGCCTTGATGTGCCATGAACAAATACTACTTAGGTTTACATTCATCGTTGGCTTCACCTGTTCTAGCCTCTTTGATCATGACTTTGGCCAAATCATTTTATTTGCCTATGTCGAGAGGTTTAATTCAATCATGATTTGGAAGGAAATTATGTATTTTTCAAAGCTTTATTCTGAAAGGAGCCTAAGCTGTTCTCAGGAAAACTTTGGAGAGTAAAACTAGGGGAGCTGGAGTTTAGCAATTCTATAATTTCTCATTTCCAATCCAGACGTGAGAGGAACAGTAAGCATGCCAGGATTTCTTAACACTCAACCTCAACTCAACCTTGCATCTCCGCGGAGTGAATACAGAGAGTGTGTGTGTGTGTGTCTGTCTGTCTGTGTCTGTAAATATTAGTGGATGGGAAAAAGACAAAGTACACAGTGAAGAGGATAATCAATGCTACACAGTTTGACCACACAGCATCACATAAAACATGTTTGATTATTGCCAGAAACATGTGCCCTCACTATATATCAAATAGAATTACAGCCATTAAGAGCTTTCAATCGGCTTTGAATTGCAGGTAGAAGGGGGGGGGGGGCAATGACCCTCATTACGTAAGGCAAGCAACAGACCCTGAGTCTCATTCTCCAATCAATTTCTATCAACCACAGAGATAGAATTCAATTAGAGGAGTTCTGCACTCACAATGGCGTCGCCCAGTCGAGCCACAATCGCCTCGGTAAAGTGGGCTGGAGGCAGGTGACCTTGAGCTCATAAACGCTTAGAAAAACAGTTTCCCAAAGGGTTGTCCCCATAGGAGACCCCATTTTTGGGTTCCAGGTAGAACCCTTTTGGGTTCCAGGTAGAACCATTTGTGGAACATTTCAACCTGGAACCAAAGGATTCTATCGAGAACAAAAAATTGTTAATCAAAGGGTTCCACTATGGGGACAGCCGAAGAACCACATTAGGTTCTAGATAGATTTGTAGGAAGAAACTTTGGAAAATGCCGTTCAGTGCTTCAGAGGAAAATTTAAAAAGAAGGTGAAACAGGAGAGGTAGAAAAGAAGAGAGAAAAGCAGCGTGACGTCTGTTCGATCTCATGCCAGGGTATCTCGGGATAACTGAGGTGAGATGAGCTGTGTCAAACAAAGACGTGATAGCTGCTATTTTAAGAGGTGGGGTGAAGATGGGGGTGAGGCATGCTTCCTCCTCCCCCCCCTGCTTCGTCTGGGAAGTGGGTGAGAAACAAGGTAGAAGGTTTATCACACAATCACATTCCCTGTACAGGTAGGCTTACAACAGAAACAAGCACAGGCAACCACTAAAGACAGATTCCGCCACACTCCAGACAGCAGTAATCTCCACCAGCCAGTTTTGAAGACAGACTTTTTATTTTGTCACAGGCCAAAAATCGCATCACCAAGAAATGAAATTAGTTATCTCCAAGTCCAGGATTCTGCTACTTTCCTGTTTTTCAGATAATGTGGTGCACCCAAAAAGACAGTTTTCAGTTTTGATCTGGGAGTGGGTGACACACAGTAAAACATCTTTTGAGTTTTGATCTGGGAGTGGGTGACACACAGTAAAACATCTTTTGAGTTTTGTATCACATCTGTTTGATATATTTTAGTTTGAAATGATTCAGTGCGATTCGTTTGATTAGAGAATGATGCGGTTCCATGCGATACAATTCGATTACTAACATTTGTTGCATCAACACATTCATTTTCCATTCTAAATTAAAATTAGCTGCGGACGGCGCTCATGAGCTGAGTCTCTGAACTGGATCTGTATTTGTGTGGATCTGTGTGTGTGTGTGTGTGTGTAAATTATGTACTGCATGTGTATGGTGTATGTACGATGTAGGCACCTGAGCTGAGCCATAACGGAAACTAGGCATCTACCACTACTGATTTAGGGATGCCCCCCCCCCACTTTGGATTTGAATTCACCATCACCCACTAATTACCAAATTAGATCAACAAATTTTAGGAGATTAAAAGTGTTTTAGCTATTAAGGTATAGTACCAGTCAAAACTTTGGACACACGTACTCATCAAGGGTTTTTCTTTATTTTCGTCGAACATCTCATTCCTCTCACATTGGCCATGCAGTGCACCTCTCAAAAGTGATTGTCAACTTTACCATGTACTGTATATCTATAAACGACCATACACACTGATTGCTTAAAGCAAAACTACCAAAACTATTGCTGATGGTGAACCTGAACAATCAAAATGAAATATATTGTAAGCCCTGTTCAGCAGGTAGAGCCAGATGAGAGTTGTCTCCCCGGTAGCTTACTTTTATTCAGGTAAAACACAATTTTCAAGAGTGCATAGTTAAATTAAGCAATAAGGCTCGAGGAGGCGTGGTACAGTATATTGCCAATATATCACGACTAAGGGCTGTTCTCACGCATGACGAAATGCGGAGCGCCTGGACACAGCCCTTAGCTGTGGTATATTTCCCATATACTACAAACCCCCAGAGGTGCCTTATTGCTATTATGAACTGGTTACCGAAGTAATTTGAGCAGTAAAAATAAATATTTTGTCGTGCCCATGGGATACGGTCTGATATACCATGGCTTTCAGCCAATCCGAATTCAGGGCTCAAACCACCCAGTTTGTAAATTACAATAACCTGGCTAATTACATAGGTTGTCAATAAACGAATAAAGCCAAATATCACGCAAGCCATTTTAGCGTTTGAATGCTGAAGAAAAGCAGGAGCATGCCACCTGCCTCGCGTTGATGAGAGAGAATGTAACATGAGCCCACCCAAAAAACATTAACTGCCAATTCGGAATGTTTGAATCGGTTTTCTGATCAATTGACATGCTATATTGCATCGGTTTGGGGTCTGCGCATTGTAGTGGTGTTTATTATTTATTATATAATTGAATCAACCTGCATCACTGAGAGCAGTGTGCAGCCAGAAACCACTTCTCTTATTTGATTTGAATCATTTGAGAACTGATTCAGAAGAAGCCCAAAATAATGTGTCACTTTCAAAGCCCAGATATCATTTTCTATCTCCGTCTTCACCTCTTCAAAGGGAGCTCAGTCTCCTCCTGTGATTTATGTCAACTCCGCTACGGAAGCCGACGCAGAAAACCTCATCAAATTACACCCTGTCTTTCTGACAGGAAGTCGGCATGGGCTCAAGACTTTACCTACTCCCCTGTAGGCATTCATTTATTTCTCTCGTCTGCCCTGACATGCCGTATTCATCTCAGATACTGAGAGATTTACACCGCTGCCAAAGAGTACCATCTAAGAGCACTTAACTGAATTACTGTCATGCAGTCTTTAGTTAATTACCTCCCTAATAATGCCCCACATTCCCTTGTCTGTGAGAAAGATGGCACATTTAAGTACATGGAAGAACTGACTTCATTCTATGAGACAGACGAAAGATAGGGATTTGAAACAACAATCCCTTGTTAAGTTGTTATCCTCCCCTGAATCTCTGGCAGTCATTTTGCCAAGTGCAGCCACATCAGGACAGGCTAGTCAGTGGAACAGATTGTATTGCACAACTTCCTCCGAGTCCTAGCTACTTTTTCCAATGTGCATGTTCTGTCTACTTGAGAATGATTTAGCCTTACGCCATTACCTTGTCTTGGTGAAGGGGAAACGGGTGGGAGGGGTAACAGTAAACCCTTTGCCGTTCTTTACAAGGCCGCCTGTAATCATATTGGTACATATTGGAAAGGAGGGCAGATTGTACAACAATCCTTGGGCATGGTGAAATGTCATGCATACAGGGCTCCCTCTCCGGCCTCTAGGTCACCAGGCTGCTCGTTATGGAGCACACCTGTCGCCATCGTGATGCGCACCTGCGCGTCGAATCACCTGGACTCCGTCACTGCCTCGATTACCTGCCCTATATCTGGCACTCCCTTTGGTTCCTTCCCCAGGCGTCATTGTTTCTGTTTCTTGTCTGTGCGTTGTTCGAGGTTCTTGTTCTTAAATGTTTTATTATGTTACGTTTATTTTATTAAAACACTCACTCCCTGAACTTGCTTCCCGACTCTCAGCGCACATCGTTACAGTTATGGAATATTTCTTTAGAAATTCAATCAAATAAAGAAATACAGGATATTAAATGGACCATTTGAATACAGTTTATGAGTCACATTATCCTTGGAATGGTGGGCACACCACATTAGTTTCCATTAACTCCTTATAAAAGGGACAATTACATAATTTAATAAAGACACTGTCATGGAACATGTAATGTACAATTCAGAATGGCTATTATCCAGTATGACTGCTATCTAGTTGTATTTGTAATTGGTGAAGACTGGCCATATTCAGCTTACAAAATACATTACATGACCTAAAGTATGTGTACACCTGTTCGTCGAACATCTCATTCCAAAATATTGGGCATTAATATGGAGTTGGTTCCCCCTTTGCTGCCATAACAGCCTCCATTCTTCTAGGAAGGCTTTCCACTAGATGTTGGAACATTTTTGCTGGGATTTGCTTCCATCCAGCAACAAGTGCAATAGTGAGGTCGGGCACAGATGTTGGGTGATGAGGCCTGGCTCGCAGTCTGCGTTACAATTCATGCCAAAAGTGTTCGATGGGGTTGAGGTCAGGTTCCAGTCAAGTTCTTCCACACGAATCTCAACAAACCATTTCTGTATGGACCTCGCTTTGTGCACAAGGACATTGTCATGCTGAAACAGAAAAGGGCCTTCCCCAAACTGTTTCCACGAAGTTGGAAGCACAGATTCGTCTAGAATGTCATTGTATGCTTTTGAGTTAAGATTTCCCTTCACTGGAACTAAGGGACCTAGCCAGAACCACGAAAAACAGCCCCAGACCATTATTCCTCCTCCACCAAACATTACAGTTGGCATTCATTCGGGAAGGTGGCGAAACCCAGATTCGTCCAACCCAGATTGGCCAAACCCAGATTCGTCCATTGTACTGCCAGACGGTGAAGGGTGATTCATCACTCTAGAGAATGCGTTTCCACTGCTCCAGAGTCCAATGGGGGTGAGCTTTACACCACCCCAGCAGACGCTTGGCGTTGCGCATGGTGATCTTAGGCTTGTGTGCGGATGCTCGGCCATGGAAACCAATTTCATGTCATCAACTGGTGTGGCTGAAATAGCCGAATCCACCAATTTGAAGGCCTGTCTACATACTTTTGTATCTATTTTGTACATCTTCTTCGGTAATTAGACTAGGTCTAATAAGAAGATCAACATAACATATATCAAAATATAGGAAGCCCTGAACAGAAAATGTTCGAACGACATACATGTTTAAACAAAAACATGCCTAAAACTCCAGCCAGTGTAGATATGCATTTGCATACAGAGGTGTTTACAACGAGCGGTTGATAAGGCTCAGCATGGTAATGAGATATCTGAGCACGGGGAAATGGAGGCGACGTGCCGGTGCGCTTATACTGCTTATCACTAGAGATTGCTTGTCATTCAAGCCTCAACATGCTCTCTGAATTCATTGACCCCTCCTGCGAGAGATTGGATTTTGCATATGGGTGAAATTCTACGTGGCCGGGCAAAACTTTAAGAATTCTTACCGGTATTATAATAACAGACATGAGCAGGTGAAGTGACTCTTAATAACAGGCAGGCTAACATTATGCATGCATTCTGGTGAGGATGCATACATTAGCATAGTCAGATATTGGTTTTTAGTTGTCGGGTGACATTGAGCATAGTACCACATAACATTGCATTGCATAGTCCGTGCAAAGAGGGAGTCAGCGGATCTCAAATGTGATCTGAACCTAACCTCCAGCTTAAATGGCAGAGAAATTAATATCTGCCTCCAGATGCTGCTTCACCATGAAAGACAAATAAGAGACCAAGAAGAATGATTATCTTCATCTTGGCCAAGTACTTTCTTTGTGGGATTGGAAAAACCGGAATCTTAAGAACAGTAATTTTGTCCAAATGCTTGTTCATAAGAGCTCTTCAACACCACCGCAGCTCAACACGGACGATCACCTTCAACACTCTGGGGCACGCTCACACCACTCAAACCCCCTTAATATACTAACTAGGCATCCTTCAAGACCAATTTCCCACTTTCTCCCAATTATTAGCTTGGAAAAACTGCCTCCTTGAAATGGGGCCTCCATCTCTCCAGAGATTGCTCTCGTCCCCACATGCACTAGCACATTGAAGCTTTCATCACAGCAGGGTTGTTAAAAATGGCTGCTCTGGGATCAGATCTGGGATCAAGTGGTAGGTCGTGCGGACGGATGGACTATAAAGCCTGTGAAGCCCACCCAACCCCATCCTCATCTTCCTCCCAGGGAGTGTAATAGCATTGCATAATAGGGACTCAGTCAAGAGTGATGGTGTTTGGCGCTCCCTCGTGATGTCAGCCTCCACTACACTCCCGTTGCTCTCAGATCCCTATCGGGGTGTAGGCCTGACCAACCTCGACTCGCAACACATCAAATGGCAGACTAGAGCATCTCACTCACATCATTATGACTGTGGCAAGAATGACACTGGCACTAGTTCTTTAGACTACAGAAGAAAGAACATTCCCGAAGTGACAATGAGATATTTAGGCCTACTTCTAGAAATAATCATCCGCAGCGGAATATGTCCTTTAGACTATGGAAAGAACATTCTGTGTCGTAAGAATAGCATCCTTCGAAAGAGCGTCATGAAGCGTGCCTTTCCGGCTACAGAAATAAAGATTATGTACTGACACTGACACCTGTCCTTCAGACTGTAGAAAGAACAATCTGCTGTCGCACCACATCGCACCACCACTCTATGTTCATTTTATCTTCAGTTTGGGTATATGACGGGAAAGAGAAGTGGGCCTCCTCTTGCAAGTTGTTTATGCCTGTACTTTTCCAGGATTGCTTTGAAAATTATTTCAGTCCATCACCTCATTACAGGAAGGAATGAAACCCATTTAAAAAAATTTACCACTTTCAAAATGAAGCCAGTGAATATCCAGGCCATGTAAGAGTACTAAAGACTATATTTTGGAGGAAATTAGTTGCAACAAAGAAAAAAGACAAATTACAGAGGAAGAGAGCGAGAGAAAGAGAGAGAGAGAGAACCCACTGGGCACACACTGGTCGAATCTATACCGTTTCCAAATAATTTCAATGAAATGTGAACCAATGTGGGATAGATGTTGAATTGGCGTCTGTGCTTAGTGGGAAGCCGTTGTACTAGGCTATTTGAAATTCCATCCCATTGTTGTTGTCGTAACGAAGTAACTAGCTACCTCGGCACAGCGCAAACCAGTATGCTATATTAGCATTCCTTAGTGTTACATTTCTCTTCCTTAGTAAAGGACAAGGAGACAGGAGAGAAATCTCGCTCATGTGGTAAATTACCGTGTCTGTGTTAGCCGAAGGGAATTGTGTAGGGTGATCATTAAGGGTGTTGTCCCCAGAGTTTCAAACACCCAAACGTCTCTAGAAAGAATGAGGACTTATATATAAATACCCTAGGATACCAGTCATTGTCGATATAGGGCTTAAAATGATGAATTTAAGTGTACTCAAGGGCTTAGCTTCATCACAGGGAATATGTCTTTCTCCAAACGGAATTGTATGATGCCAAGTCAAGGTGAATCCAATATTCATTTAGTCATAAATATAGATAAGCACATGTCATTTCACAAGGACACTGAGCCACTCCAATAACAAAACAAAGTAATTCATAATAAATTGGGCATGGTCGGTCTACGTAATCTCTTTTATATGAATGTTGTTAATAACACTTGCCATAGCCTCCATATGCAATTGGTTAAATTACAATGTTATTGGGCCATAGTCCTCTTGTGAATTTCCGCAACATTTTATTTTAATGCCATCAATATTGCAGTACCAATGGTAACACACTGAAGGCAATGCAATGTGCACGTGCCAAATGGAATATGGGACATCAATGCACGATACTAAATGCATGTATGCATGCCTTAATTAACACCTCTGCTCTTAAAGTCCAAACGCAGGAGTCTTAGGGATGTCTTGAAAGATTAGGAGTGTGTCAGTCTGGCAGTTAAAAGAGCTCGCTCAAGCTTTGGACTGGTCTAATGTCAAAATAACTGGATCATTCAGGCCTCTCAAGGGAATTAATGCATTAATGATGCATTGGGGTTAATTGACACTCAGCAGCACTTATCAACATTGATTTCCTCCAATCACGAGCCCCATATCTGATGATATTAATGGCTAATTAAATATTCATCAGGAATATCATAGAGCCCACCCCATGAGCTCAGGAGGAGTAGATGCACCGAGAGAAATAAGGGCAAACGGAGGAGTGTTGCTTCGTTACACACAGACTAAATGCAGGGCGGGCGCACACACATACCAGTACCCACTCATACTAAAACACATAATACACATAATAGTAACACAGTGCATTCTCTTTTTATCTCTCTCTCACACACACACACTTTCACTCACACTTCTTCAGATTCAAACTTCTACAGATGCACTATGGAGAGCATCCTGTCGGGCTGTGTCACCGTCTGGTATGGCAATTCTACCTTCCGCATTTGCAGGACTCCAGAGAGGGTGGTGTGGTCAGCCCAATGCATCACCGGAGGCACACTGCCTGTCCTCCAGGGCATCTACAGCGCCCGGTATCACAGGAAGGCCAAGAAGTACACCAAGGACCTCAGCCTCCCGAGCCACAGCCTGTTCACCCTGCTACCATCTAGAAGGCAGAGGCAGTACAGGTGCATCAAAGTTGGGACCGAGAGACTGAGAAACAGTTTCTGTCTCCAGCCCGTGAGACTGTTAAAATGTTACCACTAGCCAGCCTCTGCCCAGTTCCCTGCCCTGAACCTTAGTCACTGTTCTAGTCGGCTACCACCTGATACTCTACCCTGCTCCTTACAGACTGCTGCCCTATGTAACACTGGTCACTTTAGTAATGTTTACATGCTGATTCAACTACTGTATTCTCGTCATGGCTCATCCTATATAACTATTTGTATTTTTCTGGAATATGTTTTGTATTGAATATTTTTTACTGCTTTTTTACTGCTATGTACTGTATTATATTACACTGTTGGAACTAGAAACACAAGCATTTAGCTGCACCTGCGATAATATCTGCAAATCTGTGTACACAACCAATAAACTTTGATTTGATTTGACACATACCTACACACACACACACACACACACACACACACACACACACACACACACACACACACACACACACACACACTTGTAGGGAGCTCCAATCACTGCCGCAAATTAGCCACACACTGAAACACAATTAAATACAGCTCTACCTTCCATTGTGAACTGAAGACAATGTAGAGAGACTAGGAGCATTTGGCAGAGATACGACTCATCATATTGTGTTAGTAGCCCAAGTAAGGTGAATACATCTGTCTTATTCCAATACACTACAGCACAC
Source organism: Oncorhynchus kisutch (assembly GCF_002021735.2). Classification (NCBI taxonomy): domain Eukaryota; kingdom Metazoa; phylum Chordata; class Actinopteri; order Salmoniformes; family Salmonidae; genus Oncorhynchus; species Oncorhynchus kisutch. The sequence continues at coordinate 52,945,720 of NC_034188.2, read as the reverse complement.
TGGTCATAAACCTTATTGAAAGGGAGTTAGGTCACCTTGGTTTGAATTACTGTATTGCCTGAAAAAGGATTGAATTGCTCTATGACAATTTAACTTCCAACAATGATACAATGTTGACTATTAAAATTCACTGAGTCACATGGGTCTTTAAAAGTCAGTTAAGCGTCAACTATTGGCACTCCATACTAGATGGGGTATGAATTCTCAATTCATTTGGTGTGTAAATGCTAAATTACAGAAGACGGCATTTTCCTGCTAGGCTCTGCAACATGATTTAATTTCACAAGACACTGCTTACAGGTCCCCAGCTCAGAGTGGAGAAACAGTATTAAATGTTGTGAATTTGAATCACGAAAGTCGAGAAGCAAACATTTCTGGACATGTTGAGGACGAGCTTTTTCCTTTGCACGGCCTTTCCCTGGTTAGTGTAGTAATGGGATACTTCTCATTAAATGTTCACCTCCTGTCTTCTAAGGAATACAGTTCATTACTTTGGAGAAACACTGAAAGACCGTTAGTTAATATGTCCAATACTCATTCTTTTTCATGTTGAAATCCCTGCGAGATAAGTCTGCATGGAATAGATTTCCACGATAAAAACATGCTGTAGCTAGCTAGGACTTAGTGCAGCTTCCATGTCTCACAGGGCATGTCGGAGAGAAACTCACTCAAAGGTAGTATTATCACACTATAAAAACATGCTGAGGGCAGCAGAATAATATTTAATATGAAATTGTGATATGAGATATTCTACCTTGATTTAAACCACCCCATATGGTGGCTTGTTTTCACTGTGCAAATCTGTTCAGGCCCTGAGAAGATTTACAACAGGTATATATATATATATATATATATATATATATATATATATATATACATATCATCTGTAAACCTGTATTTTCCATTGAATGTGCTCATATTCACCCAATCAAGGCTGTTTTAAAAGGTTAATGCCGCCTCTGTTGAGTGTCTTTCCTCTGAATCACAAATACTTTTGGCATTGAGACACTCTTACTCTTCTGTCGTATTGTCATTCACAGACTTCATTGCAACTACCAGCTTGTTGGTTACCGCACTCTATCAATTATTCTCTGTGTCCACTTTCTGCATTGCTGCACAGAGAGGGAATTAGAGGATGAAGGATGACTTAGGGTCAATGCCAGAGGAGCACAGGAGAGATACCCCACACACACACACACACACACACAACACACACTCACACCACACACACATACACACCCCCTTGACACCTAGCCAGGCATGCAGTTACTGTAAGCAAATGGGAAACACCACCGCAATGTGCAACTGCATTCTCTACTTAGCATGTTCATTATAAAATCTAACAACATGTGGACACATCTGCATGCTCATTTACATGCACAGAATATTGCACACTCACTAGGGTGGGAATAATGAGGTATAAAATGGAAAAGTGGTGTATCCCAGTCCCTGAGCCTCTTCGGCTGTGTTTATACAGGCAGCCCAAATCTGATATTTTGTCCAATTATGGGCAAAAGAGCTGATCTGATAGGACAAAAGACCAATTAGTAGAAACATATTAGAATTGGACTGTCAGTGTAAACGCAGCCTTCCTTTCTCACATTTCTCTCCCTTACCATTGGCCAGGCAGATAGAAACATTTGGTGTTCCCCTCACACATCTGTGGCGTTTACACAGGCAGACAAATTCTGATCCGTTGTCCCATAATTGGTCTTCTGCTCAATCACATCAGATCTTTTCACATCAGATCTTTTTCAGAGCTGATCTGATTAATCAAAAGACCAATGAGTGAAAAAAAATAATCAAAATTGGGCTGTAAATGTAGCCTCAGAGGAAATGTTGAAATGAGTCTAATGCAGCTCAATTACGGGCTGCTCTCCAGACGTTGGTCATTTGTCTTTCTCCCCTGCTGGGCCATTTGACCAGAAGGCCTCACTCTTCCTGAACACTGCAAGGTGTGGTTTGAAACAGACAGATGAAACAACTGAATGTCTGCATGGTCATAGTATAACTCGTTTGATAGGTAGGCTTACTGCAGTACACAGCAGCTTTTTTTGATTCCCCAATTAAGTAAGAATTGTGTTCATCAGAGGGAGAGGAGGGAACAGATGCTGGATCCGACATGTCAGCCAGATGTGGGTTTAAGTAATGAGAATGATTAATCTATATGACTTTGAACTAAGATAATGAGCACGAGGCTGAGTGTATAGGGAATCAACAAATTAATCGTTGTTTTTAACAAGAATGAAAGGATTTCTTTACCCAATCCAGTCTGAGGTAAAAGTCAAACCTCATCTCCGAGCGTGAACACTAGATCGTTGCTATTTTGGTCCGGCAACAATGGTATAAGGCGGCATTCTGACACCCAACTGGAATACTGCGAGTGAGAGGACAGAGAAAGGGTTAACGCAGCAGCCCGACTGTAGTGTGTCACTTGGCTATGTAAGCCCATATTGCCCAAGGCTGTATTGTATGGAGTTAAGGTTGGCAGGCGTTGAATAATTAAAGACTTGGCTGTTTCATTGCTTAATTAAGCACCTTAATTTGCCTCATCTAGCAAAATTGCAGAGCCTGCCCCCCCCCCCCTCCCCTCTCATCCCCCATCCCTACCCCACCCTGGCCCACTTCAGCCTGCCCAGAGCTTCGTCATTTATCCTTTTGAAAGAAGACAGCCATTCACTGTGTCTGTGAGTCTGTATATCATACTTTATGGGAACTGCTCAATTTTCCACAAGCACTTTAGTGGAGGGGTCTTTGATAAAGACTATACTGTAGAACCAATTTACAAGCAGCCCAAAACACCTTTGTAAGATGTACATTCATGTATTTGATACCATTCCACACATTTGACACCATTCCTGTCACGTTTCTTCAAAATCGAACCCAGAAGCAGACCAGGACAAGGAGAGTAGGAAGAAGGTGAGTATTTATTTACAAGTGAATGTGAGTGGGTAGATACATCCAGGTGGCGTAGCGGGCAGCGGTGGTGAGTTGATGGGAGTAAATAGGTGGATCCAATGGGGAAGCGGAATCCTCCGATGACCAGGCGGGAATGGGGTAAATGATCCGGGTGAGTAACTGAAGACAGAACAAACGGAGGTAAGTTGAAGGCAAGCAAGACGTACAAAACAACAAAACAAATTCTATCCAACTTGAGGCTGATACTATGGCACAACATACTGTTCATGGCTAACGATCCGGCAGGGAATGGATGTCAGGTCAGAGCTTTTGAAGGGGAGAGGTGATGATCAGGACAGGTGTGCAGATTACTGATGGGATACAGGTGCGGGTGAACATGATCTCCCAACAAGCTAATCTGCCCGGCAACCAGACAGGGTGCGTTCCAGGACACCGGAAACACACTCCAGGACAGAAACACAGGCAAACACAGACTCAGGAAGCGGGGTTCGTGACAATTCCACCCATTCCGCTCCAGCCATTACCACAAGCCCACCCTCCCCAATTTAGGAGCCACCAACCTCCTGTGCACCAGACACTGGGGGATGAATTCACCTTTCAACAGGACAATAACCTAAAGCACAAAGCCAAATCTAAACTGGAGTTGCTTACCAAGAAGACAGTGAATGTCCCTGAGCAGCTGGGTTACAGATTCGACTTAAATCTACTTGAAAATCGATGTCAAGACCTTAAAATGGTTGTTTAGCAACAATCAACAACCAATTTGACAGAGTTGGAAGAATTGTGAAAAGAATAAATGGGCAAATTTTGCTCTTAGAGACCTAACCCAGAAAGAGTCAGCGCTGTAATCTGCCCAAGGTGCTTCTACAAAGTGTTGACTCAGGGGTGTTGATACTCATGTCGTGTTTTCAATAACTTTGCAAACATTTCTAAAGCATGTTTCATTTTGTAATTATGGGGTATTATCTGTAGATGGGTGAGAGAGAAAAAAAAGCCATTTAATCCATTTTGAATTCAGGCTGTAACACAACAAAAAATGTGGAATAAGTCAAGGGATCTGAATACTTTCTGAAGGCACTGTAATTTCTGATGTATCTGCAGCAGGCTATCGATTGATTTTCCTGGCTTTAAACAGCCATATTAGCAGGAGAAGACATTTGAGATTGCAACACTGCGTGACCTATTTAGAGAGCCTAAATATACAGTGGTGCAGCATTGTAAACACTCGCATTCCACTGTTGGCTAATCACTGAGCATCCCTTTGATGGAATTCACAGTCAGAAATCCCACAGCAATGTATCAGATAAAAGGCAAAATGTTAATTTATTTAATCTCTCTGTAATAAAAATTGGTTGGAAATAGACTATGGTCTTGAACTTTCAGACCATTCGCCGCCCCTGTCTCCTTATCTTTACATTCATATGTTGACATGTGTGTTCACACAAAACACAAATCACTTCCGTGGATGTGCACCCTGCTGATCTAAATGAGAGACTAACGGAGGGGGAAAAGTGTGGTTAGCACAAGCTAATTAGCGATGATATCGTTTTCTGGAATCAGCGTTGCTGGTAGCAATAGGTTTTAACACGACACGTGAGCACGACATGGCTTATCTCAAGGCAAAGTGAGGTTTAATGAGGTTTAATACGTTCTTGATGATTTGTATTTAATGTTGTGGCCTTGAGCATCAGCAGCCTGATATATAATTGCATTAACTGGCCTTCAAAAAAACGCCACTATGAAATGCAGGGTTAATTTCCTATCCATTTCCCCCTTTCAATATTCAGCACGAGATCAATCATTAAGTCCCAATACAATAATTAATTTTACCTATACAATACTGAAAACATGGCAAATTAATTATTACTCTTGCTCTCAGTGAGTATTCATTATAACAGGATATCAGCGCCATCACTCAACATCAATGAAGCCCAATATATGATTTGTAGGCTAATTTACAAACAGAGAGGGGGCATGGGTATGCTACTCCTATGATGAAAGAGAGCGCATCTTTGAAAAAAAGAGCTGTGAAAACAATCCAATGACATAATTTGTCATACTCCGATCTGTTTCACCGGTCTTTGTGCTCGTCTCCACCCCCCTCCAGGTGTCACCCATCTTCCCCATTATCCCCTGTGCATTTATACCTGTGTTCTCTGTTTGTCTGTTGCCAGTTCGTCCTGTCTCGTTAAGCAGACCAGCGTGTTTTTCGTACTCCTGTTTTTCTTGAGCCCCTGTTTTCTAGTTGTAACGTTCTGGGTGTAGTGGGTGAGAAGTCAGGCGCAGGAAGCAGAGAGTTCAGGGTAGTGCTAATTTAATGCACAAAACGGCGAACATAAGCCAACCCCATGAAAAGACAGGGCGTACAACAAAACAAACGCCCCAAACACGGGGACTTAGACTGTCCAGCAATACCCACGAAATGGGAAACACGTAACCCACAGACGTGCACACAAGTTACACAAAACAAAGGAACTAAGGTCAGAACGTGACACTAGTTATCCCGGTTGTGATCGCTCTTCCTGCCCTGAGCCTACCAGCCCTTCTGTGCTTTTTATACTGCCCTGGACTAAAAAGTACAGAAAGTCTGCCTGCCCTTGACCTGTAATTTGCCTGCCCCCTGTTTTACTAATAAATATATATTATTTGAACTGTATCTGGGTCCTGATACAATCGGCCCCTCAATCAGTCTCTGCTCATCTCAATAAATACCCAAATCTCACTTGTGTTTGACGTGCACAGACAATGAAAGCAGTGTCTGATGAATAACACCACCCAGAGAATGAATTTCTATATTCTTAAAAGCTAACATGCTCCCTTTGTCTTTCACTTATTCTGACGCTCGCTTCACATTCAAAGCAAACAGTGCCTCATTCTCACTGAGATAAATCGTCTGGAAATAATTATAATTGTTACTGTGAACGGTTAACATATTGTATAGGAAGGGGCAAAAAAATACACATTACTCAATAACATTTGTCGAAAGTCAATCAGAGGAGTTGTTCCACTATGCCATTACTCAAGTGGATGTCACCGAGAATGACTGCACATTAAGTGATGCCCCCCCCCAACATATGTACAGTCATGATATTTGACACAGTGATGGTGAATATACGCCTTTTAGAAACCCAAGATGGAGCAGGAAATCAATCCTTAACCATTGAAATCAATTGGAGACCCTTGGCACCCTGTGAAACACCCTTATTAAAGTGAGTGATGATCGCTGACATTCTCTCCCGTGATGTCATTTCTGAAGCCGATGTTCTACAGGCATCTGTGTATATCCTGTCACCCAGCTGAGCAGACCCCTGCCAGCACTAATCTCAAGTGATCTGCAGACACATGGCCTTGAGCCATGAGCATGAACACCCATCCACATGGTATACTGATCTCGTTAAATGGAGACTGGAGGCTCAGCAGAAAAAGACCAAAGCCCTCACTGCAAACCTCTCTGATGCAGTTTACATCCCTAGAGTGCTGTGCTGGAGAGAGGAGGGGAAATCAGAATACCCCAAATAACCCCAAATATCCCATAACATGAAGAGACCTGTGGACCGTCCAAGAATCCACCACTTATTTTGAGTGTTATGAAGTCGACAGGAAAGCATCCTCTGGTCTATGAAATGACGTGCTGTCACGACGTTGTTGGTATAATTATTATTAAAGTGGTTGATTTCCCAGGGTAGCCTAGTGGTTAGAGCGTTGGACTAGTAACCGAAAGGTTGCAAGTTCAAATCCCCGAGCTGACAGGGTACAAATCTGTCGTTCTGCCCCTGAACAGGCAGTTAACCCACTGTTCCTAGGCCGTCATTGAAAATAAGAATTTGTTCTTAACTGACTTGCCTAGTAAAATAAAGGTTAAAAAAAATGTATTTTCATAATTTGTTATTTCAGATGTGTTTGGACCATTTTACATCTGAAATGATGGCCCAGTTACATTCATTAATCGTCGGAATTACACAGGACTTACCCACATTTCCACTGGAACACTTGTTCTATGCACACAGATAGGAACAAGAAAAAGGCCCAGGAGCGATTTTTTGCTGGGCTTTTCATTGTGTTTGGTATTCCTATGCTTTTATATGTGGAACAATGGGAGGACTTTTTCAAGCTCCGGAATAACTCATTGCAGTAATTACTTAGGAGTAAAAGCATAACACTGATCATGGAGCTGTCTGTGCATTTCTCATCGAGGAGGAAGCCTACTGCTTTGCATCTTAAGCGCTCAGGACTTCCATAGATAGTGAGAGGCTGATGTGGGATAAGAAGTCCTTCGGGTGGGTACATCCAAATATAACAGTATAAAGTGATGAGAATAAGGAGTTCTATCAGGAGATTTGCATGTTAAGATGGTCTCTATACCCTTGGAAATTCAAGCAATTTTCATGGAAATGCAATCCATTTTGATGGAAGCCTTTGTAGACTTTATCCCTAAACAGTCTTTTGAGGGCCCTAAACCAACTTTTGTTGGGGGCCCCTAACCTCACGCGAAAAACATTTTAGTGGCCCCCTTCTTGACATTGAGTTAATTTCCTGCAATTCTACACATTTTGCAATGGGGAGGAGAGAAGGTTTAGCAATTTTACAACTCATTTCAGGCAGTTCTACTCATTTAGACAAAATTCTGTTTTACAGCTAATTTCCTTTAATTCTACACATTTTGCCATGACTTATGACTTATGCCATGTTAATATGATATCTGAGTGAGAGTGACTATCAAAATCAATTGGGGCTCCCTAGAGGTCAGGGCCCCTGAGCACGTGCCCTGTCCGCCCAGTCGACCATCATTACTATAAGTTTAGATATCTGGCTAGACTAATTTACCAATCCATTTTTTTTTTTGCTGACATGGGCTAATTGAGTGACTGTCAGTGACTGACATAACAAGAGAAAAACTGCTGATGCACAACCAAATTTCAAAATTGCACCTTCTGTATCCTACTATTCTAAGGGCTGGATTCAATCTGTATTGCAGAAGTATAGCGGGAGATACGCATTATAGCTCGGTTGAAATTTCAAGGCAATGTTCCCGCGTTCACAGAGAATACATTCACGGTAAACACCGCATACAAAAATGTCGGCTCAATTGGAAATGACCTTGAAATTTTAAAGCGGATTTTCTGTGATTCTTCAGTTATACACATTGAATTCAGCTCTAACTCTCAACAGTAAGTTGAGACCCCAACTGAGTTCTTCAAAATATATGTTTTTGGGGGGTTGCCCTAGCGGTCGCAGGGTTCAAGAGGTCATTTATGTTGCTTATGCCTGGGGCAGTACCTGTCCCTAAAGAACACAAAATAGTGTTATGAAAGGTCTGGATCCGAGGAAATGCCTCAGTGTGCTGTTTTAGTGCCTTCATTCATCTTCCAACTTTAAAAAAATCTGAAACGTGCCCGTCCTTTTATGATTCGGACTCTTACCCCGCACCAACTGCCCGGAAACGGTTCATTACAGAAATAGAGCTACATGAGGCAAAGAGCGAGTCAACAGCTCATTTGCATTCGCTTTCAAATCTCTCCTCAGACCTACTCGCATCTGAAGCCAGCACCTTTCCCATGTGTGGCTCACTGGAAGCAAGAAGAGGAGGGGGTTGGCCAGCGGGATGTGAGTCCAATCCCTCCAGAGCGTTGATAACTCCTCAATCTTCTACGTTAAACCAGATCTTTTTGAATGTGCTGCTGTTGATTCTGCTGGGACAGGCCTGTGGTGTTGTGCTGCCTGTCCCGAGTTGATCGATAAGACTTCATCTGTCCGGAGCAAGGAATGGCCTTTCTGTGATAGGCAGCGTCTGTGGAGTAGGAGGTGGACAGCCTGTCGATTCAGAGATACAGGATCAGAATCATAGGTGAGGGAAGGCAAGTATGGGCAGTCTGGGCCTTCTCTCACTGGATTTCAACCCCTTTACTTCTCTTTACTTGTATTTTTATTTTCACTCAGTCTGTAGTTATTGTGTTCTGTTCCTTTTTAACTTTATTTTTTTTTCCAGAGGGTTCCCCCATGGGCAGTCAGATATGGCATAAACAAGATTGCAATCATGTGTATCTCAGCTCAGTGGTTTCTGGGTAAACTGTCTGTCATAACACAATGAATATAAAGGATGTTACTATAATACACGCATGAGTCAGCAGGAAACCTTGTCACTTCTACTAAAATCCCTGGAGCATATGGCCAGGGAATATACACGAAAGAAAAATATAGACACAACATGTAAAGTGTTGGTCCCATGTTTCATGAGCTGAAATACATTTCCATACGCATAAAAAGCTTATTTCTCGCACATTTTGTGGACAAACTTGCTCAAATCCGTGTTAGTGAGCATTTATCCTTTGCCAAGATAATCCATCCACCTGACAGGTGTGGCATCAAGAAGCTGATTAAACAGCATGATCCTTACACAGATGCACCTTTTGCTGGGATCACTAAAAGGCCACTCTAAAATGGGCGGTTTTGTCACACAACACAATGCAACAGACGTCTCAAGTTTTGAGGGAGCGTGAAATTGGCAGGCTGACTGCAGGAATGTCCACCAGAGTTGTTACCAGAGAATTGAATTTTCATTTCTCTACCATAAGCCTCCTCAAATGTTGTTTTAGAGAATTTGGCATTACGTCCAGCCGGCCTCTCAACTGCAGACCACGTGTATTGCGTTGTGTGGGCGAGCGGTTTGCTGATGTCAAAGTTGTGAACAGAATGCCCCATAGTGGCAGTGGGGTTATTGTATAGGCATGCATAAGCTACGGACAACGAACACAATTGCATTTTATCGATGGCCATTTGAATGCACAGAAATACCATGACAAGATCCTGAGGCCTATTATGAGGCCTGTTTTTTTTATTAAGGTATCTCTGACCAACAGATGCATATCTGTATTCCCAGTCATGTGAAATCCATAGATTAGGGCCTAATGAATTTATTTCAACTGACTGATTTCCTTACATGAACTGTAACTCAGTTTAATCTTTGAAATTGTTGTGTTGCAGTTTATATTTTTGTTCAGTTTACTACCTTAAAGAAAGTCGGTCAAATACCACTTCATAAAGCTTGCTTTGTGAAGTGTTCTCCCCTCAGAAAACTCTATTAGCTAAGACATGACACCATAGGGCCTAGGGCTAACTCGGTCAAACAAAGCTCATAGGTCTGCAAGCGAAAAGCTGTGTCACCGATGTTAAGGTACAGTACAATATGTATGTTTGTACAGTACCAGTCAAATGTTTGGAGACACCTACACATTCAAGGGTTTTTCTTTATTTGGACTATTTTCTACATTGTAGAATATGAGTGAAAACATCAAAACTATGAAGGCAGAGATGTACGAAGGCAGAGATGTACGAAATAGAAATGTCAACATGTTGCATCACATATTTCATTACGATTCCAAATGGTTCCTTCTTTCTCTCTTCCCCCAAACGTTCTCTCCCTTCAAAGTCCACATAATAGCTTATTGTGAAAGAAAATGGCAGCTCATCTTCGGAGATACAGAAAAAGTAGGTTATATTTCAAATTAAATGTATAATATCAGTGTCATTTATTTATGTATAACTATTGCTCCCGAAAATATGTGCAACATGATTTATTTAGTTTGTGTCGCAGAAAAGAGATCAGTCTACATATACATTTTTTTCACAGTCTTGTATTTCACAGCTTTCAAGCTACTCAATTAGGGACTCATTATACCGTGTTACAATAATGCTGGGTCAAGGACAATAGCCTAATGCAAGCTGTAATCTACCACTTTATCCCACTTGGATATTGCTTCAGTCAGTGCAAAAACGAAATAAATGGGATTATAATATCACTGATAATTGGTTTTGAAATTTGAGATAAGGTGACAGGAAATGGCATGTGGGATGTTAAAATGACATTTGCAGTTCTAAAGAAAATCTGATGGGAATATTAGACACAGTCTCTGACAGATATCAAAATGAGTCTGAGGTATTACAAGTCATTCACATCAGCTTTAGCTGTAGGACGTGTGGAACTAATGTAATAAACAGACAGGGTTTCAAGGTGTGACAACATTGTACAAAGTCCCACTCCCAATTATTAGAGGCTTCTGTCACCAAACAAAACACAGACAACAAGGGTGTTAGACAGTCATGGGCTAGCTACAAAACACACACATACGTACCTACGCACGCACGCACGCAGGCAGGCAAACACACACACACACACACACACACACACACACACACACACACACACACACACACACACACACACACACACAGAAACTTTGCATGTATTGGGAGGGTTTGGGGGAATTACAATCCTAAAAAAACTATAGTCATTCTGCATAATTTCACAGGATTTCATTGCCAGGCGCCATGATGAGAATCTCCTCCTGAGGAAGTAAGTATCTTAGGATTTAAATGAGCTGATCCGACCACTAATGGTAGCATTCAGACAATATCAATTACTTCACTGTTTGCATTTGAATCCTTATTGGTTTCTTCACTGTGCACTCTATAGGGAATATGATTAAGGGACAGTTTGACATTTACTGGGGGAGGGGTCCAAAATAGGGGAGGGTTTGATTTGGGGGGGGGTTGTGTAGTTTTTTTTATTGGGCACAGGGGACGGTAGTGTATTTTTTCCTTGGTTTACCTTTCACACTTTTGCAGGTTTTACTAAATAATTTCTTCCATCCTAGCCAAATATCCTCATCTGCTTGCATGTGCTAACGTTTAATACAGTCTACCAGTCTAACTGTCTATCCTTCCATCTATCTACAATTCATAGTGACAATAGTGGTAGTTGGATCATTTGTCCAGATCTGCAATAGGCTAACTAGCATCGTACCACACATGAAATCATTCAAAGCTGCACCAATGTTCAATATAAGTGGAGAGGCCAGGTGCACCATTACGCATGAAAGAACAGCTCAAAAAGCTCCCCTTTTGATCTTGTTTAGGAACAATACAATTATCTAGACTAGCCTACAACACCACAATGCAACTAATAATTGCATTATTGTTTTCAAATGAGTGAAAATGTCAATGAAAAATGGCGCAAAAAACACAGTGATTTGAATAATGAATTCCATGTGGCACTGTGCTCAACAGTTTAGAAAGGCACAGTAGCAGGTCAGTCTGGGTGTATTTTAAGTTCTGATACTGAGATGGGCTGTCTGTTGCGGATATCATTCTCCTAAATCATCCTACAATAACGTAGCCACATATGCTCCCAGCAGGTCCAGTTATTCAGGGAAGTTTAAAAGGGAAAACCCAAAACTTTCGTAAATAATAAGACGCGTGATTCAGTGTTGATCATATAGGAGACAATGCAATTACATGACAGGTCAGGCCCCCAATACACTCAGTAACTCTCTCCCAGTGAAAGGATATCAATACCCATTTCCCAAGCCATAGTTATCAATTACCATGTGATGAAGAGAACCAAAATCTCTCCTCCTTTCAACACATAGCACATGTCAAAAGCCTGACTGATAATAGCCATTGGTGAATTTGTCACAACACTTTGATGATGATGGCAAAACAACAGATTCCTAAAGCTGGGATTCGTATTGAACCCATGTGCATCACCTGGCTCTTGTCTCATAGTGACAGTCTCTATCGCACCATCCAGATCAGCCATAGATGACGGATGACCCCTGCCTTTCAAGCTGTCAGCTCTTGACTGGTTAAGCCTTGTTACCTGTCAGCCACTCTGAAAATCTATTTCCTGAACTGCATTGTTGGTTAAGGGCTTGTAAGTAAGCATTTCATGGTAAGGTATTCGGCGCATATGACAAATATAATTGGATTTGAATTGTTTCCACCTGGCAACACCCCAGAAATGGAAGAGCATACAAATGTACTGCACTGCTGGAGCTGGGAACAAAATCATTTTGCTGCACCCACTTTAACATCTGCTAATCTTTGATCTGATTAGAACATATCACATTTTACTGAGAATTGCGTGGACATCACGTGGACCTTTGCCACAATGGCCATCTGAGGTACATCTTTCACTGCTTCCTCTGGCCTGTCCATGGTCTATCCTCCTCCTCTCTCCGCAACTAATCCAATGCTCACAAAAGAACTCCAGCTAAAGTTCACATTGCAAATCCTGTTTCAATATGCTAATCTCTTTGATGTTGTATGCAAAGAGCCCTGCTTTATCTGGCACATGCATGCTCCATCACAGCCAGACTGAGCTCTTTTCTTTTGGTAATCATCCCTGTCTCACACATCCACACTGACAGCTCAGTATGGGCTCATGTATTACTCCAGGAACCACGGGACACTGTAAAACTTGAACAAAAGCAAAGCCCACAAATATAAGACATACTGTACATGGCCTAAGTAACACCTAACACCTTCAGCTCATGTTATTTCCCATTGTGAGATTGTGGCAACATTGTAGTTCTGTGCATCCAATCTCCATGTACATTCATATGTGAAAGCGGCAGGGACCTTCTAGTTAGCACACACTCACTCCATTGGTACACCTTGGAATCTATACATTTCGATGGGAAATGTGACAACAATGAGGCCACGGTTAATATGAGTAGAGAGTAGAGAACTACTTTATTAATCTCAAATTGGGAAATTGTTTTATCACAGCATGCATCATCAATGACTTACAAGGACAGGACACGCAACAATGACCAACACGTTAGAATAAACAATGGATATTAAGACACATAAAGGCCTCTCCACAATAGTATCCCTAAAATAGCAGTCTGATTCAAGTCCGGATTTCTATCCTACTCTGGGGGGAAAACCAGGAACATCATTGTGCAATAGGAAGACCTCATAAAATAGTTCATAAACTACACTTGTTGAAAAGTCACATGGCTGTGGGTAAAAATGGTCTAAACCTCTCTGTGGAACTGTAGGACAGGATCAACCTGCTACTGAAGCTTCTCCTAGGGGAAATTCAAACACACATTCTAACGGCATTGACTGAAGACATTGACTGAAGAAATAGGGCCATGTAAGGCGCAGCAGTGATTAGGTCAGGAAGGAGAGAATGTTTAGCTCCACAACAGACTACCTCAGTCGACACGTCCATAGTAGACATCAACCATTCATTGCTTCTCAACCATGTGATCACAAGTCACTAGGTCTCCATTGTTCTGCTGCTCTGCTTCCATTGATCCATTTGTCTTCTGTAGGTAGAGGTCTAGATTTAGCAGAAGAGAGATAGTGTCAGACTGGAGGCTCTATCTACATACACGCCTCCATCAGTCTTTGTGCGAGATAAAAATAAAAATAAAAATAAATCTGAGAGAGCAGTGAATATACACTGCGGGCTGAAGTGAGCGAGAAAAGTGAGAGAGAGACGCCCGGGACATGCAGGGGTGTGAATAATGAGTTGGATAGCGGCGCTAGGATCCCTCCAATCCCTCGGAAACCCTGTTAACAACGCGTCTCTCTTCCCTTATGGGATGAGTACGATACAAGTCCTCGCTATCTTAAGCCTCCCATGTGCAGGGATCCTGGAAAGCAATTTGGCTCGGGGTCATTAAGTCACACCAAACTGTCAGCGATAGTCCATCTATTTGTACTCTCGGTAGAAACTCAGGAGCCTGGGTTGGCGTTTCGTTATCCTCTCTCGTTGCCGAGGCTTTATCATGCACAGAAAAACTGGCATATTAATTGAGCTATTGCAGTGAGGTATTGCTGGCTTGTTAGGCACAACAATAACCTGCAGGAGCGCTAGCCTTAAGAAGAATAAACACGTTTAGTTATTTTTGTGCTTATGGAGACAAATCCCATTAGGGGTATGGGTGGGAGGTGTTCCTACTTCAATGGAGCACACTGGGCTCCTACTAGGAATATAGATCCCCGCAACAACATGTTCAGCTGTTCAGAATTGCAGGGCCAGAGAGAAAATGGCAGCCCACTCTGGCACCAATCAATGGTGCACTGACAACAACAAAAGCAGCTAGTGCCATCACCTGAGGTGAAGGATATTAGGGATGAGATTGGTCTGAGACAGACAGCCTTGTTGGGCCTGAGATAAGACTTGGAGAGCGGGCAGACATTGTGATTTTCTTTCACAGGTACTGTCAAGTAACATGTAACATGGGAACCAAGCACAGGAGCTTAAACATGCCCACATAAAAGACTAAACAGAACAGAGAAACATTTTTTTCCCCCATCAATTTTCCCATCATGTCTTTGTACAGTAGCTTGTTGGGCAGGTACAGAAGAGCCAAGGCAGCGTGCCAGCAGTGTTCTGTCTCGAAGAAGATGGCTTCCCCACTGAGGGAATTGTTGTGTGCTCTCGCTCTCTCTCTCTCTCTCTCTCTAGCATGTCTCCTTATTGAGCGGCAGAGCTTACACGGAGCAAATTAACTGAGCAATCGTTAGGAGACGTGTAGTTGTTAAATTGACTGGGCATCCTCTAGACACACAGCCCGAAACACACACAACACTTAAGATCAAGCAGAAACCACCTGTCTAAAAAACATAATTAGCAACAGATTCATTGATGAATAGATGAGCATGCAAACCAGAGTATTGAGGAGATAAACGCATGCATCAAAAAGCAATATCCCACTATTACCCACCGTATGTGTGAGTGACGGCGTATCATGGCTTTCCCAAGAAGTCAGTGGTGTATAACTCTAATCTCCCACTCAAAACATCTTTCAGAATAGGAAGTTAGCCATAAGCTATTGTAAAGCAGATTGTCCAGTGCATTTAACAGTTTGGCTAAAGGGCATTGCCTCTATTGCCTTTGCCGATCAAGGCATACGAAATCCCACGGTACAGTAACACCCCGTTCTCTTAACTACTCCAGTAAATTCAAACTACATTCAGAGATACATTTGATTCCAGTGAAGTAACACGGAGGAATGTACAGCATTGAATTATTACAGCATAATACAAAGCCCTGTGCAAATGAGATTCTTCAGGTTTTCTGTAGACAACTATTCATGGTTCAGATGTATCTAAACATTATGTATAAATGGCACCAATGTGCTTAACACTGCACGTCTAAGGAGAAATGCCCATATCTAAGACCACAAAACACAGTAGTGGTGAAATAAATTGTAAGCAGGACAACACTGCTTTACAACTGAGCTAATTCTACTATGCATGCTATAATAAAAAAACCCTACTCTGCATAGTAACCAACAGAGCACACAACTCTAGGGCTTCTTATCTTTGAAAGCACTCTGTATTTTCCATTTAGTATCTTGCCAGCGTGGATATAATGTTTGAGCAATTACCGATTCGCACAATTGCCCTGTGTACTAATATGCAGGTTATCATCTATCCCATAATCACAGGCTTAATCAACAGCATGTTTCAAACCCATAAGTCGTGGGGTCCTATACGTTTACGGCGCACCCACGCACATGACGCCCCCATATGCTGACTTGTTGATGATGTGCACCGCACCGTAAAAGGCTTGGCTGCATTCACTCATCCTGGGTTGAATTTTCCATTTCACTATAATGACGTAGACAAGCAAAACAACAGTGGAAAATCTGGAATTGCAGATGGGGGCATATGTCTTCTCTTTTCTCCTCAACTTTCCACCCCCCCCCCCCCCCGCCTCTCTCTCCCTGCTGTCTTCTGTCCTTCAATATTTAAGGTGACCAATTTCAGGAGGTTATTAAAATGAAGAGCTTCAGTTGAATGCAAGTCAATTGTGATATTAAGGTAATTCATCATGCTATTGATCTTCAGCTCTTGCGGATTGGGCATGGAGTGTGGGTGTGGAGTGTGTGACTGTGCATGCATGCCTGTGATTGTGTTGCTCTGGTTATTTTCATAGAACGCATCTTCGCATCCAATATGAGACATTATACAGCTTTATCTGCCAATCTCATTTTAGCGTTCATAATACCTGCAAAACCGGCATTGGCAAATTTCTTTGTACCAATCAATACAACGCAGAACGTGTTTAACTCATCTCAGCACAGCTGTAAGCGTGGCGACATTGATCCATTGTTATGCCTGGACAATAAGAATGCTAATGCCTGATTGAGATTGGCTGTACCAGACAAAACGCACTGTGCCTGTTTTTGTTGCCCATGTCAGTACCAAACCACAGTGCAGTGGCTATTAAAGTTTGATGGGACTTTGATCATTATCGTCCTTTACTTTTCAGACTTTTCTTCTTCCCGGAGACAAAGGATTTATTTTTAGATGGAGGGATGGAATGGAGAAACAGGCCAGCATACACAATGATCCTGAATGATTTAAGGGCTTGAGAAGGTGTGCTCTTCCTCCTCTGACCTTTGGCGCGGGGATGCTCTGGGACTTAAAGTAAACACTGCTCCAGTTCATTGCAGCTTAAACAGAACACAACACTCCACATACATTAACATCGACCATTGTCAGCCTTTTAAATGCTTTATTATCCAAATGTTTAAAGTGCATGTGGGCAACGGAGAGAAACAAAATGGTGCAGTTTGAGGCGATGTGGCGGAGAGTGAGAGCGGGCGCTGGAGATGGGGGGTGTGAGCAGGTGGGTCTGGGCAGGTGTGATGTAGTTGTGACGCAACACGCATCCGATTATTCAATACGAATAGGATTTCTTTGATTTATTTAGTTTACATACTTCATCGTAACCACAATGTCACAAATAATTGAACACGCACAGCATGAGCAGATTAACTTGGTCAAAACCGTCCAAGCATTTCTTTATTTAAGACTAATCAGAAAGTATGTTGGTACTTATTTATTTTGATTGTTAGGTTCTAAGTCTCAGAGTAAAAAACTCTACGGACACTAGGAAAGCTTAACCAAGTTCATTCTTCCCAGAGGATCAATACAGATGCATTAGACAAAAACATTTTCACACAAACACTGATATTTAACCCTTCCTCATAGGCTGAGTCTCCTCCTACACATCTGTATAAACATTGCTCTTTACTGCTACGCAGGACGCTAGTGACATGGGCCACAAACTTTTATTTCTCCCTTAAAGTGACCTAACCTGATCTCAACCCCCCTCCATCACGATTCCATGGCTCTCTCCCCTTATCAATGCCTGCCACATGTAATCACTTCCCTGCACTCAACACATTCCAAGCTTAATTGCACACACTATATACTTTCCTCCTTTAACGATTAACTTCTGGTGTAGACCCTCTAAACCTCAGCACTACATCAGTGACATGAATATGTATATTTTATATTCTCAGAACCCAATGTGATCCAAAGCCACAAATGAGTGAGTCATTCAGCTTTATGCTGACAAATCCTCGCTGGACTCTCTTTCATTCCGTTTCTTCTTCACATCAGCAAAGAAGGTCTCCGTGTCTCAGAAACTCACTTCATATAGAGGGGCTATCACACATTCACACTGTGGTACATAAAGACACTTTGTTATTTTGAATGATTTCTTTCTGTTTTTAGAGGGAGAGAAAACAAACACCCACCATGCCTATTTAAAAAAAAAAAATGTCAGTCCACATGTCAAGTGTTATTGCGCCATTGTATTCACCCAAGTTCTCTCTCAACTCCAGGACCACAGCTAGCAAATTTTTTAGTTTGCCTGATGCAGGACTCTATTGCCAGAGAAGAGAGACTCTCGGATTGAAAACATTCAGACCGCCACTAATTTACGAAAAGATAGTTAATTTGTGCCACAGTTTAGATTACCGATAGATCAGCATTCTAACTCCCTCTTTTGATAGTGTGGTGCGATGACAGAATGACGCAATTTACCACAATCTACCACCAACAGTCGCTGCATAAGCTTGAAACTTTTAAAGGAAGAACCACTGTAGGACCCAAGATCACTGCAACCAAACACGCACGTTTCCTATCTCTGTCCCCAGCAGGTCAAAGGTCAAAAGTCACATGCACCAACATGACATAAAAAAGCTTCCCTGTAGAGTACTT
Source organism: Oncorhynchus kisutch (assembly GCF_002021735.2). Lineage (NCBI taxonomy): Eukaryota > Metazoa > Chordata > Actinopteri > Salmoniformes > Salmonidae > Oncorhynchus > Oncorhynchus kisutch. The sequence goes on along the minus strand of NC_034188.2, from coordinate 52,926,985 downwards.
GCTCTGAGTTTAACCGAGTCTTAATTGAGTTTGCACTACGCATTAAGTAATCTTTCATAGCAGGCTGCTTGGTGATGCGTTCCTTTAGTGGTACGCCTGCTGCAGAATCTCAGATGGGCCACACAAGCTCAAGCTAACACACAGGGGCTCTGGCAGGATAAACTATTTAACTGCACCCATCCGGCAGGCTTCCTTGTGCGTTGCTGCTTGGAGGAAGGGCTATAAACAGATTAAAGTAGAATAGTCCTCTGAAGGATGCTAAGTAAAGCCCATTAAAACTAAAATGGTTCCTGTGCAGCAGCTCATACAAATTGCAGCATGGGAAAAAAGCCACTCTCTTTTGTGAGAGGATCATATCCTATGTATGCTTGCTTTGTAACAGATCCAAAATAATGTTGTCTTCACTGCGAGAGCCTAAAGCTGGCATGTCACTTCCACGTTCATGACGTGTGAGCCGTGTCTCCATTGAGAAATTAACAGTGGGATTATCCTATCCTAATCTGACTCAAGTAGCACAGAGAATGACATACAGTAATTGGGATGGCTCCAAATGCCAGTCAAACAGCACACGGGTATCTATCGAATAATTATCAGAGGACAACTTTTGGCATTGCATTATCATAAGCTTCCAGACCACATCTATTCTCCGTTCTTATATGGAGGTAGCCAGTGAATAAAGTAGCATTTGTGGGATCAACTCAATTTTGGTGCTTACATCAGCATTTTTACAAGGTGTATATGCTAATGTACATTATCTATCTTATATAATACATAGGCCTTGATCAGTGTATGCGATGACATTAATTATAATGTGAGAGTGCTGATCTCTGAATCTGTTCCACTTCTCTAACAGAGAAATCTGATGCAGCAGTTTCCCTGCATTATGCTAGCATCTTGTACGTGTGACAAGGCACTCACTGTGTGTTCTTCTGGCCCGTGCGGTGTTGAAGTTCTCCCATGTGACCCTAAAGTGTGTTGAGATTGCTATTCTTCTCGATAAGCACTTCCTGTTACATCATCGCTGACACTGAAATAACTCGTAAGTTTCTATTTTGTGCTGTTTTTGATTGGGTTTTAAATGGCGCATACTGGAGTGACACGTAAAGGCACTAAAGCATCCCCGGCCCTGTTACTTGAAGATGCACGTCGTAGGGAGGAAGGAAGCTCGGCGGGGATAATCCAAACTGACTCCAGCAAGTTTGACCTTATCAGTGAAGTTTCAACTGGTAAAGTGTCCTGGCTTTGCCACCGGCTCCTCAGACAGAGTGTCTGTCACTGCTGATCCAAGTTGTAATTAATGGGCTGTGAAAGGCATCACTCTGCCTCTGGACAGACATGACTAAGGGAAATGCAACAGACAATCTCTTTCACAAAGTGGACGTTTGTATGTCTCTAAGCACCTAACCATGCTTTGTGACATACATGTTTAAAATCATTTGTTTTTATGGATGACATACAAGTGACATACAAATGTATATGTCTGTCGAAGGTGAAAAAACAATAATTCATTGTTTTGATATTCCATTGAGACCATATTGGTTTAAGCCATATAAGGGTAAATAATAAATACAGATACTATGACTACCACAACCACTACCTCCACCACAACTACTACAATAGTTCATTTTAATAAAGTATACCGAATACATTCATGTATTAGTCGCTTTTTCATATAACTCTTCCATTCTAAAGGGTATCATTTTGTTATTCACCACCCATGTGTAACATCCATCTGGGTGATGTATTGGGGCTATTCAGCACCAGACTACCCTTCACACACCAATGCCCGTTGTAGAAAGACAAAGACTTATTTACCCATTAAAATGTGGGAGAGATTAGATGTCCTCTCTTACAACTGCATGTCTTGATGTCTGCCACAATCCTGCAACAAATGGCATAAATCACATCCCGTGAATGGTCATATGTTTTGTGGCAATTAGTTGACAATGTGCACGGTCATCTCCAACCATTGAACCCAGTTATCATGCTATTTAAAAAAAAAAACGATATATAGCATCATGCTTACAACCAGAAAGGAGATAAAAATTGAGCGTGCTGTGGATTAGACGTGTTTTGTTAGGGCTCTGCTCAATTTTGAAACAAGTTCATACTCATCTTAATCTCACACAACCTATAACTTTGAACATTGTCTGGCAGTATGACCAAAGGTAAAGGCATCATAAAAAGGGGGCGCAAAACAATTTAATTTGCATGAGACAAAAAAATGAACCAATGCCAACATCGCCGACCCACGAGGAGTTAGCTGAGGATGCTAGTCCCCCACAGAACCTACTCGCTGCTATAAACTCACTAAGCAAGAAGGTGGACACAAGGTTGGCTGATATGTCAAAGAGTATTGGGACTTTGTCTGAAACTGTGAAGGCAACCAAGGGTAGGGTACATGAGGTCGAGCGGACGACAGTTGATCACGAGGCCAGGCTACAGGACATTGAGAAAACAAAACACTGAAATGCTCAAATCACATTCAAGACGCCTGAACATCCAAATAGTTGGGATCCAGGAGGACACTGAGAGAGGGAAACCCACTGAATTTGTATCGGAGCTGATTCCGGCCTGGCTGGGAAGTGCACAATTCAAAACGCTCATCCTGATCGACCGCGCACACAGATCACAGGCAACGAAGACGATAAAGGGCGGGCCACCAAGGCCATTCACCGCACTTCTGCACTATCCTCAGACCAGGGATCTTATCCTCAGGCTGGCTAGTCAAAAAGTTCCCCCTTAACTACAATGGAGCCAGAGTGTCTTTCTACCCAGATCTTACTTTGGAGGTGAGGAACCAACAGAAAGAGTATGATGATATGGATTCCTCTTCCCAGCCCGGTTTAAGGTGACAGTTGAGGGAACAACACATATGTTTGACAACCCAAAAGAGGCCTAAATGTTGTCAAGCAAGCTTCCTGACTGAGGATGCAGAACTGCTGTGTCAGCCGGCTGAGTGGCCAAATACAGGCCATGAATGTGTTTTCAATCAGAAGATCAGAAATTGGGACTTAAAAATCATGGGTGAGATGTTATTGCTTGTTTAGCCTATCATGTTTTTGTCCTACTCAACCCTAACGTGAGAGTTAAGTTTTATTTAATATTTGTTTATATGCGGAGTGTCTATAGATGCGGAGTTAGTTTAAGCTTTATGTCTAGGCACCCTAAGGTTTGTGTGTCAAGTAGTGCTTAGTTTGGGGAAGTCACTCAGTAATGGGGTCTGTGTTTTATGGGGTCTTTGTGGCCCCCCTAAATGTGGAGTATGAAATAATTTTTACACAACAAATTTTTGCTATCGTTCTTTTTTTACATCCGTTATTAGACAGTGGCAACGATGATGATTATGAACATGGTCTTTTTTCCTGCTAATGCCTGCAATGCAGTGAAGAAAATGATGACAACAATAACGTCTAATGTAACTGGCCCCTCTAACAGTACAACTGGCCCCAGCTTGGCCCCCCCAGTTGAAATGGTCTAGAATCGCCACTGGACTCTACCCTTTGGGAATCTCTCAGGGCTGTGATTAGAGGTCACATTATTTCATATACATCGGAGAAGAAGAAACACACCAACACTAGGCTGAAAGAAATTGAATGAGAATTAGGTGAACAGGAGAATGTTTTTAGAACGGTTTACTCGAATGCAGTCATTGAGAAGATCACAAAGTTAAAATATGAATACAATACCATCCTTTCGAAACGGGTGGGCTCTTTACTTGCTAGAACGCAACAAAGTTATTTTGAACTGGGTGACAAACCACATCAATTATTAGTAAGACAGCTAAGGCATATACAGGTATCTAGAGCTATTCACAAAATAAATGGTAAGATAGTAACAGATCCGCAGTATATTAATTATTAATAAATGCTTTGCGCAGTTTTACTCAGGGCTATATCAATCAAAATGCGATGCTACTGATCCACCAACTATGGAATGCTTTCTCACTGAATGTTAACTTCCTAAACTAGACAAGGCAGCAGCTGCTGCACTCGATGCCGGGATAACTTTTGAGGAGATTAACGCAGTGATAGCACAATTTTCAAAACAGCATGGCCCCTGGGCCCAATGGATATTTAATAGAATTCTATAAGAAGTACTGCACCAGTCTAGCTCCACTTCTGTTGCCAATGTTTAAACATTCCAAAGAAAATGCCAATCTCCCGCAAACACTATGAGGCTACTCTGTCACGTCTGCTCCCGCTCTTTCCTTTCACTGGCGCTTGAGGGCGCCAGATTACCCTGCATCACGCACTTCTGCCATCCATCAAGCACACCTACCTTCTATCGTCACTCGCATTAGCGTTATTGGACTCACCTGGACTCACTTATCACATGTTCATTTCCTCCCCTATATTATGGATTGTTTTTGTCTTTAGTTTTAGTTCTTGACGCTGTTCCAGTCTCGTGTTGATTCATTTATTTATCAAATGTTACTCCCTGTACCTGCTTCGTCTCTCCAGCATCATTCCGCATGACAGAATGCAGCAGCCAAACATACGAAGCATCGGGGAGTACTGGCGTTCCGGGTGGAATGGTGGCAGCGGCTCTGGGTCGCCACCGATGGAACCGGGGACGCCTAGCCAGCTCTTCGGGCTTTCACGCCCTAGCTGGCTCGAGAGGTTTCCTTTCCCCCGGTTGCCTAGGAAGGCACCCATCCCACATTGAGCCTCAGCCGGATCGTCTGTTCTCGTTCGCCCAGCCGGTCCAGGAGTTTTTGTTTGTCTTTTGTTTTGATGGTGACGTCGGGGTGGATTCCGTTGCCGATGGAACCGGGGGTGCCTAAGCCAGCCCGTCGGGCTTCCATGCCCTGGCTGGCTCGAGAGGTTTTCCTGGCACGGCGGCTTCCCATCCCACGTCACGCTCCGCTGTATAATCGGGCTCCCCTTCTACAGCGGGATCGACAGGCATCTTGCCTCAGCCGGATCGTCGAGCTTCCATGCCCCAGCCGGCTCGCCAGGCTCTCACGCTCTTGCCGGTTCGTTGGGCTCACGCGCCCCCAACCGGCTCGCCCAGTGCCCATGTCTTGGCCGGTTCGCGCAGGTGGGACGTCTGCTCCCGCTCTTCCCTTCCCCTGGCACTTGAGGGCGCCAGATTACCCTGCATCACACACTCCTGCCATCCATCACGCACACCTGCCTTCCCTCGTCACTCGCATCAGCGTTATTGGACTCACCTGGACTCACTTATCACATGTTCATTTCCTCCACTATATTTGTCTGTTCCCCAGCTCTGTTCCCTGCTGCTGCATTGATTGTTTTTGTCTTTAGTTTTAGTTCTTGACGCTGTTCCTGTCTCGTGTTGTTTCAGTTATTTATTAAATATTACTCCCCGTACCTGCTTCGTCTGTCCAGCGTCATTCCAAGAGAGACACTCATCTTTAAAAAAGATAGAGATTCCATGGAGATGTCGTCTTATTGCCCCATGTCGTTGCTCCCCATGGAAAAGGTGTTGATAAAGATATTGGCAAACCGATTGAAAGAATATTTCTGACATCCTAAACCCTGACCAGACAGGTTTTATCCCAGGCCGACATATATACTACAATTTGAGATGCCAATTCAACAGAATGTATCATGATCATAAAGTGATGCAGTGGTAATTGCACTTGATGCAGAGAAGGTGTTTGATCAGATTGAGTGGAAGTACATGATGTCGGTTCTGGAGCATTTCAGTTTTGGAAAGGAATTTATTATTTATGCACACCCAATGGCATCCATGGTAACCAATCAGGAGATGTCGCAGTCATTCCGCCTGTTCAAAGGCTGTCGACAGGGGTGCCCTATTTTGCCTGCTCTCTTCGCTATAGCCATGGAGCCCCTCGATACTCTCATTCGTGTATATGCCTATACAGCTCCTGTTAAGACACGCAGCACAAAATCTCCCTTTATGCTGACAATGTTCTTTTGTTTTATCCAAGTCTAAAACTTTTATTCCCCCTCTATTTAACTTGATAAATACATTTGGCTGGTTCTCTGGTTATAAGATAAAGTGGCAAAAAAGTAAATTGATGCCGATATTACAGCCTGTGAATATGCAATGTCTGCAATCTACCCCATTTAGAACAGTGATGGACAAGGTTATAAGCCTTGGCATTGTAGTGACAAGAAAATTGATCAGCTTGAACAAAAGATAGATTTTTGGAACTCTGTCTATTTCCTTGGTTGGTTGTATAAACACTATTAAAATGGTTGTCCTACCCAGGTTTCTTTACTTCTTCCCATGTCTACCCAATTTCATACCACAAAGCTATTTTAAGGAACTGGACTCAATGGTAATTCAATTTTTATGGGATAACAAGAGACAGAATTTCAAAGAAGCATTTATGCAAGTACAAGATAGAGGGGGGCTTTGGCCTTCCTCACTTTAAACTGTATTATTGGGCTGCCCATCTGAACATTGTGTCCTTCTGGAGAGAACGTTTACCTGGGATCCGTCAGAATGATATGCCTTCATGGCTTATGATTAAGCAGGCCTCCTGTCTATGCTCCTCACTCCCTGCACTTGTTAATAGCCCAGCATGTGTGAAAAAAGCCACTTACGACTCCAACACAGTCATTTGTCACACTCTTAGGATCTGGGAACAGATTATGCATTTTCGTTGCATGCCCAATGTCTACATTGACAGCCCAATTTGCCTGAACCATGCTTTCCACCCTGCATTGGATGATATGGTGCTTTCACAGTGGAGGGAGAAGGGGCTCACAACAATCAATAGCTTATACATTGATGGTCATATATCTTAATTTCAACAGTTACAGGGTAAGTTTAACATGCCAGCAACACATTTTTTTCAGATACCACCAAATCAAGAATTTCTTAAGGACACATATCCCTCAGTATGGTTTCACGCCAAAGAATCCTACATTATATAGCCTTATTGTCACGATCATCATATGGAGTAGACCAAAGCGCAGCGTGGTTAGAATACATTCTTCTTTATTTAATGAAGAACACGAAGAACGCTTAAACAAAAAAAACAAAAAACGAATAAGATGAACGTGACCGCTATATAAACACTGTGCTAATATGCAACATAACATAGACAATAACCCATGAAATACCCAAAGAAGATGGCTGCCTAAATATAGTTCCCAATCAGAGACAAAGATAAACACCTGCCTCTAATTGAGAACCAATCTAGGCAACCATAGACCTACATAAACACCTAGATGGAAACAACCCCATAAATCTACAAAACCCCTAGACAGTACAAACACCCTAGATGAGACAAAAACACACATACCACCCTCGTCACACCCTGACCTAACCAAAATATATAAAGAAAACAAAGAATACTCAGGTCAGGGCGTAACACTTATCCTTGTCAAACCCCATTCAAAAGGGTCGGTCTCTAGACTTTATGATGTGCTACAGGCCCACATAGAGGTATCTACAGACACTTGGGAGCAGGAACTTGGTTCAGAAATCTCAGATGAGGACTAGGTAGAAGCTCTCAGGAATATAAACCACAGTTCAGTGAATGCCAGACACAACCTTGTTCAGTTTAAGGTAATACACAGGTTACATTACTCAAAGGTTAAACTGCATACAATATTCCCAGACACCTCACCACTGTGTGAGAGGTGCAAGCAGGATGAGGGGACGTTGACCCACTTATTCTGGACTTGTCCTAAGTTACATGCTTGGGCTCTCATTTTTTGATTACTTATCTAAAGCCTTTGATAGAGTTCTAGCCCCAGACCCATTGATCGATCTGTTTGGTACAGTTAATGGGAATAACCAGGAGGGGAAGGCTGTCTCTCTGTGTACTCTATTAGCCAAAAGGCTCATATTGCAATTTTGGAGACTGTTCCTACCTTTGAAATGTGGTTACAGGTTTTAGGGAATGTCATTTTTGGTTGAACTACACTGCTTGTAATGAATATATTTTTTTATTTTACCTTTATTTAACTAGGCAAGTCAGTTAAGAACAAATTCTTATTTTCAATGACGGCCTAGGAACAATGGGTTTAACTGCCTGTTCAAGGGCAGAACGACAGATTTGTACCTTAAGCTTGGGGATTTGAACTTGCAACCTTTCTGTTGCTAGTCCAACGCTCTAACCACTGGGCTACCCTGCCGCCCCTGTCTTCTTATATCTTCTTATTCTTATAAACTGCTAATTATCAATAGAATATGTTTTAACTTGTCAATTTAAAATTATTTTCTCGCAAGTTTTATTTTCTAACAACAGTTTGAATTGAGGTATGTCCCGCCTCCTCGTTAATTTTCATAAGAAGTAGCCCATTTTAGCGTTTACCGAGCGGACACACCTCTCTTCAACGAGAGCCCAAGCACTTCCCTAGTTTCCACAGATCAAGTATTCCTGTCATGGTTGTTTTCCTTACAAATTGGACATGTGTGCATTCCTATCAAAGTAAGTGGCTTATTTTCTGTATATCGTGTTGTCATTTCTGCTGTCGGCAATCATATGTATGTATGGATCATAATGTATTTACTGTTTTATTCAAACATTTTTAAGTACTGGTGACAAATCATGCATTCCGATTCTTGCATAGATTGTAACGGACACGTGTTTAAAATTATTTTTTTAATGTTGTACTGATTATGATGAGCTAATGCTAAGCTACTTGGCGGGTATGTGTGGCGCCATGTTTATTGACATCATACAATATAGTCTGGTTGTCACGTAAGCGTCTGTTGAACCAAAGATGTTATAACAAGTGATAGTTCACCCGACTGACTTATGGTGCTTTCAAGACTACTGTGAACTCAGAAAAATACTAGGTAAAATCATGACGTCAATGATCTTCAAGTCGGAAAGTCGGAGCTCTAGAAAGAGGCCCGAGTTCCCGAGTTGGAATTGCGAGTTGGATGACCATTCAAAACTATTTTTCCCAGTCTGAGATTTCCCAATTTCCAGTTGTCTTGAATGTGGCATCAGATTGTAACTTTGGTACCTCAGGGTTGCCATCCCAGACCCTCCTTTCCAGGGGTTTAAGTTTTATTTAGCGTATAAACTTTTGTGTTGGCCCCCCATTTATTAATAAAGAAACATCCCCCATCATAGTAATATTTCCTTATTCCCCTCATGAAATGAACCCCCCCCCACAAAAGTCCCTAAAATGCTTTCATCCCTGTTTAGCTTTCTCGCTAAGGTTAGGCTAGGCAGTAGGCTTGTATTTGGTGTTATGATCTGTGAGGTGAAAACGTTTTATTTGCTTTGTGATTTGTCCAAAACGGTAAACAACTTGAGCTCCGGTCATGTGCTCCGGTTCTTGTATACACTGTAACAAATACATCAACGATTTGTAATATGCTGACATGCTCCTATATTTCAGGCAATGAGCGCAGCCATCTTTGACTTTGTTAATTTGCGTCTTATAGTGAATGGAATTCTGGGATTAGTTCAAACATAAACAAACATGGCTGCCATCATAAAGAATTTAGCTGCTGTTAGCTTAGCTGACGCAAATGTATTTTCTAAACAACATTACAATATTCTTGTGCTCACCAGAGATGCGGTACATTGTAAACTAGTCTAGCTGTTAGGTCGCTAACTTGTGTTTAGTTTTTTGTCAGTGCAATCTGTTATTTAGACTGGTTTGTGGAATGAATTTGGCTGTGGATGTGTTCTGTGTGATGTGTAACGGCTGTTGGAAGGAGTGGAGGACCAAGGTGCAGGGGGGGACGTGTTCATCTTTATTATTTGAAATGAACACTGATTAACAAAAAAACAACGACCAAAACAGTTCTGTCTGGTGCAGAAAGACACAAAACAGAATACAACAACCCTCACCACACAGGTGGGAAAAGGCTAAAATTGAGGAATAAAGTTTAAGACATTTATTTTCCATCAGTACAACAAAAATATTTTGATGCTGTTCAGACAATGCTGTTTAGACGTGTTAGTTGCGTCATACGTTACTGTTCCAATCACATATTTGAGATAGTAAGCCTCAGGGACCACTCAACAATGATCACAAATGCGTGATCATACGAGTCAAAGGGTGTAACACTCGTTGAAATGGGTAGACCAAGGCTCAGCGTGATTTGGGTTCATCATAATTTATTTAAATGTGAACCGGCAACAAAACAATAAAGAGAAACAAACTTACAGCCTTGTAGGGCTCAAAAGCAACAATACAAAAACAAGATCCCACAAACAACAAGTGGAAAAGGCTGCCTAAGTATGATCCCCAATCAGAGACAACGATAGACAGCTGCCTCTGATTGGGAACCATACCCGGCCAACAAAGAAATAGAAAACATAGAAATAATAAACTAGAACACCCCCCAGTCATGCCCTGACCTACTCCACCATAGAAAACAAAGGCTTTCTATGGTCAGGACGTGACAAAGGGTTAATCAGCTATATCATTTGTAAAACATCAGTTCTCATTCAGAGCTGTTTGCAATTCCCCATGCTATGACCATCTGTGTTAATGACAACACAGTCAAAGACAACTGCAAGTGGGAACCCCTGAACACAAGGCAGTAGATGAGGCAAGTAATCGTTGTTTCCACTCTCTGCTGGTTAAATATTGGGGAAGGTTTTTCTTTTTTTTGTCTACTCTCCAGGCCTTGCCTCCTTTCATTACCTTTCATTACAGGCAAATTGAGCTCACAGCCCAGCCCTTGGACAAATTATATGATTCCTCCACACAAATATTTGTGTCAAACAATAATTTGCGCCTCAATTCGGCTGGCTTGTCACACCACGGGTGATGTTGCTCCCAAATTTTCCTCCTCATCCAAATAACTATAATTTGCGACTTCTCTGGGCTTGTGCGTGACACCTTTAAATCTGTGACTCATCCTAATGGTTCCTAATCCCTCAGAAAGAAGGCCGGTCTCCCTGGCGGAGAGTGGAAAATGAAAGGCTGCCCGACGCTACCGGCCTGGCTATCCATTCCATTTATTTTTAAACCATCGCAGAGGTGATACTGAAGTTGGTGTGCATGCAACCTTCGTCTGCTAGACTGAACAGCCCCCCTTGCTCAGGCGTGAAGAGGGTCAGGTATAAATTAAGGAAGGGGAAATTACATGGAGAACAGGAGCACAGGGTGGAACTGGCAGGCCTTATCAGGGCCTATCAGTGGAGAATCTGAAACATGGCCATGTAAATGGCTCCTCATAAATTATGAAAGATGTATTATCACACAAATGGAAAGGGTGACAGTGATGGAAAGAAATGGGGCCGATCAAAGGTAATTCTTCAGCATGGCCTGGCAATTATCCAGCAATAAAAAACCCACCCTGTCACTCACATGCACATGCTTGGAGATGCCAGGATATTCCAAATGTACTGTACACTGAGTGTACAAAACATTAAGAACACCTTCCAAATATTGAGTAGGCTGGATGTCCTTTGGGTGGTGGACTATTCTTGATACACACGCGAAACTGTTGAGTGTGAAAAACCCAGCAGGGTTGCAGTTGACACAAAACGGTGCGCCTGGCACCTACTACTATACCCCGTTTGTCTTGCCCATTCACCCATTGAATGGTACACATACACAATCCATGTCTCAATTATCTCAAGGCTTAAAAATGGATCTTTAACCTGTCTCCTCCCCTTCATCTACACTGATTGAAGTGTATTTATGAGTCAGTCACCGTGGGCTGAAACTGTCATGGTTCATGTGGGGTCAAATGACATTATGAAGGGCAGCTAAGAACAGCTGAAGATGGATTTTAAAGAACTGATTGGGTTACTACTTGACACCAACAAAACACCCCATCATGTCTGACCCTCTGCCCTCCCTAAATCGTGGCATTGAATGGTTCAGCAGACTTTTATCCCTCCATAACTGTCTATGAGACTATTCCAGCTCTGTGGGTGCAACATTTATTGACAATGTTGATACCTTCTGGAAACCAAGCTTGTATTATAAGGAGGATGGGATCCACCCAGATAATTTGGGTTCCTGGATCATTTCACAGCATTATAAGGCTGCATTGAGACAATGACTTATCAATGACCCATGCCCAGATCATTTAATCCCTACCATAGTGTTGCTGAGTTGTCATAATGCTTCAGCAAATGTACATTATCTCATGGGCATTGGAAGACACCATGTAAGTAATCTAATTGATGTCTCTATGACTGCCCTGAATGCCTCTGCTGATCCAACAATTATTCTATGTAGTAGTCATATGGCTGTGAACCAGAGTTATACTGTTAGCACTCAGGTGTTTTGCCCTAGCAGGAAGTCCAGTGTGTGCAGCTTACCCTGCACTAACATAAATGCAGAAGTTTGTTTGAAAGCAGTATCCAAATCCATCGGATGTAGTGATCACAATATAGTAGCCATATCTAGGAAAACCAAAGTTACAAGTTACAAATGAGGAGCAACCAGACGCTGCACTTGACAAATATATGAAATAGCTTATCCCAGTTACAAATAAGCATGCACCCTTTAAGAAAATGACTGTAAAAACTGTTAAATCCCCTTGGATTGATGAGGAATTTAAAAAGTGTATGGTTGAGATGGATGAGGCAGAAGAGGTCTGGCTGTACAACCGATTGGCAAATGTAGTGCAAATTGAGAAATCATGTAACTAAACTGTATAAAAAGAAGAAGAAACTACACAATGAAATATAGATAAATGACATAAAGAATGACACTAAAAAGCTTTGGAGCACCTTCAATTAAATTTTGGGCAAAAAGGCAAACTCCGTTCTATCATTCATTTCTATCATCACAAAACCCACTAATATTGCCAAATATTTTTATATTTTTTTTAATGGTAAGATTTGTAAATTTAGGCATGACATGCCAGCAAAAAACACAGACTCTACACATCCAAGTACAGTATATCTGAGCAAACTATGAATTCCTAAAGCAAGTGTGGAAGAGGTGAAGCAAATATTGTGAAACAATTATTCAGCCACTGGGGTCTGACAACTTGGATGGAAAATTACTGAGGATAATAGCGGACGATATTGCCACGCCTATTTGCCATATATTTTTATTTTTTATTTTATTTCACCTTTATTTAACCAGGTAGGCTAGTTGAGAACAAGTTCTCATTTGCAACTGCGACCTGGCCAAGATAAAGCATAGCAGTGTGAGCATACAACAAAGAGTTACACATGGAGTAAACAATTAACAAGTCAATAACACAGTAGAAAACGAAGGGGGGGTCTATATACAATGTGTGCAAAAGGCATGAGGAGGTAGGCAAATAATTACAATTTTGCAGATTAACACTGGAGTGATAAAAGATCAGATGGTCATGTACAGGTAGAGATATTGGTGTGCAGAAGAGCAGAAAAGTGAATAAATAGAAACAGTACGGGGATGAGGTAGGTGAAAAGGGTGGGCTATTTACCAATAGACTATGTACAGCTGCAGCGATCGGTTAGCTGCTCAGATAGCTGATGTTTGAAGTTGGTGAGGGAGATAAAAGTCTCCAACTTCAGCGATTTTTGCAATTCGTTCCAGTCACAGGCAGCAGAGTACTGGAACGAAAGGCGGCCAAATGAGGTGTTGGCTTTAGGGATGATCAGTGAGATACACCTGCTGGAGCGCGTGCTACGGATGGGTGTTGCCATCGTGACCAGTGAGCTGAGATAAGGCGGAGCTTTACCTAGCATAGACTTGTAGATGACCTGGAGCCAGTGGGTCTGGCGACGAATATGTAGCGAGGGCCAGCCGACTAGAGCATACAAGTCGCAGTGGTGGGTAGTATAAGGTGCTTTAGTGACAAAACGGATGGCACTGTGATAGACTGCATCCAGTTTGCTGAGTAGAGTGTTGGAAGCCATTTTGTAGATGACATCGCCGAAGTCGAGGATCGGTAGGATAGTCAGTTTTACTAGGGTAAGCTTGGCGGCTTGAGTGAAGGAGGCTTTGTTGCGGAATAGAAAGCCGACTCTTGATTTGATTTTCGATTGGAGATGTTTGATATGAGTCTGGAAGGAGAGTTTGCAGTCTAGCCAGACACCTAGGTACTTATAGACGTCCACATATTCTAGGTCGGAACCATCCAGGGTGGTGATGCTAGTCGGGCATGCAGGTGCAGGCAGCGACCGGTTGAAAAGCATGCATTTGGTCTTACTAGCGTTTAAGAGCAGTTGGAGGCCACGGAAGGAGTGTTGCATGGCATTGAAGCTTGTTTGGAGGTTAGATAGCACAGTGTCCAAGGACGGGCCGAAAGTATATAGAATGGTGTCGTCTGCGTAGAGGTGGATCAGGGAATCGCCCGCAGCAAGAGCAACATCATTGATATACACAGAGAAAAGAGTCGGCCCGAGAATTGAACCCTGTGGCACCCCCATAGAGACTGCCAGAGGACCGGACAGCATGCCCTCCGATTTGACACACTGAACTCTGTCTGCAAAGTAATTGGTGAACCAGGCAAGGCAGTCATCCGAAAAACCGAGGCTACTGAGTCTGCCGATAAGAATATGGTGATTGACAGAGTCGAAAGCCTTGGCGAGGTCGATGAAGACGGCTGCACAGTACTGTCTTTTATCGATGGCGGTTATGATGTCGTTTAGTACCTTGAGTGTGGCTGAGGTGCACCCATGACCGGCTCGGAAACCAGATTGCACAGCGGAGAAGGTACGGTGGGATTCGAGATGGTCAGTGACCTGTTTGTTGACTTGGCTTTCGAAGACCTTAGATAGGCAGGGCAGGATGGATATAGGTCTGTAACAGTTTGGGTCCAGGGTGTCTCCCCCTTTGAAGAGGGGGATGACTGCGGCAGCTTTCCAATCCTTGGGGATCTCAGACGAGATGAAAGAGAGGTTGAACAGGCTGGTAATAGGGGTTGCGACAATGGTGGCAGATAGTTTCAGAAATAGAGGGTCCAGATTGTCAAGCCCAGCTGATTTGTACGGGTCCAGGTTTTGCAGCTCTTTCAGAACATCTGCTATCTGGATTTGGGTAAAGGAGAACCTGGAGAGGCTTGGGCGAGGAGCTGCGGGGGGGGCGGAGCTGTTGGCCGAGGTTGAAGTAGCCAGGCGGAAGGCATGGCCAGCCGTTGAGAAATGCTTATTGAAGTTTTCGATAATCATGGATTTATCAGTGGTGACCGTGTTACCTAGCCTCAGTGCAGTGGGCAGCTGGGAGGAGGTGCTCTTGTTCTCCATGGACTTCACAGTGTCCCAGAACTTTTTGGAGTTGGAGCTACAGGATGCAAACTTCTGCCTGAAGAAGCTGGCCTTAGCTTTCCTGACTGACTGCGTGTATTGGTTCCGGACTTCCCTGAACAGTTGCATATCACGGGGACTATTCGATGCTATTGCAGTCCGCCACAGGATGTTTTTGTGCTGGTCGAGGGCAGTCAGGTCTGGGGTGAACCAAGGGCTGTATCTGTTCTTAGTTCTGCATTTTTTGAACGGAGCATGCTTATCTAAAATGGTGAGGAAGTTACTTTTAAAGAATGACCAGGCATCCTCAACTGACGGCATGAGGTCAATGTCCTTCCAGGATACCCGGGCCAGGTCGATTAGAAAGGCCTGCTCACAGAAGTTATAGCCTACTATAAAGTATTTACCCTCAGGCCTGGAGGGAAACAAAATATATTCCCCTATCTAAAAAGTAAAACCCCCTTTACTGGCTCAAATGGCCTGTTACCAACCCTTAGAAAACTTTTGGAAAAATTTGTGTTTGACCAGATACAATGCTATTTTACAGGAAACAACAGACTTTCAGCACGCTTATAGGGAAGGACATTCAACAAGCACAGGGCTTACACAAAAGATTGTTAATTGGCTGAGAGAAATTGTGATGTTTTTTTTAGACCTCAATGCAAATTTTGACATTATCGATCATAGTCTGTTGCTGGAAAAACGCATGTGTTATGGCTTTACAACCCCTGCTATATTGTGGATCAAGAGTTACCTGTCTAACAGAATACAGAGGGTGTTCTTAAATGTAAGCCTCTCCAACAAAATCCAGGTAGAATCAGGAATTCCCCAGGGCAGCTGTCTAGGCCCATTACTTTTTTCAATCTTTACTAACGACATGCCAATGGCTTTGGGTAAAGCCAGTGTTTCTATGTATGCGGATGACTCAACACTATACACGTCAGCTACCACAGCAACTGAAATTACTGCAACACCTAACAAAGAGCTGCAGTTTCAGAATGGATGGCAAGGAATAAGTTAGTCCTACATATTTCAAAAACTAAAAGCATTGTATTTGGGACAGATCATTCACTAAACCCTTAAACTCCGCTAAATCTTGTAATGAATAATGTGGTAACTGAGCAAGTTGAGGAGACTCTGGATTGTAAAACTGTCATGGTCAAAACATATTGAAACGACAGTAGCTAGGATGGGGAGAAGTCTGTACTTAATAAAGTGTCAATCTGCATTCTTAACAGCACTGTTAACAAGGCAGGTCCCACAGGCCCTAGTTTTGTCGCACATCGGCTACTGTTCAGTCGTGTGGTCAGGTGCCACAAAGAGGTACTTAGGAAACTTTCATCTGGCTCAGAACAGGGCAGCACAGCTGGCCCTTGGAGAGAGCTAACATTAATAATATGCATGTCAATCTCTCCTTGCTCAAAGTGGAGGAGAGGTTGTCTTCATCACTACTTGTGAGATGTATTGACATATTAAATGCACCGGGCTGTCTGTTTGAACTACTGGCACACAGCTCGGACACCCATGCACAACCCCACAAGACATGCCACCAGAGGTCTCTTCACAGTCCAGAACAAACTATGGGAGGTGCACAGTACTACATAAAGCCATGACTACAAGACATTTTATTCCACATCAAGTAACTCATGCAAGTAGTAAAATTAGATTTAAAAAACAGATAAAAACAGAAAACAACTACCCACAAACACAGGTGGGAACAGACTACCTAAGTATGGTTCTCAATCAGAGACAACGATAGACAGCTGCCTCTGATTGGGAACCATACCAGGCCAAAGAAATGAAATACAAAACATAGAACAAAAACATAGAATTCCCACCCCAACTCACGCCCTGACCAAACCAAAAATAGAGACATAAAAAAAGGAACTAAGGTCAGAACGTGACAGTATCGTAATGTTAAAAAGAAAAGTATAACAGCCTTAATTTTGCTGGACCCCAAGGCAGCAGCTAATGGGGATCCATCATAAATACAAATACAAAACACGGTTTCACCTGGATTAACCTGGTCAGTCTATGCCATGGAAAGAGCAGGTGTTCTTAATGTTTTGTATACACAGTGTGCATGTCATACTGTATTGCAGGAGTTGTGGATCACATTTGACCGTTTAATTTTTTTTACAAAGGCCAGGCAATTCCAATGTAGAATCAGAATGTGGTCTGAATGGCTGGGTGATGTTCCAGTTTAATGCTTTTTTTTTATGACAGAAAATTGATCTATGTTATTTATAGTGTTTGGTTGAATACAGACAGCCCAAGGTCATTTTCTGTTATAGGATGCGTGAAATAATCGTGAATGTGAGGTAAACATTGCCTGGGTGTGAGGTTTAAAAGGGTGAGAGAATCAGAGCCATCCAGGGCATATGGCAGTAAGTTACAATAGTAGGTTTCTAAAAGGATCACTCCAGGCTAGGGCACACATTATTTTGTTTGATGATAATACAGTTTTGGTCTGAAGTAATTGGTGTCAAATATTTATTGAGAGGGCTTTCTTGTTTGGTCATGTAGTAACACTGGGTGACAACATGTCACAACAGAGTGTCAAATTCAGACACAAAGCCCAAGGATGCAATCACTGTCTAACACACTAAAGTACAATAGCCTTTGTGATATGAGAAACAGCACGTGCACGACAAATGCTGTGCATCTTCACTACTGAACAATGCGACGTAGATCTAAGTCACAGACCGACAGTCACGTCGACGTCAGCAATGGTTCAGTTTTCAAAGAGGATAAAGGTCCCAGTTTGTCTTACAACATAGCAGTAGCAGTCATGTATTAACTGGGTAGCCTAGTGGTTAGAGCGTTGGACTAGTAACCGGAAGGTTGCAAGTTCAAACCCCTGAGCTGACAGGGTACAAATCTGTCTTTCTGCCCCTGAACAGGCAGTTAACCCACTGTTCCTAGGCTCTCTTTGAAAATAAGAATTTGTTCTTAACTGACTTGCCTAGTAAAATAAAATACCACATTGCAGCATAGTACAGCTATTTCTTTGCTGAATACCTTTCTGAAAGTAAATTCTGTTTAGGTTTGTATAATGGTAATTTCCCTCTCCCCAAATACAGTATAGTCTACCATCTCCAAGTCCACTGTGCAATACAGAAGGAAACAGGTGCAAAAGGGTAGGCTACTTTCATTGTTTAATAACATCTCTAAGGCTTTTGGGAGGATAGAGCTAGTGGTGGATGACCAAATGACGGCTCATAGACGTGAATGAGGTAGCCTGCAATGCATCTTCCCAAAAGTGCCGTAACGGGAGTATTTGTTATGCAGCATAGCCACAACAACACTGCCCAGATTGACCCACTCCCTTCAGTGGGTATTTCCTTATTGATGGATTATAACTCAAGAGAAAGGCTGGAAAAAGCCCTAGCTCGTTTCATAGCCCCATAGCACCATTGAAGGGCACTTTAATACCCAGCGGAGAGGGAATGTGAAGGTCATCTCAGTGGCGCCATTAAATATACTCCTATCTCTCTACTCGCCATTATATTTATCGCTCATAAAAATGGCTGACTGCTTGCACTATTATTAGGAGAGAGAGAAACAGAAAGAGAGAGAGGGAAACAACTCCTGTTGCCTCAGCCCTTTTGGATCAGACTATGAATTTGTCTTCTCTGGTCTGTTTGGTTTACCCTCACCAGCCCACTTGTTGCTGTAGCTAAGTCTGTGCCAAGCTGTCGGAATCAGTTGGCCAAGAATAGTGGTTTTCTATTAATGTGAGTTGTCTGCTGGATAAAGGTTGTTGCCAGCATTTTTCATGGCTACTTTGGTTTCACTTCCCTGTCTGCCAGAGTACCAGGTGGGAAAGTATAATATAATTTAGCGGGGTTGGCACTGCCACAAGACTAACTCGAAATTCAATTGGTTATTCTAATATCTTTTGACCTTGAACAAGATCAACCTTGGGAAAAACTGGAATATATATTGCTGATGGGTTCCATTTAAATTCCAAAGCAAGAAGAGATGAGCAAATGCCAAATTCTATTTAAAATATCCCATTGAAAACTGAGCATGGATTGACAGATAAACACACCATTGAAATAAGTCACAGGACAGAAAGGTCAGCCTTCACTACAGAGCTGTTACCATCATCCATCTTTGATAACAGTCATTGCCTCTTATCTTAACATTTAGCAATCAAACTCTAATCAACTACCAAACATCCATTCAATACTAGGAGGCCACTAGCAAGGCCAGACTAGACATTTTCCCTGTCCTCCTCTCTGTCCTCCTTATTCATGTCTAACCCAATTCACCATACGAAAAGTGTCTCTAGTGGTGAACATGTTTTGAAATGGGACGTTGTGACATAAAATTGTTTGAAGGAGAGTTGCACCCGAAATGACAGTAATTTATGCAATAAACAATTGAATAAATTACATTGACTGGCTCCAGTTTGAAGTGTCTGTTTTTGATGCACGGCAGTGACAACTCCTGCACCAAGCACTTCTGCTCGCTTTTCCCCGTACACAACTCAGAGTGCTTGAAACCTATCAGACATAACACTTTATCAAAGGGATGTATTCCTGCTAACTTCCTCAGAAGCTGCAGAACTTGAGCATTCAGAAATGAAAGCGAACCGGCCTGTGGTTTCGGAATTTTGCTTGGCTCTTTGACAATCACCATAACTTGCTTATATTCCCCTACTGCAGTCACCCGATTTGTGGATTTGTATCCCGCTACTTACAAGAAGTGACCTCATTTACATTGTCATTGTGCATGATATGGGCCATGCTAGATGGTGCATTCGTTCCATTCTAGGCAATACAAAGTGTTACTGTTCCTTGCTGGTTCTTGCTCAATACTGATATCAACAGAATGTCCTCTCACATCCACGGTTAAGATCATGTCCTGAGTTCTGTGATCAAGCCTAATTACTTACATTTAAAATAGAAAATGATATGCGTTGGCTACATTTTTATGCTTTTTATAGTGGAACTTATGAAAAACCATCTTCACTGTTTCTTCCTTGTTAAAACAAGTAATAAACAACTACATTGTAGATGCTCCCAGAGGTTAAAGTTATTAGATCTAGGGGACCTGCACACAGAAACGAGGAGACATCAGGAGCATCTTAACACACATTCACCATCACTGATGTTCTATTCTGGGTTGTTGGGCCACACAAGCTAAAGGCAAAAAAATGTTTCTGCGTGTATTTACAGTTTTACAACAACCTGAAGGTATACACAGAAATGATGACAATAACCAAATGTTCTTCAGCTTTTTAAATATCTGAAGATAAACAATTCATGACGATGCAATTATAATTCGTCATGACAACACAAGCAAGTATTTTTAGATTGCTTATCTTTGGGAAAATGCATTAGCTTTGTAAAGACGTATTACGGTGATACAGTGTTTACTGTACTCAGGTGAGATCAGTAATTAGAAACTTTATCAACACAATCTCTAGAGCTTGCAGCAACCAATTTCTAGACACTGCTATTGTTTCATTTATCACTGTCAAGCTAGAACCAATGCTTTGCTTATTCATGGTTTTTGCCGTATTTCTATGTGCTGCTTTTTACCTTATAACTTGTGTTCTGCTTATGAGACACAATAGCACACACACACACACACACACACACACACACACACACACACACACACACACACACACACACACACACACACACACACACACACACACACACACAAACATTTCCTTAAACCTGTTTTCACTTTGCCTATATGGGGTATTGTGTGTAGATTGATGAGGGAAAATAATAATTTAATACATTTTAGAATAAAGCTGTAACGTAACAAAATGTGGAAAAGGGGAAGGGGTCTGAATACTTTTGGAATGCACTGAATTCAAAAGTAATCAAAATAGAAAAAATAATAATTATGAGCTACAGTCAAGGCAAAACAAATGTTTTATGGGTGAGTATTAGAATGTTTGGAGAGAGACAGACTGAAAGACAGACAGACAAACAGCGAGACGATTGATAGTGGAATTGATGGATGGTTGCATGTATGTGGTTGCATACTGTATGTGTGTGTGAGTTTATGAATGTGTCTCCATTTGTATGAATGTGTTTGTTTGTCTGCTACAGAACAACACCTTATATAATATACAGTCTCACTTCTCCTGCCACCCACCCACACTAAAGGTCTGTTCAGCTCATTCAATCTCCACCAGTAAGGAAGTGACATAGGAAATGCATTTACGAGAGTGGCAAACTGAATGAAATGCTACATTTACTTTAGACGACAGCTGGTGCAGGGGCGCAAAATCAGGCTACGCACCACAGAGGTGTACCAGATTGATATTGTGGTGATTTTCCATCAATTCCTTCAAAGTGGCAAAATACAAAAAGGTCTCTTTGGCTAGAGTCTTCTGAATGGCTGGAGGTGGCACATCCCAGCAAGCAGAGAACATCCTGAGAACATTTGGTGACGTTGCCATTAGGTCCCTTAAAGGTGTCGGTGCAATGTGACCCACTGACTTTCTGAAAAGGTTCTAGGAACATTAAAGTTCCCAGGATGTCATAGAGGACCATGTCAGGACCTTTTTAGGACGTTCTTAGGATTTTCCCTTTACTATTCTTTAGGATGTTGCGTGATGGTCCCAAGTGAACATTCTCTGACCGACCTTTTTCCAGTCCCCTTTGACCATCTTGGGACGTTGTGTCATGGTCCCTTGGAGGTTTGTCTAGTTCCCGGTTTGTCCCAAGGACGTTTTTAGGACATTCTTAGGACGTTGTGTAATGGTCCCCTGGAGGTTTTTGTCATGTAATGGTCCCTGTTGTCCCAAATCATTATAAGTAAAGTCATTAAATGGTATGGGGGGTTTTAAGTTATACGCTGTTCAGCTAAAATAGTGTAAAAATCTTGAATCAATGACAATATGATTACCTTTGACATGATCACTTAGTGTTGACTACACATGCCACAACGTCCTGACTCAACCTGGGATTTGAACTCACAACTTCTGGATTTGGGGTATGCTGCGCTACAAAGACTGTAGAATCCCCCACAGAGTCATTACCAATAATATTGGTTTATTCAGATCCTCATTAGCTTTCGCCAAAGCAGCAGCTATTCTTCCAGGGGTCCACACAAAAGCATAAAACACAACAAGTAAAAAAACAGTCAAAACAGTCAAAGAAATGTAAAAATCCAATGATTTTCTCTTGAGACCAAAAAATAAAATAAAAAAAAAGAAATGTCACATTCTGTTGTAAGTGCAAAATTGTCTTCTGTAGTGGTCATTAGGAAGTAAATATGAACACGTTTATATTATAGTCAATGGGTAATGTTACAGTAGGTGAAAAACATAGTTGACATTTTACAACTAAGTACTTCTCTGCAAAATAGTGCCATCTGAACTATTATTTTATTTATCAGTTAATCTGACTATTCTCTCATTGATTTGATTTACTTATTTCAGCAATTTGAGTTTGAGATTTCGGTATAGTTGTCTAATGTTGGTGGGGCATATTATTAGGTTTTAATGTTACTCCTGCATCACTATGATAAACATAACAGGTTTTCTTTAATGTATTTGTAAACTGAGATTTACCTTGAAGTGTAATGTGTCGGAATAGGCCTGCTAGAGGTGAAATCAGTCAATGTTACAGACATTGTGGCATCGCAGGACAATTGTAATGCCGTGAACTGAGGTAATGAATTCAAATCCCAGGTGAGGACTGTAGTCATGTATGTCAATATGTAAGTTGAAAACACTGTATGTTAAAAGCACAGTTAGTATTGGTGTCCCTAGCATTTGCCATAAGACAAAAAGCAGTTAACTTCTTGCGTGTAGGGGGCAGAATTTTCGTTTTTGGCAACAACAAAAAAAACGTACCCATTTGAAACTGTCTATTTCTCAGGCCCAGAAACTAGAATATGCATATAATTGTCAGATTAGGATAGAAAACACTCAAGTTTCCAAAACTGTCAAAATATTGTCTGTGAGTAAAACAGAACTGATATTGCAGGTGAAAACCTGAGTAAAATCAAACCAGGAAGTGCTGTTTTTCCTGAAAGCTCTCTGTTCCATTGAATGCCTTGCCTCCATTTAAAGGGATATCAACCAGATTCCCTTTCCTATGGCTTCCTCAAGGTGTCAACAGTCTTTAGACATAGTTTCAGGCTTTTATTTTGAAAAATGAGCGAGTAAAATAACATCGCGTCAGCTGGGTGTTCGCAGAGTTTTGCTTGCGCAACAGAGTGGGGCAGCCATTGTCTCTCCCTCTCCGATTGAAAAAGTGACAGCCCTGGTTGATATATTATCAATTACATATTTTAAAAACAACCTGAGGATTGATTATCAAAAACGTTTGACATGTTTCTGTGGACATTACGAATACTATTTGGAATTTTCGTCTGCGATGTCGTGACCGCTCGAGCCTGTGGATTTCTGAACATAACGTGCCAAACAAATGGAGGTATTTTGGATATAAAAATAATCTTTATGGAACAAAAGTTTTATTGTGTAACTGGGAGTCTCGTGTGTGCAAACATCCGAAGATCATCAAAGGTAAGCGATTGAATCTATTGCTTTTCTGACTTTCGTGATCTACTTGGCTGCTAGTGTTTAATATTTTTTATACTGAGAGAGATGTTCTTACATAAACCCTTGTTATGCTTTCGCCGAAAAGATGTATTGAAATCTGACACACCATGTGGATTAACAACAAGCTAAACTGTGTTTTGCTATATTGCACTTGTGATTTCAAGAAAATTAAATATTTGTAGTAATTTAATTTGGCGCGCTGCAATTCAGCGGGTGTTGATGAAAATGATGGGTGCACCAAGAAGTTAATGGATCAGTGGTTAAACAATCACGGCCTTGATGGGCTTGGCAACAGTTACAAGAGGTGATGTGTATGAAACTAAGGTGCCAGTGCCTTGGTAAAATGTTTTTATTTTTGGGGAAAATGTTTCTTCTGCGACCATCAGATGACGCCCCCGGGACAACCTAGAAACTAGACAAAAACCTCCAGGGGACCCTGACACAACATCCCAAGAATATCCTAAAAACGTCCTCTGGGACGTTCCCCGGGACAAACCAGGAACTTGACAAAACTTTCAGGGGACCATGACACAACATCCTGACCACTTTAGGCGAACATTTCGTGACTTCTTAATAACAACACATTTTGTTTGGAGGGATGCCACGTCAGTGTGCTGCGGGCATTTGTCACTATAAATGAGCAGGGAAGTGCCCCAGAGCTAGGATAAAATCCACTTCGAAGAGCAGAAAATCCATCTCAAGTAATGACCTCAGTCTTATCAGCAAAGCCACTGCCATATCTGATTGGTATAAAGGGCCCGTTTCATTACATACAGTCTCAAAGTCCAATGCATACCATATAACAGGTACAGCATGAGGGATTACCTTGCAGATAAACAATTTCTCAGCCATTCCCAAGACGAAGCCACAGAACTACACTGCCTTCCAGATCGTGCCTGAAATTGGACCAACCAATCAGCTACTATGTCTCCAAAGCCAAAGTCATGTCACTTCGAGAAAGTGAACCATTTAGGACCTACAGTGTCTTGCGAAAGTTTTCACCCCCCCCCCCTGGCATTTTTCCTATTTTGCTGCCTTACAACCTGGAATTAAAATGGATTTTGGGGGGGTTTGTATCATTTGATTTACACAACATGCCTACCACTTTGAAGATGCAAAATATGTTTTATTGTGAAACAAACAAGAAACAAGGCAAAAAAAGAAGAACTTGAACGTGCATAACTATTTATCCCATTCCAAAGTCAATACTTTGTAGAGACACCTTTTGCAGAAATAACAGCTGCAAGTCTCTTGGGGTATGTCTCTATAAGCTTGGCACATCTAGCCACTGGGATATTTGCCCATTTTTAAGGGCAAAACTACTCCAGCTCCATCAAGTTTGATGGGTTCGCTGGTGTGCAGCAATCTTGAAGTCATACCACAGATTCTCAATTGGATTGAGTTCTGGGCTTTGACTAGGCCATCCCAAGACATTTTAAATATGTCCCCTTAAACCACTCAAGTGTTGCTTTAGCAGTATGCTTAGGATCATTGACCTGCTGGAAGGTGAACTTCCGTCCCAGTCTCAAATCTCTGGGAGACTGAAACAGATTTCCCTCAAGAATTTCCATGTATTTAGCGCCAGCCATCATTCTTCCAATTCTGACCAGTTTCCCAGTTCCGGCTGATGAAAAACATCCCCACAGCATGATGCTGCCACCACCATGCTTCACTGTGGGGGTGGTGTTCTCGGGGTGATGAGAGGTGTCGGGTTTGCGCCAGACATAGTGTTTTCCTTGATGACGAAAAAGCTCAATTTTAGTCTCATCTGACCAGAGTACCTTCTTCCATATGTTTGGGAAGTCTCCCAAATGCTTTTTGGCAAACACCAAATGTGTTTGCTTATTTTCTCTTTAATTAAGCAATGTTTTTTTTCTGGCCAATCTTCCGTAAAGCGCAGCTCTGTGGAGCTTTGCAGCTCCTTAAGGGTTATTTTTGGTCTCTTTTGCCTCTCTGTATGTAATTAATGCCCTCCTTGCCTGGTCCCTGAGTTTTGGTGGGCGGCCCTCTCTTGGCAGGTTTGTTGTGGTGCCATATTCTTTCCATTTTTTAATAATGGATTTAATGGTGCTCCGTGGGATGTTCAAAGTTTTGGATATTTTTTTATAACCCAACCCTGATCTGTTCTTCTCCACAACTTCGTCCCTGACCTGTTTGTAGAGCTCCTTGATCTTTATGGTGCCGCTTCCTTAGTGGTGCCCCTTGCGTAGTGGTGTTGTGGACTCTGGGGCCTTTCAAAACAGGTGTGTATATACTGAGATCATGTGACAGATCATGTAACACTTAGATTGCACACAGGTGGACTTTATTTAACTTATTATGTGACCTCTGAACGTCATTTGTTGCACCAGATCTTATTTAAATGAGAACGCGTTCTCAGTCAACTTACCTGGTAAAATAACAGATAAATAAATAAATAAATACAATTTAGGTGCTTCATAGCAAAGGGGGTGAATACATATGCAAGGACCTCTTTTCCGTTCATTTTTCTAAAATTTCTTTTGTTCAATTTTTTTTTCATTCACTTCACCAATTTGGACTATTTTGGATATGTCCATTACATGAAATCCAAATAAAAATCCATTTAAATTACAGGTTGTAATGCAACAAAATAAGAAAAACGCCAAGGGGGATGAATACCTTTGCAAGACACTGTATCTTGTAGAACCCTGCACCGAAAGCAAGGTGAGCTCGAAAAGGAATTGTCCCGCGTTCCTTCCAGCATAATGTGTGCATTCTTCCACATATAGTGTGCCTCAACACATAGTAGGTAAAACCGCTTTACTTCTTCAGTGGGGCGAATCGATAACCACTTGTCCCCCTTTCTCTCTCTCTTTCCTTCTTCCATCTTCTCCTTACCCAATATGAATAAAAAGTAAGTGTGTTCATTGACTCGTGTTCATTGCGCATGAGTCGTCTCACGCTCGCAGCAATTTTTGGGGGCTGATGGTGACAGGGTTGATGAGCAATGGGGACGTGAGAGGGGGTGGGATTGTTGACAGCTCTGACATGATGAACAATGAAAGCAAACAAGAGAGGATGAAGAAAAAATAATAATCTGATTGAATGTGTTATTTACCTCTTAAAATGGAAACACAAGTGGAAGCTTTCGAGACAGGGGGAGGATGCTGTTAAGGGAAGATTTAATTGCCTTTGAAAAAGGGAGATGGAGAGCAAGAAGGATGGGAGAAATAGAGAAGGCAGAAAGAGTGATGTGCTGGTGGTGCAATCAAAGTTTTTATTCCAAATAACTTCCCTCTTCAGTTCCTTGTGAAGGGTCATGTAGAGCTGAGATGTAGCCCTGACAATGAGGGCAACTGGGATTGTTTTTCATTTGAGGGTACATAAGAATTGATTTTTTATGGAGGAGTGGGGAGGGGATTTGGGGGTATATGGAACAAAACCCTTGACCAAAGGAGGATAGCTTTGGCAGACAGTCTAGAGATTTGCAAGGGTAGATTGAATGTTAAATTGTTTACTACTCTGAAAACATTATCAATCTGTTTTTTCCCTTTTAATGGGTTCACATACTCTTATGTATGCAGTTGTTTTTTGTTTCCTTTCCTTTTCATGTTTTTTATATAACAGGCTTCCTATTCGTCTTTTTTTGTTGTTGAGACATACAGAAATCAATTTGTGGTCTTGAGAGGACAACAAAAAATGTACTTTCTTGACCTTGGCTCTACGCATGCAGAGCCCCAAATCATACAGTGTCTGCCAATGTTGCTCTTGTCTGTAATTCCTGATATGCTTCTCCTGAGATTGTTGCATTTTGTTTTACCACACAATATGTATCCAGGGTAAAGAGTGTAACTTGACGGTAACTTATCATCTTTATTGCTCCAGGGGAGAGATTCCTGAAACATAAATCGAACACTTGGCATGTATGTAGTGCAATACACACACATGTAAATACTGGATGATTCATATTCCCAACATAGGAGACCTACTGTAGTAGTGACTAACCAAAGTACATTGATTTTCAATTGCTTGCATGCATTGGTCAAAACTGTATGTGGACCAAACTGTGAATAATTTCTTTGCTTTCACACAAAATGCATTCAATGACCACATTCTTCGAAATCCATGACCTTTTTTCTCATTCATACTTCACCACCTGCAAAACTATATATTTGCAGCACATGTTTTCAAATGCAAACACACTGTTTCCAAAACTGTTAAAAACACATTCAAAACAGAATGATGGCAAATGTATTGCATTTCTGCTGTAACCAGATTGAAACATATAGAACATCTCAGCAGAATATTTAATCATTCCAAACACAGCTGATTGCAATTTCAGCTGAAAGCCGACCCAAGTGTCCTGTTTTTAGTCTCGTTAACAAACAGACAAAAGAGGATGGCTTCGGAATGATTTAGTTTGGAAACATGGATCAAGAAAGACAGGTTGGTGGGGAAAGAAGAGTGTCAGGGAGAGGGAGACTGCGTGGAGGACAAAGAGAGGAAGACCAAGAGCGGTGGTCTCTGATGAGATAAGGGCCACAATTATTGACCATGTTGTAAACCATGGTCTCTCTTTGAGAGAGGCCAGTTGAAGGGTGCAACCAAATCTGCAGCGTTCAACAGTTGCATCAATAGTACAAATTTTCCGTCAAAACAACAGGTGAGATGTGCATCCTTCAATGATAATTGAACTACATATTACAGTACAATACAGTATGTTCACATTTTTACGAATATTATCAGATGCGCAGGAAATTGCCATTGTTGACATGGTAATTGACAACAATGCAAGAAAACTGTGGGAAGTTCGGTACAGAGTGCTGGCAGACACTATCACTTTTGGGAATGTGAATATGGTCAGCACAATGACACTTGAGTCCTAGTACCCTTTGAGAGAAACAGTGAATGTGTGAAAGAACTCTGGTATCAATTTGTCTGTTCAATAACCAAACAGGGTTCATACACAGCTATGCATAATGTAAAGCACTGTAAAACTGTGGATTTACTGTATTTTAGAGAGGAATGGAGATGGAAGCCAGGCAAACTGCACATACATTGATCTTTGTGGGTGAAGCTGGATTCAACCTGGCAAAAACACACCGCAGGGAAAGAAAAGGGTGATTGGACAGAAAGCAAACGTGGATGCCCCAGGCCAGAGAGGAGCTAACATCACAATGTGCGCAGCACCGTCCAATGATGGTTTGCTGTTACACAAACCACTCATTGGCCATTACAATACAGAGAGGCTCAGTTATTGTCTGGATGACCTGCATGATCAACTTGTGCCAGTGGAGGAGAGGGGGGCAAGAAACTCCCCTCTCCTGTCGCAGTCACAGACTAGTTTGCTGCACATCCCAGGATGTCAGTACTGTTCCTGCCGCCATACCCCACCTTCCTAAACCCCATAGGGGAGTTTTTCTCTGCGTGGAGGTGGAAGGTTTATGACCACCATTGACATGACCAGATGTCCTTACAGGATGCCATGAATGCGGGGTGCGGAGACACTTCTCCTGAAGACTGCCAGGGTTGAATTAGACATTCCAGAAGATACTATCCAAGATGAATCACCAGAGAAGACATAAGATGTGATGTTGATGAGAACTTGTGGCCAAATGCAGGAGAGAGGGAGAACTAGAACCCTCACAGTACTCTACAGTATGAGTGATTAGGGTTGCAGGGTAGCATTCCAGAGGGACATCAGAGACTGTAACGGAAACATGGCTCACTCGAGAGACGCTAACGGAATCGGTGCAGCCAGCTGATTTCTTCACGCATCGCGCCGTCAGAAACAAACATCTTTCTGGTAAGAAGAGGGGCGAGGGTGTATGCCTTATAATTAACGAGACGTGGTGTGACCACAATACAGGAACTCAAGTCCTTCTGTTCACCTGACTTAGAATTCCTCACAATCAAATGTCGTCCGCATTATCTCCCAAAGGAATTCTCTTCGATTATAATCACAGACGTATATATTCCCCCCCAAGCAGACACATCGTTGGCCCTGAACTAACTTTATTTGACTCTTTGCAAACTGGAAACCACATATCCTGAGGCTGCATTCATTGTAGCTGGGGATTTTAACAAGGCTAATCTGAAAACAAGACCCCCTAAATTGTATCAGTATATTGATTGCGCAACCAGGGCTGGTAAAACCTTGGATCATTGCTATTCTAACTTCCGCGACACATATAAAGCCCTTCCCCGGAAAAGCTGATCATGACTCCATTTTGTTGCTCCCTGCCTACAGACAGAAACTAAAACAAGAATCTCCTGCACTCAGGTCTGTTCAATGCTGGTCCGACCAATCTGATTCCACGCTTCAAGACTGCTTTGATCACGTGGACTGGGATATGTTCCGCATTGCGTCCAACAACAACATTGATGAACACGCTGATTCGGTGAGCGAGTTCATTAGAAAGTGCATTGATGATGTCATTCCCATAGCAAAGATTAAAACATTCCCAAACCAGAAACCGTGGATTGATGGCAGCATTCGTGTGAAACTGAAAGCGCGAACCACTGCTTTTAACTAGTTATGTAGGGGGCGCTCTTTTAATTTTTGGATGAAAACGTTCCCGTTTTAAACAAGATATTTTGTCACTAAAAGATGCTCGACTATGCATATAATTGACAGCTTTGGAAGGAAAACACTCTGACGTTTCCAAAACTGCAAAGATATTGTCTGTGAGTGCCACAGAACTGATGTTACAGGCGAAACCCAGATAAAAATCCAATCAGGAAGTGCCGCATTTTTTAAAACCGCCTCATGCCAATGACTCCTTATATGTCTGTGAAGGAGCTAGGAGTCAGCTTACGTTTTCCATGTTTTCCCCAAGGTGTCTACAGCATTGTGACGTCTTTTTAGGCATTTCCATTGGAGAATGGCTGTAAGAGACCATATAGGGCGAGTGTTCCCATGGTGTCCCCCGGAGAAAACCTTGTGTAAAATACTGAGGTAGCCATTTTTCCAATTGTTTCTTATGAGAAACCAACTGCCTCGACGGATATATTATCGAATACATATGTTAAAAACACCTTGAGGATGGATCCTAAACAACGTTTGCCGTGTTTCTGTCGGTATTATGGAGTTAATTTTGGAAAAAGTTTGGCGTTGTAATGGTAGCATTTTCCGGTCGATTTCTCAGCCAAGCATGATGAACAAACGGGAGCTATTTCGCCTACAAAAATAATATTTTTGGAAAAAAGGAACATTTGCTATCTAACTGGGAGTCTCCTGAGTGAAAGCATCTGAAGTTCTTCAAAGGTAAATGATTTAATTTGGTTGCTTTTCTTATTTTCGTGAAAATGTTGCCTGCTGCCAGCAGAGCTAGCATAGCATTATGCCATGATAAACTTACACAAATGCTTGTCTAGCATTGGCTGTAACGCATATTTTGAAAATCTGAGATGACAGTGTTGTTAACAAAAGGCTAAGCTTGTGTTTGAATATATTTATTTCATTTCATTTGCGATTTTCATGAATAGGAAAAGTTGAGTTATGGTAATGCGCTTTAGGCTATGATTACGCTCCCCGATACGGGATTGCTCGTCGCTAGAGGTTAACCAGGGAAAGGTGACCGGAAACATGACCGAATACAAACAGTGTAGCTATTCCCTCCGAAAGGCAATCAAACAAGCTAAGTGTCAGTATAGAGACAAAGTAGAGTCACAATTCAATGGCTCAGACACAAGAGGTATGTGGCAGGGTCTACAGTCAATCACGGATTACAAAAAAAAACCAGCCCCGTCACGGACCAGGATGTCTTGTTCCCAGGCAGACTAAATATTTTTTTTGCCCGCTTTGAGGACAATACAGTGCCACTGACACGGCCCGCAACCAAAACGTGCGGACTCTCCTTCACTGCAGCCGACGTGAGGAAAACATTTAAACATGTTAACCCTTGCAAGGCTGCAGGCCCAGACGGCATCCCAAGCTGCGTCCTCAGAGCATGCGCAGACCAGCTGGCTGGTGTGTTTACGGACATTGTCATTCAATCAATCCTTATCCCAGTCTGCTGTTCCCACATGCTTCAAGAGGGCCACCATTGTCCCTGTTCCCAAGAAAGCTAAGGTAACTAAGTTAAACGACTACCGCCCCGTAGCACTCACTTCCGTCATCATGAAGTGCTTTGAGAGACTAGTCAAGGACCATATCACCTCCATCCTACCTGACACCCTGGACCCACTCCAATTTGCTTACCACCCAAATAGGTCCACAGACGATGCAATCTCAACCACACTGCACACTGCCCTAACCCATCTGGACAAGAGGAATACCTATGTGAGAATACTGTTCATCGACTACAGCTCAGCATTTAACACCATAGTACCCTCCAAACTCGTCATCAAGCTCGAGACCCTGGGTCCCCGCCCTGTGCAACTGTGTACTGGACTTCCTGGCGGGCCGCCCCCAGGTGGTGAAGGTAGGTAACAACATCTCCACCGCGCTGATCCTCAAGACTGGGGCCCCACAAAGGTGCGTTCTGATCCATCTCCTGTACTCCCTGTTCACCCATGACTGCGTGGCCATGCACGCCTCCAAATCAATCATCAAGTTTGCGGATGACACTACAGTGATAGGCTTGATTACCAACAACGACGAGACGGCCTACAGGGAGGAGGTGAGGGCCCTTGGAGTGTGGTGTCAGGAAAATAACCTCACACTCAATGTCAACAAAACAAAGGAGATGATTGTGGACTTCAGGAAACAGCAGAGGGAGCACCCTCCTATCCACATCGAGGGGGCGGTAGTGGAGAGGGTAGTAAGTTTTAAGTTCCTTGGCGTACATATCACGGACAAACTCAATTGGTCCACCCACACAGACAGCGTTGTGAAGAAGGCACAGCAGCGCCTTTTCAACCTCAGGTGGCTGAAGACATTCGGCTTGTCACCAAAAGTACTCACAATCTGCTACAGATGCACAATCGAGAGCATCCTGTCGGGCTGTATCACCGCCTGGTACAGCAACTGCTCCACCCACAACCGTAAGGCTCTCCAGAGGGTAGTGAGGTCTGCACAAGGCATCACCGGGGGCAAACTACCTGCCCTCCAGGACACCTACACCACCCGATGTCACAGGAAGGCCATAAAGATCATCAAGGACAACAACCACCTGAGCCACTGCCTGTTCACCCCGCTATCATCCAGAAGGCGAGGTCAGTACAGGTGCATCAAAGCAGGGACCGAGAGACTGAAAAACAGCTTCTATCTCAAGGCCATCAGACTGTTAAACAGCCACCACCAACATTGAGTGGCTGCTGCCAACACACTGACTCAACTCCAGCCACTTTAATAATGTGAATTGATGGAAATTGATGTAAAATGTATCACTAGCCACTTTAAACAATGCTATTTAATATAATGTTTACATACCCTACATTACTCATCTCATATGTATATACTGTACTCGATACCATCTACTGCATCCTGCCTATGCCGTTCTGTACCATCACTCATTCATATATCTTTATGTACATATTCTTTATCCCTTTACACTTGTGTGTATAAGGGAGTCGTTTTGGAATTGTTAGGTTAGATTACTCGTTTGTTATTACTGCATTGTCGGAACTAGAAGCACAAGCATTTCGCTACACTCGCATTAACATCTGCTAACCATGTGTATGTGACAAATACATTTGATTTGATTATACTACACATGTTGTTGAACTAGAACCCTCACAGTACCCTACAGTATGAGCGATTATTCTACACATGTTGGTGAGAACTAGAACCCTCACAGTAATGTACAGTATGAGTGATTATACTATACATGTCACGACTTCCGCCGAGGTTGGCTCCCCTGCCTGTTCGGGCAGTACTCGGCGCTCGTCGTCACCGGCCTACTAGCCGCCACCGATCCCTTTTCCATTTTCTGTTTGTTTTGTCTTATTAGTTGCCCCTGTGTCCTTTTGTGTTTGCCTGATGGGCGTCCTTATTTAAGGCTAGTAAACCCGGCCTTGTTTTGTGTGGGATTATTCTTGTGTTACGTGTTGTGTTGTTGGGTGTGTTCGTGCTCCGGACTGGGTACCCTGTGTTTTGGGTTGGTCCGTAATTTTCGCGCCCTGTGTTTGGGCATTGTATTTTAGTGCCACATTAAAGTGCACTCTCCGCTCTCTGCGCCTGATTCTTACCTCACACACCTAGTCCCGCGTGACAATACATGTTGTTGATGCTTTTTGTTGTTGTAATTATTATTGCAGCCCTGGAATTTCAGGAATTTGTTTTTTGTTTCAACCTTTTATTTTTCACAAGTAAATTACTACATGCAAATATATAGAAAAAATAAAGGTTATTGAAGCAAATTGCTGCATGTATTATTCATTCTTGTTACATGTATTTTAGTACAGTCAGTAAAGTGAAAAGGTGTTATTCTTATTCTATAATGTGAAAAATCATTCAAACGTCAAAGAGTTCATCATCTAATGCTCCCTGTTGTTAGTGTTTTTTAGGTCAGTGTGTTATGAGTGATAATGTACGCTTTCTGAGTGAGAATTGTTGCCAGTGTTCTGGTCGAACGAGCTTATTCTGAGACATGTATGAGGTGTTTTTGGTGGTCTGAGTGAGTTTTGGAGGTGAGATGAACTGTTTGGACAAGATGCATGTTGTTAATGCAGACTGTGTGAAGGGTTTTGAAAAAGTGGCTTCAATATTGACCGATGCTTGTTAGCAATTGGAGAAAAAAAAACTAAGAGGAGTAGACACATGGCAAATATCATGATTAACTCATTCTAGCAACTGATTGAAAACTCTGATTGAGCTATTATAACCCTCTGCGTGTCTCCACAGCCTTGGTACACCCCACATTGATGTGTTGTCGACATCCCATGTGCCAGGATCTCAAGAGTGAGTTAGTTAGTCCACAACAGGTAACATAACTACTGAATATCTACCTGCAGAGACAGTTCTCCTCCAGAGTTGCAGCTCCATTGAATCTAAAGGGCAGCCTGACTTCTATTCTGAAATTGTTTTGCAGAGTGGCCTACATAGCTCTATCTGTGTGCTGTTGCTGGGCAGGGGGAGCCATTTTCCTCAGGTTCCAGTGCATGATGGGAAACAGTGGTTGGCGCCAGACAGTGTCAGTGCCCAGTAGCAATCTAATCACTCCAGTCTCAGTGGGGAGCTCAGCCACCACAGCCACTCTGGATGGACTCAGGCTGCAGGTAGTAAAAGCCTGCTTTACCCCACCCACCACCTGATCAATGAGTGCTAAGGTTCAGGAAAGAGAAGGAAAGTCTCTCTCTGTCTGTGTGTGTGTGTGTGTGTGTGTGTGTGTGTGTGTGTGTGTGTGTGTGTGTGTGTGTGTGTGTGTGTGTGTGTGTGTGTGTGTGTGTGTGTGTGTGACATGGGAGTGCAATGCTGAGTTGAGAGGATGGGGAGGGAGGAGATGGGAAACGGGAGTGTGTTTTTAAGTAAAATATATTTGCCATCAGGTATTGATCAGGTGATCAATTAATGGTTGAATCAAGTTTGCTGAGCCACCGTTATTCTTTCCTCACAACACTCAAGCCACGATGCATTGCAGGGCCTCATATGAAAAAATGAACGAGGGTCCCTTTCATTGGGAATAGATCAAGTGCAGAATTACAAGAGGGGTGCAGCTCTCACACTCCAAAGACTCAAGGCTCACACCTACTGGTTATGTTGTGTTCTCTCTGACACATGGACTACTCTTTGGCCCTAATAGAAAAATAGGGCTAGGAGAAGACATATGCCTTATATGTGAGAGAGAGGGTGAGAAAGAGAGAGGTAGAGAGATAGTGAGAGAGAGAGAACAATAGAGGGAGAGGGTGTGTGTGTGTGATGGCGTGCATGCTTGCTTCTCTCTATTCAGCTCATCTCCTTTTTATTGAATTAAAAAAGCAGATGTAGTAAAAAGTTGATTTTAATTACCCTGGGCATTATTTCACTGGACTGCTATTCAGAGGTATTAAAATTCTCCACAGTAATTAGCCAGCAGAGTAAATTGATATGTAAGATATTAAATCAATGATAATTTCATAGTGAGCACATTATATGTGAAATGGCTGTAGTGCAAGTCTGCTAGCTAGGTTAATAAGTTTCCATTTTTTTAGGTGTGGGATAAAGTTTCATTTACGCCACAAACTATAATGCCACAAAACCCAGAGCTTTGGCAATAAACTCTTTTTCATCCAATACACTTTATCCTTTCGTTTCGGATTTGAAATGATCTGAGAATCTCAAGAATGGGGCAATATCAGTCCTGGGAGACACAAATGAGTGATTAGCACTTGACAGGCTGCGGGTCATGTCAAAGTGTTGACGAAGTGACGTTAGAAAATGAATGGTTTCTGAGATGTCAGCGAGAAGCTCAGAATTCTCAGTCACTCTCTCTCCTGTCCTCAATCTCAGGCTATTTGAATGTATTGTGCCTTTGGATATTGAAGCAGGAATGAGCAATGGATATGCCATTACATTTCCTTGTCACCGAGATGAGATTGAAAACTGCATTCCGACACACACAGGAAGAATATGACGCACTCTGAAGCAAAGCTAGAATGATGTGAGTGGAACTAACATTAACTACAAATGTGATCAGAACATTATTAAACAGGGGGGTATCAATTTACGATGACACTGTTCTTGCAGTAAAATGTCAAAATCGCCCTCTAGTGGCCTCATGGGTGGAATGTCATACTTTCATAATTAACCCTTTGACACGTACGAACACACGGTTGTGATCATTCCACAGTAGTCCCTGCAGCGTACGCTCAAACCAGTGTGCTTAGAACACTTATTTAGAACCTCCAGTTACGATTGACACAACAGTCTGCGTTTGAGCTGGCCACACAGTTTTTCCACAGAGACATATTTTGCACAAACAGTCTTTACAACGTTATGCCCTCAATGTGAGCAACTTATTTTTGATCTGACAGACGTTTACATGACAACCAGAATGCATTGTACTGTATGATGTCAACAAACATGGCGTCACACATATCTGGAAATTAGCTTCACTTTAACTATTTGTTTTACACACATCATATGTGTCCATTAAAATCTATGCAAGAATTGGAATGCATGATTTGTCACCAGTACTTGAAAAGATGTGAATAAAACAGTAAATGCATTATGCTCCATACATACATTTGGTGTTTTACAGTAGAAATGGCAACACGACATACAGAAACTATAATGATAAAAATAAAAATGTTAAACTTGTATTTAACTTGGCAAGTCATGATAGCGTAATAAGATACTTACTTTGATAGGAATGCACTCATGTCCAAAGTTATTATTAGTTGTGAAGGCAATGTGGGCGCCTGCTGGAAAATGTTCAGGGGAGGAAAAAGTTTGTGCTTGGGCTCTCGTCGAAGAGAGAAGTTTGTCCTGCTCAGTAATGCCTCAAATGTAAATTGAGGCATTAGAGTGAAATGGGCTACTTCTACATGAATTTATGAGGGGATGGAACGCCCAATTTAAAATGTTGTTAGAAAATAAAACTTGCTAGAAAATTATTTGAAATTGACAAGTTGAAACAGCCTACATAAATTAGCAGGCAGCGTGCCTTAGGTTTGAGGGCAGCATAGGTTAACTTTCCTGTTGCTCAACAATTCGATTTTAGAACGGTGAATGCATTCTGACAGCACACGGATAAAAAACACGCTGTGGCGACCATGAGAGATATTTGGAACTCAGAAAAAATCGGTAGTCTATGTCAAATGATTGTGTTATATTTCAGTCTTGATGTATATAAAGTGTAATATTGGGATGCAAACTCAAAACATAATACATCTAAACTACATCTGACATGGTACAAGTGTCTTATTTTTTTAAGCCCATAACCATGTGTGTGAGGTGTATACTTTTGTTTCAAAGCAGATTTGTTTAAGACTACCAAGAAACACTCTGTATGACCCTGATTTAGCCCACTGCAGTAAAAGGTTGATGAAATAAGGGAGAAGCACAAATCTAAGGCATGAATAGAACCTTGAGGTCCAGAGACTGGCACGTTAGCAAGAAAGCTAGCTCTTTTGGGTGAGTGGTAATTGTGCTTATCAACGCCACAGTCATTACAATACAATGGGGTTAGTGTGTAATGTTAATGCAGTATGAAAAACTTAACCATCTCTGGTTACTATGCTGCTGTAGCTGGAAAACAACACACATCTGTCTGCACATACATATGCATACACACGAGATATTCAATAATCCAGTCGTTTTTAGAAGGCCTAATATATTTTGTTCTGGCTGAAATGAGACTTCATGGCTAATTGCTTCTCTTTCCAGGTGTCTGCTCCTACATGACTGGGCCACTGTGCTATTAAACAGGCTCATTAAAACCTCATGTAGTATCAAGCCTCTCTCCACCTGGACGTGATCGCCTTCGGCTGCTCATCTCCAGACCTTTGCCATTATACAGTACATTCGGGAAGTTGCTGCCTTATACTAAAATGGATGAAATCGTTTTTTTTTCTACACACAATACCCCATAATGACAAAGCAAAAACAGGTTTTAAGAAGTTTGCAAAAATACATTTTAACACTGAAATATAACATTTACATAAGTATTCAGATCCTTTACTCACTACTTTGTTGAAGCACCTTTGGTAGCGATTACAGCCTTGAGTCTTCCCAGGTATGACACTACATGCTTGGTACACCTGTATTTGGGGAGTTTCTCCAATTCTTCTCTGCAGATCCTCTCAAGCTGTCTCAGGTTGGACGGAGAGAGTTGCTGCACAACTATTTTCAGGTCTCTCCAGAGATGCTCAAGTTCAAGTCCGGGCTCTGGCCACTCAAGGACATTCAGAGATTTGTCCCGAAGCCACTCCTGCATTGTCTTGGCTGTGTGCTTAGGGTCGTTGTCCTGTTGGAAGGTCAACATTCTCCCCAGTCTGAGTCCTGAATGCACTGGAGCAGATTTTCATCAAGGATCTCTCTGTAAACCTACTTCCGGCGCCGACAGAGATGGCCGCCTCGCTTCGCGTTCCTAGGAAACTATGCAGTTTTTAGTTTTTTTACGTGTTATTTCTTACATTAGTACCCCGGGTCATCTTAGGTTTCATTACATACAGTCGAGAAGAACTACTGAATATAAGATCAGCGTCAACTCACCATCAGTACGACCAAGAATATGTTTTTCGCGACGCGGATCCTGTGTTCTGCCTTACAAACAGGACAACGGAGTGGATCCCATGCAGCGACCCAAAAAAACGACTCTGAAAAAGAGGGAAACGAGGCGGTCTTCTGGTCAGACTCCGGAGACGGGCACACCGTGCACCACTCCCTAGCATTCTTCTTGCCAATGTCCAGTCTCTTGACAACAAGGTTGATGAAATCTGAGCAAGGGTAGCAATTCCAGAGGGACATCAGAGACTGTAACATTCTTTGCTTCACGGAAACATGGCTCACTGGAGAGACGCTATCCGAGGCGGTGCAGCCAACGGGTTTCTCCACGCATCGCGCCGACAGAAACAAACATCTTTCTGGTAAGAAGAGGGGCGGGGGCGTATGCCTTATGGCTAACGTGACATGGTGTGATGAAAGAAACATACAGGAACTCAAATCCTTCTGTTCACCTGATTTAGAATTCCTCACAATCAAATGTAGACCGCATTATCTACCAAGAGAATTCTCTTCGATTATAATCACAGCCGTATATATCCCCCACCCCAAGCAGACACATCGATGGCTCTGAACGAACTTTATTTAACTCTTTGCAAACTGGAAACCATTTATCCGGAGGCTGCATTCATTGTAGCTGGGCTAATCTGAAAACAAGACTCCCTAAATTTTATCAGCATATCGATTGCGCAACCAGGGGTGGAAACACCTTGGATCATTGTTACTCTAACTTCCGCGACGCATATAAGGCCCTGCCCCGCCCCCCTTTCGGAAAAGCTGACCACGACTCCATTTTGTTGATCCCTGCCTACAGACAGAAACTAAAACAAGAGGCTCCCACGCTGAGGTCTGTCCAACGCTGGTCCGACCAAGCTGACTCCACACTCAAGACTGCTTCCATCACGTGGACTGGGATATGTTTCGTATTGCGTCAGATAACAATATTGACGAATACGCTGATTCGGTGTGCGAGTTCATTAGAACGTGCGTTGAAGATGACGTTCCCATAGCAACGATGAAAACATTCCCTAACCAGAAACCGTGGATTGATGGCAGCATTCGCGTGAAACTGAAAGCGCGAACCACTGCTTTTAATCAGCGCAAGGTGTCTGGTAACATGAACGAATACAAACAGTGCAGCTATTCCCTCCGCAAGGCTATCAAACAAGCTAAGCGTCAGTACAGAGACAAAGTAGAATCTCAATTCAACGGCTCAGACACAAGAGGCATGTGGCAGGGTCTACAGTCAATCACGGACTACAGGAAGAAATCCAGCCCAGTCACGGACCAGGATGTCTTGCTCCCAGGCAGACTAAATAACTTTTTTGCCCGCTTTGAGGACAATACAGTGCCACTGACACGGCCTGCAATGAAAACATGCGGTCTCTCCTTCACTGCAGCCGAGGTGAGTAAGACATTTAAACGTGTTAACCCTCGCAAGGCTGCAGGCCCAGACGGCATCCCAAGCCGCGCCCTCAGAGCATGCGCAGACCAGCTGGCCGGTGTGTTTACGGACATATTCAATCAATCCCTATACCAGTCTGCTGTTCCCACATGCTTCTAGAGGGCCACCATTGTTCCTGTTCCCAAGAAAGCTAAGGTAACTGAGCTAAACGACTACCGCCCCATAGCACTCACTTCCGTCATCATGAAGTGCTTTGAGAGACTAGTCAAGGACCATATCACCTCCACCCTACCTGACACCCTAGACCCACTCCAATTTGCTTACCGCCCAAATAGGTCCACAGACGATGCAAACTCAACCACACTGCACACTGCCCTAACCCATCTGGACAAGAGGAATACCTATGTGAGAATGCTGTTCATTGACTACAGCTCGGCATTCAACACCATAGTACCCTCCAAGCTCGTCATCAAGCTCGAGACCCTGGGTGCAACTGGGTACTGGACTTCCTGACGGGCCGCCCCCAGGTGGTGAGGGTAGGCAACAACATCTCCTCCCCGCTGATCCTCAACACTGGGGCCCCACAAGGGTGCGTTCTGAGCCCTCTCCTGTACTCCCTGTTCACCCACGACTGCGTGGCCATGCACGCCTCCAACTCAATCATCAAGTTTGCGGACGACACAACAGTGGTAGGCTCGATTACCAACAACGACGAGACGGCCTACAGGGAGGAGGTGAGGGCCCTCGGAGTGTGGTGTCAGGAAAATAACCTCACACTCAACGTCAACAAAACTAAGGAGATGATTGTGGACTTCAGGAAACAGCAGAGGGAACACCCCCCTATCCACATCGATGGAAGAGTAGTGGAGAGGGTAGCAAGTTTTAAGTTCCTCGGCATACACATCACAGACAAACTGAATTGGTCCACTCACACAGACAGCATCGTAAAGAAGGCGCAGCAGCGCCTCTTCAACCTCAGGAGGCTGAAGAAATTTGGCTTGTCACCAAAAGCACTCACAAACTTCTACAGATGCACAATCGAGAGCATCCTGGCGGGCTGTATCACCGCCTGGTACGGCAACTGCTCCGCCCTCAACCGTAAGGCTCTCCAGAGGGTAGTGAGGTCTGCACAACGCATCACCGGGGGCAAACTACCTGCCCTCCAGGACACCTACACCACCCGATGTTACAGGAAGGCCATAAAGATCATCAAGGACATCAACCACCCGAGCCACTGCATGTTCACCCCGCTATCATCCAGAAGGCGAGGTCAGTACAGGTGCATCAAAGCTGGGACCGAGAGACTGAAAAACAGCTTCTATCTCAAGGCCATCAGACTGTTAAACAGCCACCACTAACATTGAGTGGCTGCTGCCAACACACTGACACTGACTCAACTCCAGCTACTTTAATAATGGGAATTGATGGGAAATTATGTAAATATATCACTAGCCACTTTAAACAATGCTACCTTATATAATGTTACTTACCCTACATTATTCATCTCATATGCATACGTATATACTGTACTCTATATCATCGACTGTATCCTTATGTAATACATGTATCACTAGCCACTTTAACTATGCCACTTTGTTTACATACTCATCTCATATGTATATGCTGTACTTGATACCATCTACTGTATCTTGCCTATGCTGCTCTGTACCATCACTCATTCATATATCCTTATGTACATATTCTTTATCCCCTTACACTGTGTATAAGACAGTAGTTTTGGAATTGTTAGTTAGATTACTTGTTGGTTATTACTGCATTGTCGGAACTAGAAGCACAAGCATTTCGCTACACTCGCATTAACATCTGCTAACCATGTGTATGTGACAAATAAAATTTGATTTGATTTGACTTTGCTCTGTTCAACTTTCCCTTGACCCTGGTCTCCCAGTCCCTGCCACTGGCAAACATCTCCACAGCATGATGCTGCAACCACCATGCTTCACCGTAGGGAAGGTGTCAGGTTTCCTACAGACATGTCGCTTCGCAATTAGGCCAAAGACTTCAATCTTGGATTCATCAGACCAGAAAATCTGAGTCCTTTAGGTGCCTTTTTGAAAACTCCAAGTGGGCTGTCGTGTGCCTTTTACTGAGACGGCCTGATTGGTGGAGTGCTGCAGAGATGGTGTCCTTCTGGAAGGTTCTTCCATCTCCACAAAGGAACTCTAGACCTCTGTCAGAGTGACAATCGGGTTCTTGGTCACCTCTTTGACCAAGGCCCTTCTTCCCCGATTTCTCAGTTTGGCCATACGTCAGCTCTAGGAAGAGTCTTGGTGGTTCCAAATTCTTCCATTTCAGAGTGATGGAGGCCACTGTGTTCTTTGGGACCTTCAATTCTGCAGACATTGTTTGGTACCCTTCCTCAGATTTGTGCCTCGACACAATCCTCTACGGACAATTCCTTCAACCTCATGGCTTTTGCTTTGACATGCACAGTCCACTGTGGGACCTGATATACACAGGTGTTTGCCTTTCCAAATCATGTCCCATAAATAGAATTTACCACAGGTGGACTCCAAACAGGTTCGCTTTGTCATTTTGGGGTATTGTGTGTAGATTGGTGAGAAATAAAGAATATTGAATACATTTGAAAATAAGGTAATGTAACAAAATGTGGAAAAAGTCAAGGGGTATGAATACTTTCCCGAATGCACTGTAAAGTATGTAGAGGCAGGCACGACTATTGTAGGTGTGCACTCCCCTCACATGGAACACACATTCATGTTTTATTAGTCTGAGAACAAATTTGATTGCACAATAAATCCTGGCCATGTTTCCAAACAATCAAAGCAAACATATTCCACATAAGAAAACA
Organism: Oncorhynchus kisutch; assembly: GCF_002021735.2. Classification (NCBI taxonomy): domain Eukaryota; kingdom Metazoa; phylum Chordata; class Actinopteri; order Salmoniformes; family Salmonidae; genus Oncorhynchus; species Oncorhynchus kisutch. The sequence goes on along the minus strand of NC_034188.2, from coordinate 52,884,086 downwards.
CTGTGATGAGGTATAATGGGGATTAAACCATGCAGGGTACCACAGCGCTCCTCTCCTGTCCACAATGGACGCAGTACCTCTCCAGTTTCATAGCCACATATTGATGAAAGCCATTGATCGGAAAAAGGAGTCAATTTGCCTTGCTGGTGCCTTAGGCCAGCACTATACTGCAGCGTTAAGGATCTGTATATTGGACCTGCGGCTATAGTCTCTAGACTAGTCTGTGTTAATGGGTCTAACTGGTATCCTTGGAGATCATGGCCATGATGGTCTGCTGGGGTAGGATGAGGGTCAGGAGGAGGATCACTGACCTTCATCCTGCAGGCTCTCACAGGGGAAGCGAGAGGAGAAAATGGGGTGTCCTCTTGTTCATTAGCCAGAGTAGCCATTTGTCCACATCTTGGCGTAATAGTGAGACTACCTCCCGGGCCGCTGGAGCCCTGCTGATGGATGGCGGCGGTTGAGAATGGAAGCATCAATCAGGTCTATAGGGCCCTATCATGGTCCCATCGTCCTCCCACTAGGCCGACACTGAGTGACACCCCAGGGACGGCCCTACCTTGTCCCAGACAACCATTTGTTTTGTCTACCGTTGACCTGGCTCTAAGTGGGAGGATGGAGCATGGAGAACCAAGCAAGAACCAAGCACCTTAGAAAATGGTTGACAGAGGAAGCACGGGAGAGGACTGCTTATTGCTTATAGTACATGCATGGTCAAGTAGACACATTGGTAAAAGATTGTCTCACACATTACACATTTTTGATCTAGCATTGATCCTCGTTCAACTAAGCGCCCGGTCACAAAAGAAGACGAAAGCAGTTTAGATTGAACTGCACATCAACCTTTCATCAACCAACCAGTAGGGACTTGACAATCCATGTATTTCCATTGACTATTTCAGAGTCATTTCTAATGGATAACGAGGCTGTTAGCCAGCAATAAAGGCAGACAGCTCAAGAGAGTATTATCCTCCACATTAATCTCCCCTCTGCAGATCTTAGACACCTCTATTGCCTCTGGTGGAAATATGATCTGGAGGGTTGTGCCCGCTGTTGTGATTTACGAGCTGGAGGGAAAGGTAATCATGACCTCTCTTCCACACCCAGTGTCTTGTCTCCTCGCTGATTACTCTCTGATGTACAATTTCAGCAATGATCGTGTTATTGTTTTGATTTCTTGCCATCGAGAATCTCCTTTAACCAGGGGTGACCGACCCGTCATTGCATTCACCTTTAGATCAACAGCATATTTACTGAGTACTTTCACTGTTGCCAGCTCATATCATCACAAAGCACACCTTTGTAATGGATGCAACACCATTACCTTCTGTAATGATGTCAACCATGGCCTATTTCAGAATGCATAAAACTAAGCTTGTCGGCTCCAGACACTGACTAATGTGGGTCGTAACCCACGCTACGGGAGAGTATGGGTATGTGTGCACATTGACGCTTAGAGCTTAGTGTTAAAAAAAAAAAAACTCAGTCCCACTTTAAACAAACAACTACTGTATTCATAAAGGTTTTGGAGCCGGAGCTGCCGTGTCACATTTTATACAGCGAGACAAACATACATTATTTGTGAAGAATATGTCATGAGTCATGCTCTCTAAATCCTTTATAACTAGCTGTTTGTTTAAGTTATGACCAAATGCTCCAAATTCTCCTATATTGTACATTAAGGGGAAAGAAAGAGGGAAGGAGGATGGTCGAGGTGAAACTGATGGCTGAGCTCGGAAGCCATGCTCAGTAAGAGTGAGGGTGGAATCAATGGTGGAGGAGACTACTGAGGGTCAGTGGGCAGCTAGATCACAACAGAACAGCCAGCAGCCCTGAGGAGGTATTGAGGGCCTGCCAGCTCACTGAGAAAGGCTAGCAAGGCCTCGCTGCATGTGGATCAAACCGTCATCAAAAGGGGATTAGGACCAAAGCTGTGGTGGTGATGGCATCACACCTTAATTCACATATGATTGTAGACCTGATGGACAAACAGTTCAACTAATCCATAAGTTATACCATATTCAAGGACATCCTGAATATCTGAGAGTAAGCCTTTGTTTGAAAGCAAAACATTATACATACTGTATAATTTCATTACACATTTGTAATATGAATTTATTTCCATTAAGCAATTGCAGGGCACCACTCTAACCAATCATGAGGCAAAAATAAATATACTGAACAAACAATGATACAGAAACTCTTTTCCCATCTGCATTGGGATTTCCAGCAAATGTAACCTACACATCATTACTAGTTAATGACCTCACATTTATGCATGTATAGTTTTTATAGGGCAGCAGTTAGCCTAGCAGTTAGTGTGTAGGGCCAGTAATGGAAAGGTCCCTGGTTTGAATACCTGAGCTGACAAAGTGAAAATCTGTCGATGTGCCCTTGAGCAAGGCACTTAACCCTAATTTGCTCCAGGGGCGCCGTACTACTATGGCTGTAAAACAACACATTTCACTGCACCTATCCGGTGCCACCCCATAGATTTTGGTTTACGCATTCATTTCATGCCTATTGCGGATGGGAAATGCCACCCTTTCTGCATAAGTTCTGCCCACATCTGAAGAAACACAGCCCACGTTGCACTGAACAAAAACCATAAGAGTTCATCAACTCGACTAGGCTACTGAGTGGGGCCCGTACATTTCCTCTATAACAGTCCCAAAAGAGGATTACACTGGCCCAAAACAATGAGAAAAGAAACCCTAGCCAATTACAACAGTACAGTATGGGCTGCAGCCGCAATGCTGTAGATTTGAGGTTCACACAGAGTCTATTTTTATCTTAATGCTGACAGCAACCATCCCACTGTTCATACAACGGTGATCGAGATAATTGGGTGCCATTTATCCACGGTCTCTCTCAAAGACTTAGACATTTTCCCCAGTGATGCCTTATAGAGCAATGATGGTAGCAACAGAATGCAATCTATACATTTTCTCTCCTTGCAATTCCCCATTTCAAATCTGGATAGTGCCCCAGCATGGGGACACTCTTTACAGAAGTTGAATCAGAGTGCGACATTTACAAACCCCAAAAGAAGGGAGGAAACTTATACAAGTGAGTGCAGCTATTTCAGGTTTATTTCCATGTGGGGTAGTTCCGACCAGTTATTTAACATGTGCCTAGTCTTCAGCTTTGACGGAATGAAGGGAAGGCTGGGAGAATCTCCCTTGAGCTATCGCTGCGTGTGTATTGTGTTTGACAGCTTGCTGGATGCCAGACTCTATGGATCAAAGCAGGCTGTAACAGTAAAGCTAATCCATTACAACCTGATCTGCCTCACATAAAAGCAAGACTTGGGCCCTGTTAGGTCCCTACCTTCTCACTGACTCCAACTTCACAGCTGCTCAAACGGTATCAGACACAACAGGACTGCGCAGCTCTCACTTATCACACTGTGGGATAGTCAAGTGCATGAACCATTGTTGAGTTGGACTGGGGAGGTGTGGTCTTGACTGGGGAGGGAACAAAGAGAGAGAGACCGCTCTCTCTCTCTTTGGTAGAATAGACTCAGAATGTCTATTCTACCATAATGGGCTACTATGTTCTAATTCTCACCCTACTGACAGAGAGCCCGCTCTGGGCAAGGCACAGAACACCAGACAGCCTGGAGTAGCCAGGTACAAATGCATTTTGGTTGGCACCAGCCATGTCCACCTAATCCCACCCATGGGCTACTGGTTGGAACACACACACACAACACACACACAAACCCACAAACAAACACACATGCACACGCATACATATGCACACACAGACACACTGCTAGAAATGTGTCAACATGTTTCTTTCTGAGCTACAGCAATACATAAACAATAACCTAGACTGAAACAAACACACAAACAAACACACACACACACACAGTTCAGTCCCTCCCCAAGGAGGCACAAACTCTAACACCAGGCAGCAAAAAGCGGTCTTCAGTTATTGACTAGTCAAAAAAGGCATCTGGGCTTTTTATAAGGTTTACAATGAAACCTGCAGTTTGCACAAATTAGGCCAAAATGAAATCATAGACCATATGAATGAAAAAAACTAAGTTTAATTGTTTTATTATAGGCCTATCATGTGTCTATTAGTCTACAGGGTCTGAATATTATTGAGAGCCTTTCAAATTCAGTTCACCATAGTCATCCTCAATGCCACATACAAACCCATCCACATTTGGCACTAGAATAGGCCACCACAGGTGCTCGCTGGCCTAGAGGCAAGGCTGTCACAATGCAGACTAAAATGCTAATTAGTGCACGTTAGACACACGTCATATTTCAGAAAGGCTATCAGATTTGTGTCAGATTTGACCTTCGAATTGAACAACGCCCTAATCGCTGATGCATGAAGATGGGTGATTTAGCTGTGTTTTAATGACATTGTAGCCTAGCTAGAAGCATACTCACTACATGTCGTACATGAGAGTATGTAGGCTAGGTGCTGAGTGGCTTTGTGTCTGTGTGTGAGGCCGTCTCTGTGAGAATAAGTGTGTGGGTGTGAATATAAAGTAGAGCACCTTGTAATGTTCCATATGACCGTTATCGTTGCACACACATCGCCTCAGTCACTGTTATCTTTTATCTCTCGTTAGTTTATGCAGCAGATAACGAATATACTAATGACTATTCATTTGATCATGATGCAGCGTAAAATACATTATATCAGCGCCCTCCAGCTCTCAAAACCGTGAAGTTTCAAGGATACCGTTTCGGGAGCTGTCCATTGTACTGAGAGTCAGTACATACAGCCAATCCGTCTAGTGAATTCACCGTTAACGTTGAGAGAGCTGGCCACGGTGCTGAAAAGTATCACCCAGCCACTTCGGCCAGCGGAAAACAGTGCTAGTTCTGATTTCAGTGTAGCCTTACCAACCACATTCCTTGCTGTTTCTTTCGCCTCTTATCAGTATTGTGCAGGACTATATAGCTATTCACTGCAAGAATGTTGATGACACAGAAGCAAATTAAATATCCCTAAAATGCGTCCTCATTCCAACAGAGCTAACGCATTCCAGTGTGGTCAGAATTGCAGGCAGCTCTGGCAACCACCAAGCACACATTTCGTAAATGACACCAATTAGGCCTAAACATGTTTTAGTGTTTCTCTCACTTTTGTATACAATTGAGATTGCATGAAATATGTTGCATTGATAACGTAAATATGCTATTCAAAACACACATTAACATACTTATGCATTATTGGTTAGAGTGGAAAACACTCATTCGTGCACAAACAGGCTATATTTAATCAAATTAATGTCAAATATTAGAATGTTGGCACAATGATGGCGTTGCAGACTATCATCAGCAGGGCATGTCGGTAATTCTTCAACTAATAAAAATGCAGCAACGTTCAAGGAGGGCTGTTCTCGTGCAAAATTGCATCCCAAGGAACACATTTTAAATAGGATTAATGCATGATCGATTAGCCTACCTTTTTGGTTTGAGCCCTCTCTCCGGTCCCTCAAAGTCGAAAGATCCCGCTGTCGTTACGCACGGTGCCTGGCGATCAGCGTCCAACTTTGCGCTTCTGTCCTCACACAGAGGGATCCGCTCTTGCCCAGGGTGAAACTGAGGCGGCGGAGGGTTGCTCTATAGCAGCGCCAGTCGGGCAGCGCAGGGAAATGTCTGTGCTCGAAAAGACGCACACCCAGACAGGAGACAAGCTTCAGGTACCGCCAACGGTCACAGGTATAGCAAACACTTACTGGAAAACACACAGGAATAACAAATCTATAATTGAAATACTGGAAGGCTACTACTATAAGGTGGTTTTAGTCAATCTCTTCGGTTTCATCTGTGCTGGGTAGCAATGCCTCTTCCCACCTTTGTTGCAATGCACAATGTCATTGACTAACATGCTGATCACATTGATCCATTGGTCCCTGGCACGACGTTATTTTGAAACCTGATGTTTTCCGTTCCCCCAAATATCCAAGAAATCATACAACTGTTAGAAACACACTCCAGTGAATTGAAACAGACCGTACGTTTATCCAAAAACAATCACTCGTGCATTTTGGAGAAAGATTATGCAGTAACCTTTAACTTTGTCCAAAATACAAGGTGCAGGCGTGTCCAGCGTTGCTCCAAAATCCATAGCTGGGTTCCTACAACCTCCTACAACATTTTTTATCCATCTATTGAAAATAAAACAATAGCCTATCATGTGAAGGAATATCCTTTATCAAGGAATTACAGAGCTGTCGCTTGATATACGTCTCAATTAGGTTATTGGGTGAATGACAAACGACGGTGAATGATTTACTCGACAATTCGCCCGGATGGCTTCTGTGGATCACCCCTAGGTGAGCGAGCGGGTGGAGATGCAATCTCAGCTCGAGACTTGCAGCGGCACGCCCAGTCCGATGTCCTTCTTCCTCAATCCCTCCAGCGAATATTTTCCGCGTCGCTCTCTGTAGGCCTACTTTCTGACCAAGTAAGTAGCTTGCAGAGAGAAACTCATCTTATCCACCTCCATGTCTTCATGTGAAAACCTTGAATTTAGTTAAAAGATCTGTTGCATTGTGCCTCGTTGGGAATGTCATGTAATAGGTTTCACTAAAACATCAGATGCAGTGAGGGAGGGAAACGGAGCTGTGCACAGGAGGGAGGGAGCGATGCACTCACTGGTGTCTATGCACTTGTGAATTTAAATGCATTAAATTCAGCTTTTTAATGTGTAGCCTTAATAATGATCTCAGTCCCGAATGATTATAAATCATGATGTTTCCTTGGTCCTTGTAGGCCCTCCCTAAAACTTGATTCTGATTATTAGGCCCAGGCTACATCACTGTCATCATATATCTCTAATTGTTATTAATACCATTACATTAAGTCTGTAATATTTCATTATTCTATTTATAGGCCTGGCAAGGGGTACCATGTCTCACCCAGGAGAGGTTGGCACAGGAGGCTAGATTATTTCCAAGGTGCAGGATTTGGTGAATAAAGTTGTAGAAAGTAGCTCAATCATGGACTAACGCAGTGCTCAAGACCAAATATGTGCAGATAGAAATACTTCTCAGATCTTTTATTTCATCTCATGAAACATGGGACCAGCACTTCACATGTTGCGTTATATATATGCAATGAACAAAATTATAAACCCAACATGTGAAGTGCTGTTTCATGAGTTGAAATAAACGATCTGGGGAGTATTTCTGTGGGGGAAAACAATGTCTGATTGGTTTGGCCTGGCTCCCCAGTGGGTGGGCCTGGCCCCTAAGTTGGTGGGCCCTGCCTGGCCCACACATGGCTGTCTCCCTGCCCAGTCATGTGAAATCCATAGATTAGGGTCTAATATTTTTTTTTCAATTGACTGATTTCCTTATATGATCTGTAACTCATCAAAATATTAGAAATTGTTGCATGTTGCATTTATATTTTTGATCAGTGTATATTTATTATATATTTATTTTTTACAAGAAAAGACCCTTCTGCACAGTGTCACTTTGCACTTAGCGAATGGTAAGAATAAATTGACTTAAGTCATCCCAAACTTGACATAACATAGCCTACCATATACATGTCTGTTTCCCTACTTCTCATCAGAAAAGAGAAACCAATTGACTTCAATGCCCAGTGCAGTCAAAAACCAGATTTGCTTTTGTTTTATAAAGATTTCCACACTGTGTGGTTGGACTAATACTCTGAAAGTATGATAATGCCCTTTTATTGTAAGAGCTATTTAAAAAGACTGCCTGAAATTTCACCGTGTTTTTGGTGGAATGGAGTTTTGGCCTGCCCGGTGACATCACCAGGCGATAAATTAGTTAATAGATCAATACAAACTAACGTTCCAAACCTTTCTGCCAATAACAAACAGCTAGTTTTAAGATTTCCCGTCTCAACTCAGACCACTCCCAGACAGTCCTAGAAACATTCTTGCTTGAGGAATTGCTCTTTTGACCATTGTAATTAAACACAATCACAGTAGGGTATTTAATTGTTACCCAGATATTCTTTGATAGTGAGACAAAAACAGCTGCATTGGACATTTAAATAGCCTCTGTGTCAGGAAGCCCTCGTTAGTGGAATATGCTCTCCCCACATATAAACAGCTGGCGTCAGACAAGAATGTTATCGCCACTTGTCCCCTTACAGGTCGGCACAAATCAACTGAATACATTAGTTTGTGCCTGACAAATGGAAACAAGCAAGTGTCAGGAAATAAAAACATGACAATAAACCTTATTGTGCGAATTAAAAGCTTGTCTCAAAAGTAAACCCGCCCACGACCCTGCCCCTTGCTGCATCAACAATGGATATACAGTGGGGCAAAAAAGTATTTAGTCAGCCAAAAATTGTGCAAGTTCTCCCACTTAAAAAGATGAGAGAGACCTGTAATTTTCATCATAGGTACACTTCAACTCTGACAGACAAAATGAGAAAAATAATCCAGAAAATCACATTGTTGGATTTTTTATGAATTTATTTGCAAATTATGGTGGAAAATAAGTATTTGGTCAATAACAAAAGTTTATCTCAATACTTTGTTATACACCCTTTGTTGGCAATGACAGAGGTCAAATGTTTTCTGTAAGTCTTCACAAGGTTTTCACACACTGTTGTGTTACGGCTTTCTTCCGTCGAAGGAGAGTCGGACCAAAATGCAGCGTGATGATGATTCATGATATATTTTAATGAAGGATGAAACGAACAATACAAAAACAACAAACAGAAATGTGAAAACCTATACAGTCTGTCTGGTGACAACTAACACAGAGACAGGAACAATCACCCACAAACACACAGTGAAACCCAGGCTACCTAAATATGGTTCCCAATCAGAGACAACGAGAATCACCTGACTCTGATTGAGAACCTCAGGCAGCCATAGACTATGCTAGACACCCCTACTCAGCCACAATCCCAATACCTACTAAAACCCCCAATACCACAACACAACACAAAATAACCCCATGTCACACCCTGGACTGACCAAATAAATATATAAACACAAAATACTAAGACCAGGGCGTGACATGTTGCTGGTATTTTGGCCCATTCCTCCATGCAGATCTCCTCTATAGCAGTGATGTTTTGGGGCTGTTGCTGGGCAACACGGACTTTCAACTCCCTCCAAAGATTTTCTATGGGGTTGAGATCTGGAGACTGGCTAGGCCACTCCAGGACCTTGAAATGCTTCTTACGAAGCCAGTCCTTCGTTGCCCGGGCAGTGTGTTTGGGATCATTGTCATGCTGAAAGACCCAGCCACGTTTCATCTTCAATGCCCTTGCTGATGGAAGGAGGTTTTCATTCAAAATCTCACGATACATGGCCCCATTCATTCTTTCCTTTACACAAATCAGTCGTCTTGGTCCCTTTGCAGAAAAACAGCCCCAAAGCATGATGTTTTCACCCCCATGCGTCACAGTAGGTATGGTGTTCTTTGGATGCAACTCAGCATTCTTTGTCCTCCAAACACGACGAGTTGAGTTTTTACCCAAAAGTTATATTTTGGTTTCATCTGACCATATGACATTCTCCCAATTTTCTTCTGGATCATCCAAATGCTCGCTAGCAAACTTCAGACGGGCCTGGACATGTACTGGCTTAAGCAGGGGGACACGTCTGGCACTGCAGGATTTGAGTCCCTGGCGGTGTAGTGTGTTACTGATGGTAGGCTTTGTTACTTTGGTCCCAGCTCTCTGCAGGTCATTCACTAGGTCCCCCCGTGTGGTTCTGTGATTTTTGCTCACCGTTCTAGTGATCATTTTGACCCCACGCGGCGAGATCTTGCGTGGAGCCCCAGATCGAGGGAGATTATCAGTGGTCTTGTATGTCTTCCATTTCCTAATAATTGCTCCCACAGTTGATTTCTTCAAACCAAGCTGCTTACCTATTGCAGACCTATTGTTTCTGGTGTCCTTTGACAGCTCTTTGGTCTTGGCCATAGTGGAGTTTGGAGTGTGACTGCTTGAGGTTGTGGACAGGTGTCTTTTATACTGATAACAAGTTCTAACAGGTGCCATTAATACAGGTAACGAGTGGAGGACAGAGGAGCCTCTTAAAGAAGAAGTTACAGGTCTGTGAGAACCAGACATCTTGATTGTTTGTAGGTGACCAAATACTTATTTTCCACAATAATTTGAAAATAAATTCATTAAAAATCCTACAATGTGATTTTCTGGAATTTCTTTTCTCATTTTGTCTGTCATAGTTGAAGTGTACCTATGTACACAGGCCTCTCTCATCTTTTTAAGTGGGAGAACTTGCACAATTGGTGGCTGACTAATTACTTTTTTTCTGTACTTATTCCCAATTTATCTTCTTAATCCTCAATTAACATATAAAAAAAAAGATCCCCATTATATCCGGCTGTTTAAGCTACAAATATATTTTTGTTGTTGTTGTTGCATGGGCTGCATATCAATTCACTGAATCCACCCATGTCGGCCTTCTGCATTTGTGGTGGAAAGTGGCAGAGCTACAGCGTTATTTATCAGACCGTGAGACATTCCAAACATCGGTCTTCTCATGAAAATATCTGTAGTGTCAGAATAGACTAATTTGAACACCGGTACAGGTTTCCAAAATGAATGGAAGTATAGAAGTAGTTTTGTGCCAACAGAATATACAGTATCTCCTAAATATAGGATTGACACTCCAAACCATATTCCTTATGATTTCATTTTTGGCTGTCTGTTTCATCATTTATAAATGTGTTATTCAATGCAATTCTATGGGCTACAGTGGTACAGGCCAAATTCAATATTTTATCAAACATTTTCTATATAGCAACATCATAACCACTTCCTCAAAATAGTAAATTGCTTAATTAAAATTGTCAGAATTAATCCAAGATAAATCAAGAAATATCTCATTAATTTAGACATTTTTGCAGAGGAGGTCAGTTACACAATTTAATATCTAGCTAAGGCGTTTGGTGCAGTATTTCACAAGTAAAAACATTTGTATGAAAAAAATAATCAGTGCGGAAATGTCTGGTTGTGTGCTCAGTACTGATTTCTGAGAACGATAACAGGTCTACAACTCCATCATCTGCAAGCTGTGAAACTATTGTAAAATAAAGCAACAAGCTACAGGCTGTTTATCACTGCCCAAATCACTTGCTAGCTGGCTCAATTCCAACTCAATGTTTGTCAATGAAGCTAGCAAGTAGTAGCTAGAAGGCACATTGAGCAGCAAGGCCACAATCAGCTTATCACATCACTGGCGAGTGGCAGCATTTCGTTTTTTACTATCTGTTACCAGAGTGTGCATCTGTCTGGCAGTGTTTCATAGGGAATCATGTTACAAAACAGGCTGTGAGGCGACACAAGATGCTCCTGAATGGGTTTGGAATAGTTGCAGTTGGGACACAAGTGCACTCTGATCATCTCAATTCTAATTTTGCCCAAAAAAGAGGCAGACTCGAGTGACAGACAATATTAAATATTAAACACAATATTAAACACATAAGCAAGTGGTCACTCCATAAAGTGCTTAGGGCCAAGAGTTATTTCAATACAACATGGAAACATGTCTGAAGCTCTGCGTAATGGGCAGGTCTGTCTCCGTAGAGATTCTGACTTCAAAATGATCTCTAAAACTGTCTGGCTAGCTAGCTGACAAACAGTGCATGTAAATTCTTCAAATTCATTGATTTTAGTTTTGGGAGTATTGAACTAACTGCAGTACATGTAGTTCAACTAGCAGTTGCTTGGTGGTTGAACTATATTCAAATCTTGGTAGTGTTTTTTTGCCATGTAGTGGTGCACCTAAGTATTGGAACTGCACACTACTTTTCAGCAAAAAATAAAATAAAATGTGTGAACTACGCAAGAATTTCCTTTCTTTTTCAGCATCAAGACCTGCCTTTTTTTTTATTTTACCTTTATTTAACCAGGCAAGTCAGTTAAGAACAAATTCTTATTTTCAATGATGGCCTAGGAACAGTGAGTTAACTGCCTGTTCAGGGGCTGAACAACAGATTTGTACCTTGTCAGCTCGGGGATTTGAACTTGCAACCTTTTGGTTACTAGTCCAACACTCTAACCAATAGGCTACCCTGCCGCCTAATTCTCACTTGAAACACATTTTGTGTTCCTAATTCTCACTATTTGTGTTAAATAGGCTAAATCACACATTCTATTAACATCTGACTACAGAGTAATCTGTTCTTCCAATACGTATATTGAGCTTTTAGATTTAGACGTGATAATTTTTCACAAAGTAGTTTGTAATTAACTCTTTTTTTCAAGGTATCTTCAGTTAAAGCTGCAATATGTAACTTTTTGGTTGACCTGACATAATTCACATAGAAATGTGAGTTATAGATCTGCCATTCTCATTGAAAGCAAATCTAAGAAGCTGTAGATCTGTTCTATGTTCCCTATTTCGATGCTTCACATTTTTTTTTTTATCGTTTACTTTGGGTATAGTACACCTTCTTCAAACAGCTGAAAATACAATATTTTTGGTTATGGAAATATATTTCACAGCAGTTTAGATGGTACAATGATTCTCTACACCAGGGTGTCAAACTCATTCCACGGAAGGCCGAGAGTCTTAGGGTTTTTGTTTTTTCCTTTCAGTTAAGACCAAGACAACCAGGTGAGGGGAGATCCTTACTAAATCTGTGACATCAATTCATCAATCAAGTACAAGAGTGAAGCGAAAATTTGCAGACACAGCCCTCCGTGGAATGAGTTTCACATGTGCTCTACACTATACTTTCTTGTTTTGTCACATAAACTGAAATTAGGCCAACTATTAGAATTTTACCAACCAGAATATAAGGGAGTGATTTCTGCATAGTGCATCTTTAAGTAAACTGTATATTTCTTAAGGGTAGTTTAGTGTAGCTTAACTTCTTCCAGGGTGAAGTAATTGGTACCTTGCTAAAATACTGTATATTTTCAGAATTGCTTCCCTGACACTGATTGTTTTAAACAATATCTTATCACAGCCCTGGCAAACAATGGTTAATAACCAACTCCCTGAGCAAAATGGCTGACCTTTCATCCCATCTATGTCTGTCTGGAGGTTCTGGCTGCTATGATTGGACAGAGCGAGCTTAGTCCATAGAGAACAATCAGCACAGCTGCTTCTCTCATATTAGTGGGCACTGGGCAAGTGGACATGAACATAATCCATACCCAACTCTCCAGTAGGCTAAGTCATGACAAACTCACTTACAAATGCAGTTTTGGAAAAGACTGACTTTATGACCAAAATGATCCTATTTACACTTTGTAGTCAATTTTGACACTAAAATTCATGTTTCTGACTCATATCGATGCACTAGAAGTTGAAGTTGGTTCTAAGGTAACCTAGGCAGTGATACACTACGTACTGGGCACAGATGTCAATTCGACATCTATTCCATGTTGGTTCAAAGTCATTTCATTGAAACAACATTGATTCAACTAGTGTGTGCCCAGTAAGTATTGGCTACCTATGTTAGTTCTAAGGGGCAGTTGACCTTTAAAATCTGATTTTAAATCTAACCTTAACCCTAACCTTAACCACACAGCTAGACTTGTGCCTAACCCTAACCTTAAATTAAGACCAAAAAGCTCATTTTTGTTTTCATGAAATTGGACTTTGTGGCTGTGGTAAATAGTAACAACCGCTCTCCCTCGCGGCAAGGCCCCCCTGGAGAACAAGGAAGTGAAACAGTGTGGTAGGAATTCTAATCAACAATGAGGAGAGACAAGGTCAATCACCAATCAGGATATTACTTTATTCAAAACGTATTAATAAGAAAAGCATAAAGCAATTGCTTCTATAATGATGAGGCTAGTCGGCTCAACACTTCTAAGTATAGTGGCGAGTAGCTCTGACATACAAATAATACAAATACATTTTATAGAAAAGATACGCCCTTTTAGTCTTCTGACAAACCACTTATGTATGGAATGGGTCACTAGGTGGAACTGGACATATGAGAAATGAGTATCCTGCAGCCAGATAACAGTCTTTGTATAGCAAATGCTCTTATTGTTTAGTCTGACCCCTAAGCCGAGGGGCTCCATTCTTGTTCTTGGTACTTCATAGCACAGAAACACTTAATTCTATGGCATAATTCAATTGTCAACTCCAGATACTCCCATCTCAAGTAAAATCCCTTCTTGACCACACGCCTGGACAAGCTCACTGAGGGGAGTGAGCCTCTAGGTCATACACCAACCCAGGATAGGTGCTACGTCAGAGATGACATATAATGGTTCCCGACACTACCCCACTGTCACGACTTCCGCCGAAGTTGGTCTCTCTCCTTGTTCGTGCGGAGTTCGGCGGTCGACGTCACCAGCTTTCTAGCTACCGCCGATATACTTTTCTTTTTCCATTTGTTTTGCCTTTGTTTCACAGACCTGTTTTCTATTCAACAATCACTTGGTCATTATTTACCCTCTGTTCCCCGCATGGTTTTTTTGAGAGTGATTGTTTATTTGTACTTTCGGTCTGTCATGGTGTGCGTGTATTGTTACTTTGTATGTTTACATCTTTTGAGTAAAGAACGTTGATTACTCAATTCTGCTGTCCTGCGCCTGACTCTCTACACCAGCTACACCTAGGACCCGTTACACCCACACATCTTTTCTCAGACCTTATCTCCCCAGAGGAGGGAGTGACTGGCGCACAGACATTGTGGAGACAAGTAAGTGGTTCCCCATTAATCACACCATCCCTTCACAAGGTTTAGAATAGGTAAAGACACATTCACATGTGAAGATAATGTTCTCTTCTCTTTCGGATATTCCGCATAGAACCAGAGACATGTGAAAGACAAGCCTGACTTCTCCCCTCTCTGGGTACCAGGTGACTGGGCCCCAAGCTGAGGGAGGAAGTGCAACTGCCAACACCAGAGTCCAAAGGGATACATTCTAATAACAAGTATATCATATGAGCATATTATGCAGATAAGACATCTTCATTATCTATGTTGCCTTATCTAATTCTGATTCTTCAGGCAACAACAGGGAGCCTAAAAAAAAATGTAATCTCAAATTACTCAAAGGTAGGGCCGATATCGACACCAACGGTAATGTAATGATCTACAGTGGATATGGCTGAGACTGGCATATTAGTAGCTGTGTTGCCAAATTGAGTCAAACAGTGTTTGCAAAATCAATGCGACATGTGGGCTAATCAACTAGGCCTACGGTAGCCTAGGCTGTCGATAGTGGGTGCTAGATCTGCACTATCGTCTACAATTGATGTGCATTCCCAGTAATACACTCATGTCTCCCGTGGACCGGCTCATACATGAAGCATCCTCCATTCAGGCTGCAAGGCATCATTTCCCTCCTTAGCCATTTTTAATGGCGAGCTGGAAAATATAAAAACTGGAGAAATGTATTTTATCTTAACCCTCCTGCTGTGTTCCGGTCGAATTGGATCGATTTTCAAGTTTTCTCTTTGAAAAATGTAATGAATTTAATCTGATTGTCATAAGGTTCCATGACTTTGTCCACACAGGGCATCTGAACACGCAAAATACATTTGAAGAATTTCATAAAATTGTGAGTGTTTTTATTTAACCTTTGTACACCTGTGGTGTTCCCGGTCAAAAATGACCGGTCACTAGAAATGAATGGGTGAGACTACAATTAGTGTTTAAGATTGAGTTCAGGCACATGCCCATTCATCAGATTGACACACTTCCTCTCCCAGACCCGCACATGCATATGTGTTTGAGTGCACACACACACACCTCACTCTCCTTCTTGCCTTCCATGGCAACCCCCACAAGAACCTTTCCACAATAGAATCTTTCCCCCAACGGGAACCACACCTCTTGGCATTCCCACAAAGAATCACAACATTGTTTCAATAATATATAGAACTTTTCTAGCAGCTCTGGTATATAAAGCTTTTTTGAGACCTTGCTCACAATTCATTATGTGGCAGCACAATGACCAAACAATATACTGTATGTGAGGCTCTTGATCATATCGTTGATCATTACACTGGTGAGGAGGAGAGAGTCCTTGTTTACTTTGACACAAAGTAGTCTGTGATAAATAACACAATATGTTTCATTTAGTATTTGTTATAGTAAAAACAATCTATGCATTATCCTTTTTATACTCAAAACGAGTTGTATGAGCTCAGGCCATAAATAGCAAATAGAAGTTCAAAACTTGTAATATTCACAATAACTTTAAGTTGATAAAAAAAGATCTAACACAACATTATGTGATAATATATGTATTATTATGGATTTATAATCATCTATAAATGGGGGAGGTCATTTTGGACCGGGAACACAGCATTAATTAACATGAAACGAACACAACAGGAGGGTTAATAAAGCAAGATTTTCCACCTCCATTTCCATATAACTTAGGATGTTGCGCATTCAGCCAAGGGTGAGCAGCATCCTAAATTGTCAGGAAATCCCAAAATTGGTGGTGAAAATGTTTGTTTTATTAAGACATAACACTTATTTTAGTTAAGGAGGAGAATCATGCCTTTTCAGCCTGAATGGAGGATGATTTATGTACTGTACGAGCCAGTCCACAGGGAACAAGTGTGTATTACCAGGAATCCACATCAATCCTAGACCAAAGTGCAGATCTAGCGCTCCAGCGCCCCCTTTGGTTGCCTAGGCCTAGACATAAGCAGCAACAAACGCTACAAACTCCAAACAACATGTTTTAAGTGTGGGGAGTAAAGTACCCTATAGTAGCCTAGGGTCAACATTTTAAAAGTGGATGTCTGACAGTCTTTAGCAACGTGAGAGAGGTTGTCGCCTATGTAGGGGAAATCACGAGCTATCACAACACCTACCTCATCTGCAGGCTAAATGCTCTATGCATACTGTAGCCTGCTGTGTTGAGTGCCTTACTGCTCCATGTAGGAATGTACAGTAGAGTGAGAATTAGATTCTATACATAGACTGCTTATCATGTAGACCCACAGTACTATTGGTTAACTACTGCTAAATCCCATCACTTAGAGGGGTTAATTATACACTATTTTAATCTCCCAGTTGATACCCCATTAGCTAGCCCTCCATTGGGTCAATATAATATAATATATAATGAACTTGTATGGCTTTGAATTGAAACACTATTTAGGTTAAAGTTGTCATTATTTATAAGGCTGGCTGATGGCAGAATATCACCTCACTTAGGAACACAGCAAAACTGAAATATGGTATTACACAATTATGGAGAATAATCTACAGTGGAAAGCACAGCTGAAACCTCATCCATTTTGTATTTAACTCTTCTCTCGATTCCTCTTCTGCAAATGAAGCAGCCAGACACACTTAATGTTTCAAAACCAATCCTTTAAAGAGGTGCCAAGGATCAGCGCGATAGAGAAAGTATTACAGCAAAGATGATGGTTAATTATGCAGTCCGCAGATACGGTTCACTAATCTCCTCTCCCTTTCCCTGAATGTCAGGGTGTACACACAGTATCAGCACATGAATGGTAGCACATTCGCCTGGGAAATCTCTTGTGTCTGTATGACTGGGGTAGCCACTTTCTAAGTGAAATCAGACATGAAAGACGGTAAGGGTGAGTAACAGAGCCAAAACCAAACTGCTGACAAGGTTGAATGTGTCAACTCCCCAATATTTACACCCAGCCATGTTGAAACAAAGCTGACTTGGTACATTGACTAGGCCTTCTGACTAGCCTAATACTTTTCTGTGTTTTATATATGAACTCAGCAAAAAAAGAAACGTCCTCTTACTGTCAACTGCGTTTATTTTCAGCAAACTTAACATGTGTAAATAAAACAAGATTCAACAACTGAGACATAAACTGAACAAGTTCCACAGACATGTGTCTAACAGAAATGGAATAATGTGTCCCTGAACAAAGGGGTGGTCAAAATCAAAAGTAACATTCAGTATCTGGTGTGGCCACCAGCTGCATTAAGTACTGCAGTGCATCTCCTCCTCATGGACTGCACCAGATCTGCGAGTTCTTGCTGTGAGATGTTACCCCACTCTTTCACCAAGGTACCTGCAAGACATTTCTGGGGGGAATGGCCCTAGCCCTCACCCTCCGATTCAACAGGTCCCAGATGTGCTCAATGGGATTGAGATTCGGGCTATTTGCTGGCCATGGCAGAACACTGACATTCCTGTCTTGTAGAAAATAACGCACAGAACGAGCAGTTTGGCTGGTGGCATTGTCATGCTGGAGGGTCATGTCAGGATGAGCCTGCAGGAAGGGCACCACATGAGGGAGGAGGATGTTTTCCTTGTAACGCACAACATTGAGATTGCCTGCAATGACACCAAGCTCAGTCCGATGATGCTGTGACACATCGCTCCAGACCATGACAGACACTCCACCTCCAAATCGAGTACAGGCCTCGGTGTAACACTCATTCCTTCGACAATAAACGCAAATCCGACAATCACCCCTGGTGAGACAAAACCACGACTCGTCAGTGAAGAGCACTTTTTTCGAGTCCGGTCTGGTCCAGCGACGGTGGGTTTGTGCCCATAGGTGACGTTGTTACCGGTGAAGTCTGCTGAGGACCTGCCTTACAACAGGCCTACAAGCCCTCAGTCCAGCCTCTCTCAGCCTATTGGGGGCAGTCTGAGCTCTGATAGAGGGACTGTGCATTCCTGGTTTAACTCGGGCAGTTGTAACTCGGGCATCCTGTACCTGTCCCGCAGGTGTGATATTTGGATGTACCGATCCTGTGCAGGTGTCATTACACGTGGTATGCCACTGCGAGGACAATCAGCTGTTCATCCTGTCTCCCTGTAGCGCTGTCTTAGGCATCTCACAGTACGGACATTGCAAATTATTGCCTTGGCCACATCTGCAGTCCTCATGCCTCCTTGCAGCATGCCAAAGGCACATTCACGCAGATGAGCAGGGACCCTGGGCATCTTTCCTTTGGTGTTTTTCAGAGTCAGTAGAAAGGCCTATTTAGTGTCCTAAGTCTTCATAATTGTGACCTTAATTGCCTACCGTCTGTAAGCTGTTAGTGTCCCAACGACCGTTCCACAGGTGCATGGTCATTACTTGTTTATGGTTCATTAAACAAGCATGGGAAACAGTGTTTAAACCCATTACAATGAAGATCTGTTAAGTTATTTGGATTTATACAAATTATACGAATTATGAGATATAATTTGAGATTCTTCAAAGCAGCCACGAATTTCCTTTATTACAGCTTTGCACACTCTTGGCAGTCTCTCAACCAGCTTCATGAAGTAGCCACCTGGAATGCATTTCAATGAACAGGTGTGCATTTTCAAAAGTTAAATTGTGGATTTTCTTTTCTTCTTAATGCGTTTGATACAATCAGTTGTGTTGTGACAAGGTAGGGGTGGTATACAGAAGATAGCCATATTTGGTAAAAGACCATGTCTATATTATGGCAAGAACAGCTCCAATAAGCAAAGAGAAATGACAATCCATTATAACTTTTTTGACATGGTCAGTCAATCTGGAACATTTTCTTCAAGTGCAGTTGCAAAAACCATGAAGCGCTATGATGAAACTGCCTCTCATGAGGACCAACACAGGAAAGGAAGACCCAGAGTTACCTCCACTGCAGAGGATAAGTTCATTAGAGTTACCAGTCTCAGAAATTGCAGCACAAATAAATGCTTCACAGAGTTCAAATAACAGACATATCTCAACATCAACTGTTCAGATTAAACTGTGTGAATCAGGCCAATCACCATGTCTTTGTAAGACACGGAGTAAGTAAACGGATGATATCCACGTGTGGTTCCCACCGTGAAGTATGGAGGAGGAGGTGTGATGTTGTGGGGGTGCTTTGCTGGTGACACTGTCTGTGATTTATTTAGAATTCAAGGCACACTTAACCAGCATTCTGCAGCGATGCGCCATCCCATCTTGTTTGCACTTAATGGGATTGTCATTTGTTTTTTAACAGGACAATGACCCAACACACCTCCAGGCTGTGTAAGGGCTATTTGACCAAGAAGGAGAGTTATGGAGTGCTGCTTCAGATGACCTGGCCTTCGCAATCAACCGACCTCATCCCAATTGTGATTATTTAGGATGAGTTGGACAGCAGAGTGAAGGAAAAGCAGCCCACAAGTGCTCAACATATGTGGGAACTCCTTCAAGACTGTTGGAAAAGCATTCCAGGTGAAGCTGGTTGAGAGAATGTCAAGCGTGTGCAAAGCTGTCATCAAGGCTGGTGGTTACTTTGATGAATCAAAAAATATAAAATATAATTTGATTTGTTTAACACCTTTTTGGTTACTACGATTCCATATGTGTTATTTCATAGTCTTCACTATTATTCTACAATGCAGAAAATAGTTTTTAAAAAAAGAAAGAAAAACACTTGAATGAGTAGATGTGTCCAAACTTTTGACTGGAGGTGTATATTTCGAAACCCAATTGCCCACATGCCTGAGTGGGTTTTCTCTTCATAGCCACAGCAAAATTGAGTCCGTATTTTAAAGGACCCACACTCTCACGAGGTGAGATGAGGGTGAACAAAATAAGAGTGAGACAGAGGGACCATGGCTCACTTTGCTGTGACAAGGCAGAGTTAAGAGTTTTTTTCAGAGGTTAAATGGAGGTTAGCAGAAAGCTGATACCTCCTCAGCTGAAAGCGTCTGAATATTTGTGCCAAGTGACTTTCCTTGGCCTTACAGATGGGGGAGGGCTGGTTGGTAATGGGCCCAGTCCACTTGTGGTTTGTCTCCTCCCAAATGGGTGGGACAGGGTCCACTGATGAGGGGAAGTAGGCCTAGTCAAGTCAGCACCACTAACCACTGACTGGTGTCAATATTTTGGTGACGTCTTGGATGGTACCTACTACCATGCCGTAGACATGCCACTCTGCCATGCCACACTGTGAGTGGATGAGTGTGGCCTAGTTCTATTGCGCCGATGGAGGATGTATGGTTGGCGAGACCAAGTTGCAGAGTAATGCAGGAGCAATATCAAATATTTTAGCTCTATTGTCCTTTGTATATGAAGTTCAATAATTGGTTCTGGTTTCCCAATATATTTGACCTTTAACCTATCAAAGCTTACTAGGCATTGAGTGATGTTAGTGGAAGCATATAATCTTTATTCAGAGTTATTCTCTTTCTTTGGCTCCAAATTAAATAACTTATAGGGCATATACAATGTGACAAGGCTTTGTAAGAACACTCTTGGTTATATTGACTTTAATACAAAACCTAGGTGGCTTATGGTTCTCACCCCTTCCATAAACTTCCGGAGGACGTCATCCAACCTATCAGAGCTCTTGCAGCATTAACTGACATGTTGTCCACCCAATCAAAGGATCAGAGAATTAATCTCGTACTGAAAGCATAAGCTGCAGCTAGCTAGCATTACATATGGTGAGTAGTTGACCCAAAGTGAGAGAAGGACAATAGTTTAACAGTTTTGAACAAATGAATGTATTCATAAATGAAGGAGAAGCAAGAGAGAGACAGAGCTATATTTCTCATTTCACTTTCACTTACATAGCTAGCGAATGCATCTAGCAAAATTTTGCCTACTCAAACACCCGACTCAAACAGGGAGTAATGCTGTAACCGCTAAACTCCTTCCTGACTGTACACTGTACTGCTTGATTGTAGCGGGTTTACTAATGTGTTAGTTTTAGTAGCTATGTTGACTATGGCATTAGCTAATATGGTGACAATGATGTAGGCAGTGTGTAGCTGTTAGGGGTTATGATATGAAGGTTTGGTTTGGAAAGATATTTTTCATCTAGTCACAGACAGCTGATGTGTTGTGCACCGAAGTCCACAAGAGAAGGAAAAAGGTGAGAGAAGGAGAGCGCTTAGATGCGAGAAGGAATACAACAAGCAAAGTGACCATGCTGTGTGCATGTGGCTGCTATAAAAGTAAACTTTGTTTGCATGTGATCAGGGATGTGTTCATTCCGCTGATTCTGTTGAAAAACATTTCTTAAACGGAAGTAAACGGAACAAAACGTGGATAAACATAACTGTATTTTTACAATTGAAATGCTTGTTTGTAATGGTTGGACTAATGATAACACCCTAGATCATCTAGATGCAGGCAAGAGTGCGCAAGGCCTTACTGAATGTGTCACTGTCTGTCACCTTGATTACTCAACTTTTTCTCTCGACCTGGCACCTACGTTGTAAGCTTTCATCCATAGTCTATGTTGTAGCAACATCAAGATGGGTGTAGGCAAAATGTGAGTATCAATATTACATTGAGCTGGGTGAACGGAATATGAATGACAGTCATCCAATGTGGTGAAATATAAATAATTATCGTCCTGCCTCATCTTAAACGGAACCGACAGCCACTGATCTACAGTATTGGTTTCTGTATGAGAGACCTCAGAGTCATATCTCTGAGTGCAACCAGACACTCATACCTTAGAGGCAAACTGCACGCCAATCAAATTCTATGTTCCCAATCTAATAATGCTGCGTCTGTGGCATGTGGGCCAGAGGCTCTGGCTGATTCAGTATAAAGGCCCACGCTTTGCAGCAACCACAGAGGACGGTGAGAGGCTTTGCTGCTCTGATGGCAGTGGGCAGCCTCTCTGACCCAGAGGATCCAGAACGATTGGATGTGCTCTTGCTGTTAGGCCTTAGCCACTGGAGTGGAGAGACAGAGTAGGGGATTTATTAGAGAGAGAGAGAGAGTGAAGGCTTGGAGTCAGGACTGAAGGTCGGCTTGGATCGAAAACTGATACTGCGCCCTCCATGCCCCTTTGTTAATCTGCAGTTGTTTTGCAATGCCTTTTAACTGGGATTAGGCCACACCTTTACATTTTCTCGCAGGCCGTGTACATACTGTACACACACACACACACACACACACACACACACACACACACACACACACACACACACACACACACACAGACACACACGCACAGACACACACATACCGACACGGACACAGACACAAACGGATGCACACACAGCACTCTCATATCGCTTCCCATTCGCTTCAGAATTCCTGCTTTAATTCATCGTGCACCAATACACACTTATCCAAGTTCTGTGTTTTACTAACTCCTTGGAATAATTGCTAGTTTGAAGGCAAAAGTTGTGTTTTCAAAGATAATGTCATTACAGAGCCACAATATGTCTCATTATAGAAGGCAATATTGTTACACTGAGTGGTTTTAATTAAAGCAAGACTAGAATGCTGTTCTGCAGCTTGCTGCTGTTTGTCAGTGACACAGAGAGGCATTTGTCTAAACTCTAAAGGCTTTTGTCAGGCAGGGCTGGCCTGTCACCGATGCAACTGGAAAACAGGGAGCTTCTCAGAGCAGATGGATACTGCTGGGGATGAGCACTCCAGTGAAACTGTTTTTACAGTGAGCAACTGTTTCTTTGCTGTAGATGCACAGCCGAGTGGTTGGATAGCCCAACCCAGAGTCATATGCACTGAGTGTACAGAAAATTAGGAATACCTGCTTTTTCCATGACATAGACTGACCAGGTGAATCCAGGTGAAAATTATGATCCCTTATTGATGTCACTTATTAAATCCACTTCAATCAGTGTAGATAAAGGGCAGGAGACAGGATACATAATTATTTTAGCCTTGAGAAAATTGAGACATGGATTGTGCTGCTGTCTTTAACTCTGAATGATCAGCTATGAAAAGCCAACTGACATTTACTCCTGAGGTGCTGACCTGTTCTACCCTCTACAACCACTATGATTATTATTATTTGACCCTGCTGGTCATCTATGAACGTTTGAACATCTTGGCCATGTTCTGTTATAATCTCTACCCGGCACAGCCAGAAGAGGACTGGCCACCCCTCAGAGCCTGGTTCCTCTCTAGGTTTCTTCCTAGTTTCTGGCCTTTCTAGAAAGATTTTCCTAACCACCGTGCTTCTACATCTGCATTTCTTGCTGTTTGGGGTTTTAGGCTGGGTTTCTGCATAGTAATTTGTGACATTGGCTGATGTAAAAAGGGCTTTATAAATACATTTGATTGGTTGATTGATTGATTGATTGAGTATGTGTGCCAATCAGATGGTGGGCAAGACAAAATATTTAAAGTGCCTTTGAACGGGGTATGGTATGCCAGGCACATCGGTTTGTGTCAAGAACTGCAACGCTGCTGGGTTTTTCATGATCAACAGTTACCCGTGTGTATCAAGAATGGTCTACCACCCAAAGGACATCCAGCCAACTTGACACAACTGTGGGAAGCATTGGAGTCAACATGGTCAATACAATATTAGGAAGTTTCTGTCTGAACGTTCCGAGAGAGCCACTTTCTCCTCCATAGCCATTGCTAGTTGATAAATGATCCTTCCGCATTGTGCTGTTTATTTCGGATCATTTTAAAAACCTATGAAGATGTCCAGTAAAAGCAGATATACAATTTGTTGACACCACAACACAGTACAGACTTGGATACACATTATCCCCAATGCTAATCAGTAAAAACATCTGTTAAATTCGCTGCACTGTTTTAATTATTTACAGTGGGTAATTTCGCAGGGAATTGTCAGAGGAACTCTTGTATTGTTATATCACCCAAATATAGAGAATAAAGGCACCAACATGGCATCCATTCTAAAACCTGTCCGAAATCTCTATATATTTGGCTCTGGCCCTACCCTGCTCTCCACTGCCTCACAGCTTCTATTCTCACAGATCCACAGGCATAGTCACCAGTGTCTCCAGACTTGCTACTTTGCCTGACACTGTACACTTTCTTAGTTTAACTTACATAGACCACGTGACGGAGTCCAGCAACGTCAGCAGATCTGCGGTACGGTGTAGAAGATGATGAAAGACCAACAGAAGTGTCGAACCTTTGAGTGAGACAGTGAGTCAAATATACAGTTGAAGTCGGAAGTTTACATACACTTAGGTTGGAGTCATTCAAACTTGTTTTTCAACCACTCCACACATTTCTTGTTAACAAACTATAGTTTTGGCAAGTCGTTAGGATATCTACTTTGTGCATGACACAAGTAATTTTTAAAACACTTGTTTACAGGCAGATTATTTCACTTATAATTCACTGTATCACAATTCCAGTGGGTCAGAAGTTTACATAAATACACCAAGTTGACTGTGCCTTTAAACAGCTTGGAAAATTCCAGAAAATGATGTCATGGCTTAAGAAGCTTCTGATAGGCGAATTGACATCATTTGAGTCAATTGGAGGTGTACCTGTGGATGTATTTCAAGGTCTACCTTCAAACTCAGTGCCTCTTTGCTTGACATCATGGGAAAATCAAAAGAAAACATCCAATCCAAAAATTGTAGACCTCCACAAGTCTGGTTCATCCTTGGGAGCAATTGCCAAATGCCTGAATGTACCACGTTCATCTGTATAAACAATAGTACACAAGTATAAACACCATGGGACCACGCAGCCGTCATACCGCTTAGGAAGGAGACGTCTCCTAGATATGAATGTACTTTGGTGCAAAAAGTGCAAATCAATCCCAGAACAACAGCAAAGGACCTTGTGAAGATGCTGGAGGAAACAGGTACCAAGTTACAGTACCTATATCCACAGTAAAACAAGTCCTACATCGACATAACGTGAACGGATGCTCAGCAAGGAAGAAGCCACTGCTCCAAAACCACCATAAAAAAGCCATAATACGGTTTGCAACTGCACATGGGGACAAAGATAGTACTTTTTGGAGAAATGTCCTCTGGCCTGATGAAACGAAAATTGAATGTTTTGGCCGTAATGAACATCGTTATGTTTGGAGGAAATAGGGGGAGGCTTGCAAGCCGAAGAACAACATTCCAACCGTGAAGCACGGGGGTGGCAGCATCATGCCTTGGGGGTGCTTTACTGCAGGAGGGACTGATGCACTTCACAAAATAGATGAAAAATAGAGGAATATTATATGGATATATCAAAGCAACATCTCAAGACATCAGTCAGGAAGTTAACCTTGGTCGCAAATCAGTCTTTCAAATGGACAATGACCCCAAGCATACTTCCAAAGTTGTGGCAAAATGGCTTAAGGACAACAAAGTCAAGGTATTGGAGTGGCCATCACAAAGCCCTGACCTCAATCCTGTAGAACATTTGTGGGCAGAACTGAAAAAGCGTGTGCGAGCAAGGAGGCCTACAAACCTGACTCAGTTACATCAGCTTTGTCTCGAGGAATTGGCCAAAATTCACCCAACTTATTGTGGGAAGCTTGTGGAAGGCTACCCGAAACATTTGACCCAAGTTGAACAATTCAAAGGCAATGCTACCAAATACTAAGTGAGTGTATGTAAACTTCTGACCCACTGGGAATGTGATGAAAGAAATAAAAGCTGAAATAAATCATTCTCTCTACGATTATTCTGACATTACACATTCTTAAAATTAAGTGGTGATCCTAACTGACCTAAGTCTGGGCATTTTTACGAGGATTAAATGTCAGGAATTGTGAAAAACTGAGTTTAAATGTTTTTGGCTAAGGTGTATGTAAACTTCCGACTTCAACTGTATCCATAGTTTCCCTATCGCCAAAACAGGGCCAAAACTGGTTGAATCAACCTTGTTTCCAAGTAATTTCATCCAAAAATCTATGTGATGACGTTGAATCAATGTCTTAAACTGATAGTATTTGCAAAAAGTCATCATCATAAGGGCATTTCACTGTTTTTCACCCAACTTTTAACCTAAACCCAATGACATGGAGACATTGTTGTTGATTTCAAGTTGAATTCACATTAGTGAATTCAACCAAATGTAAATCAAAAACTAGATGTTGAACTGACATATGTGCCCAGTGGGAAGGCCTTCTGACTGTCCTATGAGGAACTAACTACCTTTGAATGTGATTGTTAGAAACAGAACTTTGTCATTATGTGTCAGTTACTGTGTTTGTATATATATATATATATCACTACCAACTGTAATGTACATCTCCCAGCACCTCCCATTACTTTAATCTCTCTCTCTCTCTCTCTCTCTCTCATATATATATATATATATAGAGAGAGAGATGAAAGTAATGGGAGGTGCTGGGAGATGTACATTACAGTTTGTTGCATCATGGTAGAAAGGGACACATCTTAGCACCTTACTTCAGCACTACTGAAAATTGCATTGATGTATATTAGAGTGGCAGTTGTCCACAGGACAGTGTAGTAGATTCCCCTTGTAGTGTAAAGAGTGAGGAATTGCGAACTTGGCAGCAATTTGCTTCTGTGCTCAATAAATGTTGTATGTGGCACTAATGTGCCATAGACTCAGCAAAAATGAAGGACATATGGGGAAACCATGTACAGCGTTCTGGCAAGAAGGGCATTTCATCTTGATAAACGAGAGCCTCGATGGCTTCTCAAATTGATTCAGCGTGTTAAAGATGAAGCCTCATTTAAATATGTGAGCAGTGGGAGGTGGGTGATTAATGATGCATCAATAGCGGCCCACCTGACCTGAAAATTGCAGTACATGCTTTACCCATCTGGCTTAGCTATTGATTAAGCTGGAGCTGGACATGGGCCAGGAATGAGGAGTCATGATCAATTTTTGGAAGAATCATCAACTATTAAAGCCTCCGTAAAATCCAAGGTTGCCTATTAGTCTAGTTTGGCAGCAATGATTGTGAAACAGCTTTAGGGTGAGTAAGACCATGAGCACAGGGCAGAGAAAATTAGGAGAGTGGCTAGAGTGAGCTTTCTTTATTAAAATATCAAATCCTTACACACAGAGATGAGAACGTCGTAGACATAGATTTTCAACAAACTAGCTTTGAAATGTAGACCTCATTAGCAGAAGAGCACCAACAACAAGATTAAAATCCTCTCGCATTTCTTCATCTGCTTCGTATATCAAAGTGCTCTGATATTCCTACAAACGAGGGCCTGACTTCATTATGAACAATGATACAAGCTCATTTTGAGTTGTCCATGCACCCGGAATCATTAAGAAATCCATCTCTTTGGTTGATCAACAACGCTGTCCCCCAGATGGGTTCGTTACATACGTAGTTTCTCACGCAGACCTTTGGGAATTACAAAACTTACCACTGCATAGAGGGGAAACATGTCCACTCAACAAAATAGCCAAAATTAGAGAAATAATCTCCTCTTAAAGGAGCTACTACTTGTTCTATTTCTATTCCTTCAGAATCCATCTAAGGGGTCTTTAAGGGTAATCTCCTCTAATAACAATGATCCAGTCCATACGCTCACCTTGGCCATTATGGAGAAAAATACAACCAAAGAAATGTTTTCAAATGAAAAGAAGAACATGTTATTTTCTATGAACAATTTATCAAGGAATGAGATACAAACTCCCTGAATGGTTTTTTGACATTTTCTCCGTGATCCTGTAAAAGATTGGTTGACAGTGGCAGAATTACTTTTCAATTATTCAAGTTCGAAATTATTCAAGTTCACCAACTGAGAGGTCAAATACTGTTAGGAGAAGAAAAAATGTAATAAGTTGAATGCATCCTTGTTACGGTACATTATTCAAGTGAAGTAGATGGATTCTTTTCTTGAATATTATTTCAAGGCATCTGGAAATATTTTTGATAAAATTTTACCCCCAGATCGGTACAAGTGAGTCTTGGGTAAATACACAGAGACACATTTTCCCTTCCTGTATTCTTTAAAACCCAGCTACAGGAAGACGCAATCCATTAATAAACTAATAAAACAAGAGTGCCAATGAGTGTTACATTTCAGGTGAAGTCAATTTATGCAAGGCGCAGTATATTGACACAAATAAACAGTCACAGAGAGAGCACTGCTTCCTTCCTAACATGGTGGAATGAAAATGCTGAGCAGTAAGCAAATACGTCTCTGCCTGCTGTGGCAGCGGTATAATTTGACTTTGTGTTCCTTGTAAACCATATTTGAGGCAACATTTTTAGGGTGTCACCAAACTTAATGGGTTGGCGCTCATAATGGGAAGATTCCCTATGAAGTGGTTGCAAATGTTTGTTGTTTTTAGCTAGTTAAACTTTTTTCCTATGAACCTGCCCGATACAGACATTTACTGTTCTTTGATTTGTACTTTTTCTCGTTAAAACCTAGGCTAATAGCAACATGCCTCCATGGCTCATCTTGTGAAGAAAAACAGGTACCGGAAACTAGGAGCAGAAAGATGGACATTGTTAATTTTTGTCGGGCAGATGAACCCCAAGAGATTTCCTTCCTTTCTCATTATCTTTTTTTGTGCTGCAGTTGCTTTTCTTTGGTCATACTCTTTAGTGATTTAAAGTGCTTATTTTAAACCAAAGCACGCACCTATGCAGTAACACCAAAGCAAACATTTATGTTACAAAACATATGCTCACATGCACAGTTTCTCACAACTTCACAACAATTTCCCCCCAACTTTAATGTTTATTATTAATTACGGTTTTTGGAGAACCTCTTCAAAATTGTCATTTTTGCATCCCAACAAGCAGCATTATACATGAAAAGCCACATCACTATGGCATTGCAATGCCTGTCACTCTGATTTGGATGGCAACACTAATATGAAAAAAAGATGTATAATCAGAATTTTCCGTGTTTAGCCATTTTCCATTGCCATTCTCAAAGAGAGCATTGGTAGTTGTGCCAACTAACCATGACAGTCAGTCCATTACCTTTTCTATGGAGAAGATTTAGCTGTTAAGTGCAATATTGTGTTCTCCCTGTTGAGAATGAGATAAAGAAAATTAGACATAAAATCGAGCACAGAGTATACATACATACGTAGTGCCTTCGGAAAGTATTCAGACCGGTTGACTTTACCCATATTTTGTTACGTTACAGCTGTCTATCTATCTACACACAATATGCCATAATGACAAAGTGAAAACTGGTTTTTAGATGTTTGCAAATGTATTAAAATAAAAAAATAGAAATACCTTATTTACATAAGTATTCAGACTCTTTGTTATGAGACTTAAAAATGAGCTCAGGTGCATCCTGTTGCCATTGATTATCCTTGAGAGATTTCAACTTGATTGGAGTCCACCTGTGGTAAATTCAATTTATTGGATATGATTTGCACCTGTTTATATAAGGTCCCACAGTTGACAGTGCATGTCAGAGCAAAAATCAAGCCAAGAGGTCGAAGGAATTGTCTGTAGAGCTCAGAGTCAGGATTGTGTCCAGGAACAGATCTGGGGAAGGGTACTAAAAATGTCTGCAGCATTGAAGGTCCCCAAGAACACAGTGGCCTCCATCATTCTTAAATGGAAGAAGTTTGGAACCACCAAGAAGCTTCCTAAAGCTAGCCGTCTGGCCAAACTGAGCAATCAGGGGAGAAGGGCTTTGGTCAAGGAGGTGACCAAGAACCCGATGGTCCCTCTGACAGAGCTCCACTGTTCCTCTGTGGAGATGGGAGAACCTTCCAGAAGGACAACCATCTCTGCAGCACTCCACCAATAAGACCTTTATGGTATTGTGGCCAGACAGAAGCCACTTCTCAGTAAAAGGCACATGACATCCCGCTTCGAGTTTGCAAAAAGGCACCTAAAGACTAGCAGACCATGAGAAACAAGATTCGCTGGTCTGATGAAACCAAGATTAAACTCTTTGGCCTGCATGCCAAGCGTCACGTCTGAAGGAAACCTGGCACAACATCTACTGTGAAGCATGGTTGTGGCAGCATCATGCTGTGGGGATGTTTTTCAGTGGCAGGGACATGGAGATTAGTCAGGATCGAGGAAAAGATGAACGGAGCAAAGTACAGAGAGATCCTAGATGAAAACCTACTCCAGAGCACTCAGGACCTTAGACTGGGGTGAAACTTTACCTTCCAACAGGACAACGACCCTAATCACACAGCCAAGAAAATGCAAAAGTGGCTTCAGGAATGTCCTTGAGTGCCAAGCTTGTAGTGTCATACCTGGGAAGACTCGAGGCTGTAATCTCTGCCAATGGTACTTCAACAAAGTACTGAGTAAAGGGTCTCAATACTTATGTTAATGTCATTTCAGTTTTTTTTATACATTTGCCAAAAATGTCAAAATGCCTGTTGTTGCTCTGCCATTATGGGGTATTGTGTGTAGATTGATGAGGGAAAAAAAGCAATTGAATCATTTTTAGAATAAGCTGTAACAAAATGTGGAAAAAGTAAAGGGGTCTGAATATTTTCCGATTGCAGTGTGAACATTGCTATGCTCACTTTTGCAAATGTTTGGTTGAAAACAAGATTTTGAAACATAGCTTCATAGAATACCACCAACAGTCACACTATTTCTGTGAATAACGAACCATAGCAGGCCTACTGCTATCCTCCATAAATCCTCCTTGATTACGGTCTGTTACAACTTCTACCTGAGCCCTGCTGGCACAGGTGCGATTGACTGTTGATCTGACTGTTGTCATACAACTCATTAACTGTCCTGTGAACTCACCTGTTTAAACCAAGGACTGGGGGCCAATTAAATCAATTCAATAACAGGGTTACCTCTGCAGCTGCATTTCACCCACCATTGCCTACAGCAGTAATCACACTTCCAAGCACACCAGGAAGGGTTGGCATGCTCACACATGCAGATTAGCACAAATCCATTTGCCTAAGTCATTTTCAAACTATAGCAATACCACGTGATGGGTTGAGAAGTGCTGAAACCTTCAGTCTAGAGCTAGCTTCAAAAGCGAAGCCCAGGGAAATGTTTGGGTAACGGGATTAGGTCTGGAAAGGCCAACCAAATTACATTACAAAGGAATTTCAAAAGCCAAGGCAACTCAGTTCATTTCAAATCTGAGGCCATTACTGGATAAATAGTGAGAAAAGGCCTGCAGTATCAGGCTTCTGGGCTCCGATGCAATGCTGTATATTGTGTGTACATGGACACATACTCAAAGGGGTTTTCACAAAGTTTACATACTGTGTGTATGATATTCAATTATAACTGCCATTCAATTGGATCTCTGTTAAAAGGAGACTTGAGAGGAAGCACACACAGGCACACAGCAACATACAGTCTCCTCTCTCCCAGAGGGTTTGCAAGAGGAAGTGTTGTGATTGTTTCCCTGCCCCTGCCTGAGAGCAGAACGACCCATTGGCTGCTAATGATTAAAAAAACAAAGCAGTGACAGGCTTTGTCCACAGCTTATTCACCTCTCCAGTCATCAAAAGGCCTGCGAGAGGCCTGCTGCTCTCTGATAGAGGCCAATCTGTAATCCTCTAATGCAGGAGATAGGGCTACTGTCACCCCAGTGACACCCCACAGGGAAGCAAGCCCACATCACCAGACACAGGGCTAAAAGGACAACAATCGTGGAACACCCCTCCCATTCTACTATTGCCTCAGAGAGGCATTGTTGTCCCAGCCCACAAAGACTGTCCTCTTCTCTAACCGTCCACCACCCACCACAAAACAATTCTTCTCCATGCTTCCCAGAGAGAGATAGATTTCATACCCAAGTCTCTAGTGTTTCCGCCATCATCACAGGAAATTAAATCCACTGTAAAGACTATCACTTACCTGAGAGAGATGTGAGTCATGACTGAGTGCCAACATTCTCTGTTGTTAAGAGGTGTTGAATATGACATGCTACATGCTGGGATGTACCAATTAGAGGGTGCAACAATATACATATTTGTATGCAAAGTCCATTCAACTGTACATAATATGTATATAGCACAATAATCCATCATGTTTCGCATTGCAAGGGAGACTATTAATGGAGATAATTGGTGATGTGGCTGTGGCTTTTCCAGATGGGAGGCACAGCTCCCTCTGGAGCCGATGGGCTGTGGACCCTGTGTTGGTGGAACTGCAGTGAAGGACAGTCAGTCACAACAGAAAATGTCTAATTCAGAGACCTAAATGTCTGTAGAACTAGTCTATATCTTGCTCCATTGGCTTTTCAGCACAGCCCAGATTCATCCCTTGGTTTTGCAAAAGCATTGTGACACGGTCTAAGGTTTAAGGAGATGTGATGTCCCAAAAAGAGGATGGATATCAACTGCAGTGGAGGCTCTTCAGAGGATGAAAGGGAGAACAATCATCCTCAGTGAATTTCAAAAAAAAAAAAAAGGTAAAACATTGAAAAACTACACTAAATATATTCACGTCACCAAATAATTGATTAATACACACTCTTTTACAATGAAGGTCTACAGTAGCCTCAACAGCACTCTGTAGGGTAGCACCATGGTGTAGCCGGAGAACAGATAGTTTCTGTCCTTCTCTTGGTACATTGACTTCAATACAAAACCTAGTAGGCTCTTGGTTCTCACCCCCTTCCAGAGACTTACACAGTAATTATGACAACTTCCGGAGGACATCCTCCAACCTATCAGAGCTCTTGCTGCACGAACTGACATGTTGTCCACCCAATCAAAGGATCATAAAATGAATCTAGTACTGAAGGCATAAACTACAGCTAGCTAGCACTGCAGTGCATACAATGTTGTGAGTAGTTGACTCAAAGAGAAAGACAATAGTTGAACAGTTTTCAACAAATTAATTTCTTTAAAAATGCAGGAGAAGAAACTTACTTAGCTAGCAAATGCAGCTGGCTAGTTTAGCCTACTCAAACACCCTGCTCAAACAGAGGGATGCTATGTTAGCTAGCTGGCTATGACTATCCAACACAACACTGGAACTCTTCCAAGTCAAGCAAATTTTTATTAAATTATTGCCACTGGGGCCTGCCGGTCTAACTGCTTACTGACTATTCACAGTAAAGTTACTGATTGTAGCGGGTTTACCAACTCATTAGTTCTACTAGCTATGTTGACTAGCACGTTACTTTAGCTAATATGGGGACAACGATGTAGGCTGTGTGCAGCGGTTATAACATGGTTAGGCTTGGAAAGGTTTTTCGCCTGGTCACATACAGCTGATGTGTTGTTCATTGTAGTCCACAAACAAAGGGAAAGAGTGAGAGAAGGAGAGTGCATAGAGGCTAGAATGAATACAGTGTGGCTGCTATGCTCAGGGTTGTATTCTTTTTGCCTATTTTGTTGAAAAAAATAAATCTTAAACTGCAGCAAACAAAACGGCGATAAGTGCCTTTCATTCCTTTGGGTCAAACTATTCAAAGAAAATAGTGGGGAAAATGCTCTGCCATGGGGTGAGAAAATACAGTAAATATGCTAAGTATGTGGACACCCCTTCAAATTAGTGGATTCGGCTATTTCAGCCACACCTGTTGCTGACAGGTGTATAAAATCGAGCACACAGCCATGCAATCGCCATAGAAAAACATAGAATGGCCTTACTGAAGAGCTCAGGACTTTCAATGTGGCATCGTCTTAGGATGCTACCTTTCCAACAAGTGACTTGGTCAAATTTCTGCCCTGCTAGAGCTGCCCTGGTCAACTGTAAGTGCTGTTATTGTGAAGTGGAAGCGTCTGGGAGCAACAACGACTCAGCCATGAAGTGGTAGACCACACAGGCCGTGTACTGTGTGGCCTTGGTTGCAATAGTCACTACCGAGTTCCAAACTACCTCTGCAAGCAACATCAGCACAAGAACTGTACTTCGGGAAATTCATGAAATGGGTTTCCATTGCCCACAGGCCTAAGATCATCATACGCAATGTCAAGCGTCAGCTGGAGTGGTGTAAAGCTCGCTGCCATTGGACTCCGGAGCAGTG
Organism: Oncorhynchus kisutch; assembly: GCF_002021735.2. Lineage (NCBI taxonomy): Eukaryota > Metazoa > Chordata > Actinopteri > Salmoniformes > Salmonidae > Oncorhynchus > Oncorhynchus kisutch. Next base: position 52,849,650 of record NC_034188.2, on the reverse strand, counting down.
GAAACACGTTCTCTGGAGTGATGAATCACACTTCACCATCTGGACGAATCTGGGTTTTGCGGGTGTCAGGAGAATGCTACCTGCCCGAATACATAGTACTAACTGTAAAGTTTGGTGAAGGATAATGGTCTGGGGATGTTTTTCATTGGTTCGGGCTAGGACCCTTAGTTCCAGTGAAGGGAAATCACTCCAGCATAAAGTGACATTCTAGACTATTCTGTGCTTCCAACTTTGTGGCAACAGTTTGGGGAAGGCTCGTTCCTGTTTCAGAATGACAATGCCCCCATGCACAAAGCGAGGTCCATACAGAAATGGTTGGTTGAGATCGGTGTGGAATAACTTGACTGGCCTGCACAGAGCCCTGAACTCAACTCCATCGAACACCTTTGGTATTAATTGGAACGCAGACTGAGAGTGGCCTAGTCACCCAACATCAGTGCCTAACCTCACTAATGCTCTTGTGGCTGAATGGAAGCAAGTCCCCACAGAAATGATCCAATATCAGGTGGAAAGCCTTCCCAGAAGAGTGGAGGCTGTTATAGCAGCAAAGAGGGGACTAACTCCATGTTAATGCCCATGATTTTGGAATGAGATGTTCAACGAGCACGTATCCACGTACTTTTGGCCATGTAGTGTGTCATTACCATTTTGGTGTTGCTTTGACATCAGTGAAATGTAGCATGAGATATTATGTAATCATCAAAATAGAGCAGATTAATTAAATCCTTATAATAGCTACCATTTTATAAGTAGAAGAGTCGTGTTGAGATATTGCGAAAGTGAGCTGCCGTTTTTCCGTGTTTCAAAGAAGACCGGCTGTGAAAACTACTTTATAGAGTTCAATGATATGATTCATGTGCACTCTTATAAACAGCCCTGCTTTTTACAGTGAAGTGGCATTTAGCTTGTCTAGACTCTTTCACTCAACACAGATGTCTGCATTTCATTTTGAGGTGCAATGTCCTGTAGTGAACGTCTGCCATAATGTTATTTTGCATTCATTATCTAGCATTCATGAGGGGAACTCAGCAGTTTGAACAATGGCAGATTGATCTTCTAAGACTAGAACATAAACTATTCATTAAAGTTGCCCTGTAACATTTGACATGACGTCTTGAGAAATCTCGGAGGCCTTGCCTAATTTTTCATGGCAATGCTGCACATCACTACAGAGTATCTTCTGTTTACAGATACCTCGGCTCCGAGTATACCTTCGGGTTTTCATATCCACCTTGATAAAACGGTCTCACACATCACAATTAATTTAAGCCCAGTAATGGACTCCTTATATTACTTGCGCCAGGATGGGTGCCGGTGAGCTACCGCACAATAGAATCAGGACTGAATTCATTTGTGAGGATTTCTGTGAATAGGAAAAGGTGAGTAAAGAAAAACACCAATGACCTCTTAATTTTAGGGCCACAGCACATCTTGAAATGTCAGGAAATTATTTAAATACCTTGAAAGGCATGACATATATACAGTCCATTTGGAAAGTATTCTAACCCCTTGACTTTATCCACATTTTGTTATGCTACAGCTGTATTGTAAAATGAATTCAATTAATGTTTTTCTTTGTCAATCCTCACACAATATCCCATAATAACAAAGCAATAACAGGTTTTTAAAAATGTTTGAAAATGTATTAATAATAAAAAACAGAACTACCTTATTTAAGTATTCAAACCCTTTCCTATGAGACTGGAAATTGAGCTCAGATACATCCTGTTGCCATTGATCATCCTTGAGATGTTTCTACAACTTCACTGGAGTCCACCTGTGGAAAATTCAATTGATTGGACATGATTTGGAAAGGCACACACCTGTCTATATAAGGTCCCACAGTTGACAGTGCATGTCAGAGCAAAAACCAAGCCATGAGGTCGAAGGAATGGTCCATAGAACTCGCAAGATTGTGTCCAGGCACAAATCTGGGGAAGGGTACCAAAACATATCTGCAGCATTGAAAGTCCCCAAGAACAGTGGCCTCCATCATTCTTCAAGTGAAGTTTTTAAACCAACAAGACTCTTCCTAGAGCTGGCCATACTGAGCAATCGGGGGAGAAGGGCCTTGCTCAGATATGTGTCGAAGAACCCGATGGTGACTCTGATACAGCTCCAGAGTTCCTCTGTGGAGATGGGAGAATCTTCTAGAAGGACAGTCATCTCTGCAGCACTCCACCAATCAGGCATTTATGGTAGAGTTGCCAGATAGAAGCCATTCCTCAGTAAAAGGCACATGACATCCCATTTGGAGTTTGCCAAAAGGCACCTAAAGACTCTCTGACCAAGATCTGATGACAACAAGAAGGGAACTGTTTGGCCTGATTGCCGAGCATCATGCCTGGAGGAAACATAGCACCATCCTTACGGTGAAGCATGGTGGTGGCAGCATCATCTTGTCGTGATGTTTTTCATAGGCAGGGATTGAGAGACTAGTCAGGATGGAGGGAAATATGAACGGAGCAAAGTACAGCGAGACCCTTGATGAAAACCTTCTCCGGAGTGCTCAGGACCTCAGACTGGGGCGAAGGTCCACCTTCCAACAGGACAACGACCCACACACAGCCAAGACAAAGCAGGAGTTGCTCTGGGACAAGTCTCTGAATGTCCTTGAGTGGCCCAGCCAGAGCCCGGACTTGAACCCGATTGAACATCTCTGGAGAGACCTGAAAATAGCTGTGCAGCGACCTCCCCATCCAACCTGACAGAGCTTGAGAAGATCTGCAGAGAAGAATGTGAGAAACTCCCCAAATACAGGTGTACCAAGCTTGTAGCGTCATACCCAAGAAGACCTGATGCTGTAATCTCTGCAAAACGTGCTTCAACAAAGTAAAGGGTCTGAATAATAGTTTTGATTTCAGTTTTTTATTTTAATACATTTGTTCAGAGAATTGTACCAATACACACCTATTCACTATTTTAACTTTGCCTTTATAGTGAGCTAAATGGTTGCACTACAGTCTAGCCTTCATTGAAATGGCTAGTATGAGTGATTAAGGGACGATTAAACTGTCCATCAGGGTTGTCATTTGGGAGTGTAACATTTAGTGTTGAATAATTATTTGAAAAGTTGTGAGGAGGGGGTCGGAGAATGTAGTTTTTGCTTATACAGTATCTGTTTACTTCCTGTCATTTCTTGGTTGATCCATTGGGGATTGAAGGTGTTTTTTCTGACGTGACAGTGGAATATGTCATTTGAGTAATTGGTACAAAAGCAGGGATGCATTTTTCTATGCATTTACTTAATAAGGGTATACTCAATGACACGCAATTACTAAATTATGTATATTTTCTTTGGAAGTTGCATCCCTCTCAGTTATGTTTGCACAGTATATGCTATGGGGAATTCCTATAGCAATGTATTAGTCACCAAGAACCTCTCTTGTTGTGAAAGACTTTTAAAAAGCATGTCTGTAGAGCAAACTTCCATTGGAAACTACACTATTCACATTCAAAACTTTCCTTGAAATGTGTCTTTGGTTAATTTATTTCTAAAACCCATAGGCAACGTTGTTGCCGGTGATGTCTGATGAGGACATGCCTTACAACAGGCCTACATGCCCTCAGTCCAGCCTCTCTCAGCCTATTGCGCACAGTCTGAACACTGATGGATGGGTTGTGCATTCCTGGTGTAACTCGGGCAGTTGCTGTTGCCATCCTGTACCTGACCCGCAGGTGTGATGTTCAGATGTACCGATTCTGTGCAGGTGTCTGCCACTGCGTGGACGATCTACTGTCCGTCCTGTCTCCCTGTAGCGCCGTCTTAGGCATCTCACAGTACGGACATTGCAATTTATTGCCCTGGCCACATCTACAGTCCTCATGCCTCCTTGCAACATGTCTAAGGCACGTTCACGCAGATGAGCAGGGACCCTGGGAATCTTTATTTTGGTGTTTTTCAGAGTCAGTAGAAAGGCCTCTTTAGTTAGTGTCCTATGTTTTCATAATTGTGACCTTAATTGCCTACCCACTGTAAGCTGTTAGTGTCTTAACGACCGTTCCACAGGTGCATATTCATGAATTGTTTATGGTTAATTGAACAAGCATGGGAAACAGTGTTTGAACCCTTTACAATGAAGATCTGTGTAGTGATTTGGATTTTTACGAATTATCTTTGAAAGATAGGGTCCTGTAAAAGGGACGTTTCTTTTTTTGGTAAGTTGGACTTTCAAGAGTAAGTTAACCTTTCTAGGGCAGGTGTTCCGCTAGCGGAACCTCTCGACAACATTCCGCTGAAAAGGCATCGTGCGAAATTCAAAAATATTTTTTTGAAATATGTCACTTTCACACATTAAAAAGCCCAATACAGGAAATTAAAGATAAACATCTTGTTAATCTACCCATTGTGTCCAATTTCAAAAATGCTTTACAGCGAAAGCACAACATATTGTTAGTTATGTTATCTTATGCTATGATAGGTCAGACAAGTCAAAAAAACACACCAAAGACAGTTTCCAGCCAAAGATGGGAGTCACAAAAAGCAGAAATATAGATCAAACGAATCACTAACCTTTGATGATCTTCATCAGATGACACTCATAAGACATCATGTTACACAATACATGTATGTTTTGTTCGATAATGGCATATTTACAGTGGGGGAAAAAAGTATTTAGTCAGCCACCAATTGTGCAAGTTCTCCCACTTTAAAAGATGAGAGAGGCCTGTCATTTTCATCATAGGTACACTTCAACTATGACAGACAAAATTAGATTTTCTTTCTTCAGAAAATCACATTGTAGGATTTTTAATGAATTTATTTGCAAATTATGGTGGAAAATAAGTATTTAGTCACCTACAAACAAGCAAGATTTCTGGCTCTCACAGACCTGTAACTTCTTCTTTAAGAGGCTCCTCTGTCCTCCACTCGTTACCTGTATTAATGGCACCTGTTTGAACTTGTTATCAGTATAAAAGACACCTGTCCACAACCTCAAACAGTCACACTCCAAACTCCACTATGGCCAAGACCAAAGAGATGTCAAAGGACACCAGAAACAAAATTGTAGACCTGCACCAGGCTGGGAAGACTAAATCTGCAATAGGTAAGCAGCTTGGTTTGAAGAAATCAACTTTGGGAGCAATTATTAGGAAATGGAAGACATACAAGACCACTGATAATCTCCCTCGATCTGGGTCTCAACGCAAGATCTCACCCCATGGGGTCAAAATGATTACAAGAACGGTGAGCAAAAATCCCAGAACCACACGGGGGGACCTAGTGAATGACCTGCAGAGAGCTGGGACCAAAGTAACAAAGCCTACCATCAGTAACACACTACGCCGCCAGGGACTCAAATCCTGCAGTGCAAGACGTGTCCCCCTGCTTAGCCAGTACATGTCCAGGCCCGTCTGACACTAGCTCTGTCACCTTTCACCGCAGATGTGAAAGTGTTACGTAGGCGGATGCGGTGGATGGAGACACATACAAAAACAGATTTATTTTGCTAATTAGATTTCCACGGGGGCGTGGACATCGACCTTACTTAATGGAAGCTTCTCTAATGTTACACCACACTTGGAAGGTTTATCGCAGGGCAGCTCTTTTGGCCCTCTACTCTTTTCTATTTTTACCAATTACCTGCCATTGGCATTTAAAAAAGCCTGTGTGTCAATATATGCTGTTTATTCAACCCAGCAACCGCAGCTAGTGAGGTCACTGCAACCCTAATCAAAGAGTTGCAGTCAGTTTTAGACTGAGTGACTAGTAATACACTAGTCCTGAATATCTCAAAACCAAAGAGCATTGTATTTGGTATAATTATTTCCTAAGTTCTAGACCTCAGCTTTATCTGGTAATGAATGGTGTGGCGGTTGAGCAAGAGGAGACTAAATTACTTAGTGTTACCTCATATTATAAACTGTCAAGGTCAAAACATATTGGTTAAATTGTTGTGAAACTCTAGTTTTAGCTTATCTTGATTATTGTTCAGTCTTATGGTCAAGTGCTGCAAATAAGGACCTAGATAAGCTGCAGCTGGCCCAGAACAGGGAGTCATGTTTTGCTCTTCATTGTAATCAGATGGCTAATTTCAATACTATGCATTCCAGTCTCTCTTGGCTAAGAGTTGAGGAAAGCCTGACTGCATCACTTCTTGTTTTTTTACAGGACCTTGTGAAGATGCTGGAGGAAACAGGCACAAAACTATCTATATCCACAGTAAAACGAGTCCTGTATTGACATAACTTGAAAGGTCACTCAGCAAGGAAAACGCCACTGCTCCAAAACTGCCATAAAAAAAACAGACTACAGTTTGCAACTGCACATGGGACAGAGATCGTACTTTTTGGATGAATGTCCTCTGGTCTGATGAAACAAAGATAGAACTGTTTGGCCATAATGACCATCGTTTTGTTTGGAGAAAAAAGGGGGATGCTTGCAAGCAGAAGAACACCATCCCAATCGTGAAGTACGGGAGTGGCAACATCATGTTGTGGGGGTGTTTTGCTGCAGGAGGGACTGGTGCACTTCTTAAAATAGAAGTCATCATGAGGAGGAAAATGATGTGGATATATAAAAGCAACATCTCAAGGCATCAGTCAGGAAGCTTGGTCGCAAATGGTTCTTCCAAATGGATAATGACCCCAAGCATATATCCAAAGTTGTGGCAAAATGTATTAAGGACAACAAAGTCAAGGTATTGGAGTGGCCATCACAAAGCCCTGGCCTCAATCCTATAGAACATTTGTGGGCAGAACTGAAAAAGTGTGTGCGAGCAAGGAGGCCTACAAAGCTGACTCAGTTACACCAGCTCTGTCAGGAGGAATGGACCAAAAGTCACCAAACTTATTGTGGAAAGCTTGTGGAAGACAACCTAAACGTTTGACCCAAGTTGAACAATTTAAAGACAATGCTACCAAATACCTATTGAGTGTATGTAAACTTCTGACCCAATGGGAATGTGATCAAAGATATTCACGCTGAAATGAATCATTATCTCTACTATTATTCTGACATTTCACATTCTTAAAGTAAAGTGGTCATCCTAACTGACCTAAGAGAGTGAATGTTTACTGGGATTAAATGTAAGGAATTGTGAAAAACCGAGTTTAAATGTGGTTGGATAAGGTGTATGTAAACTTCCACCTTTAACTGTACCAAAATGTCTGAGGCACGAATTTCCAAATCAATCATACAGCCCTGTAGCAATGCAATGGTCAGACTCACTCTAAACAGTGAGGGTCTCGCTCTCTTTCTCTTTATCTATTTTCTCTCTATCTCAACCCACACAGAGACCGTCCACACCAGAAGGGATTTTCGTGAGGAGTCTTACTTTGTGGAGGAGAACGTAGGCAGGGTATACCTCTGTCTTTTGAGTAGAGAGCTTTAATAACAGCATGGTTCTTAAGAGGTTTCTGATGCTGGGGGGTCTTTAGCTTCCAGCAACAATCTAATTGGCTCCAGGGATCAACAGGGACTTGGCAGAGGGAAACTGTTTAAGAATATATTTGGGCAAGGAGAATAGAGGAAATAGATTTTGTGCAACTATAATTCAGGATAGTAATTCATGGCAAGTAGTTTGTTGTGCAGCCTTTCTGTAAAAATAAGAGGATGTGTACTGCATTACCAACCGTGCTAATTGGTATTGGAAGAGATCATCAAGCTGGCATATGAAACACTATTGCCTCCCTCCCATTGCCACTTGAGTTTGTCCTCTGTCTTGCTCTGGCTCCCACATTGGCGTTGTGTCTGTACAAATCGTATTGTATCACCTGATGTTTTTCACACAAGGATGCAGTCTTTTGGCAATCACACAGCTGTTCAGTCGCCCACAGGGATTGACAAAGCTGTATGTTTCAACGGAACATGTTCTTTTGAACTGTGTAGGTTTATAGTTAGTTATATTATCAGACACACAGTCTATAATCAACAAATGCTGTGCACAGTCAATTACTCACTCTTCTTTTGGTAGCACTTCATAATGACGCCACATAACAAAGTATTTATAAGGGAAAGAAAGTGGAAGCTGTACAACTGAATGTGTTCAATTGAAATGTGTCTTCCACATTTAACCCAACCCCTCTGAACCACGTCATTGGTGCCAGGAGAACAGTGGGTTAACTGCCTGGCTCAGGGTCAGAAAGACAGAATTGTGCCTTGTCAGCTCGGGGATTCAATCCAGCAACCTTTCGGTTACCAGCCCAATGCTCCTACCTGCCAGGCTACCTTTAATGGATTAGTAAATAGTTTATTCATCATTAATTAATAATTACACCCACATTTGTAAATGTTAGTAACCTAGTTATTCACACATTTATAAACAACTTTAAAGCTTTTTAATAATGATTAATAAGATAATTAATAAGATGTTTAATTTAGGTCCTTATAAAACCTTTACTAATCATCATCTTCTTGCATGGCTTCATCTAAAGTGTGGGCTATTTATGCTTTATAAATACTTTGTAAATGTTTTTAGTGACCAGTGTAATTTCTCACAAAAAGATGGACATGCCACTGGTGGACATTCTAGCAGTACCTGATGCTCCTTAATAAGGTCTGTCTCAAATTGGTCCTTAGAACATATCAATGGTTAAACAATAAGCACACAACACAAAGGATGTTTAAGAAAATATATTGATCATTTTATTCCAAAACAGTCACAGTGTTGTGTGATGTATATCTTCTCTATGCTGAGTAAAATAACAATATTTGTCTGAAAATGCTAACCTAAGGGTTTATTGGCTGTGAATTTTCGATCAAAACAAAAGTGTAGTCTCGGTTAAACCAGAACTGAAATATTGCATAATTTGGTCAGCTGCGTGATTAAGTTCTGGGTCCATACGTGTTTTGTGCAATCAAAATTTAAGCACTGCCTTCACCCAATCCTGGTAAGTCCAAATAATCAGTGAAGAAAACCCAAACACCAGAACTACAGCTGCTTACTATGCAATTCCATACCGTCACAACAGATTCCAGGTTTATTAGCAGAATATGTCCACAAGAGATTAAGCGCAGTCCATAGACTGCTTAGTTCTTACTAGGTAAGGAAACAAATATCTGAATAGATTATTTAGTTGAACTATCCCATTATGTTTAAAGAGTTACTTAAAAGGCCCAGTAAAGGTTCCACCAAACAACGACATGATTGAAAATATTCTGTAGTTAAACAACTGAAGCACTGGAAGCATTTAAAAGGTTATACATGTTACATTTCTACCTCAGTCCGATATCAGTAGTAACGAAGGAATAAAAATCCACTAGAGAAAATGTGTCTGGTCTGGTCAGGTGTTGTGTGTTGGCTACATCTCCCTGTTGTATGATTAGTTCGCATTCGCGAGGTTGACAACATTAACAAAACATTCACATTTACAACTCTTCCTCAAGTCAACAACAGTTTTTGTGAATAAAATGTTTGATATTGTTCCTTATTCTTTTAACATTAATGATTTATTTGGAGACCTTAAGGAACATCAGGTACTGCTGGAATGTCTAACAATGGTATGTCCATCTTTTTATGAAAAATTATACTGGTCACTCAAAACATTTATAAAGTATTTATAAAGTATAAATAGCCCACACTTTAGATGAGGCCATGCAACTAGACAAAACTAATGATTAGTAAAGGATTTATAAGGACCTATGTTGAACATCTTATGAATGAAGTAATGATTAATAAATGATGAATACACTATTGACTATTCCATTATTAATGCTTTATTGCGTGGAATTATTATGAAGTGCTACCTTTCTTTCAGAGCATAAAGCCTTGAACTGAATAGCACTGGATTCGAAACTATTGACCTTTGAGCTCACTTAAGTTCATCTTAAATAGTGTCAATTGGGACTCCATTAGCCCAGTACCCAAATGTGAAGCTCTTTAACCTCTCCTGAGGACTCACCTTGTGACTCTGTCCTCTCAGGGGCCTGATGTCACACGTTGTAGTGTACTAAAGCATGGTGTATGCCTAGACCCTCTGAAGCACTTCACGCTCCACTTCCCAGACATGTGACAGATGTCAGGTGTCTGTGCATTACAAAATGTTGTATTATTCATTTGCCTGGCAGATGTGTTTACTAATTCATAAAATGAGAGGGTCAAATTGAAAATAGTATGTTATTTTGTGAATAATATATGATATTTATAATGAAAATGCTCATATGTGCATTGTCCTACAAGTCAGTAAAATGACTTGTAGGATGTAACACTTTTTTATACAGAAAACAAGTATGTTGTTATTGAACAAGTTCAGGTAGTAGTATGGTACCTTCCATTTCTGTCACGCCCTGACCGTAGAGAGTGTTTTATGTCTCTATTTTGGTTTGGTCAGGGTGAGATTTTTCTATTTCTATGTGTTTGGCTGGGTGTGGTTCTCAATCAGAGGCAGCTGTCTATCGTTGTCTCTGATTGAGAACCATACTTACGTACCCTTTTCCCCCACCTGTTTTGTGGGAAGTTAACTTTGACTTTGTTCAGGGCACATAGCCCAAAGCGCCACGGTTTGGTTTTGTTCTTTGTTTGTCGGCGTCATTTTTAATAAAAATAAAATGTACGCTTACCTTGCTGCACCTTTGTCCAGTCCTTCAGCCAGCCGTGACATTTTCACCTAATTTCAAGATGTTTTCTCTTTATTCCTGCCTACTGAACTTGGCCCAGATGTAGGTTTATTTTACCCTTTTAATTAAAAAAGAAAAGAAAAACTACAAGCCATTAGCTTGAACAAAGCTGCTTTGTTAAATTTGTTAAATCGATTGAGTGTTTTCAAAGCTGATACTATAATGTTACACACAGAGATGGCTATCTAAAATGTCATTATCTTTAAACTGTTTCCAATTTTACCATTGAGGATTAGTAGTTAGCAAATTCCTTGGTACGGTTGATTATCTATTGAAGGAGATGATTGGGCAGACCTTGAGGCAAATTCCTGTAGTGATGTCGGTCTTTGCTAGGTGACCAAACATCTATTATCTGTGCCTATGGCTACATAAAGTAATTATCCTGCAGAGACAAACACAATAGAGTCCAGTAATTGTTGCAAAATGCAGGAATGCTATAATGAAAACTGGATTCAAAAACAGTGATTTTCTGAGAGGGTCCAGAGAACTATTGTAAGACCTTGGTGCAGATTTATGGTCCATTGTGGCTATGTTTGTAAATGAGCATGCTGTGAGCACCCTGTAAATTCAGATTAAAAGTTGGCTGGCGACTAATAGCACTATTACCCACTAAAAATGCTTTTTAGCACATTGAAGATAGGAATTATTTTCATAAATAAGAATCCTCAATAGACATATTCCTAACATCACATGGATCTTGTTAGACAACCTCTCCATGTATCACTGTTTACAAAGCATTAAGCTCTGTAATTGTCTGCACATCAAAATTTAACATATTTTAAAGCTGGTTCATTTTAATTTACCCAAACTGTGTGTTAATTTTGGGAATGACACAGTAAATTGAGCTTGTCATATTTTCTCAATATGCTTTCCAGGTGGTTTATTTCCTGATCTATTGGATGTTATCCATATCAGCAAGGACTGTCTATTGACTCTTCACTTTGGGCTCCTGACAGGCATGAAGGCCGTGGCTAAGTGATAGATGACGTTCACGGATTAGAAGGGCCCTGCCAAACAAGCTGGCGGTGTCACACTTTGGGCCGAGGAGCAGATATCCCCTGTTTGATATTAAATCTCTGTCCGGCTTACAGGCCCGATCAATGTCTGAGACCATCGGGGGGCATCGGAGTTAAATGGATTTGCAAGAAGAGGGAGGGGAAAAAAAGAGTTAGATGAAGAAGAGGACGAATGTCAATGAAGATTTCCCAATTACATTACATGGGGCTGTTTCAGTTAGCCAAATAACGCAGAGGGGAGCAATCAATTAAGTAAATTAAATTGCATCGGAAGCATGCCACCATATTTATCTTGGTTGCAGAGGGAATATCTGGTTGGTGCCATGGAGTCCTTGGAAACATTTAAAAGTTGAGCTGAAGTGATTGTGCTGACTCATTCCCAAATAGACAGACAGATAAAGTTAGTAATTCTGTGAGACGAGAGAGGATGAACAATTCTCTGGTGACATTACTTTTGCTACCTTTGAGATTTCCTGATATATTAACTACTTTGTGCACTGTTTTGCTGTGTCAAGATGATTTTACATATGAGCACACCGAGGTCCGGACCTCAGTAATATTTACTAATAATAATACACAATACAGTATATATAAAACATATAATATATCTATACTATACATATATATAGTTACTTCAGAAAGTATTCACACCCCTTGACTTTTTCGACATTTTGCTGTGTTATAGCCTGAATTTAAAATATATTAAAATTAGATGTTTTTTATCCACTGGCAGGGTAGCCTAGTGGTTAGAGCGTTGGACTAGTGACCGCAAGGTTGCAAGTTCAAACCCCTGAAATGACAAGGTACAAATCTGTCATTAACCAGTTAACAGTTATCCCACTGTTCCTAGGCTGTCATTGAAAATAAGAATTTGTTTTTAACTGACTTGCCTGGTTGAAATAAAGGTAAAATAAAAAATCCATACTTTCAAAGTGGAGTTATGTTTTTAGAAAATGTTGACAATTAATTAAAAATGAAAAGCTAAAATATCTTGAGTCAATAAGTATACAACCCCTTTGTTATGGCAAGCCTAAATATGTTCAGGAGTAAACATTTGCTTTACAAGTTACATAATAAGTTGCATTGACTCACTCTGTGTGCAATAATTGTGTTTTAACATGAGTTTTGAATGACTACCTCATCTCCGTACCCCACACATACAATTATCTGTAAGGTCCCTCAGTCGAGCAGTGAATTTCAAACAGAGATTCAACCACAAAGACCAGGGAGGTTTTCCAATGCCTCGCAAAGAAGGGTAGATGGGTAAAACATTGGTATTGGTAGATGGGTAGAACATTTAAAAAGCATACAATAAATATCCCTTTGAGCATGGTGAATTTATTATTTACACTGTGGATGGTGTATCTGTCACCGTCGTCGAATAGAGGAGACCAAGGCGCAGTGTGGTAAGCGTACATAACTCTTTTAATGAAAGAGCGAACACTGAAGACAGGCAACTAAACATAGAATAACAACCCACAAAATACCCAAGGAATATGGCTACCTAAATATGGTCCCCAATCAGAGACAACGATAAACAGCTGCCTCTGATTGACAAGCAATCTAGGCAACCATAGACATATAAACCCCTAGACAATACAGGAGATCCCTCAGGAGACCATCCGCCACCTCATCAGGAGCATGCCCAGGCGTTGTAGGGAGGTCATACAGGCACGTGGAGGCCACACACACTACTGAGCCTCATTTTGACTTGTTTTAAGGACATTACCTCCAAGTTGGATCAGCCTGTAGTGTGGTTTCCCACTTTAATTTTGAGTGTGACTCCAAATCCAGACCTCCATGGGTTGATAAATTTGATTCCATTGACAATTTTTGTGTGATTTTGTTGTCAGCACATTCAACTATATAAAGAAAAAAGTATTTAATAAGAATATTTAATTCATTCAGATCTAGGATGTGTTATTTTAGTGTTCCCTTAATTTTTTTGAGCAGTGTATATACAAAAGGTATTTGGACACCCCTTCAAATGAGTGGATTTAGCTATTTAACCACACCCGCTGACAGGTGTATACAATTGAGCACACAGCCATGCAGTCTCCACAGAGAAACAGAATGGCCTTACTGAAGAGCTCAGTGACTTCAACATGGCACCATTGTAGGATGCCACCTTTTCAACAAGTCAGTTCATCAAATTTCTGCCTTGCTAGAACTGTAACTGCTGTCATTGTGGTATGCCACAATGACAGTGGTATGCCACACAAGCTCAAAGAACGGGGACGCCGTTGCTGTATCGTGTGAATTGTCTGTCCTCGGTTGCAAAACTCACTACCGAGTTCCAAACTGCCTCGGGAGCACCTTCAGCACAAAAAAATGTCATATCACCATGCGCATTGCTAAACGTCGGCTAGAGTGGTGTAAAGCTCGCCACCATTGGACTCTGCAGCAGTGGAATCGCATTCACTGGAGTGATGAATCACGCTTCACCATCTGGCAGTCCGATGAACAAATCTGGGTTTGGGGGATACCAGGAGAATGCTACCTGCCCCAATGCATAGTGACAATTGTAAAGTTTGGTAGAGGAGGAATAATGGTCTGGGGCTGTTTTTCATGGTTCGGGCTAGACCCCTTAGTTCCAGTGAAGAGAAATCTACGCTACAGCATGCAATGACATTGTAGATGATTCTGTGCTTCCAGCTTTGTGGCAAAAGTTGGGGGAAGGCCCTTTCCTATTTCAGCATGATAATGCCCCCATGCACAAAGCGAGGTCCATACAGAAATGGTTGGTCGAGATCGATGTGAATTAACTTGACTGGCCTGCACAGAGCCCTGACCTCAACCCCATCGAACACCTTTGGGATGAAATGGAACGCCGACTGCAGACCAGGCCTAATCGCCCAACATCCGTGCCTAACCTCACTGATTGTCACACATTTTGTTACATGAATCGGACCAAAATGCAGCGTGGTATGGTTCCATCCTCTTTTATTAGAAGTGAAACACACAGAAAACAATAAAGCGCAAAACGAAACGTGAAACTAATGTAGCGCTCGCAGGCAACTATACATAGACAAGATCCCACACCAAACAGGTGGAAAATGCTGCCTAAATATGATCCCCAATCAGAGACAACGATAGACAGCTGCCTCTGATTGGGAACCATACTAAGCCAACCTAGAAATAAATAAACTAGAATGCCCACCCTAGTCACACAACGACCTAACCAAAATAGACAATAAAGGATCTCTAAGGTCAGGGCGTGACACTAATGCTCTTGTGGCTGAATGGAAGCAAGTCCCCGCAGCAATGTTCCAACATCTATTGGAAAGCATTCCCAGAAGAGTGGAGGCTGTTATGGCAGCAAAGGGGGACCAACTCCATATTAATGCCCCTGATTTTGGAATAAGATGTTGGACGAGCACGTATCCACATACTTTTTGTAGTGTAGTGTATATATACAGTGTGGAAAGTATTCAGAACCCTTGACTTTTTCCATATTTTGTAACGTGACAGCCTTATTCTAAAATCAATTAAATTATTTTGTTTTCCTCATCAACCTACACACGGTACCCCATAATGACAAGGGAAAAACAGGTTTTTAGAAATATCACATTTACATAAGACTTCATATCCTTTACTCAGTATTTTTTTTATTTTGTTGAAGAACCTTTGGCAGTGATTACAGCCTTAAGTCTTCCTGGGTATGACGCTACAAGCTTGGCACACCTGTATTTGGGGAGTTTCTCCCATTCTTCTCTGCAGATCCTCTCAAGGTAGGATGGGGAGCCTCGCTGCACCGCTATTTTCAGGTCTCTCCAGAGATGTTACGTCGGGTTCAAGTCTGAGTTCTAGCTGGGTCACCCAAGGACATTCATTGACATGTCCCGAAGCCACTCCTCTGTTGTCTTGGCTGTGTGCTTAGGGTTGTTGCCCTGTTGGAAGTTGAAACTTCACCCCAGTCTGAGGTTCTGTGCCCTCTGGAGCAGGCTATCATCAAGGACCTCTCTGTACATTGCTCTGTTCAGCTTTCCCTTGATCCTGACTTGTCTCCCAGTCCCTGCTGATGAAATGGTGCCAGGTTTCCTACAGAGTTGATGCTTGGAATTCAAAACAAAGAGTTATAAATATTACATTTACATAATTATTCAGACCCACAGCATGATGCTACCGTCACCATGCTTCACGGTAGGGATGGTGCTAGGTTTTCTCCAGACGTGACACTTGGCATTCAGGCCAAAATGTTAAATCTTGGTTTCATCAGAACAGAGAATCTTGTTTCTCATGGTCTGAGAGTCCTTTATGTGCCTTTTCGCAAACTCCAAGCGGGCTGTCATGTACCTTTTACTGAGGAGTGGCTTCCGTCTAAAGACCTGATTGGTGGAGTGCTGCAGAGATGATTGTCTTTGTGGAAGGTTCTCTCATCTCCACAATTATGTTGGCCATAATGACCATTGTTATGTTTGGAGTAAAAAGAGGGAGGCTTGCAAGCGGAAGAACACCATCCCAACCGTGAAGCACAGGGGTGGCAGTATCATGTTGTGGGGGTGATTTACTGCAGGAGGGACTGGTGCACTTCACAAAATAGATGGCATCATGAGGGGGGAAATGATGTGGTTATATCAAAGCAACATCTCAAGACATTAGTCAGGAAGTTAAAGCTTGGTCGCAAATGGTTCTTCCAAATGGACAATGACCAAAGCATACTTCCAGAGTTGTGGAAAATGGATTACGGACAACAAAGTCAAGGTATTGGAGTGGCCATCACAAAGCCCTGACCTCAATCCTATAGAAATGTTGTTGGCAGAACTGAAAAAGTTTGTGCGAGCAAGGAGGCCTACAAACCTGACTCAGTTACACCAGCTCTGTCAGGAGGAATGGGCCAAAATTCACCCAACTTATTGTGGGAAGCTTGTGGAAGGCTACCCAAAATGTTTGACCCAAGTTAAACAAATGCAATGCTACCAAATACTAATTGAGTGTATGTAAACTTCTGACCCACTGGGAATGTGATGAAAGATATTCATGCTGAAATAAATCATTATCTTTACTATTATTCTGACATTTCACATTCTTAAAATAAAGTGGTGATCCTAACTGACCTAAGTTTTTTTTACTTGGAAGAAATGTAAGGAATTGTGAAAAAACGAGTTTAAATGTATTTGGCTAAGGTGTATGTAAACTTCAGACTTAAACTGTACTTAGACGGTGGGGATTCCGGTGGGGTGCCCCCACCCAGGCAGTGGCAGTGCTGGCAACACTATCTTCAGTAACCCATGGGGAGGGGGTCACACTCAGACCTTCAGATATGGGGCATATTATTGTGGCCCTGGTGGCACAAAATCAAAGGTCTGACTGCACGGAGATGCTTGGAAATATGGTCAATACGGGGTACCATGTTATGTTTCAGGGGAAGGGGGTCTATCTGACCTCCATCGTCTAGGTTGTGACAATGGTTAATCAAATCTCCCCATTTCTGCCCAGTTTTATAGGCCTTCTCATACAGCTGCAACTGTATGTATATCTGTTCGTAAATAAAGACCTTTCTTGAGTTGGGCTCTGGGATGGTGCAACTGAGAATCTGAGTCTATGGTTGTTGTGGGGGAAAGGGGTTGAGTGTGTATGAGTGTGTGGGTGTGTGTGTGTGTGTGTGTGTTTATCCCACATCTTTTGCGAGGGAGTAAAAGATGTTGGGGACACAATAATTGTTTGCTAATATAATAGTTGCTTACCCTAATGTAATTTTGGTAATGGCGAGACTGGTGAGAGGTAAAAATCCTTTGCATAAATTGTCTACATTACTACAAATATGAATAGCTAATTACGGAAAATAAGATAACAGGATTTAAAAAATATATATATATATTTTTTTTTAATGGCTATATATAATACAAATCAAGGTGAGGGCGATGGAAATGCATTTGCTGGTTGATCTGCTTCTGTTCTATGGGTAGCACCCTGTGCCCTTTTCGAAGGATGGTCTCTCCTGGGCCATGGGATCCGGGGGGTCGGGGGTGGTCTGCCGAGCATTGGGATGTGTCACGACTTTCGTCGAAGTCGGCTCCTCTACGCATTCTAGCCACCGCCGCTCCATTTCTCATCTTTCCATTTGTTTTGACATGTTCCATACAAACCTGGTTTTCATTCCCTAATCATACTGAATGTGTTTAGTCCTCTGTTCCCCTACTTGTCTTTGTGTGTATTGTTAGATGGTGTTTTGTCTGGTGCTACACTTTACTATTGTTTCCGTGTTATTTTGGCACGTTGATTTTTCATGTTTGTCATTTGTGGGACGGAATTAAAGTGTGCCTATTTATTTCAATCTGCTCTCCTGCACCTGGCTTCGCCTCTCTTATACACACCTAACAGGATGACAACCCAACTCGGGATGAGGAGGGCTTTTTGTCAGTACTTCTAGAAGTAGTGGGTGGAGGAGTCAAGCGCAGAGAGCAGGGTAGTAGATACGTGGATAGTTTATTCCCAAAGCAACAGTGTCGGTCAACGCCACACACACAGGTGCTAAAAGACCCAGTCCAAAACAACTGGACGAAACGGTTCGGGAAAAATAACATCCACAGAAATCACACACACCAAATAACAGAAAACAAGCCCGCACAAAAGCCGGCGGGCCTACCGGGTTTAAATAGTCCAAAACCAAGACCTAAACAAGAAACAGGTGCAACTAATCAGACAACACTAAATGAAACAGAAAAGGGGATCGGTGGCAGCTAGTAGGCCGCCGCCGATAACCGCAGAGCGCTGCCCGAACAGGAAGAGGCACCATCTTCGGCGGGATTCGTGACACTTTTAGCAGGTGGAGTAGTGGGGACCAATTGGAGGTTTGCTTAATAGCAATGCAAATATCATGGTACAGCTTTATGGACACTCAATCATCATGTTACTTTTTAATGGAATGTTTACAAACATATAATTTGATAAATAGAATTGAAACTTGTGTCTCATTATTATAAGTGGTGAAATAACTATAGACAGTTATAATTGGAATGGCTTAGCAGATAATAAGAAAAGACGATCAGTATTTACCTGGCTAATAGAGAAGGAATATAATATCTATTGTTTACTGGAAACTTGTTTTAGATGTGGAAAAGGACTGGGGGGGTGAAATATATTTCTCCCATGGACGAAGAAATTCAAAATGGGTAATTAATCAAAATTAACAGTCATTTTGATCCAAATGTGCAAATTGTCCAAACAGATCATCATGGTAGATTATTTTAAATATATCATTGGACAATAAACAGATATGGCTTATTAACATATACGGTCCAAATAATGATGATCTTTGAAAATATATTTAAGAATCAATTCTACAAGCAACACTAGACTCAATTATTATGGTGGGGGATTTTAATACGGTTTTAAATACCTCTATGGATCGACCGTAAAGGAAATCACACTACAAACTATCACCCTTAGGCACTTAAGGAAATCATGAATGTCATGGACATTTTGGAATTAATGGATATATGGAGGCTTAAATACCCTGACCTCGTGAGATATACATGGCGGAGGCTTAATCAAGCTAGTCGCCTTGATTACTTTCTTGTGTCATTCTCTCTGTGTTGATACGGAACAGAATGCGGCTGGATCATCACATAATGGCTTATATATTACTCTTACAGAATTTCCACGTGGGTGAGGATATTGGAAATGTTATCAAAGCCTACTGGATGATCACTTGTTTATAACTAGGACAGGAGAATTATATCAGACTTTTCCCGACACAACATAGGTGTAGTAAATCAAATCAAATCAAATGTATTTATATAGCCCTTCGTACATCAGCTGATATCTCAAAGTGCTGTACAGAAACCCAGCCTAAAACCCCAAACAGCAAGCAATTCAGGTGTAGAAGCACGGTGGCTAGGAAAAACTCCCTAGAAAGGCCAATACCTAGGAAGAAACCTAGAGAGGAACCAGGCTATGTGGGGTGGCCAGTCCTCTTCTGGCTGTGCCGGGTGGAGATTATAACAGAACATGGCCAAGATGTTCAAATGTTCATAAATGACCAGCATGGTCGAATAATAATAAGGCAGAACAGTTGAAACTGGAGCAGCAGCACAGTCAGGTGGAAGTTGAAACTGGAGCAGCAGCATGGCCAGGTGGACTGGGGACAGCAAGGAGTCATCATGTCAGGTAGTCCTGGGGCATAGTCCTAGGGCTCAGGTCAGTTGAAACTGGAACAGCAGCATGGCCAGGTGGACTGGGGACAGCAAGGAGTCATCATGTCAGGTAGTCCTCGGGCATGGTCCTAGGGCTCAGGTCCTCCGAGAGAGAGAAAGAAAGAGAGAAGGAGAGAATTAGAGAACGCACACTTAGATTTACACAGGACACCGAATAGGACAGGAGAAGTACTCCAGATATAACAAACTGACCCCAGCCCCCCGACACAAACTACTGCAGCATAAATACTGGAGGCTGAGACAGGAGGGGTCAGGAGACACTGTGGCCCCATCCGAGGACACCCCCGGACAGGGCCAAACAGGAAGGATATAACCCCACCCACTTTGCCAAAGCACAGCCCCCACACCACTAGAGGGATATCTTCAACCACCAACTTACCATCCTGAGACAAGGCTGAGTATAGCCCACAAAGATCTCTGCCACGGCACAACCCAAGGGGGGGCGCCAACCCAGACAGGATGACCACAACAGTGAATCAATCCACTCAGGTGACGCACCCCCTCCAGGGACGGCATGAGAGAGCCCCAGCAAGCCAGTGACTCAGCCCCTGTAATAGGGTTATAGGCAGAGAATCCCAGTGGAAAGAGGGGCAGAGACAGCAAGGGCGGTTCGTTGCTCCAGAGCCTTTCCGTTCACCTTCCCACTCCTGGGCCAGACTACACTCAATCATATGACCCACTGAAGAGATGAGTCTTCAGTAAAGACTTAAAGGTTGAGACCGAGTTTGCGTCTCTGACATGGGTAGGCAGACCGTTCCATAAAAATTGAGCTCTATAGGAGAAAGCCCTGCCTCCAGCTGTTTGCTTAGAAATTCTAGGGACAATTAGGAGGCCTGCGTCTTGTGACCGTAGCGTACGTGTAGGTATGTACGGCAGGACCAAATCAGAGAGATAGGTAGGAGCAAGCCCATGTAATGCTTTGTAGGTTAGCAGTAAAACCTTGAAATCAGCCCTTGCTTTGACAGGAAGCCAGTGTAGAGAGGCTAGCACTGGAGTAATATGATCACATTTTTTGGTTCTAGTCAGGATTCTAGCAGCCGTATTTAGCACTAACTGAAGTTTATTTAGTGCTTTATCCGGGTAGCCGGAAAATAGAGCATTGCAGTAGTCTAACCTAGAAGTGACAAAAGCATGGATTAATCTTTCTGCATCATTTTTGGACAGAAAGTTTCTGATTTTTGCAATGTTACGTAGATGGAAAAAAGCTGTCCTCGAAATGGTCTTGATATGTTCTTCAAAAGAGAGATCAGGGTCCAGAGTAACGCCGAGGTCCTTCACAGTTTTATTTGAGACGACTGTACAACCATTAAGATTAATTGTCAGATTCAACAGAAGATCTCTTTGTTTCTTGGGACCTAGAACAAGAATCTCTGTTTTGTCTGAGTTTAATAGTAGAAAGTTTGCAGCCATCCACTTCCTTATGTCTGAAACACATGCTTCTAGCGAGGGCAATTTTGGGGCTTCACTATGTTTCATTGAAATGTACAGCTGTGTGTCATCCGCATAGCAGTGAAAGTTTACATTATGTTTTCTAATAACATCCCCAAGAGGTAAAATATATAGTGAAAACAATAGTGGTCCTAAAACGGAACCTTGAGGAACACCAAAATTTACAGTTGATTTGTCAGAGGACAAACCATTCACAGAGACAAACTGATATCTTTCCGACAGATAAGATCTAAACCAGGCCAGAACATGTCCGTGTAGACCAATTTGGGTTTCCAATCTCTCTAAAAGAATGTGGTGATCGATGGTATCAAAAGCAGCACTAAGGTCTAGGAGCACGAGGACAGATGCAGAGCCTCGGTCCGATGCCATTAAAATGTCATTTACCACCTTCACAAGTGCCGTCTCAGTGCTATGATGGGGTCTAAAACCAGACTGAAGCATTTCGTATACATTGTTTGTCTTCAGGAAGGCAGTGAGTTGCTGCGCAACAGCCTTCTCTAAAATTTTTGAGAGGAATGGAAGATTCGATATAGGCCGATAGTTTTTTAAATATTTTCTGGGTCAAGTTTTGGCTTTTTCAAGAGAGGCTTTATTACTGCCACTTTTAGTAGATCCCCTGATTGTATGGGACTGTTTAAAATGTACCTTTAGAGGGCATGCAATTCAGTACTCATCTATTAAACAAAAGCATTTTAGATCAAAAGAGTCCATATTAACAAAGGCTAACAGTGCAGTTAAATAGCAATACAAGCTGTACCATAGAATAAGTTAGATGAAAAACAAAAACAATTGGAGGAACCTATTCAAGAACGATCCAGTGTAATATATTACAAAAATAAAGCAAACTGCATAGAAAATGCACCAAATTATGTTTCAATATTCAACATAGAAATGCTACCAAAATTGTTTTATTGAAACTTGTTACAAATGATGGAACCAATGCATGATTCACCAAATTATATTTTGAAAGAGGAAGTAAAGTACTTTAAAAATATGTTTTCATTTCAGTCTCCATTAACCGAAGCTAATTGTCTGGGTTTTTGTTCCTATTAATAATGCAAAGTTAACATCTGTACAGAAAGATTCATGTGAAGGGCAAATTCCAGAGGAGGACCTTCTTAATGCAATTAAAGCCTTTAAGGCTGGGGAACACTCCAGGTCTGGATGGCATACCAGTGGAAGTATACCAAACATTTTTTTATACCGACACTTTTTATGGATATCTTTAAGAAATGGCTTTCTTCTTGCCACTCTTCCATAAAGGCCAGATTTGTGCAATATACGACTGATTGTTGTCCTATGGACAGAGTCTCCCACCTCAGCTGTAGATCTCTGCAGTTCATCCAGAGTGATCATGGGCCTCTTGGCTGCATCTCTGATCAGTCTTCTCCTTGTATGAGCTGAAAGTTTAGAGGGACGGCCAGGTCTTGGTAGATTTGCATTGGTCTGATACTCCTTCCATTTCAATATTATCGCTTGCACAGTGCTCCTTGGGATGTTTAAAGCTTGGGAAATCTTTTTGTATCCAAATCTGGGCTTTAAACTTCTTCACAACAGTATCTCGGACCTGCCTGGTGTGTTCCTTGTTCTTCATGATGCTCTCTGCGCTTTTAACGGACCTCTGAGACTATCACAGTGTAGGTGCATTTATACGGAGACTTGATTACACACAGGTGGATTGTATTTATCATCATTAGTCATTTAGGTCAACATTGGATCATTCAGAGATCCTCACTGAACTTCTGGAGAGAGTTTGCTGCACTGAAAGTAAAGGGGCTGAATAATCTTGCACGCCCAATTTTTCAGTTTTTGATTTGTTAAAAAAGTTTGAAATATCCAATAAATGTCGTTCCACTTCATGATTGTGTCCCACTTGTTGTTGATTCTTCACAAAAAAATACAGTTTTATATCTTCATGTTTGAAGCCTGAAATGTGGCAAAAGGTTGCAAAGTTCAAGGGGGCCGAATACTTTCGCAAGGCACTGTATATGGCAAATAGAATTCCAAAATAGATATAGATGGGAGGGGTTTAATGGAGATGAAGGGTGGGACTAATGACAACAAGATGACCAAAATATAACACACAGGGTCTGTAAAATGTATATAGGTTCAGAAATGTTGTGAAATAGCACAGTTACAAATATCAATCAGAAATAGAGGAAGGACTAAAAACAAACCAAATATAACTATTGTAAAATAGATTGTGTCTGTAGAATGTGTACAATATGTATAAACTGAAGGTAGAGGCCTAAGTGTTAATGTTTATTAGTTTACTCCAATTGGGGGGAGTGGTGGTAGGGTTTGCAGGGAGGTAAACATACACGTACGTATATTCTAAAAAAAAGAATGTATGTACTTTATGTGTGTATATGGATATATATTTACCCCAAAAATATATGGGGGATTGGAAATGCAGACAATTACATTGATGGAATCAACAATCTATCTGCAATATTAAAGATGATCCACCCCTTAAAAAAAATAAAAGCAATGTCAGTTAAGAACAAATGATTATTTACAATGACGGCCTACCCCGGCCAAACGCTCCCTTAAACTGGACGACGCTGGCCCAATTGTGTGCCCCCCTATGGGACTTCTGATCACGGCCAGTTGTGATACAGCCCAGGGTCAAACACGGGTCTGTAGTGACACCTCTAGCATTGCGATACAGTGCCTTAGACCGCTGCCCGACTCATGCGAACTGAGGTGAATGAACCTACAGCTACCAAGGTGATCATGGCTAGGGTTCTTTTTGCTTGTTTTTGCTGTTTGCCAAATATCATTTAATATTTTTTTTTTGTATAGACATGCAGTGAAAAAAATTCCCCCGTGCCTACCGGACCTCACTAACACTCAAATCCTAGTTATGGCCCTGCCCCTTCCCGACCTCACTAACACTCAAATCCCAGTTGCCCTGGATGATACAACCAGGTCTAGTGATCGTGGTCAAAGAGTAAGGGTATGACGTAAATGCTGCAATACTATGAACAGGTAAACCCTTGCAAACCAGGTATACCCTTGTTTTACAACACATTTTCCGCTTTAATAATCATAAAACGTAGCGATTTCAAAATGCGCCCTGCGGATGCCTCTCATTTTCTACATAGGATGTATCTATTTGGTCCAATATTCTGTAGCATTACATTTGAGGGCTTCTCTCAAGAGTTCCTCCACATAGTATTCCTACCTGTGATTTGAAAAAGCAATCTCTTGGTCACAAAGACATGTGCAAGCCACTGCAGTGCAAACCACTGAACGGCTGTATTAAGTTCTTCTTGTCATTCTGCCAACATCTCTTTACTGCAAGACGAGGAGGATGATTCAAGCTACTATCCTTCCCTCTCGGCAATCTGGAGAAAGCCCCTAGAGAGCTTCAGCTAACTCCTGTCATTGGGAGATCAGATACAGCTGGTTCTTTAAACAAGCCCACTAAAACCCTAAGATTGGACCTCGCAAGAGCAGTCAACTTCTGTGGAAATTGTGTTTTATTGAACTTGGACACGCTACATTTCAACAATGTCTCGAAATTCCATCAGCGCAGGAGGAGTTCAAACTGCAGTAGCATGTTGCCATTATTGTGTTTTACATCCAGTTTCAGACTGATGTTTTTGTTCTTCCTACGATATGGAGGAAAGCAATATAATTAAAAACACAAGAGAGTTCTAATGACATAATCAGAGAAGTTATGCGGTAGGATAGATTGTCATCTGTCTTAGTGTAGAATATCTCTGAGGACATTCAACACTTGGGATGTTTTTCATGATCAAAGAACTGTATGCCTTTGTCTTTGAGTGAGTTTGTTTGTCGTGGCTGTCTTTGTAGTTTCAGACATGTCTGTCTAATTAGAACCTGACACTCATTTGCAAACTGCTACTACTCTGTTTACCTTATATCATGTTGCATTGTCCCTTTACCCCTATACATATCTACCTTAATCACTCCAGTATCCCTGCACATTGTAAAGATGGTATTGGATCTGACTTAAATATTTCCTGTGTATAGTATGCTTACTTACTTATTTTAATGTGTATTTCATTTTTCCTATTCTGATTTCTTGTGGGTTTTCTTTCTGGTAATACATTGCTATTGATTGCATTTTGAGTTTGCAAGAAATGTATTTCACCATACTTGTGCACGTGACATTAAAACCTGACACTTGAAAAACTATGTCAGAAGACAGTCCTTATCATATGAGAGATTTGAAGTGTGACATCCATTCTGAGAAATCTCACCACTTCAGTTCAGATCACCACTTCATGTTTTCAGACTGTCATTTCCAACTACATGCTTTAGTCTGCATTTCCACCAGCCTGCTCTTCATGGCATGGCTCATGAGCTATTGTTCAATGGCTGAGTAACATTGGAAAGTAGGGCAGTGCTCACAGAGCAGAGGTCCCAAGGGGAGTCTGCAACTGTGTAAAACCAAAAGATAGCACAGCCTTTTAAACAAACAAATTAAATAATGCATGTTGAAAACTATCGACAAACCACACTTTGGGATTGAAATCAAGAGTCTCCCATCCGAAAAGCATTTTCACTTCACATCTGACAGTTTCTCTACTTATCTATCTGCAGCTATCTAATTCCTCTCTGGGTAATATCATGAAACAGACATTTCTGTCAGTTAACATTTTAACACTTTGGGGGAAAGAACAGCAAGTGTGCGTTAAGGATTCCATTCTATTGTCATATTCAAATAGTTCCGTAATCAGAGGCAGTCAGAGACGAGTAAGAAAATATGGTACTCGTATGTGTAAAATCATGGTTTCTTAACATGGTAAAAAGTAAAGTAAAATTGTGCTTATCTGGTTGATTTAACATTTTCACTTCACAGCCTCGAGCAGCAGCATCTTGGCCTCTTTTCATTGGGGATATTTTTCCCAAGTACCTGGCATTAGAAGCTTCTTATTGTCTGCAGGGTGATTCTGTCTATTTCCCAAAGCACACATTATGTGAGCATGTTTGCCTGGGTCGTCCTTTTGTGTGTGGAGAAAGCTCTGTGTCAAACGAGTGGCCTGCAGACTTAGGGCTCTATTTTAACAAACTGAGCGCAATGGTAAATCTAAGCCAGAGGCGGTAGCACTGTGTCAGAAACGTTTTAGGTATTTCCACTAATACAATTATCGGCACCCTTGTTGGCATTAGTTCAGAGGGCTGGGTTTAGATGAATTAACAAGTTGTGCGTGTGTTAAGGCTTGGCCCCTCACTGGCCAATCAGAATTTGCTCCGTAGCGAAATTTGTAGTTGCTTCAAGTCATGTATTTACGGTCTTCTATGTATTGCCTTAGAATCAACTCCAGTAAGTCCATTATAGTTTCTTAAATGGCTTACGCACACAAAATAACTAAATGGAGGCCTACAGTTGAAGTCGGAAGTTTACATACACCTTAGCCAAATACATTGAAACTCAGTTTTTCACAATTCCTGACATTTAATCCCAGTAAAAATTCCCAGTCTTAGGTCAGTTAGGATCACCACTTTATTTTAAGACTGTGAAATGTCAGAAAAATATGTGATTTATTTCAGCTTGTATTTCTTCATCACATTCCCAGTGGGTCAGAATTTTCCATACACTCAATTCTACACCATACACTCAATTCTACACTTAGAATTTGGTAATATTGCCTTTAAATTGTTTAACTTGGGTCAAACGTTTAGGTTGCCTTCCACAAGCTTCCCACAATAAGTTGGGTGAATTTTAGTCCATTCCTTCTTACAGAGCTGGTGTAACTGAGTCAGCTTTGTAGGCCACCTTGCTCGCACATGCATTTTCAGTTCTGCCAACAAATATTCTATAGGATTGATGTAAGGGCTTTGTGATGGCCACTCCAAGACCTAATTTTCATTCCTCATGACGTCATCTATTTTGTGAAGTTGGTTCGCGGTTGGTATGGTGTTCTTCGGCTTGCAAGCCTCCCCCTTTTTCCTCCAAACACTTTTCGCACCAAAGTACGTTGTTCTCTAGGAGACCGAACGCATCTCCTTCCTGAGCGGTATGACGGCTGCGTGGTCCCATGGAGTTTAAACTTGCATACTATTGTTTATACAGATGAACGTGGTACTTTCAGGCATTTGGAAATTGCTCTCAAGGATGAACCAGACTTGTGGAGGTGTACAATTTTTTTTCTGAGGTCTTGGCTGATTTTTATTTTTATTTTCCCATGTTGTCATGCAGAGGCACTGAGATTGAAGGTAGGCTTTGAAACACATCCACAATTACACCTCAATTTGAATCAAATGATGTCAATTAGCCTTCAGAGGCTTCTAAAGCCATGACATAATTTTCTGGCATTTTCCAAGCTGTTTAAAGGCACAGTCAAGTTAGTGTATGTACATTTCTGACCCACTGGAATTGTGATACAGTGAATTATAAGTGAAATAATCTGTCTGTAAACAATTGTTGGAAATATTACTTGTGTCATGCAAGTAGATGTCCTAACCGACTTGCCAATACTTCTTAGGGATAGGAGACCGCTAAGTGGGACAACTTTGGGTGAAACTTTAGGGCGCGCAATTCAAATAAATAATCTGAAATATTATGGATTTTAAACGTTTATGTACATTTTAGTTTCTTATAACGGGTGAAAGCTTAAATTCTTCTTAATCTAACTGCACTGTCTGATTTACAGTAGCTATTACAGCGTAAACATTCCTTGTGATTGTTTGAGGACGGCGCCCCACATCAAAATATTTTTCCACCGGCACAGGTTTCATACATTCCCAAATAACGATTAAATACTCATTTACTTTTTGAAAATCTTCCTCTGATTTGTCATCCAAAGGGTCCCAGATATACTCATGTAGTGTCGTTTTGTTAAATAAATCCTTCTTTATATCCCCAAAAGTCTGTTTAGTCTCTTTCACCATGCAGAGAAAGGAATCCAAAAATCGACCCCTAAACTCTGTTTCAACAAGTCAAAATATGTTTCTATTTACTCCTCAGATACCCTAAAATGTAATCAAACTATAATATTTATTTTTTGAAATAAGTCTGTTAAATAGGAAACCGATTTTAGCAGGTGCGTAATGTCTTCATGTCACACACAAACACGAATTTCCAAGACTGTCTCCCTCTACTAAAACTGATATTTCTTATTCGTTCTGGAAGTTACAAGCCTGCAAACTTGAACATAGACTGATGACACCCTGTGGAAGCAATAGGAATTGCATCCAGGGAGCTAATTTTCAATATGACCTTTCTCTTGCAAATCTACGAGGATGGTCTCTCCCCAAAATGTTCTGGTTGGTTTTACTTTGGATTTTCTCATACCATATCTATTGTGTTATACTCTCCTACATTATTTTAACATTTCTACAAACTTCAAAGTGTTTTCTTTCTAATGGTACCAATTATATGCATATTCTGGCTTCAGGGCCTGAGCTACAGGCAGTTTACTTTGGTCACGTCATTCAGACAGGAAGTGGAGAAAAAAATGGGCCTAGCCCTAATTAACAAGAAATGTATGGAGTGGTTGAAAAACTAGTTTAAATGACTCCAACCTCAGTGTATGTAAACTTCCGACTTCAACTGTATCTTTGCTAAGGTTAATTAACTTCAACCCATTTGCAGTCCACATTGTTCTAAGTAATTGCATGTCTTCAATAGCATTCACACTGATATAGGGTCTAGGCCCACTACAAATTGCATTATGGCTGAGCATGGACATGCCAAACATTGTCAATAAGCAATATTAAATTCATTATTGATAAGGCCTAAAAAGAGAATGAATAATTCTAATAAAGTTCTTAACAAAGCGAAACAACAACCAAATTACCAAATTAAATTAAATGGGAAAACACATTTGTTTTGTATGTTTCTAAATTAGACGTCTACAGGCGCCAAAAGCACATGTGCATGTGTGTGTCATAGCTGGTTAGGCTACGTTTACGTAGTCAAAATTCTTGCTATAACCAACTGCATTACTGCTAAAACCAGCTTTTGGTGGGTCTTAAATATTGCTACCAGTGTTGCCTGAAAATTTTCCAACCCCTCCCATCTGAGTGCAAGCGTGCTGATGTTAGACAGGTAAATTGTTGGATCCTGGCGTTAGG
The DNA here is from genome assembly GCF_002021735.2 of Oncorhynchus kisutch. Lineage (NCBI taxonomy): Eukaryota > Metazoa > Chordata > Actinopteri > Salmoniformes > Salmonidae > Oncorhynchus > Oncorhynchus kisutch. The sequence goes on along the minus strand of NC_034188.2, from coordinate 52,820,416 downwards.
GCTGGAAAATGACAGTGCGCCAGTTTTTAGATGCCAAAATTGCAAACTAACATGCGTTTGACACTCGCGCCACCTTAACACCAGCCAAGCCCTTAATCTCTAAAAACATGTTGATGTGCTAGGTTGGAGGGACAATCCTCTCCCCATGCACAAACGTAGTGATATTGAAAGTCCAAAACAGGACCAAAATGAAAATCTAGATACTGGGGATAGAGTATTGTTGTTTCAACCAAAAAGGCTGCTGTGAAGAGGAAATGTAGAATGTATAGTAATCAGACTGCTCAATCTCCAATCCTGCTGCTCCTTTGAAAGTCAGCCAGTCTGAAGGTGATCATGTGGAAACTGTTGTTAGAAAGCCCATCATCATCGAGACATAAAGCCTTAATTGAGAGCTGTCATCATTAGAGGAGAAAACTGGCATTCAGAGGAACTGACTCAATGATGACCTGTTCGGCTAGCAGGGAGCTGTGCTCTGCAGGAGGGCAGCAAACAAGCCCCACCATGCCCCCTTCATCATGGCAGGGTTCTGCTCTCATGGGCACTGATGGAGAGAGTAGTGGATGATTCCTTGGGGATGAGTGGGTACATCATGCACACATAGGGAATGCTGTGTGGCACAAGAGCCTCAAATGCCTGTGGTTGTTTTCCTATATATTGGCTTTACCAGTTTGTCTCCATGGCAGGCTGGAAGATACCACAAGACTTCCCTCAACTGTCATCCCCAATTTGTGTCGTAAGTTGAACACCTCCGGATCGTTGCATAGAGAGACCTACAGTGTTGACAAGTACAGCGGTTGTTCATTGGTGTGGTAACAAGGAATCAACCTATGGTCCATGCTGTAAATGTTCTCAAATTATAACAACATCATTGAAATGTTTCTGTACAGTATGTGTGCATGATGTATCCCATTATTCAACCTGGTCTCAGAGTATTATTCTGTACATACATCTGAGACATTCCATTTAATATGATATGCTACATTTAGTATGGTATGTATTCATTTGTGGATGTCCGTCATCCAAATTGTATGACATGTTCCGAATTACATTCCATATAATATTTGCAAAACGTATGAAAAAAGTATGTTACAAATTGTTGTGGTGAACGTTAGCTAGGTGGCTAGTGCTAGCATTGGCTAGGGGTTAGGGTTGACCACCAATCCACCCCGACCAACCACCCTCCTTTCGTTTTAGTCTTAAGTAACCTTCTGTTTTACACAACCATACAAAATGTAACATATCATACTAATTAGAGCCCCAGATTTACATTAAATATGTTATGTCTAGTCTATGAGACCAGGTTATATTATTACCTGCACTTAGCCAGAAACAATACATACATTTCTCTACCACCCTGAAAGCTTGAGCCCCATTTTCAAATGCTGTGACATTTCACAAGAGAGAACGCTCTCTCTCGGAGCCAGGCAACATCACTAATGCTGTTATAAAAGCCACTTTGAGCCCTTTGCAAATACCAAGGCAGACAAACATGTGCATCCAGATGCTGTGGGCATTTCATATGTTGATATTTAAAGGTGCAGGGAACATGTAGTGGGGTGACAAGCATAGTTGGATGGAGCGACTCTGGGTCGCAGGATAACAGAACACACATGGAAACTGTCAGAATGACAAGGATTTGGTAAGTGGCCTCAAAGAGAGGGCAACAGCTGGTACCAGATAATATAAAGGAATATTCCCAACCTGGTTATTTTACTTGATATAGCTGTTGTTTAGACCCATTCTCCTATCCAAGGCAGATGATATTGTACTTGTTGATATACAGTTTCTGCCGTTGATCCCTGTGGTTTATAATTCTGGTGTTGTGTATTGTCTCCCTGGCCAGTTCCTGCTCTCTGACTTATTGCTATGTCTGGTGAGGTGGTTGTGATCTGTCCTGCCTCCCAGGGCTGAGTTGGGCTGGCAGTAGAGTGGGAGAATTCCCAGGGGCAGAGTAGGGGTTGTGGAGCAGTCTTTGACATTTCCTGCCTGTCAAGGTCTGTGCTCGTAATCCACCGATTTTATACCTACCCCCGCTAGCTTTGGCACCTCAGCTCTGCATACTGTCACAACTCATCTGACCATAAGCGAGTGGCTTGTGAACTGATGCCACCCCCCTAGTGGCAACTGGAGTAGACCCACTTCAGGTTCAAGTAGAACGGGGAAACAGGGAGGCTTAAGAAGGCCAGAGGGGTAATAAACTGAAATTAAGATACTTACATTATGGCCATCTGTGCATACAATAGATGATACATATTTTAATTGTATTTTTATTTAACTAGGCAAGTCAGTTAAGAACAAATTCTTATTTTCAATGACAGCCCAGTGGGTTAACTGCCTTGTACAGAGGTAGAACGACAGATTTCTACCTTGTCAGTTCGGGGATTCGATCTTGCAACCTTTCGGTTACTAGTCCACCGCTCTAACCACTAGGGTACCTGCCGCTTAGTCTGTACTCTGCACACGTCTTTGTATTTGCAATATTGGCTTTTGATGGGAAATTTTATGTGACAGGACAGTTTGAAATTGTGTACATGATATGTCTTACATTGTATTTATACAGCAGCAGTTATATAGTATTTCGTTTCCAAATATCATTGGTTTCCTTGTCAAGTGGGCACTTTTGTTTTTGAAGGCTCTGAACCTCTTGGGAAGGATTACATGATGCAACACAGAGAACAATTTTGTAATACAAATATTTTGGGTAGCCGAGTACAGGGATGAATTTCAATATTAATGTGCTATAGCGTGCAGTGGTCACTCTAACTTACGATGAGACATCCCCCGGGGAGAAACATACAAAATCAATTTGGCTTCAAGAAATTTCCTTTTAGGAGTTGCCAGCTAGGCACTCAGCCTTACAGTCTAGTCGGAGGACTATCAATTAACTATACTAGCACTATAACGACAGTATCTGTATCTTTGCACACACTCCCTTACTTATATGTCCACCTGTATTAACAGTGGTAGTGGTATAAAGTACTTAAGTAAAAAATAATTTAAGGTACTACTTAAGCAGTTTTTGGGGTATCTGTACTTTACATTACTATTTATATTTTTGACAACTTTTAGACATTACTAAAGACAATAATGAACTTTTTACTCCATAAATTTTCCGTGACACCCAAAAGTCCTTTTTAGAATTTTAATGCTTAGCAGGACATAAAATGGTCCAATTCACGCACTTCTCAAGATAACATCCCTGGTCATCCGTACAGCCTCTGATCTGGCTGACTGACTAAACCCAAATAATTAATTGGTCAATTATGTCTGAGTGTTGGAGTGTGCCCCTGGCTGTCCAAACATTAAAGAAACAATAAAATTGTGCTGTTTGGTTTGCTTAATTTAAGGAATTTGAAATGAATTCATACTTTAGTATATTTTAGCAATTACATTTACTTTTGATACTTAAGTATATTTAAAACCAAATACTTTTAGACAGAATTGAGCTGTAAATACATCCTGTAGCTTCCAAGCTCCATATTACATGACACCCTCAGAGCTAGAAGTGAAACTCCATCAATTATCATGGTGCTCAACTATGGGGCTAGCCCTTTAGCCTAATTGTCTAATCGAATCATAGAGGTTCACTGGTAGTGTGTGTGTGTGTGCAACTGTATTTGCATGCTGTATTTAATCTTTAGACACAGACTTTTTTTTGCTAATTTAGTACATTTTCCCATTTGTTTGATGGTGCACTAAATGTGTCCTTCCTACTTTATGTTAAATGTGACAAATTCCCATAAGTTCTAGTTAGTCCCTGGCGGTGATGCTAATTTCATCATCTGTTGCTCCGAATGGGTTCCCGACCTCTTGCAGAGTCACAATGAGGATACAATTCTAGGCACAATGCAAGCCATACATATTTTACTCTTTAGGCATTCAGTGCCCCAGACTGCACATTTCTACAGATGATTATATAGAGGATTATAACTCCTGCAGGCAATTTGACCTCCCCATTGGACCTTCTAACCCCACAATCAAAGTAAAGAGCATGATTATGTGATAAAGAGCATTGAGTTGCAAGAATGCTTCATTGCCTTTATTTACAGTTATATTCTCTGGCGGTTTTGCTTGAGTTTATGATACCTATGAAAAGTATCTTTAACTCTCGCTTGTGTTTCCTATTTCACAGGCAAATGACACGAAAGACGTGGAGATTTCTGATTTTGCATTTCTACATTTGTATGTCAATCACAGGACTCGGTTTTCCAGTTTGTCTTACTAATCACAATGTGTCTCTAACATGTCTGTTGGTGTATGCACTGTACTGGCAATCAACTGAAATAGTATCACATTGGTATTTAACACTAGAGAACCAGGGGCCTTGAGTGGTCATTTTGATTCGAACATTCTAATAGTATAGTACAGTGGTTCCCAAACGTTTTATAGTCCCGTATCCCTTCAAACATTAAACCTCCAGCTGCGTATTCCCTCTAGCACCAGGGTCAGCGCACTCTCAAATGTAGATATTTTTTTGCCATCTCTGTAAGCCTGCCACACACACACTATACGATAAATTTATTAAACATAAACATTTGTGTGAGTTATCATCACAACCCGGCTCGTGGGAAGTGACAAAGAGCTCTTTTAATATTAAAAAAATTATGATTATTATAATATAATAATAATCATACATTTTGCTCTTTATTTAGCCATTTTACATATACTATTTTTTTGTTAATCGAAAATTGTGAATTACAGGAAGGGTGTGCTTGAAAGGATGCACATAACTCTGCAATTTTGGGTTGTGTTGGAGAGAGTCTCAGTCACTTTCCACACACAGTCTGCGCCTGTATTTAGTTTTCATGCTAGTGAGGGCCAAGAATCCACTTGCACATAGGTATGTGGTTGCAAAGGGCATCAGTGTCTTAACAGATCGATTTGCCAGGGCAGTATACTCATTTGCACACAAAAAATCATACAATGATGGAAAGACCTGTGTGTTGAGCTCCAACTTCTTAAATCATAGCCTCAATTTTGTACCGCACATTGAATATAGTTGCAGAGAGTCTCTGTATTCCTAGATTCAGATCATTCAGGTGAGGAAAAACATCACTCAGGTAGCCCAGTCATGTGAGAAACTCGTCATCATGCAAGAAGTCAGACAAGTGAAAATGGTCAGTAAAGAAAACGTTAAGCTCGTCTCTCAATTCAAAACAACGTGTCAATACTTTGATCCTTGATAACCAGCGCACTTCTGTATGTTGTAAAATCATTTCATTGGCCTTGCTTTAACAAAGTTAACCATTTTCACTGTAGTGTCCAAAACGTCTTTCAAGCTGTCAGGCATTCCATTGGATGCAAGAGCCTCTCGGTGGATGCTGCAGTGCACCCAAGTGGCTTCGGGAGCAACTGCTTGCACTCCACTATGTCTCTCCGTCATGGTTTGCGCCATCAGTACAGATACCAACACATCTTGACCAAAGTCCATTTGAGGTCACAAAGCTGTCCAGTATTTTAAAATATCCTCTGCTGTTGTCCTGGTTTCCGGTGGTTTGCAAAAGAGGATGTCTTCCTTAATTTACCCCCAATAAACGTAACGGACATATATCCGGAGCTGTGCCAGGCCCGCCACGACTGTTGACTCATCCAGCTGTAACGCATATAATTCACTGGCTTGTATGCCATGTCACTGATGCGTCGTGAAACAGTGTTGCTTGATGAAGGCATTGTTTGTATAGTTTCTTTGGCATTTTCCCCCAGCATTGTCCCAGCCATATCTGTGGCAGCAGGAATAATTAAGTCATCCACAATGGTATGGGGCTTGCCTGTCCTAGCCACTTGGTAGCTCACCATATAAGATGCTTCTAGCCCCTTCTTATTGACAGTATCTGTTGCTTTTATACATGTCTTATTACTTGGAAGTTGTCTTAATTCTCGCTCAAAAAACTTGTGGCTTATTTATCAAATTGGCGGGTTTTGTTACTAAATGTCAACGCAAGAGTAAATGTTTCATCGAGTTGTGAGATATATGTAATAACACACTGTGGCTGAGGAAAGGCACTTCTCCCAATATAAGTGAACCCCAAATCAATGTAGTTCTCATCATACTTGCGCCTCTCCATGGTCCAACATCCCTGTCTGTTGTTCGGTGCCTTCCCGGGCAAGGGGGCAGTAGCTCTTCGGGTGCATCGGATTCACAACTGTCAGTGTCCAGGCTAGCTGGTCTAACAACAAATGTTGAATTACTGATGCTAGCATTGGATGTGCTCGTGGAAGCAGAACAACTTATGTTGTCGACAGGTGCAGGTGTAGTGCGGCTGGTAGTAACAGGGCCTTACTTTTTTTAACGTTTGGCTACATATGGACTCTTAGAGGAATTCCCGCGACTGACTAACGGTTAATTTGATTGGATGTTAATTATTTGACTTGGCTACCTGTATTTCGCATTGTGTTGTTATTTCGCTGAACACTAGATGGTTTCATTTTATTTTTGGCAGTGAAACGAGGCTTATCAGGCGAGGAAAAACATCTCACCCAAATGCATAGCCCCGTTGGAAAATATAAATGGACAGTTTGAAAAACCTCAGAATCTGCTCTTTCTGATACTATATAGAAATCAATGTCTTACCTGCATGTCTCTGTAGGATTATTTGAAAAAGTAACTTTTTGGGCTCCAGAAAAAAAAAGTATGTCCTTTAAAAACGGCTTTTAACACATTCTGTTTGTGATATTGAAATTCTTGCAACATGCAGGTGTTAAATAGACTTATTTAAGAAATGTCAAGAACTGACGAGGGCCTTACAATTGATAGAGATATTACAATTTTAAATTCATATTGCGTCACAATGACTCATTTAGCTCTTCTAGTGTTAATGTACTAAAGAGATGTAACCCTCTCTTAGAGAAAGGTACTGTATGACTCAAGGCAATAGATATACTACCATCCACACTGTCATTCATCTATGCAGTATGTCATGTGTGCTGTGCTGCAGGAATGATGGCTCTCATCTTGGCATTGCACCAAACTAATAAAATATGAAGGCTGCGAGAAAAGGAGGGAGAGGGAGGGAGAGAGAACATCATTTTTTTCAAGCAGAGGGTTACCTATGGATGTCTTTCATAGGATAATTGTTCCCCTCCTGAAAACAGCAGGTTGTACAGTGAGTTTCCAGTGAACAGAATTGCTCTGTAAATACATCCTGTAGCTTCCAAGCTCCATATTACACGACACCCTCAGAGCTAGAAGTGAAAATCTAACAATTGTCATGGGGCTCAACTGGGGGGCTAGCCCCTTAGCCTAATTGCCTAATCGAATCATAGAGGTTTACTGGTGCTGTGTGTGTGTGTGTGTGTGTGTGTGTGTGTGTGTGTGTGTGTGTGTGTGTGTGTGTGTGTGTGTGTGTGTGTGTGTGTGCTTGTGGTATGTGCGCAGGAGCGCATGTACTTTACCATGTATTTGGTGTAGATGTGTATTGAATCTTTTGCCACTGATTTTTTTGTTCATTTAGTCAATTTTCGCATTTGTTTGATGGTGCACTAAATGTGTCCTTCTTACTTTACGTTAAATTTAACAAATTCCTATTAGTTCTGGTTGGATTAGTCCCTGGCGGTGATGCTAATTTCATCATCTGTTGCTCCGAATGGGTTCCCGACCTCTTGCAGAGTCACAAGGAGGATACAATTCTAGGCACAATGCAAGCCATACATATTTTACTCTTTAGGTATTCGGTGATCCCGATGGAACATTTCTGCAGCATATCATTTGCAAATAGTGGATTATAACTCCTGCAAGCAATTTGACCTCCCTATTGGAACTTCTAACCCCACAATCAAAGTAAAGAGCATGATTATGTGATAAATAGCATTGAGTTGCGAGAATGCTTCATTGCATTTATTTATAGTTATAATCTCTGCACTGTTGCTTGAGTTTATGATGCCTATGGAAATGATCTTTAACTCTCGCTTGTGTTTCCTATTTCACAGGGAAATGATGCAAAAGATGGAGATTTCTGATTACATTTGTATGTCAATCACAGGCCTCGGCTTTCCAGTTTGTCTTACTAATCACAATGTGTCTCTAACATGTCTGTTGGTGTATGCACTGTACTGGCAAACAACTGAAATATTATCAGACTGGTTTTTAACACTAGAGAATCAGGGCCTTGAGGAGTAATTTTTATTCTAACATTTTAATAGTCTAGTACAGCGGTTCCCAAACTTTTTATAGTCCCGTACCCCTTCAATCATTAATTCTCCAGCTGCGTATCCCCTCTATTACCAGGGTCAGCGCACTCTCAAATGTTTGTTTTTTGCCATCATTGTAAGGCTGCCACACACACACTATACAATGCATTTATTAAACATATGAATGAGTATGAATTTTTGTCACAAAAAAGCTCTTATAGGACCAAATAATAATATAATAATAATCAATTATTTTGCTCTTTATTTAGCCATCTTACATTTAAAACTCTATTCGTTCATCAAAAATTGTGAATAACAGGTTAATGAGAAGGGTGTGCTTGAAAGGATGCACATAACTATTCAATATTTTGGTTGTATTGGAGGGAGCCTCAGTCATTTTCCACGCACAGTCTGTGCCTGTATTTAGTTTTCATGCTAGTGAGGGCTGAGAATCCACTCTCACATAGGTACATGGTTGCAAAGGGCATCCGTGTATTAACAGCGCAATTTGCCAAGGCAGTATAGTCTGAGCGCAGCCTTATCCAGAAATCTGGCAGTGGGTTCTGATTAATTTCAATTTTCTCTCATGTTCAGATATCGGTAAGTGGACTGGAGGCAGGGAATAAAAGGGATAACGAATCCAGTTGTTTGTGTCATCCGTTTCGGGAAAGTACCTGCGTACTTGCGCACCCAACTCACTCAGGTGCTTCGCTTAACTTTTTATGGCTGCAGGGGCAGTATTGAGTAGCTTGGATGAAAAGGTGCCCATTGTAAACGGCCAGCTCCTCAGTCTCAGTTGCTAATATATGCATATTATTATTAGTATTGGATAGAAAACACTTTAAAGTTTCCAAAACTGTCAAAACATTGTCTGTGAGTATAACAGAACTGATATTGCAGGCAAAACCCTGAGGAAAAACAAAACAGGAAGTGGCCTCTATTTTGAAAACTCCATGTTCCATTGCCTCCCTTTGCTGGATTTAAAGGGATATGAACCAGATTCCTTTTCCTATCGCTTCCTCAAGGTGTCAACAGTCTTCAGACATAGTTTCATGCTTTTATTTTGAAAAATGAGTTTTGCTTGTGCAACAGAATTTGGACAGCTATTGTTTTTCCCTCTCCGACTGTGAAAGACATTTGTGGTTGATATATTATTGATTATATATTTTAAAAACAACCTGAGGATTGATTATAAAAAACATGGACATGTTTCTGTGGACATTATGGAAACTATTTGGAATTTTCGTCTGCGTTGTCGTGACCGCTCTGTCCTGTGGATTTCTGAACATAACGCGACAAACAAACAGAGGTATTTTGGATATAAAAATCATCTTTATGGAACAAATGGAACATTTGTTGTGTAACTGGGAGTCTCGTGAGTGAAAGGTAAACGATTAACCTGATTGCTTTTCTGATTTTCGTGACCAAGCTTCCTGATGCTAAGTGTACTTAATGTTTTATAGTGCGATCGATAAACTTACACAAACGCTTGGATTGCTTTCGCTGAAAGCATAATTTCAAAATCTGACACGACAGATGGATTAACAAAAGGCTAAGCTGTGTTTTCCTATATTGCACTTGTGATTTCATGAATATAAATATTTTTAATGTAGCGCTATGCTATTCAGCGGTTGTTGATGACACTTATCCCGATATCGGGATTGCAGCCATAACAAGTTTTAATCATGCCCTCAATTCTGTCCCGCACATTGAATATAGTTGAGGAGAGTCCCTTTATTCCTAGATTCATATCATTCAATTCCCAATCAGAGGCAGCTGTTTATCGTTGTCTCTGATTGGGGATCATATTTAGGCAGCCATTTACCCCCTGTGTTTTGTGGGATCTTGTTTTTGTGTTGTTGCCTTTGAGCACTTCATTGACATCACGGTTCATTGTTTATTTTGTCTTGTTCAAAGTTTCACTTCAAAAAATATGTGGAACCCAGATCACGCTGCGCGTTGGTCCGAGTATGCTTCCAAAGAGGATCGTGACACAGCCAGGTGAAATCCATAGATCAGGGCCTATAGAATATATTTCAATTGACTGATTTCCTTATATGAACTGTAACTTTTGTTCAGTATATATAGAAATCAATGCCGAAGAGGATGGCTAACATTTTACATGCCCATAACCAATTGTGCTATTTAAAAAAAAGTGCATTGTAGGTAACTTACATTTTAATTACAATAACTTCTGGACATCAGATTACTCACTGGGATTACTCACCACGAACTGGAAGAAGCTTTTTCTTTTAACAATTCTGACGAGGAAGATATACCGCTCTCCAGGAACAGTTCCAGATAATTTGCATGAAGAAAAGATGGAGGAAAAGAGGACGCAGATCAGGCTGCTTATGAGAATACGTAGGCGAGCGATTACACTCTCACTGCCATCAATTCTAATTGGTAACATGCAATCATTGGAAAATAAAATGAATGACCTATGATTACGATTATCCTACCAAAGGGACAACAAGAACTGTGATATCTTATGTTTCACCGAGTCGTGGCTGAACAACAACACGGATAATATAGAGCTGGAGGGATTTTCAATGCAGCAGCAGAGAAGCTACATCTGGTAAGACGAGGGGTGAGGGTGTGTGGCTTTTTGTCAATAACAGCTGCTGCGCAATATCTAATATTAAAGAAGTCTCAAGGTATTGCTCGCCTGAGGTAGTGTACCTTATGATTAGTTGTAGACCACACAATCTACCAAGAGAGTTATATATTATTTGTAGCCATCTATTTACCACCACAGACCTATGCTGGCACTAAGGCCGCACTCAACCAACTCTATAAGGCCATAAGCAAACAAGAAACTGCTCACCCACAATCGGCACTCCTAGAGGCTGGGGACTTTAATGCAGGCAAACTTAAATCAGCATGTCACATGTGCAATCAGCATGTCACATGTGCAACCAGAGGAAAAAGAACTCTAGACCACATTTACTCCACACACAGAGATGCATACAAAGCTCTCCCCCGCGCTCCGTTTGGCAAATCTGACCATAATTCTATCCTCCTGATTCCTGCTTATGAGCGAAAACTAAAGCAGGAAGTACCAGTGACTCGCTCAATACGGAAGTGGTCAGATGATGCGGATGCTACGCTACAGGACTGTATTGCTAGCACAGACTGGAATATGTTCCGGGATTCATCCAATGGCATTAAAGTGTACACCACCTCAGTCATCGGGTTCATCAATAAGGGCATCGACGATGTCGTCCCCACAGTGACCGTACGTACATATCCCAACCAGAAGCCATGGATTACAGGCAACATCTGCATCGAGCTAATGGCTAGAGCTCAACACCATAGTGCCCACGAAGCTTATCACTAAACTAAGGACCCTGGGACTAAATATCTCCCTCTGCAACTGGATCCTGGACTTCCTGATGGGCTGCCCCCAGGTGGTAAGGGTAGGCAACAACATGTCTGCCAAGATGATCCTCAACACTGGGGCCCCTCAGGGGTGTGTACTTAGTCCCCTCCTGTTCTCCCTGTTCACCCACGACTGCATGGCCAAACACGATTCTAACACCATCATTAAAATTGCTGATGACACAACAGTGGTAGGCCTGATCACCGACAACAATGAGACAGCCTATAGGAAGGAGGTCAGAGAACTGGCAGTGTGGTGCTAGGACAACCCATTCCTCAATGTGAGCAAGACAAAGGAGCTGATCGCGGACTACAGGAAAAGGCAGGCCGATCAGGCCCCCATTAACATCAACAGGGCTGTAGTGGAGCGGGTCGAGAGTTTCAAGTTCCTTGGTGTCCACATCACCAACAATGTATCATGGTCCAAACACACCAAGACAGTCGTAAGGAGGGCACAACAAAACTTTTTTCCCCTCAGAAGACTGAAAAGATTTAGCATGGGTCCCCAGATCCTCAAAAAGTTCTACAGCTGCCCCATCGAGAGCATCCTGACCTGGTTGCATCACCACCTGGTATGGCAACTGATCGTCATCTGACAATACGATGCTACAGAGTGTGTCCGGCCCAGTACATCACTGGGGCCAAGCTTCCTGCAATCCAGGACCTATATAATAGGCAGTGTCAGAGGAAAGACCATAAAATTGTCAGACTCCAGTCGCCCAAGTCATTGACTGTTTTTCTGCTACCGCACGGCAAGCGGTACCAGAATGCCAAGTCTAGGACCAAAAGGCTCCTTAAGTTCCTTAACAGCTTCTACCCCCAAGCCATAAGACTGCTGAACAATTAATTAAATGGCCACTGGACTATTTACATTGACACTCCCCCTATCCATTTGTTTTGTACACTGCTGCTACTCGCTGTTTATTATCTTTGCATAGTCACTTCACCCCTGCCTACATGTACAAATTGCCTCTAACCTGTGCCGCACACTGACTCAGTACCAGTACCCCCTGTATATAGCCTCGTTATTGTTATGTTAGTGTTTACTTTTTATATGTTTTTTAACTTTCGTTTATTTGGTAAATATTTTCTTGAACTGCACTGTTGGTTAAGGGCTTGTAAGTAAGCATTTCACGGTAAGGTCTACACTGTTGGTTAAGGGCCTGTAAGTAAGCATTTCACGGTAAGGTCTACACTGTTGGTTAAGGGCTTGTAAGTAAGCATTTCACGGTAAGGTCTACACTGTTGGTTAAGGGCTTGTAAGTAAGCATTTCACGGTAAGGTCTACACTGTTGGTTAAGGGCTTGTAAGTAAGCATTTCACGGTAAGGTCTACACTGTTGGTTAAGGGCTTGTAAGTAAGCATTTCACGGTAAGGTCTACACTGTTGGTTAAGGGCTTGTAAGTAAGCATTTCACGGTAAGGTCTACACTGTTGGTTAAGGGCTTGTAAGTAAGCATTTCACGGTAAGGTCTACACTGTTGGTTAAGGGCTTGTAAGTAAGCATTTCACGGTAAGGTCTACACTGTTGGTTAAGGGCTTGTAAGTAAGCATTTCACGGTAAGGTCTACACTGTTGGTTAAGGGCTTGTAAGTAAGCATTTCACGGTAAGGTCTACACTTGTTGAATTCGGCGCATTTGACAAATAAAGTTGGATTTGATTGGACTCTGTAGGAGGATTTGAAAAAGACCCTTCTTGGAGCTCTGGGGGAAAAAAATGACATGTTCTCTTAAAACTGAATTTTATGTTTGTGATATTTAAATTCTTACAACATACGTGTGTTATATAGACTTATTTAGGAAAAGTCAAGGACAGACGGGGGCCTGACCTTAAAAATACAAAAAAAATTGTTCATAGTGAGTCAAAATGACTCACTCGACTCTTCTAGTGTTAATGTACTAATCTCTGATTCAAGGCATCAGATACACTACCGTCCATACTATCATTCCTTGATACAGTACTGTATATCATGTGTGCTGTGCTGCAAGGCTCATGGCTCTTATCTTGGCATTGCACCAAACTAATAATACATGAAGACGGTGAGAGATGGAAAGAGGGAAAGGGAGGGCGAGAGAGAGAGAGAGAGGCTGCAGGATACTCTGAGAGAAATCGGAGTGATTCCCCTTCATTGTTGACAACTGCTAGATCATAAAATGTCACTGTGTTCTGCTGACAAATGCCCTCGAATAGCATGCACATGGCAATTACCCTCTGGTGATATGATTGCTGTTAAGGCAGGCTAATGAACATGCTATGTGGGAGGAGGATGGGGGAACTGTGTGTGGAGCAGGATTATTTACAGTGATACAGAAATAGAAATAGCAAGCCCTCTAATCACACTAAAGGGATCTCTCGGGAGCGCAGGCACACCTTCTTCTCTCATACTCCCAAGGGTCAAATATTTTTCTCTGTCGCTCCTGTCTTTTCCTCTATTGTATGCTCTGAGATCGTGTAACACATGAGAAAAGCTTTTTGGTCTATTCACGTCTCTCTATTAGTCACGTCTGTGCATCACAATACTATTTACAATCCTGAGTAATTTGACATTCTATCAAATTGCTAATGACTAACATGATTCGTGTTAGAGCTTTTGTTGAGGACATAAGATGTGTGAAATCTTGGTCCATATTTACAATGATGGCCTACCCCGGGCCAAGCCCGGACGACGCCGGGCCAATTGTGGGATTCCCAATCATAACCGGATGTGATGCAGTCTGGATTTGAACTAGGGACTATGGTGATGCCTCTTGCACTGAGATGTAGTGCCTTAGACCGCTGCTCCACTTAGGAGAAAATGAGACTGTGTTTTTATTATCTTAGCTCTGACTCTTGATAGAATGGCTAATTATCGTGGTGTTGTGTACTGACATTTGCCTGCCTGTCAGTAATAAGCCAATGATGGATGGTACTGTCTACTGTTTAGATCTTATTATGCTATCCTTATGACAGGAAAATAATTTATATTAAGCAAGTTGCTTGCTTGGTTGGTTGGTACAAGATAGATTATTAACCTTTTCGGCTCACACATAGGATTTATTTTTTAAATGTACTGAAATAAGAGCACAATTTAACACATACTCCAGTGTTCATCATTGTCCTCTGCTTGTCTGCAGCAGAATCAGTCTTCGAGACTGCAAGAGAGCGGACTCATGAGGCATTCGATAACTTAAATCAAACAGCTAGGTGTAAACAACCAAAAGAAAAGATCAAAGTCCTCCGTACTGGACTTGCGCATCAGTTTGAAATATTGTTTGCTCTCCCTGTCTCTTTCTATTCACTTTTGAATAGGAGAATTTGAGATGAGAAATGTACTCTGTTAGACAATAGCTCCACCTCATCACTCTCTCGGCCTTACTGCCAATGAGTGCCTGGGTGGGGATTACTCACTGGAAATGACAGCTCAGAGGAAGACAGCAAATAACATTTAGAAATGTTTGCTGGTAAATATGTGGCGGCTGGCGAGATGTCTTTTTATGATAGGCACCATTAGCCCTCGGAAATTCTGAAAATAACATCAAATCAAATCAAATTTATCAATTTATTTATATAGCCCTTCGTACATCAGCTGATATTTCAAAGTGCTGTACAGAAACCCAGCCTAAAACCCCAAACAGCAAGCAATGCAGGTGTAGAAGCACGGTGGCTAGGAAAAACTCCCTAGAATGGCCAATACCTAGGAAGAAACCTAGAGAGGAACCAGGCTATGTGGGGTGGCCAGTCCCCTTCTGGCTGTGCCGGGTGGAGATTATAACAGAACATGGCCAAGATGTTCAAATGTTCATAAATGACCAGCATGGTCGAATAATAATAAGGCAGAACAGTTGAAACTGGAGCAGCAGCACAGTCAGGTGGAAGTTGAAACTGGAGCAGCAGCCTGGCCAGGTGGACTGGGGACAGCAAGGAGTCATCATGTCAGGTAGTCCTGGGGCATGGTCCTAGGGCTCAGGTCCCCCGAGAGAGAGAAAGAAAGAGAGAAGGAGAGAATTAGAGAACGCACACTTAGATTCACACAGGACACCGAATAGGACAGGAGAAGTACTCCAGATATAACAAACTGACCCCAGCCCCCCGACACATAAACTACTGCAGCATAAATACTGGAGGCTGAGACAGGAGGGGTCAGGAGACACTGTGGCCCCATCCGAGGACACCCCCGGACAGGGCCAAACAGGAAGGATATAACCCCACCCACTTTGCCAAAGCACAGCCCCCACACCACTAAGAGCATTTTGTGTGGATCCAACGATACTGCAAAGATTGATAAAGAATATCTACACCAACCTTTAAGTGTTTCACATGAAAATATACAAATCTTTGTTTTCATTCCCAATAAAAAATCTAAAATAGAAAAGGTCACTTAAAAGCACAGAGAGACAAACAGAAACGGAGAGAGCATTCCAGAAAATGTATGTTTCCTAATTGTGGAAGGATTTTCAACAAGGCCTACCTGTTGTATGATCATGAGGCACAACATTACCTTACATTCACTTGCAAAATAGCTAATTGTGGGAATATTTTCTATTTTCTTTTCTACCTTGGACAGGCTGAAAAGGTCCAAGATACGCCTCTCGATGTTTGGGATCTTATATATAACTATATTATAAAGGTATAAATACTGTACAAAGCCGGAACACCAGTAACTGCTGGGTAGTTGAAGTCAAATATTTATCTTTTCCATTGCTGAAAGAACATATCTATTTTCGTATTGATTTGTCCGTGCCATTTGACTTTGCACACAAGGTCAGAACAGCATATTGACTGCATGACAACTCATGTATGAAGAACTTTATGTAGATTCAACTTTCAACATTATATCCAGTATATCATGACTGTCATGCCCTGACCTTAGAGTTCCTTATTATTTTCTGTTTGGTTAGGTCAGGGTGTGACTCGGGTGGGAAAGTCTATGTTTTCTATTTCTTTTGGTTTTGGCCGTGTGTGGTTCCCAATCAGAGGCAGCTGATTGGTCTCTCCAATGGAAAGTTTCCTTTCAGAAAAAGCCTCTAGCTAGCGCTGAGCCGAGAACAGTGGCAGTTGAGGTGAGAAAAAAACAAGGAAAGATAGAGAAGAAAAGGTGTGAAGGGATGGGTGGAGGTTGGAGGGGGATGCGTCAGTGGGCTCCCCAGGGCTGGTTAATTACCTGGGGGGGGATTTCACAGTGGGACAGTCATTATGTTCAGACACTCTCTTGTTTTCTTTAAAAGCTTAGCTCCTTCTGGGCTGTCTAAATCCTGCTGCAGCAAGCTGTGCATGCAAGTCACCAAAAAGAAAGTCTGACAGGAATTGTGTGGACCTCATCCTGGTTCAATATTTCATAACCCATTTATATCGTTTTTTTTTTAATGGAGATTTGACTATATTTATCTCAGCATCAACTGCCACAGTATATGTTATTAACCTATTATAATGGCAGATAGATGGTTATGCAATGAATTGGAGCAGTGGGGACATTTTTCAATTTCTCTCCCGTGATTATTCTGTCATGATAGAGATGCGTATAGCCGGGAAAATACATCAACATATTGACGGTTAAACACATACTTCACCCAAGGAATCCCCCAATTCTATTTGTCAAGTCATACACACACATACATGCAACACGCACGCACACACTCTCTCTCTCTCTCTCATACTTTCCCCCTCCTTCTCACCAATGCTCACTGTGATTCATATCCCAGAGTGCTTTGCTGACCTATAAATACCCCTCTATTGTGCTCAGATGTCTGCAGGGTAGTGCAGATTTAAAGGGGGCCTTCTCCGTCGTGGAAGAGCCGTCATGCTTACAGTGGACACAATGCGGTAGCAGAAAATGACCAATATATCCTTCTGCAACATACGCGGGCAGGCGTGGGCTGTAATTCCTCCTGAGTGGTCGGTTGTCAAAATGAGAGGGGTTGAGTGGTTGAAATGGAGACGTACAAAAAAAAAAAAAATGAGCAAAGAGAAGGTACACACGGCCAAAACCAAAGTGGCTGAGTACAAGAGAGGATGCAGCTAAATTCTTTAGGCGTTAAAATGTTGCATCTTCTCAGGCAATACTGTATGCATGTATGCATGTATGTATGTATGTATGCATGTGTACAGCTTGCAGGTACCTTAACTGTCTGCTATATGAAACATCTGTAGAGTCCTATACCCCATTTGTATTTCAGGCAACATAATTATATGTTGTCTCTTGTGTCTTCATTAATACCGGTGAACATGATATGATGGACTATAATAACAAGCCTGTCAGCAAAGATACAGATGATAGTCGTGTAGAATACATCTGGTGTCTTATCCTAACAAAAACATATGGTTCCTTTACATGGTAATTTCTTCTCCATATATGTCCATGAGATTCTGCCTCTTAGAAGGCAGGCGGATGGTCCCTTTGCTCCACCTGGGTACTGGTCTGACATTGATCTAAACCCACGACTGCAGATCATGCACAACGGTCAGGAAGAAGCAGGAGTTTCTTTGCTTTACCCAGCAGTGAGCAGCTGTGCCCCTGTCAGAACACACTGGCATCCATGATAAATGACACCATGGGAACGTGAAAGGCCGGGCCCATGACTCACAGGCCTTTGTCTAGAGTGGCATTCTGATGTTGATGGCTGTGGATTTGGAAAGAACGCCACAAGGTATAGCCTTTATGCTCACCGCCGGGCAGAGAAGGCACAGGGCCACAGAGTGTAACTGTAAGAGCCATTTTGTACATGTAAAAGAAAATGTATAGAAGATGTTTTGGTTTATTTGTTATTGCTTAGAATTATATGGAAACAGTTTTTCACAGTTTTTACAGTTGATGTTTATATAGAAATCAATTTATATTGCTATTGTGACACCTGGTGGCAACCTTTTGGGTTAGGTCAGAATTTAAAGGGTTAAACCGAAGGCGGAAGCGAGTTAGACAATTGGAACAGGTGTTTGCACCTGAATAGAAGCCGTCAAGGAGCTACCGTTTTCAACCACCTTATGTACCATTTTGTTTTTCCATTTATCAACCTGGAACTGTGTGACAAACCCAGACAGTTCTTTGTGAGTAATACATCTAAATAAACTGCAACAACTCTCAATGGGGAAATGTGTTAGAACCAACCCTATAAAAAGGCATCTATAGTTAAAACGTTGGGACATTGTTTAAAGCCACTACAGTGACAGGCTTTTATCCTGGCTGTATGTGCTCCCAATGCAAGGCAGCCCTGTTCACTGTTTATACTGCATTATATGAACAACATTCTGGGTTAAATGAATCAATACTTTCATTACTATGCTATTACTATACGCATAATATCAGAACATACAGTGACTTCAGCAGTTAAGACGGTGCTTGATGTTGACAATCTTTCACATTTTTATTACCAACAGTGGGTTGGTTTGCTGAGAAGGATTGTTTACTTTTTGTGTGATTTGAAGTGCAACGTGTAACAATTACACATTCGATTCACAGTGTAACAAGAAAATGCTCCAAAAAACATACTGTACACAGACAGGTCCATAAGTATTGACAGCCTTGATGAGCAAAAAAAAAAGAGATTTTATTTAACAAGTAATACAAATAATGTCAAAGATAGGGGTAAAAATGATTGGCACCCCCGTTTTCAATACTCTATCACCCTCCCCTTTTTCTAAAATGTTTTATGAGATTGTAGAACATTAGGAGGGATCTGAGACCATTCCTCAATACGTAATATTTACAGATCTTAAAATATTCTTCATCAGCTGTTATGGACTACACTCGTCAATTCAAAATGGAAAACGCATCATACTTACTAGTCTGTTCAACCTCTCTTTCGTATCGTCTGAGATTCCCAAAGATTGGAAAGCTGCCCCTGTCATCCCCTCTTCAAAGGGGGAGACACTCTAGACCCAAACTGCTACAGACCTATAGCTATCCTACCCTGCCTTTCTAAGGTCTTCGAAAGCCAAGTTAACAAACAGATTACCAACCATTTCGAATCCCACCGTACATTCTCCGCTATGCAATCTGGTTTCAGAGCTGGTCATGGGTGCACCTCAGCCATGCTCAAGGTCCTAAATAATATCATAACCGCCATGGATAAGAGAAATTACTGTTCAGCCGTATTCATCTTCCTGGCCAAGGCTCTCGACTCTGTCAATCACCACATTCTTATCGGCATACTCAACAGCCTTGTTTTCTCAAATGATTGCCTCGCCTGGTTCACCAACTACTTCACTGATAGAGTTCAGTGTGTCAAATCCTGTTGTCCGGACCTCTGGCAGTTTCTATGGGGGTGTCACAGGGTTCAATTCTCGGGCCGACTCTCTTCTCTGTATACATCAATGATGTCGCTCTTGCTGCTGGTGATTCTCTGATCCACCTCTACTCAGACAACACCATTCTGTATACTTCTGGCCCTTCTTTGGACACTGTGTTAACTAACCTCCAGACGAGCTTTAATGCCATAAAACTTCCTTCCGTGGCCTCCAACTGCTCTTAAATACAAGTAAAACTAAATGCATGCTCTTCAACCGATCGTTGCCCGCGACCGCCCGGGCGTCCAGTATCACTACTCTGGACGGTTCTGACTTAGAATATGTGGACAACTACAAATACCTAGGTGTCTGGTTAGACTGTAAACTCTCCTTCCAGACTCACATTAAGCATCTCCAATCCAAAAATAAATCTAGAATCGGCTTCCTATTTCGCAACAAAGCATCCTTCACTCATGCTGCCAAACATACCCTTGTAAAACTGATCATCCTACCGATCCTCAACTTCGGCGATGTAATTTACAAAATAGCCTCCAACACTCTACTCAACAAATTGTATGCAATCTATCACAGTGCCATCCGTTTTGTCACTAAAGCTCCATATACTACCCACCACTGCAACCTGTACGCTCTCATTTGCTGGCCCTCGCTCAATAATCGTCGCCAAACCCACTGGCTCCAGGTCATCTACAAGTCTCTGCTAGGTAAAGCCCTGCCTTATCTCAGCTCACTGGTCACCATAGCAGTACCCACCCGTAGCACATGCTCCAGCAGGTATATCTCACTGGTCACCCCCAAAGACAATTCCTCCTCCGCCTTTCCTTCCAGTTCTCTGCTGCAAATGACTGGAACGAACTGCAAAAATCACTGAAGCTGGAGACTCATATCTCCCTCTGTCACGTTCTGACCTTAGTTCCTTTGTTTTGTCTTTGTTTTAGTATGGTCAGGGCATGAGTTGGGGTGGGCAATCTATGTTATTTTTTCTATGATTTGGGATTTCTGTGTTTGGCCTGGTATGGTTCTCAATCAGAGGCAGCTGTCGATCGTTGTCACTGATTGAGAACCATACTTAGGTAGCCTGTTTTCACCCTTGAGTTGTGGGTGATTATTTTCTGTTCAGTGTTTTTTCAGCACCATTCAGGACTGTTCATTTGTTGTTTTATTGTTTTGTTTCAGTGTTCAATTACTTTATTAAAGAATATGGACACTTACCATGCTGTGCATTGGTCTTCCTCTTCTTCCACCTACGACGAACGCTACAGAAACACCCACCACAACCGGACCAAGCAGCGTGGTACCCAGGAATAGCGGGTTCAAGACTCCTGGACTTGGGAGGAGATCTTGGATGGCAAGGGACCCTGGGTACAGCCGGGAGAATATCACCGCCCCAAGGCAGAGCTGGAGGCAGCGAAAGCCGAGAGGCGGCATAATGAGGAGCTAGCACGGCAGCGCGGCTGGGACGAGAGGCAGCCCCAAAAATGTATTGGGGGGGACACGGGGAGTGTGGCTAAGTCGGGTAGGAGACCTGAGCCAACTCCCCGTGCTTACCGTGGAGAGAGGTGGACCGGACAGGCACTGTGTTATGCCGTGAGGCGCACGGTGTCCCCGGTGCGCAGGCATAGCCCGGTGCGTTACATAGCAGCGCCTCATATCGGTCGGGCTAGAGTGTGCATCGAGCCAGGTGCCCATGGCACCAGCCCTACGCATGGTGTCCCCGGTTCGCCAGCACAGCCCAGTGCTGTCTATTCCACCTCGCTGCATTGGCCTGGCTACGGGGAGCATCCAGCCAGGTAGGGTTGTGCAGGCTCGGTGCTCAAGACCTCCAGTGCCCCCCCACGGTCCGGTCTATCTGGTGCCATCCTCCGGTGGCAGCCCCCCGCACCAGGCTGTCTCTCCGTCTCCTCCCTACAGGTGCTCCCGCCTGCTCAGCGCTGCCAGAGTCTCCCGTCTGTCCTGAGCTGCCAGTCGCCCGTCTGTCCTGAGCTGCCAGAGTCGCCCGTCTGTCCTGAGCTGCCAGTCTGTTCTGAGCTGTCAGAGGCGTCCGTTACTCCGGTGCTGCCAGAATCGCCCTTCACTCCGGAGCTGCCGGAGTCTGCTGCCGGAATCCTCACTAGCTTTAAGCGCCAGCTGTCAGAGCAGCTCACAGATCACTACACCTGTACATAGCCCATCTGTAAATAGCCCATCCAGCTACCCCAATCCCCATACTGTATTTATTTATTTATCTTGCTCCTTCGCACCCCAGTATCTCTACTTGCACATTAATCTTCTGCACATCTACCATTCCAGTGTTTAATTGCTATATTGTAATTACTTCGCCACCATGGCCTATTTATTGCCTTACCTCCCTTATCTCACCTCATTTGCACACACTGTATATAGACTTTTTCTACTGTATTATTGACTGTATGCTTGTTTATTCCATGTGTCGAACTGCTTTGCTTTATCTTGGCCAGGTCGCAGTTGTAAATGAGAACTTGTTCTCAACTAGCCTACCTAGTTAAATAAATGTGAAATAAATAAAATACAATGTGACACTTAGTTCTACAGTATATCTTGAACATTTGATTGCTGACATGCAAAAATGTTAGGACTGTACTGTATCAACAGTGGACTAATGAAACAAATACAACAATATAGTTTTTGAGTGGTATTTTCCTTTAAGAGCAGATTAAATGAAAGGGGAAGGATCGGGAAGTGTGGAAATTTGTCAATCATGTCTGGCATGAGTTCTCGGTGGCCGTGGTGCGTGCAGCATCGCTCTTGACTAAAAGGTTCGAACCCTATCAAAGTAGAGCTCTGGTCACAACTCCCTAATGGTGCTACAATGCTTTAAGAAAGGATATCTTTAAGAAAGGATATTGCCTTGGCAGTAGCTACAATATCCTATCCCAAGGCAGTAATAACAGTGGTGTACTGGCTAAGACCAGGATAAGACAAATTCTTATCATCTCTAATGTTAATTACAACCTCTGATTCTAATTAAAGAAATGACTGAGTTGGCTGATGTATTTAATTAAACTATTATTATCATGGTAATACTGAAGAGGTAGGTCCAACTCCATGGGCATGGCTGACTGCAAAACGATCCAGCTCAGATGAGAGAAGCAGTTTGAAAGCAAGTCTGCTTCAAGTGTCTGAGAGCCATAAAAAAAGTAGAATCAGCATTTTGAAATTCAATCACCTGTGATAATGATCAGCACATTCTTTAAATGGCTTAGAATAGATTCTGCAACCGTTAATGCTCTTATCTAATAACCATGGAAAACAACAGAAAACAATGGCCTTCTGGGAAATTATAGTGCCTTCAGAAAATATTCACACCCCTTGATTTTGTTCATATTTTGCTGTGCTACAGACAGAATTTAAAATGGATTAAATTGAGATGTTTTGTCGCTGGCCAACACACATTACCCCAAAATGTCAAAGTGGAATTAGTTTTCTTCAAAAATTTGACACATTAATAAAAATAAAAAGTCAATAAGTTCAACCCCTTTGTTATGGCAAGCCTAAATTAGTTCAGGAGTACAAATTAGCTTAACAAGTCACATAATAAGTTGCATGGGTCACTGTGTGCAATACTAACATGCTTTTTGAATGGTTACCTAATTACTGTGTCCCAGACATATCTGTAAGGTCCCTCAGTCGAGCAGTGCATTTCAAAAATAGATTCAACCACAACGACCAGGGAAGTTTTGCAATTATATAGTACAATAATTACCAGGGTAATACTGAAGTGGATGAGCCAACTCAACGGGCATAGCTACCTGCAGAACGATCCAGCTCAGATGAGAGATGCACTTTGAAAGCCAGGCAAGTTTCAATGCATCTCAACTTCAAGTGGCTGAGAGCCACAGAAAAGTACAATCAGCAGTCTGAAATTCAATGACACAGGACAATGATCCGTAAATGCTGTAAGTGGCTTAGAATAGATTATGCAACAGTTACTGCTGTTATCTTATGACCAAGATTTGAATGGAAAAGAACAGAAAACAATCACCTCTGGGTAATTACAGTGCCTTCAGAAAGTACACACCCCTTTAAAAAAAAGTGCTACAGTCTGAATTTAAAATTTATGAAATTTGGAAAAATCAAATCACATTTTGTTTGTCACATACACATGGTTAGCAGATGTTAATGCGAGTGTGCAGTAATAACCAACGAGTAATCTAACTAAACAATTCCACAGCTACAACCTTATTCACACACAAGTGTAAAGGGATAAAAATATTACGTAAAGATATATGAATGAGTGATGGCACAGAACGGCATAGGCAAGATGCAGTGGAAGGTATCGAGTACAGTATATACATATGAGATGAGTAATGTAGGGTATGTAAACAAAGTGGGATAGTTTAAAGTGGCTAGTGATACATGTATTACATAAAGATGCAGTAGATGATATAGAGTACATTATATACATATGAGATGAGTAATGTAGGGTATGTAAACATTATATTAAGTGGCATTGTTTAAAGTGGCTAGTGATACATTTTTTACATCAATTTCCATCCATTATCACTATTAAAGTGGCTGGAGTTGAGTCAGTATGTTGGCAGCAGCCACTCAATGTTAGTGGTGGCTGTTTAACAGTCTGATGGCCTTGAGATAGAAGCTGTTTTTCAGTCTCTCGGTCCCTGCTTTGATGCACCTGTACTGACCTCACCTTCTGGATGATAGCGGGGTGAACAGGCAGTGGCTCGGGTGGTTGTTGTCCTTGTTGATCTTTATGGCCTTCCTGTGACATCAGGTGGTGTAGGTGTCCTGGAGGGCAGGTAGTTTGCCCCCGGTGATGCGTTGTGCAGAACTCACTACCCTCTGAGGAGCCTTATGGTTGTGGGCGGAGCAGTTGCCGTACCAGGCGGTGATACAGCCCGACAGGATGCTCTCGATTGTGCATCTGTAGAAGAGTGCTTTTGGTGACAAGTCAAAACTTTCGACACACCTACTCAGGGTTTTTCTTTATTTTTTTTACTATTTTCTACATTGTAGAAATCATGTAGTAAACAAAAAAGTGTTAAACAACTGAAAATATATTTTATATTTGAGATTCTTCAAAGTAGCCAACCTTTGCCTTGATGACAGCTTTGAACATTCTTGGCATTCTCTCAACCAGCTTCACCTGGAATACTTTTCCAAAAGTCTTGAATGAGTTCTCACATATGCTGAGCATTTGTTGGCTGCTTTTCCTTCACTCTGCGGTTCAACTCATCCCAAACCATCTCAATTGGGTTGAGGTCGGGTGATTATGGAAGCCAGATCTGGTGATTGTGGAGGCCAGAACATCTGACTCTCCTCCTTGGTCAAATAGCCCTTACACAGCTATCTGGAGGTGTGTTGGGTCATTGTCCCGTTGAAAAACAAATGATAGTCCCACTAAGCGCAAACCAGATAGGATGGCATAGCACTGCAGAATTATGTGTTAGCCATGTTGGTTATGCCTTGAATTCTAAATAAATCACAGACAGTGTCACCAGCAAAGCACCCCCACACCATGACACCTCCTCCTCCATGCTTCACATTGGGAATCACACGTGGAGATTAACGATTCACCTACTCTGCATCTCACAAAGACACGGGAGTTGGAACCAAAATCTCAAATTTTGAATTCAGACACAAGGACAGATTTCCACCAGTCTACTGTCCATCGTTTCTTTCCCCAAGCAAGTCTCTTCTTCTTATTGGTGTCATTTAGTAGTGGTGTCTTGCAGTAATTCAACCATGAAGGCCTGATTCACACAGTCTCCTCTGAACAGTTGATGTTGAGATGTGTCTGTTACTTGAAATCTGTGAAGCATTTATTTGGGCTGCAATCTTAGGTGCAGTTAACTCGAATGAGCTTATCCTCTGAAGCAGGGGTAAATCTTGGTCTTCCTTTCCTGTGGCGGTCTTCATGAGAGCCAGTTTCATCATAGCGCTTGATGGTTTTTGCAACTGCACTTGAAGAAACTTTCCAAAGTTCTTAAAGTAATGATGTACTGTCGTTTCTCTTTGCTTATTTGAGCTGTTCTTGCCATAATATGGACTTGGTCTTTTACCAAATATGGCTATCTTCTGTATACCACCCCTACCTTGTCACAACACAACTGATTGGCTCAAACACATTAAAAAGGAAAGAAATTCCACAAAATGACTTTTAACAAGGCACACCTGTTAAGTGGAATGCATTTCAGGTGACTACTTCATAAAGCTGGTCAAGAGAATGCCAAGAGTGTGCAAAGCTGTCATCAAGGCAAGAGTGGCTACTTTGAAGAATCAAATATAATAAATATATTTACATTTGTTGAATTTTTTTTTTTGTTAATAAATGATTCCATAGTTTTGATGTCTTCACGATTATTCTACAATGTATAATATATTAGAAGAAAGAAAACGCTTTAATGAGTAGGTGTGTCCAAACTTTTGACTCGTACTGTACATGTAATCACTTCCAAAGGTGCTTCTAAAATGTATTGACTCAGAGGTGTGACTACTTCCGTAAATTAGTTATTTAATTTTCAATACATTTGCAAATATTTCAAAAAACATGTTTTAACTTTGTCATTATTGGGTATTGTCTGTAGATGAAAAATGTATGTAATGTGGTTTGAATTTAGGCTGTAACACAACAAAATGTGGAATAAGTCAAGGGGTATGAATACTTTCTCAAGGCTCTGTATGTTGGTGTAATGTCAAAGTCATTTCATTTCTCAACTAATTTCTGCTTGTAAAAATGCTAAAGCATTATGGTTAAATATCAACCCAACTGAAGCAACCCACAGTGGGTAGAACAACTGAACCCAGGACATCAGGTTCCAGAATTGCATTGACCAGACATATGTCTCCCTACATAAAGAAGGAAATCATTTTACGATTTTTAAAAAGTACATCAAAGTACACTTCACCTTATACAGTGATGTACGGCTGGATTTAGTGCACCGTCCAATTAACCTCCCAACGTTGAGTGTTCAAAAAACTTTACCAGACGTTACACATCAACTATAAACTTACTGGATGTCCAGTAAGAAACACAACTCAGCTAAGACATTTCCTCATACTACTTTACCATTCAAAGTGAGCTGTAACAAAAGCCACGGTGCAGCAGAAATGGCATCCTGTTAGGTTTAAAGGATCATGTGGGAACATGAATTTCATCCTCACCGAGCAAGAGAGTGAGGGAGGTGTGTGTGTGTGTGTGTGTGTGTGTGTGTGTGTGGGTGGGGGGGGGGGGGGGGGGCGTATGCCATGCAAGTCTGTTTCACATTTAAGGCCATGGTAATGCTGTTCCTGCATAAAACATTTGCAAGGTAAATATTAATGAACTATTGGAAACTGAATCGTGCAGACGTTGATCATTCAAATTGGTCCGTGGAGCGTTGTGATCAGTCTTGTAATGCAGGAGTGGGCACATATCTGTGCGGCTCAAAGTGTAACTCCAATATAACGGAGGTGTCACATTAGATATACAATTAAAGAATCCTGCCTATTTATCAAATGCAGAGAAAAGGTCCCAAGCTTTTCTTGGCTGTGACACATTGTAAACACCAGATTCTGCAGTATCTTCGATCTAATACTTCATAACAGATGGGGCATGAGGGGGCATATTCCACTTTTATTGCTGGGGGGCAATTTAGTTAAATGGTGAATGGTGCACCTATCACACTACATAAGCGTTTGTTCACGTTTACCACAACATCCCTGCTCTGCATGCTAGTGGTATCTTTAATTGTGTACACTGAAGGGGTTAAACCAAGGCCTCATACCTTTTAAAGGGTTAATAAATTGTGTTATGATAAACTGTAAGAGACCTCTGTGCGTGTTTGTTAACACCTGTTTTGAGTGTTGTGTCCTTCAGAAATGATCAGAAGGCGGAAACCGCCTACGCTAATACTCCTCCTGTCTGGGCCCCACCGTGGCTGTCTGGGCCCCACCGAGGTTCTGAGAATATGACCGGCTATCTTAGAAAACAAAGCTGCCGCAGGCCTGATGAAAACAGCCAGCTGTCAGAAGATGCTTAGACTCGTTCACCTTGTCAAACCCACTTTTGGGGTTTTTAATTACTGTCAGGAGGAGGTTAGATTTATTAAAATGTTGTTGCCAGGGAAAGTCACACAAGGGGAACTGGGGAGGCTATATAAGTTACAGGATGCCTTAGACACTTTGCAGAACCTGGGGAGAGCTATCATATACTGTACTCCGTACCAACTTCTGCCTACAATTGTATTACTAAAGGATCATTTTTAATACTTAAACAAATAACCTGTTTTTCCTTTCTACTGCCAATAGATACATTTGATAATTATATAGATCTGATCATCTGTTGAAGAAATTGACCAACAACAACCAGAACTAAAATCTTCCATAATTGCGTCAGATGCTCGATTAAGTTCATGAGGGAAGACGTGTTAGAAACTATACTAAGGAGACTAGCGAAGTCTCCACCCCTCTAAGCAGAATCTCTCAGCCAGTTTCGTGCAAGTCTATTGGCCATAGATCTGTTTCCCTTACTAAATTTGAAAGTTGTGAAAAACTATGAAATCGTGATTTGTCGGCATGATCACTGATCATCACTGGAACAAAGTTCCTCGTCACTGATCATCACTGGAACAAAGTTCCTCGTTAGCCGTCGCATCCCACAGTCTGTCAACAGATGCTGCTATCATTTCTGTTATGTGCATCTGTCCACCAGAGATTATCTTAGAAACATGCTGGACTAAGTAGCTAGCATCCTTATAATTCCCAAGACCTGTATGTACCTGTGATCTAAACTGGGTATATAGCTAAATAGGCACATTGTGGAATAATCAGTCATGCTGAATTTTTTTGCGTCAATGTAAATTCAAGTGAAATGGTGCTTTATCCATCTGTTAGGTTTGTTTTCCTTATACACAAATGACAGCAACAATGACAGCGATGCCTTTGCTATGTGAGTTAATGCCTGTCAAGTGAGCAGTGCAGTCGTGGAAGGTGGATTGCAACTCAACTCCCTCAGCTTTTTATTATATTGCTGAGAGAGAGAGAGAGCTAGCAGGCACTAATTACACAGTTATGACGACAGACACAGCTAATAGTTAGTAGACAGGACAGAGAGCTTCATCTCAATGTGATCGATAGAAACACAGGGAAAATCCCATGCTTGTGTTTCATCATGCTCACTGTAGCCCTCTTTTTCCAAGGCAATCAGCATAGCGCCCAGGACCCCCTCTTTCTGGCTCACCATCGATCGCCCATTTGATGTCTTTGATTGCAGCGCCAGCCCTCTCTCTGCCTATCACTCATTTTAATCATGCCTACACAGGCACACCACTATGGATGCCTGTCATGTAGCACAGCAGCAGAGGCTCATTTCACCCAGGTACATAAAAATCCAATGATTAATTCATGAGAGACAAACAACCACTGTCAGAGATAAAGGTTTTTAAGCTGTCTCAGAATTGATGTATGAAGATGTGTAAGATGTAAAGAAGCTTGTCATTCCAAGGGAGATGGTATAGAACAGGTATTCCCAAACTGGGATATGTGTTTTTTAACAGTTTTTTTTTCAAACATTCTATTTATATTTTTCAACGGGGCTATACATTTGGGTGAGGTTTTTTTCGTGCCTGAGTAGCCTCGTTACACTGCCAAAAAGATAATTAAATAATCTAGTTTTTAGCAAAGCAACATCGCAATGTCAAGTACATGTAGCCCAGTCAAATAATTAACATCCAATCACATGAACTATTACTCTCTCGCGGAAATTCCACTAACGATCTGTATGTAGCCAAACGTAGCTGCTGCTCATGTTGGTATCTGTACTGATGGCGCAAAAGCCATGACAGGAAGACATAGTGGAGTGATAACGCGCATGCAAGCAGTTGCTCCCGACACCACTTGAATACACTGCAGCATCCACCAAGAGGCTCTTGCTGCCAAGAGAATGCCTGACAGCTTGAAATATGTTTTGGACACTACAGTGAATACTTTAACTTTGCTAAAGCAAGGCCCCTGAACTCTCATGTATTTTCTGTGCTATGCAATGATATGGGCAGCGACCATGTAACGCTTTTACAACATACAGAAGTGCGCTGGTTATCAAGGGTCAAAGTATTGACACGTTTTTATGAATTGAGAGACAAGCTTAAAGTTGTCTTTACTGACCATGATTTTCACTCGTCTAACTGCTTGCATGATGATGAGTTTCTCACACGACTGGCCTATCTGGGTGATGTTTTTTCTCACCTGAATGATCTGAATCTAGGATTGCAGAGACTCTCCGCAACTATATTCAATGTGCTGGACAAAATTGAGGCTATGAAGTTGGAGCTCTTCTCTGTCTGCATTAACAAGGAGACTCTCTCCAATACAACGCAACATTGCATAGTTATTGCATAGTTATGTGCATCCATTCAAGCACATCATTCTCATTAACCTGTGGTGAGTTATTCACAATTTTTGATGAACAAATAAGGTTTAATATGTAAGATGGTTAAATAAAAAGCAAAATGATTGATTATTAGTGTCCTGGTCCTATAAGAGCTCTTTGTCACGTCACAACATAATTCTTATGTTTAATACATTTATCGTACAGTGTGTGTGTGTGGCAGGCTCACAATGATGGCCAAAAAACAACATTTGAAAGTGCGCTGACCCTGGTGCTAGAGGGGATACGCAGCTGTAGGTTGGATGTTTGAAGGGGTATGGGACTATAAAAAGTTTGGGAACCACTGGTATAGAAGATTAGCGGGAGGTCTACATGAACACCAGTACCAAAGGGGATTTCAAAGAAGGAGACTACTTGTACTTGAGCATGGGAGCAATTCTCTTCACCGCTCATGGGGAGGATGTATAGCTGACATGGCATTGCATCTCCACAGTTAGCAATTAAACATTTAACACACAACAAAGAAACGGGATTCACATTAGAGTGGTTACAGCTACTGTATCACAGCCGCTTCCACAGACAGCTCAGCTCAGAGTACATCAGGGAACAATGGCTGACTGGCAGACTGTTCTCTAGCCTGCAGAGGGAGGACATCCAATCAACTGCTGTTCTGGAGCTCCTCTTTTATATACAGTCACCGTGAAAGTCATTTTAATGAATATTGGTGACATTTATTTGACTTTTTGGTGCTGTGCACACACAGTTTGTCCCGAAAAGCAACTCTCATCAGAGCAAAAAGGAGCCAGGTTATTTGGTGTAAATCCCCATTGAGGCTGGCAATGTCATAATCGGCATGCCTCTTTAGTCATCAATAGGTTTACATTTTCTTGCTCATCTTCCTGATGAAAAGGAATACGTACAAATGTGCTCTCGGATTGAAGCAAATAGAGGGATCTTCTGACAGTGTAAGAATGAATGTTCATGGTAATGATGCGTATCTCTCCATGAGGATGCTAATGAACACCTTTCGTTTTGTCCTTTGAACACAGGTGATCATGTTTATTTGTACATTCATCTTATACTGGATAATTGTCCCAAATAGTGCTAATGAGAGACATGAGAAGACTCTCGGATGTGCATGAATGACAAATGGCTCAACAAGAATTGCGATGATCCTAACAACTCTCTTGGCCCACGAGCTCCACAGAGCCACACACACGATTCAATTAGGCCCCTTTAATCTTCTAACAGAACATAATTAAACAATTAATCACAGCCTCATGTGGACATGACTATGTAGCCTCCCTGTTGATATTCTTGTCTTCAATGAGTCTCTCCAGCCCAATTAATCAATTCCAATAAGTACGCTGCACCTGTGAAAAACAAACAAAGAGATAAGAAAATAACTGTAGATGTCTGAACATAGGAAACATTTTGCCTGGCCCTCTTCTTCTGGGTAAAAAGTTAGAACCCCAGTAATCATGAACTAGGTAATTCCGAGGCAATCTGGTGTCAATGTGGCTGTTACGGTTTTCTTCTGGTGAAAGAGAGGCGGACCAAAATGCAGCGTGGTTGAAGTTCATGGTTTTTTTTATAAGAAAAACTATACATGCACAAACTACAAAAACCGTGTAAACCCGAAACAGTCCTAACTGGTGCAAAACACAGAGACAGGAACAATCACCCACGAAATACCCAAAGAATATGGCTGCCTAAATATGGTTCCCAATCAGAGACAACGATAAACACCTGCCTCTGATTGAGAACCACTCCAGGCAACCATAGACTTACCTAGAATACTTAACTAAACACAATCCCATAACCTACAAAACCCCTAGACAAAACACACCACATAAATCACCCATGTCACACCCTGGCCTAAACAAAATAATAAAGAAAACACAAAATACTAAGGCCAGGGCGTGACAGTGGCAGAATTTAAATGTCAACACATACTGTAGTGAATTATTGAGTAGTGTACAATTCATATCAACAGTCAATGGCAAAGTAGGAATGGTTTTGTCAACACTTTTGTACGTAGCCCTTTACAAAATGACATATTTTGGCATGTAAAACGGCTAATTTGGAACGTAGTGGCTGTACAGTAGCATTGCTATACATGACGTCAGAGCTATGGCTCTCCGCTTCATAGCTCTGTATGGGTTTTGACTGAGAGCCTTTCTGAACTTCAGCACCGCGCGCGACAAGCCAGTGCCCCATCCCTCCCACTAATTTAGCAAAAACAATTGTTAATCTGAGTGAGGGAAATGCGTGAAGATGAGACACAGAGGATTATAATAAATACCGCTATGACCTCATACAAGCAAGCCAAACACCCATGAGTCCAAATGTGCACTTCACATCTCCAAATCATAAAACTCATGTCATATACAGTGCCAATGTTTATGACCACTATGTTTGATGTACAGTTACAAGATGACATGTCGTCATATCCTGGGTTGTTCTGAACAGAATTCCTGTTTATTTATTGTGAAGAAAATTTGCTGCGGCACAGGCACCTGAACGCACTCATGACTCATTTCGATTCGCACCAAAATTAAGATCCGTTTCCCTGAATTGCCTCGTGTAAGATCACATTTTAGAACTTAGCTTGTCATGTTTGCAATACAACAAGCTTTCAAATCATGACCACCTGACCCAGATTGTGATTTTTGATGGACCGTTGTTGAATTGCGTAAACAACAGCAGTATTAATGTGATGGCAGGGATGCAGGGTTGTGTTCCAACTAAACAACTACAAGTGTGCTTGTCCTAGTTCCTCAACGGCACAGAAAGGAGAGCTCAATCCCCACGAGTGGAAGGTGTTAAACACTTTGAGGGTTATATTCAATATGTATCGCTGAAGCGTTACGGATGTACCAATAGGGTGACGTTTGAAATGACGTTCAGCTTATAATGGCTTCATAAAGCCTTCATTATTCCTTCATAAGCACAACATAAATGTGTTACAAAGCATCTATAACCATATGTCATGCTTTATAAAGGGTTAATGGCATAACTATGTGGCCAAATTAAGCCACTATGTCGAATATGATATAAACATGTGTGTAGAGGGATGGCATGCACTCTAAAGTGATGTCATGTTGGTAAAACCCAGTGTCATAACACGTGATGTAACCATATCATAAATAAGCAGTAATACCCAAGAAGTCGGTGTTTGGAGGATATATTGGCCCGAGATCAAATCTAATCAAATCTATTCATCACATACACATGGTTAGCAGATGTTATTTCGAGTGTAGCGAAATGCTTGTGCTTCTAGTTCCGACAGTGCAGCAATATCTAACAAGTAATCTAACAATTCCACAGAAACTACCTAATACACACAAATCTAAGCGATAGAATAAGAATATATACATAGAAATTGTATTTTTATTTTACTAGGCAAAATTCTTATTTTCAATGACGGCCTAGGAACAGTGGGTTAACTGCCTGTTCAGGGGCAGAACAACAGATCTGTACCTTGTCAGCTCAGAGATTTGAACGTGCAACCTTTCGGTTACTAGTCCAATGCTCTAACCACTAGGCTACCCTGCCGCCCCAAATATATGGATGAGCAATGACAGAGCGGCATAGGTAAGATGCAATGGATGGTATAAAATTCAGTATATACATATGGGATGAGCAATGCAAGATATGTAAACATTATTAAAGTGGCATTATTAAAATGACTAGTGATCCATTTATTAAAGTGGCCAATGATTTCAAGTCTGTATGTAGGCAGCACCCTCTCTGTGTTAGTGATCGCTGTTTAACAGTCGGATGGCCTTGAGATAGAAGGTATTTTTCAGACTCAGACTCTCTGGAAAAACTCCCTAGAAAGGCCCTAGAAAGGCAGACCATTCCATAAAAATGGAGCTCTATAGGAGAAAGCCTGCCTCCAGCTGTTTGCTTAGAAATTCTAGGGACAGTAAGAAGGCCTGCATCTTGTTACCAAAGCGTACGTAAGGCAGGACAAATTAGAGAGATAGGTAGGAGCAAGCCCATGTAATGCTTTGTAGGTTAGCAGTGAAATCTTGAAATCAGCCCTTGCCTTAACAGGAAGTAGTCAAGAATTAGTATATAACATACTAATCAGGGGAAATGGGAAACAGATGTGTGTAATCAGACAAGACAGTCCAGCGTTGATGATAATGAATCCCGTTCAGTGAAGCCTAGAAATCCGGTGACGTAGACCTCCGGAACTTGTGAATAGAATGAGCAGCAGTACCGGGGGGATCCGTGACACACAATCAATTGCCGATGGTATTATCTCCCAAGCAAATTTGAGAACATGTCTACCTATATTCTATTAGCATATTGATTGTAGTACTCGCGCTGGCAAAACACTGGATCACTGCTACTCCAACTTCCGCGACGCATACAAGGCCCTCCCCCGCCCTCCTTTCGGACCACGACTCCATTTACTCCTCTTTTCCTCTAGACAGAAACTCAAACAGGATGTACCCATGACAAGGACTATTCAATGTTGTTCTGACCAATCGGAATCCATGCTTCAAGATTGTTTAGATCACGAGGACTGGTTCATGTTCTTGGTTACCTCTGAGAATAATATCGAGTGAGTGAGTTTATAAGGTGAGTGAGTTTATAAGGAAGTGCATAGGAGAAGTTGTACCCTATGTGACTATTAAAACCAACCCTAACCATAAACAGTGGATAGATGGTGACATTCGCGCAAAACTGAAAGCCACATTTAACCACGGACAAATTACTGGGAATATGGCCGAATACAAACAGTGTAGTTATTCCCTCCGCAAGGCAATCAAACAAGCTAAATGTCAGTATAGGGACAAAGTGGAGTCGCAATTCAACGGCTCAGACATGATACGTATGTGGCAGGGTCTACAGACAATCACTGACTACAAAAAGAGAACAAGCCACGTCACGGACACCGACGTCTTGCTTCCAGACAAACTAAACACCTTCTTTGCCCACTTTTAGGACGATACAGTGCCACTGACGCGGCCCGTTACCAAGGACTGTGGGCTCTCCTGATCCGTGGCCAATGTGAGTAAGACATTTAAACGTGTTAACCCTCGCCAGGCTGCTGGCCCAGATGGCATCCCTAGCCGCGTCCTCAGAGCATGCGCAGACCAGCTGGCTGGTGTGTTTATGGACATATTCAATCTCTTCCTATCCTATTCTGCTGTCCCCACATGCTTCAAGATGGCCACGACTGTTCCTGTAACCAAGAAGGCACATGTATAGAGGACACAGGGGGGGGGGGGGGGTGCCTCGCAAGTGGGAAACCTGCCCTTACCATCAATATTACTTGCCAACATACAATCATTGGACAATAAATTAGACAAGGTACGATTACGAATATCCTACCAATGGGATATCAAAAACTGTAATATCTTGTGTTTCACCGAATTGTGGATGAATGTCGACATGTAAAACATTCAGCACCAGCTAGATAGAACAGCACACTCCGGAAAGATGAGGGGGGGGGTGGTCTGTGTACATTTATAAACAACAGCTGGTGCACGAAATCTAAGGAAGTCTCAAGATTTTGCTCACCTGAAGGAGAGTATCTCATGATAAGCTGTAGACCACACTATTTGCCAAGAGAGTTTTCATCTATTATTTTCGTGGCTGTTTATTTACCACCACAGACAAATGCTGGCACTAAGACCACACTGAGTCAGCTGTATAAAGAAATAAGCAAACAGGAAAGAGACCCAGAGACGGCGCTCCTAGTGAAGAGGGCACGACAAAACCTATTCCCCCTCAGGAGACTGAAAATATTTTGCATGGGTCCTCAGATCCTCAAAAGGTCCTACAGCTGCAACATCGAGACCATCCTGACTGGTTGTATCACTGCCTAGTACGGCAACTGCTCATCCGCCGACCGCAAGGCACTACAGAGGGTAGTGTGTATGGCCCAGTACATCACTGGGGCCAAGCTGCATGCCATCCAGGACCTCTACACCTGGTGATGTCAGAGGTGTCATGGAAATTTCCTGTATTACCAAATAATGAGAGAGCAAACCACACACAAGTCAGAGTTATATTATAAAGTCCAACTTTTAATTATATATGAGCTTCACCATAGCCCTGTGACTCTCAGATCAATTCAGTGTCTATAAATGAATTCTCTGAGAGTGCTTACAAAACATTTCTTAGTATAATTTATAGCCAAGACACACCCATCTCAACTCACATGACGCAACACAGATCTCAGTAACAGTTCACAAAGAACCTTTTACTTGAAAGAGGAGTATCCCATAGCCAGATAGCATTAGCTATAAATTATCGTTCAGTTTGGTCTCCTAAACGAAGTTCTTATCTCGTTCTTGGTACAACATAGTACCAAACCATTACCTCATCCAATGGCATATATCAATTGCCAATTCTTGATACTCCCATCTCAAATACACCCCCTCCTGGACAAGATCAGAAAAGACAGTGAGCCTCTTAGGTCATATACTAAATCAAGATAAGGGCAACCTCAGAGAGGACATACAATAGTTACAGACACATTCCCATAAGAAGACAAGCCTCCATTCTGTCCTCCTCCCCTTCTGATATTCTTCATAGCATCACATAGTTTAACAGATACATTGACATATGAAGACAAGCCTGACCTCTCCCCTCTCTGGGCCCCTAGTGACTAAGCCCTAGCAGAGAAGGGAGAACTGCAAACTGCCAACAGTATTATCCAAAAGAAGACATTCTCACATAAGCATTATTATGTTAATAAAACATCTTATTTATCAATGTTCCCTAACTAATTCTGATTCTTCCGTCCCAATATATCCTCCAAACACCAGCTTCGAGGGCATTATCACTTTTATGAAACGGGTTACCAACATATTCCAATAATGATTTACATATATTCATTAAAAACATTATTTTGATAAATGTATTCGTACTGTTTCATCCTTCCACAAGACATAGTCTCGACACAAATCTATCATTGCTACCCAAGCCGGCTGGTCGTTCGTACTATCGGTTTGGTTGCCAGAGACGCGACCCATTGCCGTACTGGCTGGCAAAGTTCTTATCCCTTGCTTGCTAGCTAGTCAATTACAGCTAACTTACAGTCGGGTCAATAACAGTAATTCTGCAGCCAGAATAACAGCAAAGTATTTATTTATTTATTTATTTATTTACCTTTATTTAACCAGGTAGGCAAGTTGAGAACAAGTTCTCATTTACAATTGCGACCTGGCCAAGATAAAGCAAAGCAGTTCGACAGATAAAACGACACAGAGTTACACATGGAGTAAAAACAAACATACAGTCAATAATGCAGTATAAACAAGTCTATATACAATGTGAGCAAATGAGGTGAGAAGGGAGGTAAAGGCAAAAAAGGCCATGATGGCAAAGTAAATACAATATAGCAAGTAAAATACTGGAATGGTAGTTTTGCAATGGAAGAATGTGCAAAGTAGAAATAAAAAAATAATGGGGTGCAAAGGAGCAAAATAAATAAATAAATTAAAATTAAATACAGTTGGGAAAGAGGTAGTTGTTTGGGCTAAATTATAGGTGGGCTATGTACAGGTGCAGTAATCTGTGAGCTGCTCTGACAGTTGGTGCTTAAAGCTAGTGAGGGAGATAAGTGTTTCCAGTTTCAGAGATTTTTGTAGTTCGTTCCAGTCATTGGCAGCAGAGAACTGGAAGGAGAGGCGGCCAAAGAAAGAATTGGTTTTGGGGGTGACTAGAGAGATATACCTGCTGGAGCGTGTGCTACAGGTGGGAGATGCTATGGTGACCAGCGAGCTGAGATAAGGGGGGACTTTACCTAGCAGGGTCTTGTAGATGACATGGAGCCAGTGGGTTTGGCGACGAGTATGAAGCGAGGGCCAGCCAACGAGAGCGTACAGGTCGCAATGGTGGGTAGTATATGGGGCTTTGGTGATAAAACGGATTGCACTGTGATAGACTGCATCCAATTTGTTGAGTAGGGTATTGGAGGCTATTTTGTAAATGACATCGCCAAAGTCGAGGATTGGTAGGATGGTCAGTTTTACAAGGGTATGTTTGGCAGCATGAGTGAAGGATGCTTTGTTGCGAAATAGGAAGCCAATTCTAGATTTAACTTTGGATTGGAGATGTTTGATATGGGTCTGGAAGGAGAGTTTACAGTCTAACCAGACACCTAAGTATTTGTAGTTGTCCACGTATTCTAAGTCAGAGCCGTCCAGAGTAGTGATGTTGGACAGGCGGGTAGGTGCAGGTAGCGATCGGTTGAAGAGCATGCATTTAGTTTTACTTGTATTTAAGAGCAATTGGAGGCCACGGAAGGAGAGTTGTATGGCATTGAAGCTTGCCTGGAGGGTTGTTAACACAGTGTCCAAAGAAGGGCCGGAAGTATACAGAATGGTGTCGTCTGCGTAGAGGTGGATCAGGGACTCACCAGCAGCAAGAGCGACCTCATTGATGTATACAGAGAAGAGAGTCGGTCCAAGAATTGAACCCTGTGGCACCCCCATAGAGACTGCCAGAGGTCCGGACAGCAGACCCTCCGATTTGACACACTGAACTCTATCAGAGAAGTAGTTGGTGAACCAGGCGAGGCAATCATTTGAGAAACCAAGGCTGTCGAGTCTGCCGATGAGGATATGGTGATTGACAGAGTCGAAAGCCTTGGCCAGATCAGTGAATACGGCTGCACAGTAATGTTTCTTATCGATGGCGGTTAAGATATCGTTTAGGACCTTGAGCGTGGCTGAGGTGCACCCATGACCAGCTCTGAAACCGGATTGCATAGCAGAGAAGGTATGGTGAGATTCGAAATGGTCGGTAATCTGTTGGTTGACTTGGCTTTCGAAGACCTTAGAAAGGCACGGTAGGATAGATATAGGTCTGTAGCAGTTTGGGTCAAGAGTGTCCCCCCCTTTGAAGAGGGGGATGACCGCAGCTGCTTTCCAATCTTTGGGAATCTCAGACGACACGAAAGAGAGGTTGAACAGGCTAGTGATAGGGGTGGCAACAATTTCGGCAGATAATTTTAGAAAGAACGGGTCCAGATTGTCTAGCCCGGCTGATTTGTAGGGGTCCAGATTTTGCAGCTCTTTCAGAACATCAGCTGAATGGATTTGGGAGAAGGAGAAATGGGGAAGGCTTGAGCGAGTTGCTGTTGGGGGTGCAGTGCTGTTGTCCGGGGTAGGAGTAGCCAGGTGGAAAGCATGGCCAGCCGTAGAAAAATGCTTATTGAAATTCTCAATTATGGTGGATTTATCAGTGGTGACAGTGTTTCCTATCTTCAGTGCAGTGGGCAGCTGGGAGGAGGTGTTCTTATTCTCCATGGACTTTACAGTGTCCCAGAACTTTTTTGAGTTAGTGTTGCAGGAAGCAAATTTCTGCTTGAAAAAGCTAGCCTTGGCTTTTCTAACTGCCTGTGTATAATGATTTCTAGCTTCCCTGAACAGCTGCATATCACGGGGGCTGTTCGATGCTAATGCAGAACGCCATAGGATGTTTTTGTGTTGGTTAAGGGCAGTCAGGTCTGGGGAGAACCAAGGGCTATATCTGTTCCTGGTTCTAAATTTCTTAAATGGGGCATGTTTATTTAAGATGGTTAGGAAGGCATTTTAAAAAAATATCCAGGCATCCTCTACTGACGGGATGAGATCAATATCCTTCCAGGATACCCCGGCCAGGTCGATTAGAAAGGCCTGCTCGCAGAAGTGTTTCAGGGAGCGTTTTACAGTGATGAGTGGAGGTCGTTTGACCGCTGACCCATTACGGATGCAGGCAATGAGGCAGTGATCGCTGAGATCTTGGTTGAAGACAGCAGAGGTGTATTTAGAGGGGAAGTTGGTTAGGATGATATCTATGAGGGTGCCCGTGTTTAAGGTTTTGGGGAGGTACCTGGTAGGTTCATTGATTATTTGTGTGAGATTGAGGGCATCAAGTTTAGATTGTAGGATGGCTGGGGTGTTAAGCATGTTCCAGTTTAGGTCACCTAGCAGCACGAACTCTGAAGATAGATGGGGGGCAATCAGTTCACATATGGTGTCCAGAGCACAGCTGGGGGCAGAGGGTGGTCTATAGCAGGCGGCAACGGTGAGAGACTTGTTTTTAGAGAGGTGGATTTTTAAAAGTAGAAGTTCAAATTGTTTGGGTACAGACCTGGATAGTAGGACAGAACTCTGCAGGCTATCTTTGCAGTAGATTGCAACACCGCCCCCTTTGGCAGTTCTATCTTGTCTGAAAATGTTGTAGTTTGGAATTAAAATGTCTGAGTTTTTGGTGGTCTTCCTAAGCCAGGATTCAGACACAGCTAGAACATCCGGGTTGGCAGAGTGTGCTAAAGCAGTGAATAGAACAAACTTAGGGAGGAGGCTTCTAATGTTAACATGCATGAAACCAAGGCTATTACGGTTACAGAAGTCGTCAAAAGAGAGCGCCTGGGGAATAGGAGTGGAGCTAGGCACTGCAGGGCCTGGATTCACCTCTACATCGCCAGAGGAACATAGGAGGAGTAGAATAAGGGTACGGCTAAAAGCTATGAGAATTGGTCGTCTAGAACGTCTGGAACATAGAGTAAAAGGAGGTTTCTGGGGGCGATAAAATAGCATCAAGGTATAATGTACAGACAAATGTATGGTAGGATGTGAATACAGTGGAGGTAAACCTAGGTATTGAGTGATGAAGAGAGAGATATTGTCTCTAGAAACATCGTTGAAACCAGGAGATGTCATTGCATGTGTGGGTGGTGGAACTAATAGGTTGGATAAGGTATAGTGAGCAGGACTAGAGGCTCTACAGTGAAATAAGCCAATAAACACTAACCAGAACAGAAATGGACAAGACATATTGACATTAAGGAGAGGCATGCTTAGTCGAGTGATCAAAAGGGTCCGGTGAGTGGAGAGGTTGGTTGGTGATTTAGACAGCTAGCCAGGGCATCGGTAGCAAGCTAGCATAGGATGGAGGTCTGTTGTTAGCCACCTCCTGCGCTCCGTCAGTAGATTAGTGGGGTTCCGTGTGGTAGAGGGGATCAATCCAAATCACACAACAACAACAAAAATAAAAACAATAGATATAGTTATAGAGGCCCAAGAAGAAAACATAATAATAATAATAAATAAAAAAATAAAATAAAAAAAAATAAAAAAAAATAAAAAATAAAAAAATGTCCGATTGTCTATTCAGATAGCAGCCGGTAAGACAGCTAACGGTTAGCAGGCCGCAGATGGGCGTTCAGGTAACGTCGCGACGGAGGAGCCAGCCGAATAACTCCTTCGGGTAGATAACGTCGGCAGTCCAGTTGTGAAGGCCCGGTGGGGCTCCGCGAAGGCAGCAAAACGGGTCCGGATAGGCGACTGCAGCCCAGGTGCGATTGATGGAACTCAGGAGTGATTGACGGAGCTTGCTAGCTCCGGAACAATTGATGTTTGCTCCGGAATCGACGAAGGCCGATAGTCACACGGATAGCAGCTAGCTAGCTGTGAGATCCGGGCATGAATGTCCAGAGAGCAGTCGAAATCCAGGGACATGGAGAGAAAAATTGGTCCGGTATGCTCCGCTCCGAGCCGCGCTGCGCCGTACAGAACTGGCGATAGACTTTCGAGCCAAAGGATAGCCGATGACCACAAACCGTGGTTAGCTGAACACCAACGACTTGCCAGTAAAGGAGCCAACTAGCTTCTGAACTAGCTTCTGGATTAGCTTCTGGCTAGTTTCAGGCCAGCCTCCTGGAGTTTCTGGCTAGCTTCTTGGAGGATTACAGATCTGAGGTAAATAATATTTTTTATAAATATACATTGGTGAGGCGGGTTGCAGGAGAGTGTTTTGAAGATGAGTTGATGGAAAATAAAAATAAAATGTATGTGAAAAAGTTGTAAATATATATATATATACAGGACACGACAAGACGAGGACAAAAGACGTCTGAACTGCTATGCCACCTTGGAGACCAAGTAGCCTGATCTTCATTTGTTTAAGCTGCTTTCATGTGACATTTATTTGGATACATCCATAGCAATGAGCTAACAAGGAGCTATTTCGCTTGAAATATAAAATGTGCTCACCCATCAGGACAATGTTGTTTAGAGGAGCTAGCCAACAAGACAGCTAACACAAACACTTCAAACTGAAGCTGGAAAGACTGCAAACTAGCTGCACTTCGTTTAGTTTGACCTTTTTTAAATGTACTTTTCTTTGTATATATCCATAAAAATGATGCCAGCTGATTCATGATTTCGACTGGCTGAGAAACGCTGCCTGCTTGTCTGTCTTGTCGCAACTCCCGACATGTTCATTACTATTGGACAGTAGGGATCGAATTTGAATATTGAAATAATGTTGCAAATGTCGGAGAGACAGACAATAAGGTTTATACAAATCTCCGCTGTTGAAAACTAAATGTTAGTCTTAAAGAAATGTGAGATAATGTCTAGATGCTTTTTATAGTGGAGATCAAGTTTACAAATTGCCTGACTGGGCTGATGAGACAGTGGATTGCGCAGTCTGATGGAACAGAATAAAAGGCATTTGAACCTCATCGATTTAGCCGGTGATAACTTGTGGAATAGACACCGGCTGGAATGCAGTTTTAACCAAACAGCATTCAGGATTAGAGCCACCCATTGTATAATATGTCTTAACCTGTCAACATATGGTCATAACACTGTCATGATCAATATATTTACACCTGTTGTGACATATATTGTGTTATTTTATGGCTGGTTATGACACCTACATAAGTGTCATACATCTTGATTTATTCAAGTTAACTCTATCCCTACCAAGAAGTTTCCTTTCAATTTAAAGTTTTAAAAAAATCCTTTGTTGTTCTAATGAATTCTTTACAGTCATGTTTTTTTTCATTACATTTAAAAAACAAAAAAAGCAACTGCACTTCATGACACTGTCATGAAGCATTATTACCATCCTCTGTCACTTTAGTGGGACTAAGAAAATACACTTTATGACACTGTCAAGAAGCATTATCGCCATCATAATCATATAAGCCAGATAGGCCTATCACGTACATGCCTTCATATCAGTCATCAGTCAAAAAGAGGATGTCTTGTCCTGCTCCTGCATTCATCCCAGTCATCAGCAACAGAGCATTGGAATAGGTGCATGTCTGACATCAACGTGTGCGCAATTACAATGATACTTTAATATGGTCAATCATTTTTTTGTTGGTGTAATGAAATGTTTTTCCCTGTGTGGTAGGTTTTGTGGGTTTTGACACTCATGTAGGTGTCATAACCATCCATAAAATAATGCAATATATATCATGACAGTATGACCATATTATA
This sequence comes from Oncorhynchus kisutch, assembly GCF_002021735.2. NCBI lineage: Eukaryota > Metazoa > Chordata > Actinopteri > Salmoniformes > Salmonidae > Oncorhynchus > Oncorhynchus kisutch. The sequence goes on along the minus strand of NC_034188.2, from coordinate 52,777,099 downwards.
ATAGGTTATGACAAGTTATGTCAGCTAGGTGTCAAGTAAAGTATTACAGTCACATTAAACCTAATCTCATTCCCAGACACTTCCGCCTAAATACACGATAAGTCTGATATACCAAAGCATCAAACCTGGCCTTCATTAGTTAGGGTTAGGTATAAAATCACATTTTAAGACGATACATTTTAGAAATGGGGCAGGGTTTAGCAATAATTATGACTTTTTGACTGTGTTAAGACGTGACAATTACAAATACTTTACTCAGTAAGGTCACTCCTATAGAATTCTATGGTCACTCCCACTAAGGCCAACATTGAATGGTTGATATCCCAGGCTTTTACTGTATGTGGTGTGTGTGCAATTGCCTGGGGACGATTTTACACCAAGAAACACTTTACCTTGGTGAAAGCCTCAAAACGAATGAAATTGAAAGTGGCTTTCTTCCGTTTCCTCAGTAAACAAACACGCACACGACAAAAACTAGCCATACCGTGCGGTGCTGAGCCCAGTCAGGTCTTTGACACAGCCACAAAATGTTGTCACCAGTCTAACAGGTTGTAATCAAGCCCTGGTCTCCAGCATGGGAACAGAAGAGGACTACCTGGTGCGGTAGTCTCAGGTTGGACTACTCCAAATCATCTTGGTTCTGACACAGGCACACATACAAATGCAAGCTTTGCAGGGCCATCAACCCATTTAAATACCTCTCACACCCTACAGTAACCTGTGGATCATGAGAGAACCTTCATAAATCAGCTGAACGTTAATAACCTGAAATACTTTGCTTGAAGTGAGACAGCTTCGGTCATTAATAACACATCCATCAAGAATATATCGCATGACGCTGTACTTAATTTCAAGTCAGACACTTTTGGCCATTCATAACACATACATAAATGCCTTATATCATATGACGCTGTACTTACTATCAAGTCAGACACCTTTGATCATTCATAACACATACATAAAGGCTAAATGATGTAAACACAAATGTAGTAACACTTAGGGAATTGTCACTTAACAGCTAAAACAAATAAACATTAAAGTATGTTTAAACCATACATTTTCTTTGATTTGTAATTTTTTTAACAATACCAATACATTAAGTTTCAAAAAGTCCAGCAGTGCAATTACATTGAATATTACATGGGGCTGTGAATTGGGCAGCTTGTCTCTGAGTTAGCAGACAAATGGTTCTTGCCTCTCTTCCTGCTGGAGGTACTGCGTATTGGTTCCAACCTTAAAGTGACAACAAAGAAAATTAGCATGTCTGCTACATCTTCTGGATAGGGGCATTTATGTGCTATGCCAGAAATTCCAAATGGGAAGATGGGAATCTCCATTAATTTCATATGATTATATTCCTCTTTCATTCACAAACGACGGGACTATAAGACATGGCTAGGGGGATTTGTATTGAGCTGAGCCTGCTAGCTAGCTACATTTCGGCTAGCTAGCAATTGCTGTGAAGTCACCTAAATTATTTCAAATAATGATTGAGGTAGATACAGTATGTAATTTAACTCATCACTTAGCTTAACTTATTTGTTTCGTTGTCCGGTGGCAGCACAAGTTGGGCATTTGATTGATGAACGTCTCGTCACAAACCCCCAAAAATACTTCCGTGTCACAGAATTGGGACATTTACAAACTAAAAGTCCCCTACGTAATAGTAGAAAAGTGTCAAAAACAATTCACGAAAAATAATTGTCTAAACATAGTTATTCAAATTTGTTCATATTTAACTGAGATTTGCATTCAATTTGGGTTTTAAACATGTTCCAAGGTCAAATAAATGCCCCAATGCGAATCACTCTATATGGAATACAGATTGGCTTAGAGCAAGAACTATTCTGGGTACCTCAGTAAAATTATTCACCTCAGTCATTGAGTGCATCGATGACATTGCCCCCACAGTGATCGTATGTACATTTTCCAACCAGGAGCCTACCAGGCAGGCTAAATGCCTTTTATGCACACTTCGAGGCAAGCAACACTGAAGCAAGCATGAGAGCACCAGCTCTTCTGGATGACTGTGTGATCACGCTCTCCGTAGCCGAAGTGAGAAAGACATTTAAGGCATTGTAAGTAAGCATTTCACCTGTTCTATTCCTGCGCATGTGACAAATAAAAATTTATTTTATTTGACATTTCGGTTGGATGCATTCAGTTGTGCAACAAACTAGGTAATGTATTCCCTTTGCCTTTCCTTTCCTTTAAATTTAAATCCCACTGAAATGCTGAACTTCTGCGAAATTGATTGAATAGAGCCCTGATGTTTGTGTATGATTGCCTCGCCTGGTTCACCAACTACTTCTCTGATAGAGTTCAGTGTGTCAAATCGGAGGGCCTGTTGTCCGGACCTCTGGCAGTTTCTATGTAGGTGTCACAGGGTTCAATTCTCGGGCCGACTCTCCTCTCTGTATACATCAATGATGTCGCTCTTGCTGCTGGTGAGTCTCTGATCCACCTCTACGCAGATGACACCATTCTGTATACTTCTGGCCCTTCTTTGGAGACTGTGTTTTAACTAACCTCCAGACAAGCTTTAATGCCATACAACTCTCCTTCCGTGGCCTCCAACTGCTCTTAAATGCAAGTAAAACTAAATGCATGCTCTTTAACCGATCGTTGCCCGCACCTGCCCGCCCGTCCAGCATCAGTACTCTGGATGGTTTTGACTTAGAATATGTGGACAACTACAAATACCTAGGTGTCTGGTTAGACTGTAAACTCTCCTTCCAGACTCACATCAAACATCTCCAATCGCCAAGTTAAATCTAGAATTGGCTTCCTATTTCGCAACAAAGCATCCTTCACTCATGCTGCCAAACATACCCTTGTAAAACTGACCATCCTACCGATCCTCGACTTCGGCGATGTCATTTACAAAATAGCCTCCAATACCCTACTCAATAAATTGGATGCAGTCTATCACAGTGCCATCTGTTTTGTCACCAAAGCCCCATATACTACCCACCACTGCAACCTGTACGCTCTCGTTGGCTGGCCCTCGCTTCATACTCGTCACCAAACCCACTGGCTCCAGGTCATCTACAAGACCCTGTTAGGTAAAGTCCCCCCTTATCTCAGCTCGCTGGTCACCATAGCAACACCCACCTGTAGCATGCGCTCCAGCAGGTATATCTCTCTGGTCACCCCCAAAACCAATTCTTCCTTTGGCCGCCTCTCCTTCCAGTTCTCTGCTGCCAATGACTGGAACGAACTACAAAATTCTCTGAAACTGGAAACACTCATCTCCCTCCCTAGCTTTAAGCACCAGCTGTCAGAGCAGCTCACATATTGCTGCACCTGTACATATCCCATCTATAATTTAGCCCAAACAACTACCTCTCCCCCTACTGTATTTATTTATTTATTTTGTTCCTTTGCACCCCATTTATTTCTATCTCTACCTTGCACATTCTTCCACTGCAAATCTACCATTCCAGTGTTTTACTTGCTATATTGTATTTACTTCGCCACCATGGCCTTTTTTTTTGCCTTTACCTTCCTTATCTTACCTCATTTGCTCACATTGTATACAGACTTATTTTTCTACTGTATTATTGACTGCATGTTTGTTTTACTCCATGTGTAACTCTGTGTTGTTGTATGTGTCGAACTGCTTTGCTTTATCTTGGCCAGGTCGCAGTTGTAAATGAGAACTTGTTCTCAACTTGCCTACCTGGTTAAATAAAGGTGAAATAAAAAATAAAAAAATATCAGGCATGTTGTGTAAAACAGGCTTTAGTGTATTAACATATTTACCTTCTGATGAAATCATGAACATATTGGGTGCCTAAGCTGCAACTTATCACTTTCAGTTACTCAGGGATGGGGGATGGCACACAGACTCTCGATAGGAATTAGAAAGTGAGTCATCTTCTATATAACAGATGTTTTGAACTCAAACAAACTTTTCTCCATTAATTGTTTCTATTGTGATTCATGATATTGTTTGGTAGAAATATCTCTCACCTACTACAAAAAACATCACGCTTGCTATTGAATATTAATGTTGTGCTACTTCCGCCCCCAAATACATTTAGAATGAGTGACCTATTCACTTATAATATCCACATGAATTTGTGGTTCTCCCTACTGTATTTTGAGGGATTGTTTACCCCGAGTCAAATGGTAGGTGGTAATACAGGAGAACTGTAAAGTATCTGGCTTAGTAGTCCGTTGTGAAATAATTATGGAAGTTGTCAAGGACTTCTTCCCCATAATGACAGTCTGCATTGCTGAGAAGCCTGGGAGTGCCGTTTGAGCAGGGAACAGATTCTTCACACGTTCCAAGTCCCTGGCACATGTTCTGCTGAGGGAGCTCGGACAAGATGGAGGGAGGGAAGGGGAGGAAGTGGGGTGGTGAGGACGCCGGATGCCTACAAATGCCTTTCCGTGGAGTGGCGGATGGGTTCCGGAGTTCCGTCGGCTTGCGGCAAGGAGATATCAAAGGACCGGAATGGATCTGAATGCTAATGCCTCAATCTGTCAGTCACTGGACCAATCTGCTGCTACCACCACCACTAGCGTCCACACTCCCCACCTCCCCCTCTATCACCACCGTCCGTCCATTCCTCTGTCTCTCTCTCTGGCCTGACAGGTAAGTCGTCAGACGACTGTGGGGCGAGGCGGTAACATTTTTAAATCCGTCAATCACCTGAAGGTAGAGGAGACAAAAGAATATGGGCTCACGCCAGCCTTACAAATTGCCTCATTACAATAGGAATTATTCATATCTATATGTGTCCAGAAACCTGCATTGAGAAATCGTGAAGGCAGGTAAGATATGCCTTCACTGTTTGACAGTCAGCCTGAAAACTGCCTGCAAACCCCTTCTATTGGGGTACTTGAGAAATGATAACTCTATCCCCCTGAAGGGAATGTTAAAGAGGTAGCTTATTCCTCTTATTGTTATGGCACACAGCATATTCCACTGCAAGGCATGTCTGTTAGCCTACTGATACTTAGCAAATGAGAGATATGTCAGGCAATGACAGTGATTTTCAGCACTACAAATGTCCACCCACGCCCTGCAATCCAGACCTACAGCCTTGTGTCTTTGTGTCTGTGTGTGGAGAGAGATGGGGCTACAGGGTATGTATTAATGTGTGTGTGTGTGTGTGTGTGTGTGTGTGTGTGTGTGTGTGTGTGTGTGTGTGTGTGCAGGTTGAAGGCAGAACAAGTATATTCATTTCAGTAGATGAATTCTCCTCAGTACAGCATGTGTATGTGTCTGAATGATAAGGTAGAGGTGTGTATGTGCTGGGAGTGCAGTGGGATGTTGGGCTGCCTTGTCCGCAGGGTGAAATGGACCCAGCAATCCACGTCCGCGTGTTCACAGCCGCAACGCTAAAAATAGCATCTCAGCGTGCGTAGACAGATGGAGCAAATCTTCCACTCCACACTGCTGTCAACACTAAATTAGACTGAGACAGAGGGAGGGAGGGGAAGAGCCTCCACCTGCTAGAAGATTAAAACAATGAACCTGAACTTATGGAAGTTTCACAGAGAATATACAGTATTAAGGGTACAATTTTAAAAATGTAATTAGCATTCTTCTTTTATTGACATTTGAGTGTGATTATTTTCATCATGACCCCAAGCTAATTGTTTAGCATACACTGTATGTTTAATGAAGGAATTCTTCATAACATCCAATAAATGACAATAACAAAGAATAAATGTGCAAAACATTGTTATTGCTGCATGGCTACAAGGTGTAGCACGTATGTAGTTGATACCTCCTGTCTTGTTTGGACGTCAAAGGAATTGTAATCTTTCGGTCACCATATCCTGTTGTGTCACCACATCATTTAAGAATGTCGTTTATTAAAGCTGAACAGAAAACACATTCTTGCCAAACTAAAAGCTGTTCTTCCCCTCTTACAACACATTTACTCATGCTTTGTTGTGTTAGCAAGTCACACTATATAGCATAATATTGAGTAAATTAGTCTCTACAGGCTAGCTCTAATTGGGCATAATTTGCTTGAAACAATTTAGGCTTTTACGGAACAGCAAACAACTGTGATATGGATTGATATAAAAACTCTCCACTACTTCCCTTCATGACCAAACTACAAGCCTTGCCAACTATGGTGGTTACCTTTAGTTATTATAGAATTGTGTTGAACATGAAGTGAGGTTTGGAACTCTGTTTCGGTGGGTACGATCTTGGTGTCTGCTGCTTTGGAGAGAACCTATTTTGTGGCTTGTTCTACTTGTGAAGATTTGAGTCCCCCTCCGGTCGCAGAGGCCATAAAACCATAATGAGATTAGGCCCGGATGAAAAGTGAGCCACTGCATCGGCCTCCATGGAGCCAGGCTGGAATTAAATTTTAAAAGTGTGGTACACCTGGGCATCCGAGCTCATATTTTCTCTCCCCGTGCCATAACACCCCCGTTTCCTCAAGTTTCCCAGGCAATCGGAGAACGCCGAAAGACCCTATGGAGCCATCTGTCCGGGGACGAGCTGCGACAGGAGAAATATAGAGACATCTCTTCTGCAGCTTACAGCTGAATAACACAGGAGGAGGAGAAGAGGGAGGATGTGATGTTACCATGGACGGTAGATTATCATCGCCAGCGGGGTGTTGCCATGTGTTATTCTCTAGTCATTCACGGTTCAGAGAGTTTCGGCCCAGCAGCCAAATTTCCTCATCTTCAGCCTGTCCAGTGTGTGACTTGGTTTATGATTTTGTTTCTCACTTCACCTGAGAGCTAATTCAGCTAATTACTGTGGCTAATGGAATAGAGACATCTGCTCCACTGAGACAATGGGAGATTCACAGGCAGCGTTGGACTACCCGTTGGACAGTGCCCTTCCTCAGAAGAAGAATGTCAGAGCGTCGACTTGGCTGTGCCCTAAAGGAAAAACCATAATGGAGGATTTAACTGTGGCGCTAAGGTAGAGATAGGAGCCCTCTCTTTATTCAGTGTTTTGCTGGTTAGCTCACGTTTCCTGAGAAGGATGTGCAATGAATCAATCCTCAGAACACGTCTTTCCTGGGACAGCTGCAGGTGCTCCAAACTGCACCTGCGCCATCTCTCCAAGGAGCTACCCATCCCCAGTCTGCAGGTCTGATTTGGCTGATTCATCCCATGCTTGTCAGAGAGAGGAGAGAGTGGAAAAAATGGATACAGATTACAGAAGGCAAGAGAGGTAGGGTGTGTGGAAAAACAGAGATAGAGGGGGTGGGTAGATAAAGATAGAGAGATACACCTCATACTGCTGAACCTGAACTATATGAATGCAGATACTCTGTTGCCGACAACAAAAATGTTGACTTTGCAAAACGTGGCTATATTTTTTTTACCCATACGTATGAATGACTCCAGCTGAATTTTAATCGATTGCTGTGGGAAGCCAAATGGGAATCCCAGCAACAGCTTTCCCTTTGCACATTACCCTTTTCCCTATTCCCCATGGTGGAGGAAGATGGTAATACGCTAGCCTGGTGCCCTTTCGATCTGTGCATCCTGCAAGGCACTAACCTTCCCCTTATAGCCATTATTTATAGCTGTTGCCCTGTTTCCAATGAAAGTCTCTGTATCATATGTGCCTTCAGGGCAACTGCTCTGACATTACAACAAAGTGGGCTGGTACGAGGCAGAAACTTGTTTGTTTTGGAATGATGAAGCACCAGTACTTATTGGATAACTCTGCATTGTAATTACTCAATGTCAACCACTGCAGTGATGTGCAATCAAAATCCTGGAGGACTTGGGCTATTTGCCTTAGTATTTTAAGATTAATTCAGGAAATTATTTGCAATGGAGAATGATCCAATATTGCTGTACTGGTGTTAAATTGCCACGGTGTGAAAGGTCATTTTAAAGGTTGACCTGCTATGTTGATTGAGTGTAATCCGAAGAACTTTCATTAATTTACTGCCCAGTCTGGATATTTACCTGTGTCTTTCAGGGACATGTGCTGGATATTTCCCCATGTCTTTCATGTACAGGAGAAGAGAGAGAAAGCTATTAAAAAGGGACAGAACCAAATCAACCTTCCTTACCAAGACAATGCAAATGACAAAGTGTCTGTGTCAGCCCCATCACTGCAAATGAAGTGTGCAGTGCAATCTCCCATAGAATCTGTTTTGATATTAAGGCAGACACATCAGACTGCATGGTACACATGCCTCTTCAATCAGGCTAACTGCAACAGTAAAAATACACTGTTAGTTACACCATCTTTGTAAAGCTAATACACTATAATCAGTTCAGTTCACATTCCTGTCCATGCAGTCCTCCTTGGGTCTAATGTTCCAGTCTCTCCTGCCACTTGACTGTGGTGCTGATTGAATTCAAGGCAGCGCTGTATGTCAAAAACTCTGTGATGGTCTCCAAGAAAACGATGGACCTTGGCCTGAAATAGGAGGATTTAAGTGTGAATGTCGGTCACCATTCAAATCAGGGAGTCCATTTTGTCTTGTTCATGGGATTTGCAGGAGTCCCGTCCGAAAGATGCAGCAGTGGGACCTGTGGTTCTTATATCAGAGTAACGGCAGGGCCTCCAATTATTCTCCCTGATGAGTTTCCATGCCAGGGGAATTCATCTCAGAGGCTAGCCCATAAAGAGATGAGGAGAATGACACCACCAGGCACACAACTCTTTCTAGGGTTAAAATAAGTGAGGAGAGAATCACTGAAACAGTGCATTGTGTGTACTGTATGTGCGTGTCTTCGCCCATTGGAATTGAGTCTTTCAATGTCAACGACTTCACTGCTCAAATGAATGGCAATTCTTCTTGTACATGGTTATCACATGAACTCACAGCACAGCACTCAAGGTTTGTATGGAGAATGGGAAAGGAATGTCCCATTACTCACCGCCTTGAGTGAAATAAAATCATATATTGCTGCATTTTTTGGGGTTGGCTCTGTGAAAAGAACATGACTTTTGGGGAGGGTCGAGAGAGCAAAGAGAAACACATGGCCCTTAGGGAAATGATACTGCTACTGCCCCACTCAAGTGTGAAACGATCGTCCGAAAGGTCAAGGATTAACAATCCTGGAGAGTTCCCATTGTCTGTGTTTTGAGAGGATTGTCACGGTATATGCTCCCACAAGGTAACTTGGCCCAACCATAGTCTGGCTGCACAGTGCAGCTCAACCCCACTATGGTGATGTGATTCGCTGGGTCAGAACTGTTGCTTATTTGGCCGTGTTGTGCCCTGAGAAGATTGGAGTGGAGTGACTCAGTCCCCTCTGATGACAGATTGTTCATTGTCTACTTACGGAGGGCTTGACCCTCATTCGCATGATGTAACACATTAGCCTTGCATCGACACTGACGCTTCAGCAACTAGACAGCATGGAGGTCAACCCATGGCGAGGAGATAAAGGAAGCAGAACCAGACATGGACAGCAGTGGAGCGTCCTATTCATCCAGGGAACCTACCTTGACAAGCCCCCATAGCCGCAAAGTGCCATTGTGGAGCATCGCTGATGACTGGATGGGTGTCGTAGCATACTATTGCAAAGATCTGCCTGAATAAAGGGCGTTCTGCAGCTTTAAGGTGTAATGATGCATGCATAAGCAAATGGATGGACTTGTGTAATTAAAGTTTGGAAAACACACTTGCTCACACCCCCTTGCGGATTAATTATGGTCTAATATATGCTTGTTTTCCTCCCTTGAATGTCATAGTTCCCTGTTCTTCTAATGGGTCCTCCTGCCACTCCTCAAATGCAGCCAATTCCTTACCTGCCTGATGTGACTCTTCTCCTCAATGAGAACCCCTGTTAGGTTCTGAAGCAATGGGCCTCTCCTTGCCTGGGGCTAACTGTAACCCCTGCATACTTTTGTTCCCGTTCTCTACTTGAGAGGAACAAGTTAGATTGTTAACTTTTCTTTTCATCAAGCCATTTGATTTTGTGTCAGGTTTCTCTTTGTATTCATTTTTCTACAACAGGCTGATCTCAGTTGAATACTGAACTTATGGGAATTTACATTTCCTACTTTTGAAAATATTGCGGATTAAATCAGTCGTTCTGAATTATAGCAACGTGATTGGCTGTGACACAACTTGGGCCAGAGGGAGAGTGAGAGAGAGACAGACACTACATTTTGAACTGAAGATAAAGTACAAGGGAAAGTGTAGTGGATCAAATAATACAGCCTGGACTAGACGTAGCACAGTAAACGTAAATCCGAGACACTCAAATTAGTATGATATGTTTGGTGCGGTTACATAAGACAGAAGGTTACTTAAGGCAAAAACAAAAGGAGGGTGGTTGAGTAGGTGTATAACGCAAATGTCTAAATCCCCAAAGGTTGCGTGTTCGAGTCTCATCATGGACAACTACTTGGCATGTTAGCTAACCCTTCCCCTAACCTTGACCCTAACCTTAACCCCTAGCATAGCTAACAGTGGCCACCTAGCTAACGTTAGCTTTAGCCACTTAGCTAACGTTAGCCACAACAAATTGGAGTTAACATAACATATCATACAAAATGGACGATGGACATCCTCAAATTAATACATACCATAACATATCATACTAAATGGAGTGTTTAGGATGTAAGTACAGAATAATACAAAATGACCACGTTGAATAACAAAGAAACTATTTCCCAGGTTACCTAGCACACAGCACTATTTCCTCGAGTTAAACTAGACTCTGAGTAAGTCTGTGTCCAATTATGTGTCATTTACTAAGGGCCGATTGTTACACTATCTGGTTCCTCATAAGGTCCGGTTCCCAATCTTTAATGATGCTCTCCAAAACATCTCTGTTACACTAAATCCAATTAACTGACCAGTTATTTTAGGTTGTTTCAACACAAAATGTCTCTTTATCTGCAAGTTTTTAGTCTTAACTTTGAAGTAGAACAGGTGCTCGCCAATTAAAGTGGTTGACATTGTCACTGTGAGTACGAGTTTGGGCTGCCACTCCCCTTGTTAGCACCTCGTGGGGCCAACACATCGGTAAGAAGCACCCCGTCATATGTAACCAATGCAGATCAGCAAAAGCCATGCCAAATGGTCTTGACTGTCTCTTCTTTTGAATATATGAAAGTGAAAGTGTTTTTGATCAGGTTATGGTAATAGGTGCCAGGCACACCAGTTTGAGTGTGTCGAGAACTGCAGCATTGCTGGGTTTTCAACCTCAACAATTTTCACGTGTGTATCAAGAATGGTTCACCACCCAAAGGACATCCAGACAACTTGACACAACTGTGGGAAGCATTGGAGTCAACATGGGCCAGCATCCCTGTGGAATGCTTTCAACACCTTGTAGAGTCCATGCCTCGACGAATTGAGGCTGTTCTGAGGGCAAAAAGGGGTGCAACTCAATATTAGGAAGAGATCCCTAATGTTTTGCACACTCAGTGTACACAATCAATGTCTCAATTGTCTCAACGCTTACATGCTGACCAGACCCGACACGTCGCGTGCGTCGCAAATTCAATTTAGAAATCCATGTTATTCAATTGTTGCACCCACACTACTCGCGTGCGCCAGAGCCGCTCTCCTGTCCGGCGCCGCCAGAGTCGCCCTCCTAATCGGGCCCGCTGCAAGGGTCCTCAGTCCGGGGTCGGCAGTGAGGGTGGCCGCTCCAGAAGCACCACCTAAGTGGGCCAAGACTAAGGTGGAGTGGGGTCCACGTCCCACGCGAGCTATACCCATGTGGGTGACTGAAAGACCAACTTTTTTGCCGGTAGTTGTGGTAATACAATGAAAGTTTAAATGCGATCACCATATAAGTTAAACGATGAAAAAGCCTGGAAGGAGGAGAGATGACTAGAAACGATTCGGTTGGCCGTTTTATGTGTGGATTAATTGTCGGAGTAGAGGTCCTTGTGCATTTCAGGAAAAATAACAACTCAATGTTTATATCCCAGGACAACTTAGCTAGCAACAGCAAGCTAGCTAAATAGGACAAATTAATGTTAGCTAGCAAGTGCAAGCTAACTAGCTACATTTCCATACATGTTTAATGATTTTCGACCTGTCCCCAAATTAATGTAATTGGTTCAGAGTTTGTTTTGATATTTTAACCTGCATGTCGTGTTCGCGTTTGGTGTGGGGGGGGGCAAAATAAATGTATGCACGATAGCGCACAATGGCACACGTGCGCAGCCGGTTCGGGTTCAATGTTAAACATCCTTATTTAACCTGTCTCCTCCCCTTCATCTACACTGATTGAAATGGATTTAACAGGTGACATCAATAACGGATGATAGCTTTCACCTGGATTCACCTGGTCAGTCTACATCGTGGAAAGAGCAGATGTCCCTAATGGTTTGTACACTCATGTCACTGGGTTGGTGTAGCACAAACAAAGGATTACAATGGCTTATCTAACCCACACAATAACTCTTTCCATACCAAAACCCCATCTATTATCATATTGACTGTGATTCTGACTATAGTTTGTCATCAACCTACATACTGGCACTTGGTAAGCCGAGAGCTGAGAGTGTGAAATGAAACAGGTGGGAGCTATGATCTTTGCACCAGTTATTTTTCAAAGACACGTTGAAGGCAGCACTCAAGGTCATGCAGCCCATAATGTGCACCCTTTGAAGTTGAATGAATATGATAAAAGGAAATCTTATTTGCATTATTCAAATTCTCCATGGGACTATATTTAAGTAGTAGAGTAGTCAAAGAGTAGTCAAAATCAAGTGCTGCAATACATTCTCTGTAATTTCCAGCCTCTTTGCACGTTAGCATAGATCCCTTTTCTCCCTCAGTGATTTAAGGTAAATAATGGTTGAGAGAGCAGGGGATGAGGAGTGGGAGGTGTCAGTGCTTTAGCCCTTAGGGTTACCTCTAACATGGTTGCTAACAGGGCATTTCCCCTTTGTTGCTACTCCACTGTCTCCAGGGTTAGCCAACTTCATTGAATCTGATCTCCAGTCTCATCAAGTCCCATTAGAATGCCTCTGGCGACGCCTCTGGTGACGACACCAGTCACTCCGTGCACGAGGGCCTCTCCTGACGATTTGATGGACTCTAGTTACTCTAGAGTGTATGAAAACTCGTGAGAGCCCCGGGATTGCTGTGTTGATTGCTGATGCGGTTTTGGATAAATTGTGATTGAGATAGTGAGTGAAAGTGTGTGTGTGTAGGATTGTTGGGGGGGATACTGTGATTGAAGTAAGATCCTAAAAAAAACACACATGGACAGGTGAACAGAAGCGTAGCTTGAAACTTGAGCTCTGATGAAATATAATGAAGAAAATAAGATTGATGAAAGGTTTCAGAAATTAAACAAAGGTGCTTTTTTGCCCCTTTGCTCTGAGACCAGCTGAAACAAGACACTTTACTACCTCACATAGCATTTTGTCAAAGATTTTGTAGATGTTCAGCTATTCTCTGGTGTTCTCTATCACTTTTAACACAAGATTGAAATGGAAATGGACTATACATGGACATACTGTAGGATGTGTCTGGAAATTGTAACCAGAAAGGAAGAGACTGATGATTCTTCAAACAATCACTCAAAAGGTGCAAAGTTAAGAGCTCAACGAATAAGAGTTGGGTCTCAGCTTTTATTGCCTTTGTCTACATGGCAGTGTAGCAGGTGGCTAAGATCATAATGGGAACATAGCGTACTCTTTTCCTGCTTATAGGCTGCCTAAGCTAGCCTCTGTTCTCTTAACATCTCCACACAGCAGTGCCCTTGAAGCTACGAAAAGAACAGGATGGACCAAAAACCCGTCCCTCTCAGACGGCCTTTTGTCTTTTGCCACGTGACCAAGTTACTCAGAAACAAGAGAGGAAAAACTCTGGCTTCTTCTTACATGAGAGAAACAGACAGTAGAAATGTACAGGTTTAAGGCTCATACAGCACATGTGCTTAACAACGTTTGTCATTTTCCCCCATAGATGGCACCACTTTGATAGAGCCATCAGTTTGTATTTGTGGAGCAGATGTGATCAGAGAGGCTGTAATCAATTAGCGAGAAGGGTGCAAAGTGGCTAGACATGGCTGGGATGGGTCGGCTGATGGACACGCACTAATGAGCAGAATAAGAAGGAAATACTCTAAATAGCTGCCCGGAGATGGAAAAGGTTAAACCATCCAAGTAAGCACATTGATACATAGCACTTTCTTTTGCAGTAGTTGTTTATTTACAACATGGTCATGAGAAAACTATAGTCAAAGAGGTGTGCAGCGTAATTGGGTAGCCAAGACTCAAATGTAAGTGTCACGCCCTGGCCATAGAGAGGCTTTTATTCTCTATTTTGGTTAGGCCAGGGTGTGACTAGGGTGGGCATTCTATGTTCCTTTTTTCTATGTTGTTGTATTTCTTTGTTTTTGGCAGGGTATGGTTCTCAATCAGGGACAGCTGTCTATCGTTGTCTCTGATTGAGAACTATACTTAGGTAGCTCTTGCCCACATGGGTTTTGTGGGTAGTTGTTTTCTGTTGAGTGTTTGTATTTGCACCAGACAGAACTGTTTCGGCTTCGTTTGCTCACTTTTTTTGTATTTTCAGTGTTCTATTCAAATTAAACAATATGAACACGTACCACACTGCACCTTGCCGTTACAGAACTACCCACCACCAACGGACCAAGCAGCGTGGTAAGGAGGAGCAGAGGGTTCGGGACTCCTGGACTTGGGAGGAGATATTAGACGGTAAGGGACCCTGGAGTCAGGCTGGGGAATATCGCCGCCCGAAAGCTGAACTGGAGGCGGCGAAAGCGGCGAGGCGGTGATATGAGGTAAGGCAGCGCAGCAGGCACGAGAGGCAGCCCCCAATTTTTTTGGGGGGGGGGGGGGCGGCACGGGGAGATTGGCAGAGACAGGCGATAGACCTGAGCCAACTCCCCTTGCTTACCGGAAGCAGCGTAGTACTGGTTGGGCACCGTGTTATGTGGGGAAGCGCTGGTGTCACCAGTGCGCGCTCATATCCCGGAGCGCTATAGGCCAGCCCCCCACAAGTGCCATGCGAGAATAGGCATCCAGCCAGGGCGGATTGTGCTAGCCCAGCGCGTTTGGTCTCCGGTGCGCCGATTCAGCCCAGGATATCCTGTGCCGGGTCTGCGTACCGGGTCTCCAGGGCACTGGGAGGGTGCTGTTCATCCTATGCCTGCACTCCGCGCATGCCAGGCGAAAGTGGGCATTGAGCATAATGGAGAGGTGCGAGTGGTAAGCACCAGTGCTCCCCCACAGCCCGGTTCGACCTGTGCCTGCACTCTGGAGTGGCCGGGCTAAAGTGGGCATTCAGCCTGGAGGAGTGGAGCCAAGGCTGCGCACCAGAGCTCCAGTGCTCCCCCACAACCCTGTTTATCCAGTGCCTCCTCTACGCACCAGGCCTCCGGTAGGTCTCCCCAGCCTGGTGGGCCCTGTGGCAGCCCCACGCACCAGGCAATCTCTGCGTCTTCTCCATCCAGAGCCGCCAGAGCCGCCCATCAGTCTGGAGCTGCCAGAGCCGCCTGTCAGTCTGGAGCCGCCAGAGCCGCCCGTCAGTCCGGAGCCGCCAGAGCCGCCCGTCAGTCCGGAGCCGCCAGAGGCGCCCTCCTGTCCGGAGCCGCCAGAGCCGCTCTCCTGTCCGGCGCCGCCAGAGTCGTCCTCCTATTCGAGGCCCGCTGCAAGGGTCCCCAGTCCGGGGTCGGCAGTGAGGGTCACCGCTCCAGAGGCACCACCTAAGTGGGCCAAGGCTAAGGTGGAGTGGGGTCCACGTCCCGCGCCAGAGCTGCCACCGCGGATAGATGCCAACCCAGACCCTCCCGTATGGGTTTAGGTTTTGCGGCCGGAGTCCGCACCTTTGGGGTGGGGGGGTGGTGGTGGTGGTGGGGGGGGGGGGGGGGGGGGGGTACTGTCACGCCCGGCCCTTAGTTCCTTTTTTATGTCTCTATTTTGGTTTGGTCGGGACGTGAGTTGGGGTGGGCATTCTATGTTTTCTTTGCTGTGTGTCTGGCCTGGTATGGTTCCCAATGAAAGGCAGCTGTCTATCGTTCTCTCTGATTGAGAACCATACTTAGTTAGCCTTTACCCACCTGGTGTTTGTGGGTAGTTGTTTCCTGTTTTGTGTTTCCACCTTTCAGGACTGTTTCGATTTTTTATTTCTTACATTCACGTTGTTATTTTGTATGTTTGTGTTCAGTGTTAATAAATTATCATGGACACTTACCACGCTGCGTTTTGGTCCGATCCTTCCTACTCCTCATCCGATGAAGACGAAGATCGTTACAGTAAGCATGTTTAAGGAGGATAAATTGTGTCAAATACAGTTATGTTGTTCTTCATTATGAGTGGACCAACAGAAAAGCAGAACCATACTCTACTAAGAATAGTGGAGAAGCCACCGCTCACCTGTTTTTACTAGTAAAATGCATATTAAGCTCTTACATGAGAATTCATCATCTCACCTGCATTTAGGTATTATCCTCCGAATATTGTTCAGCAGTTTTATGCACAGTACGATGACAAGGAAGCACGAGACAAGTTATCAAGTTGCGAAAAAGTCCCTTCAGTCTTTCCCTTCAGTTCCACACTTCAAAGATCTGAGCTAAATGTGAACAGACTGAAACGTGTAACAGGAGGAGAGTACCCGGGCATTTGTGACATGGAGGGGAAGATCAGTGTACGCCCCTGAAAGCCTGTTCCTTTGATCTCTCCACCCCCTGCTCTCTTCACTGGGACTATGGGAGAAACTTAGGGCTGACCACTACAAGAGCATCCAGGTTGAAGGAGCAACAAAGGAAGATATGTGAAGCAGGTCTGCCAGTGAGCCAAGCCACACACACATGCATGCACAGGTTTAAGAATTGATTACCAATTGATTTCACATACAGTGGAAAGACTGAACAATGCATTTCTGTTGGCAATCAGTTTAATGATCATACAGCATTCATATGTCACTTTTGATCCATTTTCAAAAACAAATCACCACAACCCATTTGGCCATAGTCATGCATTTACACACAAAAATCATACATTTTATGGAACCGTATCTTTCAAATTCAAATTGAAATGAGAAAATCGTCCTGGTTTTGATGGCGTGTGTAGACTGCTGGCCTTTCTCGGGGCAATTGGTGGTGGGCAATCAGGATTATTCATACCCTTGATTCAGCCTGATGGCTAGAATGTTTCGGCACAGGATTTAACATCTCATGTAACTGAGGCCAGATAATGAACAACGGTGACTGCCACGGCCCTGGAGGATCGTGGTACTGCATGGGGATTAGGACCCAGCTTGACGTATAAACACAATCGGTCATAGCATGACGCTGTTGGACTGTTGGACCTCAGTGGAGTAGGAGAGTGTGAAAGAAACCTTACTCATACATTAGCTTAATATTTCCAATATGTTGATGTGGCTTGTGCAGAGACTCCTGTGGTATGCTGGAGCCACATCCACCAGCCCTATTTATCATGAAGCCATGCTGAATCAATACAGCACTAAGCTCCATCCATGCTTCATGCTCTGGATGAATAGAAATTGAATCCACTCCATATGCCCCACAGAGTAAGCACGGCAAGCGGCCATGATATTGCATGTCATTAGCTAAATACTGCTATGATTTAGTCTTGTGGTTGTGTGTGTCATCTGTGTGCGCATGTGTGCACATCAATCTTTTAGGATTTCTGCTTTACAGATGTTTGAGATATTTTTTGCCATGTCCGTAATATAAAATGTCAAACTTTTTTCATGAAAGCTTTTAAAACGTTTGATTTCACCTGAAATGGGCATTTGCTGACATCTGAGTTTACAATGAATTCCTCCCAAACTCAACCAGCCTCTGGCGGTTTCTGTCTTGCATATTTGTCCAGAGAACTTTGTTTTCTATTCAGTGGGGTTATGTTAAAACTGGGTCTTCAATACCGAAGTGGTTGGTCAAACACAGGGTCAGTTTGTCAGCATACGAGCTGTCACGCGGGACTAGGTGGGTGCAGGGATCAGACGCAGAGAGAGAGAGTAACTGAGTTGAAGTGCTTTACTCTTGCACACCAAAATAATAAGCCCAACAAAATACAGGGCGCAGGACACTATACAAGACAACCCAAAAACCACAGAGTGTCAAGTAAAGGAAATAAAATACACCACGACCTAACATGCTCACACTTAACATAAAGACAATCCCACACAAAACAAGGGCGAGTCAAACTACTACATATAGGGAAGCTAATTAAACCAAAATAAACACAGGTGAAACTAATAAGACAAAACCAACAGACAAACGAAAAAGGGATCGGTAGCGGCTAGTAGGACGGCGACGACGACCGCCGAGCACCGCCCGAACAGGCAGGGGAGCCAACTTCGGCGGAAGTCGTGACACGAGCAACCAAATACTGAATGGAATTGAAATGAAAGTGAGCACCTAAGGCAAAACAAAAGTATCACAGTTCAACTTCAGTCTAAGAAAATCACACATGGAATTGTCTAACATCTCCCAAACACTCACTTTCTCTGATTTCCAACTGAGCTGAATGTCCACAAGTCTCATGTCATGTAGCCAAATGTCAATCACACACACACACACCAGAACTCAATTTTCGCTCCTGCCATCACTGTGAGTCCACGGTCACCTTTACCTTCAGGAAGGAAAAAAAAGAGTCCTCCCCAAACCGTAACACTGTTATTAGCAAAGTGACAGCTACGGGATGGTTTCCTGCTATCTAGCAGGGGCTGCAAAGCAAACTGACTTGGGAGAACAATCCATTGTTGTCTTGCCCTTATCTCGTCATCTTGTCTATCACTTTCATCTTCATCTGACTTTCATCTGGTGGAGGGTAAATTGAAAAAAGCAGTGGAGAGGAATATGAGGTACTGTACTGGTCAGTGGAGTGGAAGGTTAGATTCATAGGCTTTTCCCTTGCAAAGCCGGTGGGATTCAGATGCATTTTTGGGCTAAAACTGTGAGAATGCTATGTGGGAGGATACTAGCCTTTTCAATAAGGAAGTTATCAAACTAAATTGTGTTAATAATTTTTTTCCCATGGTAGACTGTTTTTGACAATAACAAATTGGTATCTGTTTGACAAAAAAAAAGCTAGATTATACAACTTTAACAGTGATAAACAATGAGAATGTTAACTAATTAGCTAAAACATACAAAATATAATATGTCACCTAGCTAATAGTTCTTGATAGCAGAGCTAACATGATATTATACCTTTTGGATACACAAGACTATAGTGTCTGCATCTGAGTCATGTTGAGAATTCTGGAAACTTGAAAGTCACGTATGTGCAGTCAACCTTAAACTGATACGTGTTTCAAACCCCGTGTTCACTCTCACTGACGAGACACCATATCTATGTTCTTTTATGTTTTCGTAAATAATTTTAATTTACAGAAAATTCCCTTGGCAGGTCGATAAGAGTGGGGGGAGGCAGGGACAGAACAAACGCATTGTCTGAGTTGATGTGATTTTTCTTCTGTTATCTTGTTCCTCTCCTCTGTGTCAGCAAGCTGTCTGGCCTATCACAGGATCGGGCACACATACATCGCCGCTTCGGCCATCCAACACATTTCTCCATTATTTCTGTCACAGGAGATTGCGAGGGCTTTCCTTTTGTGTTTTCGGCACAGCTCACCTGCTCAGCTGTTTCCCCCTGCATGACACTACACTCCAGATGAAATTCTGGCTGTGTAATCTGTCACTACTGTCATAGTGGTAGGATGTTTACTTTGGCCAGCTCTGCCACACACTGAGATATAGACATAATTACATTTATCTGAATGTCGACAATGCCATATTTAAAAGTTACAGAGTCACTCATGGACACAAATATGCCATGGCATATTATATGACAAAGACTTGATTAAATAAACTGTATGTTTTCCAATGTTTTTTCTCACCCATACTCAGTCACTTTGATTGTGTTGTCAGTGGAAAAGATTTGTTCAATAAAAAGATGATCGAAATGAATGCTGCTGTTTTTACTATCTCCTGTTCCAGATTCAACTTTGAACTGACAAGATGGAGCCTGAAAGCCTCTATTAAACTATCAATAACATGGGAGCTCAGTTAGACAATCAAATGCGGTCTCCTAGGTTAATACTGGCCAAACATTTCAATATGTCATTCAATGTCCAGCATCCTTCAAGACAGGTTTCTGATAGTTCTAAGAACACGTCACTACAGACAGCTTGTCAGAGAATAAAAAATGTCATTGATATTTGCTTCCTGTTAGAAAGTCCTCTATACAAATGAACTATGGCACTTTGTTTTGATTCAATCTGTAAAATTATTTTATTTTAAGGTCTCTGTTTACCATCACTGCTGTTCAGCAATGGGCAATATGGTGTGTGTGAATATTTGTGTACTTGGGTGCATTCACATGCAGACGTGTTTGTGCATGCTTGTTTGTTTTAAGATCAGCAGTAATGACAAATCTGGGAGTCTCTCAGTTCAGCGTGACAGACCACCTTGCCTGTTCTTTTTGCTAAAACCATTACCTCCATCACCCATGCTGCACAAATGTACGATTTTATGAGATGTTAACCTAGAACTGTAAAATAAACTTCAGATTCATTGATTCCCATCATGGATAAATGTCTCCTTTCCCAGGTTAGTCTAAAATACAATATTTATTCATGGCTAGCAGTCAGATGGACATGATTCATGAACCCTGGAAAATCGGCCCTCCTAGTCGCTACGGTAACAGCTCGGCAAAGCCAAGGTAAACCTGCTGTGCTTTTATTGGTTGGAGGACAGTGAAGATGCTAAAGACTATGGCACAGGACCCCAGGTGTTCTTTGAGACAGGTTCATGTCACCTACAAGGTAATCAGCCTTTTTCAAACAATCAGATGTTTGGACACACTCTGTTGATTCTATATGTGTGTAGAATGTCTATAGGGCACTGTAGGAACACTTCCCATGATAAAATAACACAGGCTAGCCTAGCATACAAGGTGGATATGAGATTACGTTTATCTACTAAATGGATAATAGCAGCGTTTAGACAGACAAGCGCAATTCATATATTTTTTCCATTAATTGGTCTTTTGACTAATCACATCGGATCTTTTCACATCAGGTCTTTTTCAGAGTTTACTGATTGGTCCAAAAAACAATTAGTGAAAAAAATGTTAGAATTGGGCTGCCTGTCTAAACACAGCATTATAGCTGACAGGGACAGAGGAGGGGGTATTCTCTCACCTAAACCATTTAAATGCAAAGTATTGAGACACAGAAGGGAACTATCAGGGAACTATCAGTGTGACTAGCTTGGTGAGAACACACTGGCTCTTTGTGTATGAGATGATATCATTGAAAGCAGTGGTTTACACTTTATAAACCAAATGTTTCCACAGTGCACTGGACAACTGGCACAGGGTTTGATTTAGATGCTGTGATATAACACTGCTTTGACACATTGCATCTCAATGAAGATGTTATACAGAGAGTGAGTCATGGCTGGCAAATCTACTATTACATGGGAGGGAAAATGGACTCACGAATTCAGTCACACAAAACCTTGTAAGAAGCATATTCATTGGAAAAGGACCCGTAAGTAAGCATTTCACTGTAAGTCTACACCTGTTGTCTACGAAGCATGTAACAAATACAATTTGATATTGTCAGCAAATACATGACAGTAACAAACAAAAAAAATCCTGGTACCTAATGTGAAAAGTATAAAAATGTACGCACTAACTACTGTAAGTCTCTCTGGATAAGTGTCTGCTAAATTACTCAAATATAAAGGTACAATTTCTTTATGACATATGAGAATAGAATGCCTTTAATTAAAACAGATGGTATGAATGTTAATTTAATATTCATCCAACTCTAGGATTTGGAAACTTTTGTAAGGTGTGCTGTTTCCGTTAGGTCTCATAGCAACTGTGTTACCATCTGCCCTCCTGAATTTCAAGCAGTCCTGTTTGTTCTTAAGTGAGCAAGAAAAAGATATGTGGGGGAAAAAGGAGGCGTATCTAATCTCCAAAGAAACCAAATTGCACGAAGGGCTCTGTTACCTCAGAGTCAAGCTTTACAGGAGGGTCACTATGAGCATATCTCTAATGAGATTTAGCTCACTACAAAGCGCTGATTCTTCTTTTCAATTAGCACTCAATCTCCAGATCAGCAGCTCTGTTACAGAAGCCATTATCACCAGGAACTCCACCGGGAGGAACATCCATGGCAACAGGTCTGTAAATTCACAAAGGGTAGCCATTTGGACAATCAGAACGTGGTCTTTGCCTTCCGACATCTCCATCACGACTCTGCTTCCCCTCATACTGTGTCAAATCTCAACTGACCCATGTCACAGTGACTGGAGTGCAGTGGCTGTCAGTACCATTTAAGATGAGGGAGGATCATATTTTTTTAATGATCATGGCCTTATTTCTATTACAGCATATTGGATGACTGTCATTCATATTCCATTCACTCCGCTCATGGTAACATTGGCTACTACATGATACTCAAATTACCCATCATGAGGTTGCTACAACCTAGCCTATGAATGAAGGTTTTCAACTTATGTGCACATGTCGAGAGATTTGAGTAATCAACACCACCTTGCATACTCTTCGTTTAGTTTTCTTCCATTTAAGAAATGGTTTTCAACAGAATCGGAGGAATGAATACACCCTTGATCAAACCGAACACAGTTCACTTTCTTAGCAGCCACATAAAAACAGCAGGATCACTTTGCTCATTGTATATATATAATTCCTTCTTGCAACTATCTATGCGAGGGTTCCCTCAAATGTGGTTTTATTTGCCCCCCCCCCCAAGTATTCCGAGCAAAAAATATATATTTTTTGACAATTTTCACCTTTGGACATAGCCACAATGTCTCCATCAATATCTTAGTGTGTTATCAGCCATTGAAGATCACCGAATGTGCTGGCGAACACAAACTCTGTTCTCTAACAGACGCCAGGAAATCAAATCAAATGTATCTTAATTTTGTAAATATTATCTCAAGTATTCCCATGCATAATAGAGAGACGTGATTGTATACAAATCACAAGGTTTGAAATGATGTTTTCGTCAAAGATAATTTTTTGGAGGAATCTTGCGGTCAATCTGCGGTCTACAAACGATTTGTAATTATGTTCCTTGACCATGTGCTCAAGATATTAAAAAAAACGGACCCTCGGCTGAATCTAGTTGATGATGATCCCTGATCTACGCGCTCTCCTCCTCTCACCTTTTCCCTTTGCTTGTGGACTTCAGTGCACAACACATCAGCTGTCTGTGACGAGGCGTAAAAACCTTTCCAAGCCAAACCTACATATCATAACCACTAACCACTAGACGCACGGGACTAGTATTACTAGGGAATGTTGGTTATGTAATTATTACCCCAGAATGAAGGGTTTTTTCCAGGCAATAACAGGGCTACACTGATAACTTGAGCTTGGTTCTCAAGTTTCTAAACCATACAAAACCATCTTTGGTATAGTGTCGCTATAATATTTGAATTGAGGAAGTGTGATCATAATCATTAGGATATTTTTGCGATCTGCAATCCGTCTTCAATCCCCCCTATACAGTGCAGATGCACTTGAGATGCGTTTTAAGGCTATGGCTGAGAATATGAATTTATAATTTCCAAATGTTTAGGTAAATTGTATGCTGCTTTGCAATCTACACTGAACAGAAATATAAATGCAACATGGAAAGTGTTTGTCCCATGTTTCATGAGATGAAATAAAAGATCCATGACATGTTCCATATGCACAAAATAGTTATTTCTCTCAAGATTGTGAACAGAGTGGGATTATAATATTCTGCCAGGCATAAACTATGGACAATGAACACAATTGAATTTTATCGATGGCAATGTGAATGTATAAAGATACATTGACAAGATCCTGAGGCTCACTGTCATGCCATTCATCCGCCCCGTCACCTCATGTTTCAACATGAGAATGCACGGCCCCACATCGCAAGGATCTGTACCTAAATCCTGGAAGCTGAAAATGTTCATCCATGGCCTACATACTCACCAGACATGTTTGGAATGCGCTGGATCGACGTGTATGACAGCGTGTTCCAGTTGCCGCCAATATCCAGGGACTTCGCACAGCCATTGAAGAGTGACAACATTCCACAGGCCAAAATCAACAGCCTGATCAACTCTACACAAAGGAGATGGGGCAAATGGTGGCCACACCAGATACTGACTGGTTTTCTGATCCACACCCGTACCTTTTTTTTAAAGGTATCTGTGACAAACAGATGCATATCTGTATTCCCAGTCATGCGAAATCTGTAGATTAGGGCCTAATGAATGTATTTCAATTGACTGATTTCATATATGAACTATAACTCAGTAAAATATTTGAAAGGGTTGCATGTTGCGTATATATTTTTGTTAAGTATATGAACAGCAAGGGTTACATAACTGAATATTTTTACTGATGCATTTGGCAATATTCAATTCATTCATTAATATGCACAAAACATATAAATAAAAGGATTCACTGTGAAAGTCCATACATGTAGGCCCTCCATATATAGGCTATACACAGCACTTTGTTCAATTTATCAAATCAGTTATTTTCTTGATCAAACTTAGACATTTCTCTCAAAACACAGTCATAACGATTCACACAGGACTAGTATTTTCAAAGGACCTTGGAGTTTGTCAAAAAAAACAGTAGATTAGTCTGACATGGCAGATTACTGACATGGCAAATTCGGACGGGACTAAAATGACAGAAGTGGTGTTTTGTGATCATGCACATAACTATTTTACCCGACCTCCCCCAGTAAATCCCGCCCGAATAGGACTATAGTCATCATAGCTACTAGAACTAATGCATTAGTAAATCCGCTACATTCATGCAGTACAGTATACTGTCAGAAAGCTGTTTAGCGGTTACACCGGCTAGCCCCGGTGACAATATAATAATAAAACAAAAAGCTTACTTGGAAGACTTCCTGTGTTGGCCATAACCAGCTAGCTAATATAGCATCCCTCTATGTTTGAGCCAGGTGTTTGAATGGGCTAGCTAAGTGAAATTGAAAGTAAAACAAAAATAAAACCAAATCTCTCTCTCGCTTATCCTTAACTTTGGAAGAAATTAATATGTTCAAAACTGTTGTCTTTCTCTCACTTTGAATCAACTACTCTCCACAATGTATGCACTGCGGTGCTAGCTAGCTGTAGCTTATGCTTTTAGCACTAGATACATTTTCTGATCCTTTCATTGGGTGGACAACATGTCAGTTCATGCTGCAAGAGCTCTGATAGGTTAGAGGACGTCCTCTGGAAGTTGTCATAATTACTGTGTAAGTTTGAGGATGGGGGTGAGAACTATGAGCCTCCTAGGTTTTGTATTGAAGTCAATGTACCCAGAGGAGTACAGAAGCTAGCTGTCCTCCAGCTATACCATGATGTTACCCTACAGAGTGCTGCTGAGGCTACTGTAGACCTTCATTGCAAAACAGTGTGTTTTAGTCAATGATTTGAATATATGTAGTATAGTTTTATCTAAAAAGGATGACTTTTTTAATGTTTCACTATTTGAATCTTTACCAAATTCACCGAGGAGGATTGTCCTCCCCTTCCTCCACTGCTGGAGTGGCTGTTGACCGGTGAAATGAATAGCACTAGTTTACTGAACCCTGATGCCCCATTACTGTAAGGTGTATAATATGCAATGGATGGCAAACAACGGGTTGCCAAATGAACAGGTTCAATTTGTCCTTTTTTCAGCAGTTGCAAGCCTAAAGGATATGGATGGTTGCAGTCTTGGAGAAGTCCTGTGTCCAAATGAATGCACTGTTCACTGTATAAGTAATTCAACTCAGAATAAATGCTTTCTCATACTCATGGTGACGTTGCAATTACTCATTCTGAACATTTCCCACTCTGAACGAACAGCTTAACCATGGATCATCTCATCCAATGCACCATGATCCATCGGGCCAAAATTATTTAATTGCGAGCACATTATTTTACATAATACTGAGCAAATTGCTGTGTTTTTGCATTAAATCTTCTTTCCTCTGACAAGATTTTGAATAATAATTTGTCAGCGTTAAATCCCATATTCCCATTTATTCAACCGTAACCCTCTTTCTGAATTAATCTATAGAATGAATGACGTGAAGAATGGTATAGTCTTACAGAGCCAACAACAGCGGAAAAAAAACATTGTTATGCCTACTCCATCACCCCTTCTTTGTGACCTCCAAACGGGATGTGAATTTAAAAAAAAGATAGTTCAATATTAAAACAGGAACCCCTACATAAGTGTCCCTGAAGAGAGGGACCTTGTTGTTCAGAAATAAAGAAAACACAACAGGAGCTGGCTGCTAGGGAGCACTCTCTCCTCCATTGGAGAGGGGGAGAGAGAGAGAGAGGCAAAGGGAAACTGCTTCATATCCAGTACACAAATGTACATTATCAGGAATACATTTGAGTGGAGAGCCAGGGGGGAGGCACTGGAACGGAGAATGCAATCTCTAGTGTAGGCGGTTCTGTATAAGAAATGAGACATGGTTCCCTAAAAAATGCATTGTTTCTCACTTTTACTTTATCTTCACAAAGACACACCAGAGAACTAGTGCACTGAGTGAGGGGAGGTGATGCACAGTCTATGAAGCGCTGAAGCACAGAGTGTTCAGAAATGCATTGCTTTTGCCTTTCATTAGTTCAATGGGATCAACCCGATGTTGTGCGGTACAGAGAACAGTGTGTGTTTGCCAGCACTTTCGGTGCTCTTCAATGGCCGATAACACACTAAGATATTGATGGAGATGTTGTGGCTATATCTATGGAAATAGATCTCACTCAGATGTTCTCAGAGACTGTGGGTGGCCTCTTTGATATCTTATCTCTCTGAGTCAGTTGAATAGGTTAGGCCTCGACCTGTAACATTCTACTGACAGATCCAGATAGCAAAGGGCATTGTCCTGGAATGACCATGAGTGGCTGCTATTTGAGTCACAGCTTGCAGAGTCAGAGGTCAAGGCTGAGTCATGGTGGGTTGAGGATGTACTCTGGAAAAACTGCAGTCCAAGCACACTTTGCATTGCTCAGCATGAGAGAAGTGCCTTAGGGGTGGTCCTATCTGGCTCATTCAGCCATCCTCATGCTATGTCAGAGTGAATATGATTGCTGCCCTCCTGCCCTGCCTGTGCTTTTTTTTCCTCGGGTTTTGTTGACATCCAGTATTGTGGACAAACACTCATCACCAGTGTCTAGTGGACGAACAACAAATGATTACAACCTGTTATGGATCGGTGTCCTGTCTACGGGACAGTTGTTACTCAATTAGCATAATGTGACGTCATCGTTTTTTAACAAAACACTTTTTTTGGTACATATAAGTGTCTTATATGGGCAGAAAGCTTACATTATTGTTAATCTAACTACATTGTCCAATTTACAGTAGCTATAAAATAAATAAAATAATACCAGGCTAGTGATTGAGGAGAGTGCACAACAACAAAACACTTTTGTCACCGCGACAGGTTTGATACATTCACATCTGAAGGAAACTATTTACTTTCATTCTGAAATCTTGCTCTGATGTCATCCTAAGGGTCCTAGAGATAACACGTAGTGTAGTTTTGTTAGATAAAATCATGTTTCATATCCTAAAAAGGTCCATATAGTATGCACTATCGATTTTCTATTTCCACTCGTTCAACTTGTAAAGAAATCTGTGAAAATCGAACGCTAAACGTTGTTTCAACCAGTCAAATTACGCCCGCATTTATTCCTCAGACACTCTAAAAAGTAACCAGCCTTTGCTATATCATTCTGCATTCAGTATATCCACTGGAAAGCCAATTTTAGCCAGGAAGGTACAACATCATTGCGCGCCAAAGACACTTGATTAAAGACACTTGTTCACTTGATTAACTGTATCTCTGTCAAATGACCATCTATCGTGTTGAAAACTAGCTAGCTAGATAGCCAATGAGCTGTGCTTTACGAGAGTGGGTGGAAACCCTTTGTTCTTCACACCATCTTTCAGCTTACCACGCGCTATGAGTCTACTGTCGTTTGGACATTTCGGAAAGAGCATGCCGAAGTGCGTTTAGCATATCTGTGAGTTATGAAAACTAAGTGTTTTGCAATTTTTTATCTTACAATATGGCTACTAATACTAGAAAAGCTATATCAAAGTCCAGGTATATTGATTTTGGATGATATTCTAGCAGAAATCTACTGGGAAAGTGTCATACACAACAGCTAAAGCAGAGGACGCTACCTTATACTGGTAAGTAAAATACCAGTCTTTATATTTATATTGTAAATCCGAAACCACAACATGTCAAAGTCAACATACAATGCGCATTGGTCTAACACACTGCAGTACCTGGATCGAATCCAGGCTACATCATATCAGACCGTGATTGGGAGTCCCAAAGGGTGGCGCACAATTGTCCCAGCGTTGTCCGGGTTTGGCCGGGGTAGGGATCATTGTAAATAAGAATTTGTACCGACTTGCCTGGTTAATAAAAATAAAAATAAATAATTTGCACAGACACTTCACCATGGTGTTCTCCACTTTATATATATGTTTATAGATGTGTTGTTTATTTGATGTATTGCTAAAATAAAGGCTCAATAAAATAAGCAATAAACTAGAGTTCTTACTGATTTATTTATTTATTATCTTCAATAGTGGTAAAGACTGACTTCAAAGAGACCACATTCAAGTCCTCCATCCCCCACTTAGTCTGACTGCTGCTCTCTCTATCTCCACAAACCCCGCCCTACCATATAGAGGTGTGAATACCCAGCCAGCCTACAAGTAGAGGATGGTACTGTAAGTGCTTTACAGCAGAAAGAGACTTGGGACCAGCAGCACAATCTTGTGTAGAGGGTGTTCTAAATACTGTCATTGTAAATAGTGTGTACATTTATTATATTTATTTTTTACTTTGTGTCTGGTTTGTGGTGTGTTGGCTGCTAACTTGGCCCTTAAATATTTCACTTATGTGTTTGGAGACATTGGATCAGCATTCTTGTCGCGTCTACTGTTAGTACATTATATGCAGGGAAGCTAATGAGTCATAATGTATGACATTCCTGGGAGTGTGTAAACTATTAGCATAACATTTTTGTATGTTTATGGTTATGTTATTGAAAATGTATCAATATACCAATCGGCCACTTGGGTACATTTGGGCAAATCGTGAAGGACACCTGGGTGACTTCATACTACATGTCATGTCACTTGCTCATCCTTGAAGTTATTAGGCTGAAACTTTGCACATACACTGTTACCATTTTGTGGATGTCATTTAAATGACGCCTTGCCTCCTAGCTGATTGTTTTTTATCTTGCATTTCAAAGATATTACAAAAAAATACTAAACAGTTTTTTCTTTGTATTTTCTTTTACCATATCTAATGTGTTATTCTCCTACATTCATTTCACATTTCCATGAACTTCAAAGTGTTCCCTTTCAAATGGTATCAAGAATATGCATATATCCTTGCTTCAATGCCTGAGCTACAATTACATGTGGGTATGTCATTTTACAGCAGAAAGAGACTTTAGGTGAAAATTGAAATGTGCTGATCCTTAACCCTTGTTTAGTCTTAACATACTCCCCTTGTCCTAGGGCAAAAAAATTACCCACATTCACTAACGCCCTAAAATAAGCAGCTTCATTGAATTTTAAACCCAAAATCTATTTTACATGAAGAAACAACCTGTCATTCATCACAAACTTTGTGACTATCTGGGGTTCCCCTCTTCACAATGGAGAAAGACTACTTTTAAAAATCAGTGGACACCACTCGTTTGTATTACAACACCCCTGTCATAATTGTTTTTATTGCTAAAGGTACTACATAGGTGTAAAAAAAAAAATTGGTAAAAGATAGCATTTGTATAGCCTTTAGAAAGTAGCAGACATGTGCAGAAAGTAGTTTTGAATAGGTTTTATTGAAGGGAAACAATAAGTCTTGAACTTTTTTGGCAACATAGTAATATATTCTTATATACTGTACAATGAGGAATTCAATTACAAAATACTAGTCTTCTCCCATTTTTTTAACCATTGCCCCCACCCTCAAGGTGGATAAACAATAAATAAGATAGCTACAAAACAAAAGTGTGAAGATCATAAATCAATCAACTCTAATTACATGGACTTTGGAGATGTATTTCTCACATGTGCAGCACATAGTATTTGTTTTACAGTCCTTCTTTGTAGGGCAGAATTGGCATCTCCTCTTATCTGCCCCAGCTGCAGCCTCAGGTGGATCAGGAAAAGATTCACCCCTCTGAACAGCTTTCACAAGCGCTGCAGAGGCTTTTGTGCAGGGGAGGCACTCCCTTCTTTGAATGTGTGGGGTTACAAGTGCCTTTCTCAGTTGCTCCAGGAACACCCTCCTCTTGTTTCCGTTTATCAGGCATCCAGGTAGGGTTGACCTTGTTCCATATCACAAAGGCATTGTATGAGGACACATCAATGATGTTATGGAAAATGACCAGGGGCCAGCGGGCAGTCATCCTCCTGCAGCTGTAAGTTCCATTCACCTTATCCAGGTTTGTTCTTTCTAACCGTGCCAACCATGGTGATCTTCCTCTTAAGGAGCTTCTGGCTGAGTTCATAAGAGGTGAAGAAATTGTCACACGTGACATTGTGCCCCCTCAGTCCATCTGTCACATCAAGCACAACCCACATCCCCTGGTTCTTCTCTGGGCCTCCACTGGTCAGCTTCCCTGTGTAGACTTGCAACTTCCAAGCATAGCTGGCTTGTGCGTCACAGGCCTGCCATACTTTGCTAACTTGCTGGGCATATACTAACTTGCTGGGCATAATTAGTATCAGTGTCACAGAAAACAATCTCATAAATCAATGATATTACAGCAATACATATTCATATTATTTACATTAGATGTGAAAATTTACCTCTGAATGGAACCAGTTGCCTATCCACTGTTACTTCACCTACTGGAGAGCTCTTCTTTGTCTACACCCATTCAGCATTGTTCACACCCTCTTAAGCTTTAGCCCCACCCATCCCTTTAAGGGTTGATTTGAGCTTTTGGTCCTAAGAACAGCAGTCAAGCACCCAAGCTAACTGGCTAACGTTGGCTAGCTTGCTAGCTACTACCAGACACGAATGATAGAACAGTTCAATGACCATTTACTCTCCCTAACAGAGCAGGATAGGCTGTTTTTATGTTATCTAAAGCGTTGGTGACTGCAACTGTGCTGCTGGCAACAATATACGCTTTTGTGCCAACGTTTACTGACTCCGGCCATATTCAACGGGTGTTGATTGTTCGTAAATTTGTCAGATATTCTGCGCACTCAGACGAGAGTGCTCCGAAATCGGAGTAGATAGCCAGATCGAATTTACCAGCTACATCTATCAACAGTTGTTGCAGTGACATTCTATTGATATGGATACTTGCATAGTGGACTCTTTTGTTAAGACATTTAGCTAGCTAGCTTAACAATGAACCATAATTCATAATCATGATGTTACTACCCTGCATGAATCTCTTTCGTAGCTAACCAACCATGTTATCTAGCTAACATTAGGCCATAACTACCAAAGCAAATAGCTCTGAGATAGGAATAATAAGATCATACACGTAAAGTTAGCTAGTGAGCCAGCCAGCTAACATTAGCTAGCTAACAGTACACTTTAACTTGCAATGAAAACAACTTTAGGTCAATTAGAAACGTGTAAGATCTAACGTTGAAAATGTAGCTAGATATAATTTCTTACCCATATACATAATGGATGGATGCT
Organism: Oncorhynchus kisutch; assembly: GCF_002021735.2. Taxonomy (NCBI): domain Eukaryota; kingdom Metazoa; phylum Chordata; class Actinopteri; order Salmoniformes; family Salmonidae; genus Oncorhynchus; species Oncorhynchus kisutch. Next base: position 52,745,471 of record NC_034188.2, on the reverse strand, counting down.
TCTTTCTGTCACATATGCCAAGATTGCCCTTAGTTTGAAGATGTAATCCTGTGACAGGTGTTTTCTCCATCTCCTAAGCTATCATACTCTATTTCCACAGATTTCAAAACTCAGTCCTCCAGAATATGGAGAGTAACACTTATGCAGTTCTACTATGTGATAGATGTTTTTTAAAGCAGCGATAGACAGGATTACCAACACATACTGACCAGCTCAAATAGACAGAAAGCGTGCTACAGTTGAAGTCGGAAGTTTACATACACTTAAGTTGGAGTCATTATAAAACTCGTTTTTCAACCACTCCACAAATTTCGGCAAGTCGGTTAGGACATCCACTTTGTGCATGACAAGTAATTTGTTCAACAATTGTTTACAGACAGATTATTTCACTGTATCACAATTCCAGTGAGTCAGAAGTTTACATTCATTACGTTGACTGTGCCTTTAAACAGCTTGGAAAATTCCAGAAAATTATGTCCATGGCTTTTATCTGATAGGCTATTTGACATCATTTGAGTCCATTGGAGGTGTACCTGTGGATGTATTTCAAGGCCTACCTTCCAACTCAGTGCCTCTTTGCTTGACATCATGGAAAAAGCCAAATAAATCAGCCAATACCTCAGAAAAGGGATTGTAGACCTCCACAAGTCTGGTTCATTCTTGGGAGCAATTTCCAAATGCCTGAAGGTACCACGTTCATCTGTACAAACAACAGTACACAAGTATAAACACCATGGGAACACGCAGCCATCATACCGCCCAAGAAGGAGACATATTCTGTCTCCTAGAGATTAACATACTTTGTTGTGAAGAGTGCAAATCAATCTCAGAACAGCAAAGGACCTTGTGAAGATGCTGGAGGAAACAGGTACAAAAGTATCTATATTGTCACGCCCTGGTCAAAGTATTTTGTGTTTATCTTTATTATTTGTTCAGGCCAGGGTGTGACATGAGGTTATTGTATTGTCCTATTGGGGTTTTTGTAGGCATTGGGATTTGTGGTTGATTAGGGGTGTGTCTTGTATAGGCTTGGCTGCCTGAGGCGGTTCTCAATCTGAGTCAGGTGATTCTCGTTGTCTCGGATTGGGAACCGTATTTAGGTAGCCTGAGTTTCACTTTGTATTTCGTGGGTGATTGTCCTATCTGTCCTATCTGTACTCTCTGTTAGTTTGCACAAGTATAGGCTGTTTTCGGTTTTCGTTTATTGTTTTGTAGTGTTCGTGTTTAGTCGTGTTTACGTTTGTTTAAATAAACATGGATCGCAATCGACACGCTGCAGTTTGGTCCGACTCTCCTTCATCACAACTAGAACGCCGTAACAGAATCACCCACCACCAACGGACCAAGCGGCGTGTCAACAGGCAGGAGCAGCCGAAAGAGGAGAGGCAACAAAGGCAGCAACAGCGGTGTTATGAGGAGGTTATGGACAGCAGAAGCATGGAGTATACGACGTGGGATGAAATAGACAGGTGGGCGGCCGACCCAGAGAGAGTGCCTGATCCCGCCTGGAATTCGCTAGAGCAGTGCGAAGAGGGCTATAGGCGAATGGAGTTGGAGAAACAGACACGGCGGCGCAGAGCGAAACCCGAAAGTCACCCCAATAAATTTATTGGGGGGGGGGCTCAGAGGGAGAGTGGCTGAGTCAGGAGATAGACCTGAGCCAACTCTCCCTGTTTATCGTGAGGAGCCAAGGAGGAGACCAGAACCAGAGCCGGTGTTGGAGGTGAGCGAAACAGAGACTGTGAAGGAGTTAATGGGGAAATTGGAGGAGAGAGAAATGAGGGAGTTGCTGTGTTGGTGCTTTTTGCATGGGATTCGCCCGACGGAACGTGTTGGGGATTTGATGGCACCTGGGTTAGCGCTCCATACTCGTCCTGAGGTGCGTGTTAGTCGGCTGGTGAAGTTGGTGCCAGCCTCACGCACCAGGCCTCCTGTGCACATCCCTAGCCTTGCACGTCCTGTGCCAACACTGCTCTCAAGATCTCCAGTACGCCTTCACGGTCTAGCCCATCCTGTGCCACCTCCACACTCCAGTCCTCCGGTAGCAGCTCCCCGAACCAGGCTTCCTGTTTGTGTCCTCGATCCAGTACCACCAGTTCAAGCACTACGCACCAGGCCTTCAGTACGCCTCGCCTGTTCAGCGCAGCCAGCGCTTTTCTCCTCTCCTGCGCTGCTGGAGTCTCCCGCCTGTTTAGCGCAGCTAGAGCCTTTCTCCTCTCCTGCGCTGCCGGAGTCTCTCGCCTGTTCAGTGCAGCCAGCGCTTTTCTCCTCTCCTGCGCTGCTGGAGTCTCCCGCCTGTTTAGCACAGCCAGAGCCTTTCTCCTCTACAGCGCTGCTGGAGTCTCCCGCCTGTTCAGCGCAGCCAGAGCCTCTCTCCTCTCCTGCGCTGCCGGAGTCTCCCGCCTGTTCAGCGCAGACAGAGCTGCCAGCCTGCAGGGAGCAGCTGGAGCTGCCAGCCTGCATGGAGAAGCCAGAGCTGCCAGCCTATATGGAGCAGCCAGAGCTGTCAGTCTGTAAGAAGCCACCAGAGCTGTCAGCCTGCATGGAGCAGCCAGAGCTGTCAGTCTGCATGGAGCAGCTGGAGCTGCCAGCCTGCATGGAGAAGCCAGAGCTGCCAGCCTGCATGGAGCAGCCAGAGCTGTCAGTCTGCATGGAGCAGCCAGAGCTGTCAGTCTGCATGGAGCAGCCCGAGCTGCCAGTCTGCAAGGAGCTGTCAGTCTGCAAGGAACTGTTAGTCTGCAAGGAGGTGTCAGTCTGTAAGGAGCTGCCAGTCTGCAAGGAGCCGCCAGTCTGCCCAGTGCCGCCAGTGCCGCCAGTCTGCCCAGCGCCGCCAGTGCTGCCAGTCTGTCAGGATCAGTTAGATCCACCAGTCAGCCAGGATCCACCAGTCTGCCAGGATCCGCCAGAAGTGCCAGTCAGCCAGGATCCGCCAGAAATGCCAGTCGGCCAGTATCTGCCAGTAGTGCCAGTCGGCCAGGATCTGCCAGTCAGCCAGACTCTTCCAGATCCGCCAGTCAGCCAGACTCTTCCAGATCCGCCAGTCAGCCAGACTCTTCCAGATCCGCCAGTCAGCCAGACTCTTCCAGATCTGCCAGTCAGCCAGACTCTTCCAGATCTGCCAGACTCTTCCAGATCTGCCAGTCAGCCAGACTCTTCCAGATCTGCCAGTCAGCCAGACTCTTCCAGATCTGCCAGTCAGCCAGACTCTTCCAGATCTGCCAGTCAGCCAGACTCTTCCAGATCTGCCAGTCAGCCAGACTCTTCCAGATCTGCAAGTCAACCAGACTCTTCCAGATCTGCCAGTCAACCAGACTCTTCCAGATCTGCCAGTCAACCAGACTCTTCCAGATCTGCCAGACTCTTCCAGATCTGCCAGTCAGCCAGACTCTTCCAGATCTGGCAGTCGGCCAGGATCCGCCAGTCGGCCAGGATCTGCCAACCAGCCAGGATCTGGTAGATCTACCTACCTGCCTGAGCTTCCTCTCACTCCTGAGCTTCCTCTCACTCCTGAGCTTTCTCTCACTCCTGAGCTTTCTCTCACTCCTGAGCTTTCTCTCACTCCTGAGCTTTCTCTCACTCCTGAGCTTTCTCTCACTCCCGAGCTTCCCCTCAGTCCCGATCTGCTCCTCAGTCCAGTGGGTTTCTGGGTGAGGACTACTAGGCCATGGTCGGCGGAGAGGGTGGACTATCCAGGGACGAAGGGAGAGGGGATTAAGACGTTGACTGAGTGGGGTCCTCGTCCCGCGCCGGAGCCGCCACCATGGACAGACGCCCACCCGGACCCTCCCTATTGTTTTGAGGTGCGTTCGGGAGTCCGCACCTTAGGGGGGGGGGGTTCTGTCACGCCCTGGTCAAAGTATTTTGTGTTTATCTTTATTATTTGTTCAGACCAGGGTGTGACATGGGGTTATTGTATTGTCCTATTGGGGTTTTTGTAGGCATTGGGATTTGTGGTTGATTAGGGGTGTGTCTTGTATAGGCTTGGCTGCCTGAGGCGGTTCTCAATCTGAGTCAGGTGATTCTCGTTGTCTCGGATTGGGAACCGTATTTAGGTAGCCTGAGTTTCACTTTGTATTTCATGGGTGATTGTCCTATCTGTACTCTCTGTTAGTTTGCACAAGTATAGGCTGTTTTCGGTTTTCGTTTATTGTTTTGTAGTGTTCGTGTTTAGTCGTGTTTACGTTTGTTTAAATAAACATGGATCACAATCGACACGCTGCAGTTTGGTCCGACTCTCCTTCATCACAACTAGAACGCCGTAACATATATCCACAGTAAAACGAGTCCTATATCGACATAACCTGAAAGGCCGCTCAGCAAGGAAGAAACCACTGCTCCAAAACCTCCATAAAAAATCCAGACTACAGTTGTGGGCAGAATGAAAAAGCATGTGTGAGCAAGGAGGCCTACAAACCTGACTACACCAGCTCTGTCAGGAGGAATGGCCAAAATTCACCCAACTTATTGTGGGAAGCTTGTGGAAGGCTACCTGAAACATTTGACCCAAGTTGAACAATTAAAGGCAATGCTACCAAATACTAATTGAGTGTTTGTAAACTTCTGACCCACTGGGAATGTGATGAAAGAAATAAAAGCTGAAATAAATCATTATATTATTCTGACATTTCACATTCTTAAAATAACGTGGTGATCCTAACTAACATAAGACAGGACATTTTTACTAGGATTAAATGTCAGGAATTGTGAAAAACTGAATTAAAATGTATTTGGGTAAGGTGTATGTAAACTTCCTACTTCAACTGTATATGGCAGACTAATCCGAACTCATTTCTCGGCATGTCCAGCCCACTCATAATCTCAGCCAATCCTTGTTTCACGGGAAGGTTGCTGACATTTTCTGTGGCTAAACCAACTATGCTCGTAATTTAGATGGCATACCAGATTTTTATTAAGGCACATGAAAGTTCACATGTTACAGAAGGCATTTCATCCCCAAAATGCATTTTTGAAAAAAGTTTATGTTCAAATGGCTCTCCTGTAAAGTAGTGTCTCGAGACATACCCCTACTTTCCTGAAACGAATCACAAAACCTACAGTAGGGTACAGTAGCTCTTCAGTAACAGGATTGGAGAGCTCTGGTCTACACATCTCAACAAAGCATCATTAGCATCTACTTATTAAGTTTTATAAGGCGTTTGATAAGTTGATTTAAATATAAGTACTACCTATAAATATATTTAGATTTACATATACATAGAATTATCTCAAGAGTCCCTAAGAGGTGGACATTGTAATTTAGGACTATGTTAAAACAGTCTTCCTGTGTTCTATTGGCAGCTCAAAAGAGTCTCTCTTTGAGAAATAAATGCCTTGAACGGCAGTTTGGAAGCAATGTGCATTTGTCAAACACCATGGCCAGAGCCACAGAGTTGCCAACTGCAACTGTCAAACTCTATTTTCCCACTTGTTGCCTACTTCGGAGGCAGGTAGTCATTCAGGTCAAAAAGGTGTTATGTAATGTGTTATAACGTGTAATTTAACATGTGTTATATAAAGCAATTTGTCGATTACTTCCCACTGGGCACACACTGATTGTGTCAATGTTGTTTCCATGTCATTTCAATTAAATTACATGTGAACCAACGTGAAATAGATGTTGGTTAGTAACCCTTCAGCTTTGGACATTGTAAGTGAGATCAACTAAATCAACACATTACTGTCAAAAGTACAGTAATCAACACACTGCACAGTATGTAATTCTGCTCCATCCATAATTGGAGAGATGTGAACAAAGTCACCTTAAGGTGACTTAAGGATAGATCGAAATGCATAGAATGGGTAACTGGAGGAAAATGGGAGAGGATCATGCTATTTCAAGGGGAGGGTTTAGTATTTTTTTAATCTAGTCCAGGGGAGGGTCATGTAATTTGTATTTGATGACCGATACCACCCCTCATCTCTGATTCTCTGCTCGGCACGCAATATCAAGTGTCCCTATAGGCTATTTAGTGTGGTCAGCTCTTGCTGATCAAAACCTTGCTGTGCTGTGTAGGCCTACAGTGGCAGTTAAGGAGAGTCAAAGAATTCTTACGAAAATCCTTTTTGATTAGGCCTAATCCAATAAGTTCAATATCTTGAGCGAGTTTGCTATATCAGGAAAATTATCCTGCAGCAACAGGACATTTGAATTATCGTTAGGGCCAATCAAATTTCAAAGTGGAAGTGACAAACTTTAAAAGCCATTTTAAAACTCAAATACACTGGTCTGCAATTCCTGCCGTGCAGGTAAATTCTTAGCAACAAAAAAGTGATCAAATTAAGATCATACATCTGTATAGCCTATGTTCTGTTCAGTTTGATAAGGAGAGTGCAAACATGGGGACCGGAGGTCAACTTTGATAGCTTGCTACAACTATAATTGTATTGCCCATGGCCTCACAATAAGCCAAAATCGAGTAACTTACATTGCCGTGGCTGCTATATACATTGATACTATCAGGTTTCAGGTAAGACCCAAGTGCAGACTGTGTTGAAGTAACAATGTTAATTACAACAACAGTGGCAGGCAAATGACAGGTCAAGGCAGGCAGGGGTCGATAATCCAGAGTAGTGGGGCCAAGGTACCGGGTGGCAGGCAGGCCCAGGGTCAGGTCAGGCAGAGGTCTGTAATGCAGAGGAGGGGCAAAAGCACATGGACAGGCAAGGGTCAAAACCAGGAGGGTGAGAAAAAGAGAGACAGGGGAAAAGCAGGCGCTGAGAGAACGAGACGAACTGGCACAGACGGACAGAAAAGACAGGTATAAATACCCAGGGGATAAGTGGGGAAGATAGGCGACACTGGGAGAGGGTGGAGAGGTGAAACAGATCAGGGTGTGACACATACCCCTTCACTTTTGTTGAGCTACGGCCTGAATTTTAAAATGCAACAAATATATATTTTGTCTCACCCATCCACACACAATATCCCATAATGACTAAAGGGGAAGCATGTTTTAGAAATGTTAAAACAGAAATACCCCTTGATACTTTGTAGAAGCACCTTTGGTAGCGATTATAGCTGTGAGTCTTTCTGGATATGTCTCCGCGAGCTCCCCACACCTGGATTGTGCAACGTTTGCCCATTATTCTTTTCAAAATTCTTCAAGTTCTGTCAAATTTTTGTTGATCATTGCTAGACATCCATTTTCAGTTCTTGCCATAGATTTTCAAGTAGATTTAGGTCAAAACTGTATCTCAGCCACTTCCTGTCCTCTTGGTAAGCAACTCCAGTGTAGATTTGGCCTTGTGTTTCAGGTTATTGTCCTGCTGAAAAGTGAATTCATTTCCCAGTGTCTGGTGGAAAGCAGACTGAACCAGGTTTTCCAATTAATTTGTAAAACATTTAAGTGGTGTGAATACTTTCTGAAGGCACAGCCAATTCCTCCACCCAGCATTCTGTCACGCCCTGACCTAAGATATCTCTGTTTTCTTTATATTTTGATTAGGTCAGGGTGTGACTAGGGTGGATACGCTAGTTTTTGTATTATCTAGGGGTTTTGTATTGTCTATCGGTTTTGCAGTTCTAGGTATTTGTATGTTTATGGTGGCCTGATATGGTTCCCAATCAGAGGCAGCTGTTTATCGTTGTCTCTGATTGGGGATAATATTTAGGTAGCCGTTTCCCTTTGGTGCTTGTGGGTTCTTGTCTATGTGTAGTTGCCTGTCAGCACTGATTTGTATAGCTTCACATGTCGTTTTGTTATTTTGGTTAGTTTGTTCAGTGTTCATTCTTATAATAATAAAGAATGTACGCATACCACCCTCCGCCTTGGTCCTATCTTTATGACAAACGTAACAGAAGAACCCACCAAAAATGGACCAAGCAGCGTGTTCAGGAAGAATGGACCTGGGAGGAGATCTTGGATGGAGCAGGACCCTGGACGCAGGCTGGGGAGTATCGCCTTCCGAAGGAGGAAATAGAGGCAGCGAAAGCGGAACGGCAACGTTACGAGGAATTATACCAACGAGGTAGGCCATAGAATCCCCAAGAAGAGCGAACCAGAGCCAGTCAGGGAGTCGGATGAGGAGTTCGACACAAGTTTCCGGATAGAGGTGCTAGCATTGAGAGCACTGCAGAGCGGGCGTATTGAGGTGCGTGTCATCAGCCCAGTGTCAACTGTACTGGTCCCACGCATCAGGTCTCCAGTGCGCCTCCATAGTCTAGTACCTCCTGTTCCTGCTCCTTGCACTCGCCTTGAGGTGCATGTCCCCAGCCCGGTACAACCAGTGCCGGCACCATGCATCAGGCCTCCAGTGCGCCTCCACAGTCCACAGCTCCCGGCAACAGTTCCCAGTCCGGAGCTTCCGGCGACGGGCCACAGTCCGGAGCCTCCGGCGGCGGGTCCCAGTCCGGGGCCTCTGGCGATGATCCGCAGTCCAGAACTTCCGGCGATGATCTACGGTCCGGTTCTACAAAGGCGGAGGGCCGGTTCTACAAAGGCAGAGGGATTAGCGTGAAGCGGGTGGGCGGTGTCCAGCACCAGAGCCGCCACCAAGGGTAGATGCCCACCCAGACCCTCCCCTATAGGTTCAGGTTTGCGGCCGGGAGTACACACCTTTGGGGGGGTACTGTCACGTCCTGACCTGAGATATTTGTTTTCTTTATATTTTGGTTGGGTGAGGGTGTGACTAGGGTGAATACGCTAGTTTTTGTATTGTCTAGGGGTTTTGTATGTCTAGGTATTTGTATGTTTATGGTGGCCTGATATGGTTCCCAATCAGAGGGAACTGTGATTGTTTATCGTTGTCTCTGATTGGGGATCATATTTAGGTAGCCATTTCCCTTTGGTGTTTGTGGGTTCTTGTCTATGTGTAGTTACCTGTCAGCAATCATTTGTATAGCTTCACATATTTCAAAATGTACGCTTACGACGCTGCGCCTTGGTCCTATCTTTATGACGAACGTGACACATTCACTGTTTAAATAGCCTTCCTCCGTGTCAGAGAAACCAGGACTCGAATTGAGGGGGTATGAGGGTATGCCATACGCCAAGCTTTTATTAAAGAAAATGGCAAAAATTACATTAAATTGTTAGCTTAAGATTTTGAAGAAAATAAAATAGATCTGATTATATACAGTGATCCATATCAGCACTTTGTTCCGTGATGCTTTATGCTAGAAGGAAGCTTTAAAATACCCAGGAAAGAAGTGAGTCCAATGCATATGGGGATATCATGTTTTTGTTTCTTTGACATTCAGAGGTTGAGCTACAACCTTTATAGCCGAGGACACAAAAAAAAAGACTTTGCTTGGTAAGTAATCTAAATCAGCAACTATCAATTGATAAAGCTCTTCACTTTCTGTACAATAAAACGCTTTTAGGGAAACACTTGTGAACTCCTTTTGTTGGGTTAAGCCACAAAAGAAGAATAGCCAGCAGGTAAAGCTGAATTTTTTCTGCATCGGTACACCTCCTGTCTGGTGTGGAAAGGTAGGCGTAAGTTTTGAAAGTACCATGTTCAGATTGCTAATGAAGTCTCAGATGTAATTATTTGTAAACTGGGACAGTTTCTTTGCAAACAAGACACACTGATTTGGCATTGGAGAAATATGATAAGATGAATACATAGGCCTATCGCTCTTCAATTCTAAGCCTGTAATTTCGGTTATTTGTGTATTATTATAAAAGATTATGCTAATATGTAAAATTATATAGAAATTCATGAAATGTTTATAAAAGGCAACCTTCTGGCCACAGCCCTGTGCGCTATCAAAATTCCTGTGTTGCCATGCAACGCTTACAGTACAAAGAACCGTTTCTAAAACGACATTTCTAAGGCTCTGCTCTGTCCAAGAAGTGAGTGTAAAAGGTAATGATGTTATGTGCTATCCACTTTATGTTGGAATTATTATTTTAAGTGTAGGGGAGGGTCACTTTTTTTTAAGCTTTCATGAAGCGTTTAGGGAAAATATATTTTGCTGAAGGGATCCATTTTCTTTTCAGAGGGGTCCGATTTTCTCCATTATTATAAATAACGTTCACTCCCTTAACTACATGACTGAGTTTGAGATAACCCAGCCAATTGGTGCCTTTTGCATGTCAGTGAGTCCGGACCTGTGTGTTAATATATAATCGTCTCTGTGGTAGTGAATGTGTGTCTCTGGGAGATAAGGCAGCACAATTAAGGGATGTGTCTCAGGTTTAGCTAGGTGGGGTTTTTAATTAGTCCCCAGTGAGCTGCAGACAGCGAGCGACGCCTTGAGTCCAGTAAGGAGTGCTACTAATTAAACTCTGAGTCAAGCCTGAGAGGCCTGCATAACACAATGTTATCCCAGCATCCCTAAGGCCTGCACATCCAATTCCACAGGAACCCCATGATGCCACCAAAAGAAGACTGGCATGCACTCACATTGGTGCAAATATACAGTTACAATGCCAGGACTTTAGCATTGAGTCAAGCACTTGCTTGCACACACACAAACAAGTACATTTAAGTCATCCAGGATTAATTGTTAAAGACGTCCACACAGTAAACGCACAGTGAAAAAAAGCATGTTACAGCCATGAACACCAACAGAGTACAACATGCATGCATGAGGAAGTAGGTTGTATGACCTTGTGAAATTTGACAATTCCTACAAATGTAAATTCTCCAAACCTGCATACGTTAGTGCTATTGCTATGTATGATTAATTACAGGTGTGGACTCCTGATCCAGTCAGGGCTGTAACTCACCCACACGATTTAACCTAGGAGTTCCGGAGAACCTCCCTAAGATTTAAGTTTTCACTGAGAGTCAACACACTAAGTCAAAGAGATGCTCTGTCTCTAGCCCACGTCAGCAGAAACATCCTTGGATATATGACATCTGGCTCATAAACACAAGATTAATTTTACACTGTCTCCAATAAATTCTAATTCCCTACGAGGTAGGTGCAAAAAAACTATTTTTTTTAAGTTTCATATAATATGGTACACTGTGGGGATGAGCACAACAACATTATTGAGAGAAAAAAAGACAGGAATTAATTCAGTACTCTGCAGAGGCTACATACAAAGAGAGTCTTCAGCATGTTTGTTAATGTAGTGGCTTTTGGGGGTTGTTATTTTTTCAATTACCATTTATATATTTTTCTTTATTTTCCCCTAACCTTACCACCCCTCCCCTAATTGGAGTAAACTAATGGACAACAACACTTAGGCTTCTATTTCCAGCTGATACATACTATATACCTTTTACAGACACAGTATATTTTACATTAGTTATCTTTCCTTTGGTTTTAGTCCAATCCTTCAGCTACCATCAACCCCTCCCATCTATCTCTGAAGACCAATTTTTTTCTCTCCATTTGCCATATATTTTTCAACTGTGCTGTGATGTTTCACAAAAGTTCTGATCCTTTCTATTCTCATAGTTTCTACAGATTGTAAATTAAAGACAAACATTTTTGCTAAGAGTATTATTATTGATCGATTGATTATGACTTTTCAGATCATCCATCAGTGCTATTTGCAGAGTTAACTCCAGGCAAATGTTGCAGTTTTTCAGCCATTCCTCAACCTGCGACCAAAAAGAAGCTCCATATGGACAATACCAAACCAAATGATTCTGTCTCTTTGTAGCTAAATCTGAATAGCTGGGATGGTTGTATCCCACATACTGTATATATAATATTATATTGGTTGCAATAATTTACATTTAAAACTCTAAGTTTTGAATCCGGTGTCGTTTTGTGTATCACTTCATGGGCCATGGAATCGGTACACCGAAAATCTCTTCTCAACTATTTTATCATCTGTATGTCACAGCTGTCCATTTTTTGGTCCATAAATTAAACTTGTATACTTTTTATTTATCACAATTTTCTTTAACCACTTTGTCTTTAATGCAGGTTCCTTACTTTCTTCCCCTTCTACTTGTCTCTTCCATTTCCATATATTTTTGTTAGCTGCACGTGTGATATAACTCCACCAGTCCTATTTATGATATAATTTACATAAATTATACTTTATTTATTGTTTTATTATCAATTAGTATATTTGAGTTGAACCTTAATATTTGTTGTAACACTTGTTCTGTCTTTTCTGGTGGATTAAACTGAAATTGCAACCAACTTTCAATTATCATAGCCTGCTGCATGTAGCAAAACTAATGTGGGTACATCAGTAGGCCAGTGTGCTACCCGGCTGGTCATATTTCATAATGGACATAGGGCCGAGGCAATTTAGCACATGTTGGTGGCCTCAGAAAAAAAGACAAAGGGGGGAAAAAGAGTGAATAATAAAGCTTTGGATTGGTTTCAAGGATGGAGCTGAAATGCCTTCAGTCTAATCCGTGTGACAGTGAGCTGGGCTGCTGGGGAGCTGGCAGGTGGGGGAGAAGGAAGAGGGAGTGGGCTCATGTTTATACCTCCAACAGGGAGAATGAAAGGCCTGTCAAGTGTTTGGGGCCATGTACAGATGGTGTTCAGTGTCCTCAAGAGAACAGTTATGCATTAGTCAAAAAATAAAGAATCTGAATGTCCTTGGATGTACTCTAGCTGCTTGATTTGGTCCTGATTTCTGCATTTCAAATTCATATTTTATTTGCATTCAAGTCGTAGCATTTTTCAACATTTGTGTTTTTTTATGAAAAGTGATGTTTCAAATACCATCAAATAGAATAGGTTACATTTCAAACACATGAAATGTGTCACCTAGCTTTCAGTGGCACAGTATTTTCTATTTGTTACCATGGGAACACAAGGCTGGTTTCCGTTGTAAAAATCTATTAACTGGGTACAATCAGCAACTGGAACACGTACATTGAGGTTGAGACTTAAATTGATGTTGAGAAAAGAATGTCACAATGTATAGTAAACTGGAAAGTGATTTGTGTTGGGCACACATAGCTTACATATTACAATAGGATAAAGTGTATTGGTTTAATTTTCTTTGTTTGAAGCTTGACATATCCTGGAGATGTTTAAAAGTACATAGACAAACATGGAGCCATACTGTGAAGTGTAGTATCCATCATAAAACAACAAAGGCTCAGAAATGACAGCCTTAAAAGTGTGTACAATATCATTTAGTTTCTGACTTGAAAGTGAGCTGTGCACTTTTCATTCTTGTTTTCAGGCTATTGTGTGTCTGCCATTTAAATTAATATTTTTTAAACGTCAAAAGCTAGAGAAAATGTTAAGGTAATGAACCCTGTGGCATTAAGATAGCAAGAGAAGGAGTGGAGCGATTAGAACACATTCACAATACTGCACCTACACAAGCCATCAATCATGCGTTGAATCCTCACATTTACAATTGTTGATGTGTTTACAATAACACAGATGGGCAGATGACTGATTCTGCTATATCACTGTCAGGACAGGCCAGTGATCCAGCCTAAACAAATACAAATCTGTAAGTGCATCTGCCAGGATATACTGTACAAATAATACAGAGCATATTGGAATATGTAAACATCAGCTTAAACAAAGGTTTGTTGATTCCAAACTCGGCAAAAGCTCTGGGTTTCGGAAATGCTTAACTAAACTGGCAGCGGCTGTTGCTTTCTGACATCTCTGAATAATTACACTGTGGGTGCTGAACTTATTATGATTTCCCAAAGAAATTAACATATTTCACCTTCATCACAACCCCACTCAAAAAATCTTTGTCAGTTTCAGAGTTTATGTTAAAAAAAATGGATCTTTCTGGTCTTTACCTCACGCATGGCTTTTCACTCTGACAGGCAGTGTCCCACAGGATTTCTATTCAAAATGGAACCATCGCATTCTCCCAAAAGTTTGTTGGTGCGTAAAACCGGTAAATTCATATCAGCAACAAAGTGTGATGGCAGTGGTGTAGAGCAGTTTGTCGTGAACCCCCAGCAAGGTCCGAGCAGGATGCAGTGCTTATCTCAGAAAGATGGAAAATGAATAACATTAATAGAAATGGAACACCATTGGAAGACTGTAGCCTAAAAAGCAATACTTATCTGATACCTTAAGCATATTCAATCAAACCAGGTTGTCATGCATCCAAGAAGAGTTACAAATATATTACTGTGCTGACAGAATACGCATTTGCATTTGGATTCATGTTTGCAGTCTGAAGAGCTGATGGGTTGTTCCACAAAAAGAGTAACATTTTAAATAACATTTAACCTCCACATTGTGGAGTTTAACCCAGGCACTGCGTGTCCTCGGGTGCTCTCATTTGTTGACTTCTGCAATCGTAAAAGCCTCGGTTTCATGCATGTTAACATCAGAGCAATAGAAGCCTGATGTCCTTGCCGTGTCTGGGCCACCAAAAATTTGGAGATTTCCATCCCCAACTACAACATTTTCCGTCAAGATTGAACTGCCAAGGGGGGAGGAGTTGCAATCTACTGCAGAGATAGCCTGCAAAGTTCTGTCGTACTTTCCAGGTCTATGCCCAAACAGTTCGAACTACTAATTTAAAAAATGAATCTCTCCAGAAATAAGTCACTCACTGTTGCCGCCAACAGTGAGTGACTTATTTCTGGAGAGATTCATTTTTTAAATTAGTAGTTCGAACTGTTGTGACAGTTCTCCCTGTCACGAACCGGCTCAAAGTTCGTAACAAAAAGGGAGACAACATGGAGATAGCGAATAACAAAATATATTTATTAACTAAAGTAAACTATATCCAATTAACAAATGGTGTGTGCACTCTGTAATCAGGACTGTAAGTGAGTGGTTGCGTGCATAAAATGTGATAATGAGGGGTGTTGAACGGTGCCAATGCAAACAAACAAAAACACCACAATCAAAATCTATCAGTATCTGCATAGAGAGTCTCCTCAATTAATGGGGTTAGAGGTGCATTTATCCTGGGACACACCCGAGCCCAGGTGTGTCCCATTTCGCTGACGACCCGCCCGGCTCCGCCCACGGACATCCTATGAAGGAAAACAAGATCAAAGAGAAAGAATTCGGCAGGCAGAGTGGGAGGGTCATCACCCCCCCAGCCTCTGCGTCCCAAATTGACCCTGCCTCCAAGTCCCAAATTGATGAGGGGGTTACGTGTTCACACTTCTACTTGCCCCAGCCAACCTTGTCCTCCCCAGACCTCAGCAACCTTTGCGGACAGGAAGCAAAGGCTAGATGGGACGTTACCGTCCCACCTGACCAACATTCAAACTACAGAATTGTAAATATTTAACATTCTTGAAAATACACATGCAATATGTCAAAATAAAGCTTAACTTCTTGTTAATCCAGCCAAAAAAAACAAAAAGAATGCTCTATCTCGGCCATTGGCATGGAAACACTACAGCCAAAATGGGAGTCCTTAGAAAAACTACTTCTTAATTTTTCCAAAAACTAGCCTAAAACTGTTTCTAAAGACTGTTGACATCTAGTGGAAGCCCTAGGAACTGCAATTAGGGAGGATTTCGCCCTATAATAAAAATGCCAGCCATTGAAATCAGTGTGATGCTGAATATTTTTTGGGGGGGATGGTTTGGGGTTTCGCCAGACATTGTTATAACAGTTTTAGAAACATTAGAGTGTTTTCTGTCCAAATCTACAAATTATATGCATGTCCTAGCTTCTGGGCCTGAGTAGCAAGCAGTTTACTTTGGACACACGTTTCATCCGGACGTCAAAATTCCACCCCCTAGCCTAGAGAGGTTAAAAAGGCATAATAAACAGACTCATGTTGAGTTTGCGCGAGAGTTATCTTCACAGTTTCATCGCTGGTGTTCAGCCTCTGCAGTTATGACTTTCCTTAGGGCTGTGTGATCTGATAATGCTAGATCAATTTAAGGACACAATCCCTGATCATATAGCCACGTACAAACGAAAAGTAAAGACTGTCGCTGAAGCTGCGGTTTTGGCGGACGAGTATGTTCTGACTCACAAAAGTGTCTTTGCAGACCCCCGTATTTGGAGTGAGTGGGGGCATTCGGAGTGATTTGGGCCACGCTCACCGAGATACTTTGGTTCACGGGCAGAGTTTCATTCAACTAGGGTTGAGCCTGACTCCCGTGGTAAACCTGACTTTGGTCAGGAGTGTCACTACTGTCAAGGTTTGGGTCATTGGAAAAACAAATGTCCGGTTCTCAGGGCTAGGGGTAAATTCAGTATGTGCACTTACGTTAAATCTAAGCCTACGGCATTAGCTGCGCCTGTTCCACATCAGTTCACTCCTGACACATCGTCTCGTGCCCAGGTGCATGTGAAATTCATATTGACCCAGACCATTTACCTTTCATTACGGAGGGTTTTGTGTCTGTTAGGAAGTAAGGACCTAGTGCCAGTTTTTTTATTTTATTTCACCTTTATTTAACCAGGTAGGCTAGTTGAGAACAAGTTCTCATTTGCAACTGCGACCTGGCCAAGATAAAGCATAGCAGTGTGAGCAGACAACAAAGAGTTACACATGGAGTAAACAATTAACAAGTCAATAACACAGTAGAAAACAAAGGGGGAGTCTATATACAATGTGTGCAAAAGGCATGAGGAGGTAGGCAAATAATTACAATTTTGCAGATTAACACTGGAGTGATGAATGATCAGATGGTCATGTACAGGTAGAGATATTGGTGTGCAAAAGAGCAGAAAAGTAAATAAATAAGACAGTATGGGGATGAGGTAGGTGAAAAAGGGTGGGCTATTTACCAATAGACTATGTACAGCTGCAGCGATCGGTTAGCTGCTCAGATAGCTGATGTTTGAAGTTGGTGAGGGAGATAAAAGTCTCCAACTTCAGTGATTTTTGCAATTCGTTCCAGTCACAGGCAGCAGAGTACTGGAACGAAAGGCGGCCAAATGAGGTGTTGGCTTTAGGGATGATCAGTGGGCCGCATAGAGCACCCGGCCACTTCAGCAACTTATGAACAGGGATGTCTCCGGTCTGGCCGGGTGCGCTGTTTATCTGGATGATGTGGTGATATATACAGATACTTGGGAGGAACATCTGTCCTGTATTCAAGCCTTGTTCGCAATTTGCTTACCGCCCAAATAGGTCCACAGACGATGCAATCTCAACCACACTGCACACTGCCCTAACCCATCTGGACAAGAGGAATACCTATGTGAGAATGCTGTTCATCGACTACAGCTCGGCATTCAACACCATAGTACCCTCCAAGCTCGTCATCAAGCTCGAGACCCTGGGTCTCGACCCCGCCCTGTGCAACTGGGTACTGGACTTCCTGATGGGCCGCCCCCAGGTGGTGAGGGTAGGCAACAACATCTCCTCCCCGCTGATCCTCAACACTGGGGCCCCACAAGGGTGCGTTCTGAGCCCTCTCCTGTACTCCCTGTTCACCCACGACTGCGTGGCCACGCACGCCTCCAACTCAATCATCAAGTTTGCGGACGACACAACAGTGGTAGGCTTGATTACCAACAACGACGAGACAGCCTACAGGGAGGAGGTGAGGGCCCTCGGAGTGTGGTGTCAGGAAAATAACCTCACACTCAACGTCAACAAAACTAAGGAGATGATTGTGGACTTCAGGAAACAGCAGAGGGAACACCCCCCTATCCACATCGATGGAACAGTAGTGGAGAGGGTAGCAAGTTTTAAGTTCCTCGGCATACACATCACAGACAAACTGAATTGGTTCACTCACACAGACAGCATCGTGAAGAAGGCGCAGCAGCGCCTCTTCAACCTCAGGAGGCTGAAGACATTCGGCTTGTCACCAAAAGCACTCACAAACTTCTACAGATGCACAATCGAGAGCATCCTGGCGGGCTGTATCACCGCCTGGTACGGCAACTGCTCCGCCCTCAACCGTAATGCTCTCCAGAGGGTAGTGAGGTCTGCACAACGCATCACCGGGGGCAAACTACCTGCCCCCCAGGACACCTACACCACCCGATGTTACAGGAAGGCCATAAAGATCATCAAGGACATCAACCACCCGAGCCACTGCCTGTTCACCCCGCTATCATCCAGAAGGCGAGGTCAGTACAGGTGCATCAAAGCTGGGACCGAGAGACTGAAAAACAGCTTCTATCTCAAGGCCATCAGACTGTTAAACAGCCACCACTAACATTGAGTGGCTGCTGCCAACACACTGACAATGACACTGACTCAACTCCAGCCACTTTAATAATGGGAATTGATAGGAAATTATGTAAATATATCACTAGCCACTTTAAACAATGCTACCTTATATAATGTTACTTACCCTACATTATTCATCTCATATGCATACGTATATACTGTACTCTATATCATCGACTGCATCCTTATGTAATACATGTATCACTAGCCACTTTAACTATGCCACTTTGTTTACATACTCATCTCATATGTATATACTGTACTCGCTATCATCTACTGTATCTTGCCTATGCTGCTCTGTACCATCACTCATTCATATATCCTTATGTACATATTCTTTATCCCCTTACACTGTGTATAAGACAGTAGTTTTGGAATTGTTAGTTAGATTACTTGTTGGTTATTACTGCATTGTCGGAACTAGAAGCACAAGCATTTCGCTAGACTCGCATTAACATCTGCTAACCATGTGTATGTGACAAATAAAATTTGATTTGATTTGATTCGATTAGGTCGCCGCACGATCAATCTGGCTAAATGTGAGTTTGCTCAGGCGACCGTTACATATCTTGGAAAGGTGGTTATAGTGCGAAATCCTCCCCGATTGCAGTTCCTAGTGCTTCACCTAGATATCAACAGTCTTTAGAAAGAGTTTCAGGCTGGTGTTTGGAAATATGAGGGAGAAGATGTCGTTTTTCGAAGGGCTCCCATTTTGACTGTAGCGTTTCCATGCGCATGGCGAGATAACGTGTTCTTTTTGTTTATCTCCGGTAAAGACAATAACAATTCTCTGTCTTATATTTGATTGTTTGTGTATTAGGGTACCCAAGGATTGATTATAAACATTGATTGACTTGTTTGGATAAGTTTATTGGTAACGTTTGGGATTCATTTTTTATGTATTTTGACCGATGGAAACCAAGTGGATTATTGACTGAAGCACACCAGCTAAACTGATATATACTGCTATATAAAAAAGAAATGTATCGAACAAAAAGACCATGTGTAATGTAACTGAGACCTTTTGGAGTGCCAACAGAAGAACAACTTCAAAGGTAAGGCATGAATTATATCGTTATTTCTGACTGTTGTGTCGCCACCTGCCTGGGTGAAAATGATTGTTATGCATTTGTAAAGTGGGGTGCTGTCCTCAGATAATCACATGGTTTGCTTTCGCCGTAAGCCTTTATGAAATCTTACACCGCGACTGGATTAACAAGAAGTTAAGCTTTATTTTGACATATTGCATGTGTATTTTCAAGAATGTTAAATATTTACAATTCTGTAGTTTGAATTTGGCGCCCTGCACTTTCACTGGATGTTGGTCAGGTGGGACGGTATCATCCCATCTAGCCTAGAGAGGTTAAAGTTCTAAATCATTGGCGGTAAGCCTCAGGGACCAATTCGTAAATCTGTAACACAGCCATTTTAACCTTATCATAACTGACACTGTCGGCTATACTAAGAGCTGAATATGCTTCCGGCACTTTACCAGTCAACACACATTGCAACATTAAAGGGCGATCAGAATCAGGCCAACTCCTAGCATCAGCAACACGGTCAAACAATGAAAGAATGTCTCATTGTCCTTCTCATTAACTTTAGGCAACAACTGTAAGTTCTCAACAATATCAAATGTGTCCGGGCCACAACCAAAAGAGGAACGACCCCTAGATAAATCTGGGTCACCTTCCCAGAGCAAACTCTCTCCAGAAGGCTTTCCTTCCCAAACCAGCTCTAGCCTCTCTTGTTGCAGCTTGATTTTAGCACACTCAAAATCCTGTTTAAATGTTTACAATTACTTTTCATATTTTACATGGTCATGCTCTAGCTTCTCACGATCATGCTTTATTTGTAACAGAAACAGTTCTTTCTGCTGTTCAAAAAGAAGACTACAAGGACTAACAGATCTCACTCTTCCCCTCTGCTGAACATTCCAGACCTCAAGAGAAGTGACAATCACACTAGGAACCACAGAAGAGAGATGAGACATATATGGAGCTTCCCCAAAACCTACAGTAACTCAACCCTAGTCTTCGTGCAGATTTGGGGTGGGTAATTATGCACTGTAGACCGCTGGCAAGGAAATAAACCACCAAGCATGTTGGCAGATTCCCCCAAGCCACGATTTTGCCCCCGAGACAACTGCTCAGTCCACAGACACGACACAAAAATAACCAAACAGGCCTAACAGGGGAAAAAGGCTATAGCTCCGGGTAGTAAGTGTCACTCCCCTACCCAAATCTCCCACTGAGGTACACAGTTGACAGTACTCACATCCTTGGACCGATGTCCCAACAGCGAGTAGATCAAGAGTATCCAGCCTGGGCAAGGGCTTCGAAACTAACCAGTGTACTCTCTCCAATGCAGCACACAACCTACTATCCACAGCAGTGGCAAGTTTACCAAACAAACAAAAGATAACCAATACTGGGCACCAAACATTACAACTCAAACAAGCACCAACAGAGTTTACATTAACTCCATTTTCAGGGAGCCTGATTATCCGGTAGAGAGTGACGTGGGATGGGAAGCCACCGATCCAACTGAGGCAAGGAAACCTATCAAGCCAGCCAAGGCGTGAAAGCCCGACGGGCTGGCTTAGGCATCCCCGGTTCCATTGGTGGCAGAATCAACCCTGACGTGACCAAAATATTTTTTTAAATAAAAAATTCTGGACCGGCTGGGTGAAAAATAACTGATGATCCGGCTGAGGCCAGACCTAGGATGGGCGCCATCCGAGCCAACCGGTGCAAGGAAACCTCTCAAGCCAGCCAAGGCGTGAAAGCCCGGTGAACTGGCTAGGCACCCCCGGTTCCATCGGTGGCGACCCAGAGCCGATGCAACCATACCAGCCGGAACGCCAATACTCCCCGATGCTTTGTGTGATGGCTGCTGCATTCTGTCATATGGAATTGATGCTGGAGAGATGAAGCAGGAATGGGGAGTCGGACATTGAATGAGACAGGAACAGTGTCAGCATACAAGAAAACAAAGATAAAAAACAATCAATGCAAAAGCGGGAAACAGAGCAAGGGAACTGGAAAATATAGGCGAGGTAATAAACAGATGATAAGTGAGTCCAGGTGAGTCCAATATCGCTGAAGCGCATGATGAGGGAAGACAGGTGTGCATAATTGATAGCTGGAGTGCGTGATGCAGGGCAGCCAGGAGCCCTCAAGCACCAGGGGAGGGAAGAGCAGGAGCATACATGACAGCTTCCCAGGTCACTGGTCACCATAACAACACCCACCCGTAGCACACGCTCCAGCAGGTATATCTCACTGGTCATCACCAAAGACAACACCCCCTTTGGCCGCCTTTCCTTCCAGTTCTCCGTTGCCAATGACTGGACAAATTGCAAAAATCGCTGAAGTTGGAGACTTATATTTCCCTCATTATCTTTAAGCATCAGCTGTCTGAGCAGCATTCTAATCGCTGCAGCTGTACTCATCCCCATATTGTTTTTGTTTACTTTTTTGCTCTTTTGCACACCAGTATTTCAACTTGGACATTATCATCTGCACCTCTATCACTCCAGTGTAAATTTGCTGAATTGTAATTACTTCTCCTATGGCCTATTTATTGCCTTACCTCCTCATGCCATTTGCACACACTGTATATAGACTTTTTCCTATTGTGTTATTGACTGTATGTTTGTTTATTCCATGTGTAACTCTGTGTTGTTGTTTGTGTCGGAGTGCTTTGCTTTATCTTGGCCAGGTCGCAGTTGTAAATGAGAACGTGTTCTCAACTGGCTTACCTGGTTAAATGAAGGTGAATAAAAAACAAAATAAAAAGTAGCAATTGTAAACCAATATTACATTTTAAAAGCCTGTTATTTTAACTGAATTGCCCTTTCAAATAGACCAAATGGAGAAATAAAAAAAATCGGATTTTGAATATGAATAAAGACTTGCTAAAGTGACAATATTCAGCATTTTGACATGTCCCTCCATCAACCCTGTGTCACTTCTAGGAATTTTTTACCCAAAATGTCTCAAGTTTTCACCATAACTGTAAAGCCCTTGTCAATTGTGATGCTTTCACAAAGTAATTTCTGAAAGTATTATTTATTTCATGTGATTAGTATTAATTTAAGTCTGTCCCTCATTTTAAGGTCAACCCTGTTAGGTGAACTGAACTTTCGTTTTAATACGGTGAAATGATTCCTTTAAGCGTCATCCATTCGCTATTTGAGTGCATAGATTACATGTATTTTCCCCATGCCCTGTGTGTTTGAGTGTGAGCTGGAAAGTGAGTTGCTTTCAGGGGATCTACGTGTTTGAGAATGTGAGTTGTAAGCCTCCCATGGGGACGTGGAGCTGGGCGGTCAGGACGGTTGTGGTGGAAAGCCAGGATCATAGCTTGGTCGAGGATGTCCTGGGCGGGGACCCAGGACCGTTCTTTGGGTCCGTACCCCTCCCAATCCACCAGGTAGTGGATGTGACCACCCAGGCGCTTGGAGTCAAGGAGGGCTTGGATGGAATAAGCCGGTGCACCGCCAACGTCAAACGGAGGGGGTGCGCCAAGGTGCGCCACTGGAGGATGGAGATTGCTGTACCTCACAGGCTTGAGAAGGGACACATGGAGGTATGAGGAGATTTGGTAATGGCGGGGCAATTGAAGACGGTATGTGACAAGATTGAGGCAGTGTTTTATTTTGAAGGTACCAATGAACCGGGACTGAACTTTTTGGGGTCACAAAGCCGGATGTCCCGGGTAGAGAGCCACACACATTGCCCAGAAATGAAAGAGTGGAGTAGGTTGGCGATGCCGGTCAGCAAACCGTTTCAGGGAGAGGGAAGCTATATGTAGGTGCCGATGTGTGTTCTCCCAAACCTGCTCACTACATGAAAACCACTCATCGACGGCAGGCACAGTTCCGGGCTCTGTCTCCCATGGGAACATGGGGGGTTGGTATCCGAGGACACATTGAAAAGGAGTGAGATGGAGTGAGGAATGCACCAGGGAGATCTGTGCATTTTCGGCCCAGGCTGGATAGCGACTCCACTCGTGTGGTTGGTGGGTGCAGTGTTGGCGAAGGTGCTTCCCTATTTACTGATTCAGGAGTTCCATCTGCCCATTGGTTTGGGGTTGGTTTCCAGAGGATAGGCTGATGGAGACCCCTAGTCTTTCACAGAAGGCTCGCCAAACCCTGGAGACAAACTGGGGTCTCCGAAATGATGTCTTCTGGGATCCCATACAGACGAAACACCTGTTGGAACATGCACTCGTCCATTTCCATGGCATTAGGTAGATGCGGAAGGCGGATGAGTCAGCACATCTTGGAGAACCACTACAACTAATATAGTAGTGAAGCCTGAAGAGTCTGGCAGATCAGTGAGGAAATCCATGACGATGTGGAACCATGGTCTGTGTGGTGTAAGTAAAGGCTCGAGTTTACCTGTAGGTAGTTGGCAAGGGCTATTTGCCCTTGCCAAATAGACTTCGTCAGATATGATATGTTCATTTTTTGAACTGGCTAGCCAGCTAACTGAACGTTTGCTATCTAGCTAACAAGCTAGAAACTAACCAAAATTTTGATTAGAAAGTTGCTTTTAGTTGCCTGGTGATGGGTTCTGACTTCTAAACTTGAAAATATGAAATATCGATGTCACTGAGGGAGAGAGCGGAATGCAGAACATTTATATTCTGTGAGAACATGTTATTTTTAGACATTAGGAATCCTA
Organism: Oncorhynchus kisutch; assembly: GCF_002021735.2. Classification (NCBI taxonomy): domain Eukaryota; kingdom Metazoa; phylum Chordata; class Actinopteri; order Salmoniformes; family Salmonidae; genus Oncorhynchus; species Oncorhynchus kisutch. The sequence goes on along the minus strand of NC_034188.2, from coordinate 52,721,812 downwards.
TGGAAAGGAGAAGGCCACCATCTGCTGCAAGTCAACAGGACAGCTGTGAGGTTGGGAGGAGTGAGGAATTTGGGCCGAGGTCAGGTCAGATGAAGTGAGAAAGAACAGGCATTACTAAAGTCCTGTCTAGCATCAAAGATGTATTGGCTGGCCAGATGTGTAAGCAGGAGACATGTTTAAATACCAGTGCTTGTGTAAATATGTCTTTGTCTTATGCAGCTGTGTGACCCTGTGGGTAAACAAACTTGGTTTCAGCTTTGCTAGTCATCCGTGAGTTTTTACTCTGTTTATTTAGAACCTAAGACTTGTTTGCTAGAATGACACATCCTAAATTTCCTAAATTCATTTTTAAAAAGATGGGTTTGTTGGTGTTAAAATACACCAGCTATGCTATTTTGGACCACCAGGGTGCTGATGTCCTGCAGCCTGTAGTTTTTGTGTTCTTTGTCATAACGACAAAACCAAGTTTGATGTCGGAGGACAATAGAATGTTCATGATGTCACTGCGACAACTGTCTACAGACATTTAGTCTTGAAGTCTTTGGTTGTTTAGCACATGGCCTCACATGTGAATCCTTAAAGCGATGGGTAGGGCTAAGGCTTAAGAGAATGTGAACGATGCTGAATGGCTGTAGATAAAGAAGAGCTCTCCAGTAGGTGTATCAACTCATTCAAGGGCCATTTTCTCAAAAGTGGGGTTACAAGTTTATTAACTTTTAAAGCAGAATTACTTTCTCTGTGGTGTATGATAAACCATTTTCTAGCTCTAAGTCTCAACTTTTCAAAACATTTCTTACCCCTTTTTCTCCGCAATATCGTGATATTCAGTCTTGTCCCATATCCCTGCAACGTCTTTACGTATTCGGGAATGGCAAAGGTCAAGAGCCATGCATCCTCCAAAACACAACCCTGCCAAGCCGCACTGCTTTTTGACACACTACTCAGTTAACCCTGAAACACCAATGTGTCGGAGGAAACAATACAGCTGGTGACCGTGTCAGTGTGCATGTGTCCAGCCCGCCACAAGAGTCACTAGAGTGGGATGGAAGAAGGACATCAGTCAAACCCTCCGCTAACCCGGACAACGCTGGGCCAATTGCCGCCATGTGTCTCCCAGTTCCGGCCGGCTGCGAAACATGGATCGAACCCGGGTCTGTAGTTAAGCCTCAAGCACTGCAGTGCCCTAGACCGCTGCTCCACTGGGGAGGCCCATGAGTCTCTACTTTTATCCAATGTATAAAACATAATTAAACATTTCGCTACATAGAACCGAATCCAGGTGGTCGGACACAAATATTAAATAAAATATTTTAAAAACTGCTGGCAAACAAAATCGAAAAAGATTTCTTATTTTTCTTAATTGAGAAGAGGGAAAAAGTATTATAATTATTTTCCCTCATGGAGAGGATTTGTAAGAAGTACATGGAATGTGGCGATTACATTTGTCTCATGTTGGCTATAGGATTACAGGTCCAAAAAGCTAACTGTGCAAATTATTTCCTGGAATAAATGATGACCTGAAAAGGAAACCACAGGAAGTAGGACCAATCAGGCATTAACTTTTCACCCAACAACCTGCTGTTCCTCCAAATCCTGAACAAGAGACAAATGATCATATTCAAACTGGCCTGCTGTCAATTTCTAAGTGGTGTGTGCAACATATGTGACATTTTGTTGGGCCAATTCTATTTATGACACATCTCTTCTTCAATAAAGTATCTCTGGGACATGTTCAAGAGCAGTGACTGAAGGTGAATGTTAATAGCTTGCTAAAACAGCACTCCAGACAAGCTCAGAATGGTTCCTACTAAGTGGACTGTTTAGTATGAACTTGGATCTGACATGTTGTGATGCTGGGACTCATGTTGCCCTGTACTGTGTATACAGTATGTGGTGATATGTCTTCAGTCATCAGAAATAGATCAAATTCCATCGTTCTTGTGTAAATCTGCAGAAAAGTTCAGTGTAGCCTGGCCTTGTCATTTAGGACATCATCTGAAAATAGCTGCTGTAACTGATATTAGACTTGTTATTCTCTGTTTTCTTCAGAAGTACATTGACTTTCATCAAGGTCATCTGGTGTAATAACTGTAGTGGGATCAATATACACAGTTTTTTATGTCCATTGTTATAAAATTACACAGTTTTGTTTGGTTTGCATATACTAACAAGCATTCCAATTAAAAGTGAATAACTGAATGGAAGCCGATTCATCTTTTAGTAATTATTTCTAATGCACTCACAATAGTTTCCTACACTTAACCCTTGTGTGGTGTTCATGTTTTAGTTTTTCACCCAATGTTCGCGGGTCTGATGGACCCACAACATTATTATTTTGTATATTTTTTGGGCGTAGAAATACTTGTTCTTAGATGTTGACTTATTTCAATTACAAGCAATTTAGACAGAATACATGGTTAATATTTGTCAACATTTTACATGCAGTATTTTATGGAAATGATAAATGAGCCCCATTGAACACAAATTAAGGCCGATCTACACACCACATGAGGGACAGAGTTTTACTGTGTGTGTGTGTGCTGCAAATGTATTTCTTGCACTTGATGCATGTGTACTGTGTCTTCCTGTCCTTCTGAGGTCCATCTCACGCACTCACATATACACTGCTCAAACAAATAAAGGGAACACTTAAACAACACAATGTAACTCCAAGTCAATCACACTTCTGTGAAATCAAACTGACCACGTAGGAAGCAACACTGATTGACAATACATTTCACATGCTGTTGTGCAAATGGAATAGAAAACAGGTGGAAATTATAGGCAATTAGCAAGACACCCCCAATAAAGGAGTGGTTCTGCAGGTGGTGACCAAAGACCACTTCTCAGTTCCTATGCTTCCTGGCTGATGTTTTGGTCACTTTTGAATGCTGGCGGTGTTTTCACTCTAGTTGTAGCATGAGACGGAGTCTACAACCCACACAAGTGGCTCAGGTAGTGCAGCTCATCCAGGATGGCACATCAATGCGAGCTGTGGCAAGAAGGTTTGCTGTGTCTGTCAGCGTAGTGTCCAGAGCATAGAGGCGCTACCAGGACACAGGCCAGTACATCAGGAGACATGGAGGAGGCCGTAGGAGGGCAATAACCCAGCAGCAGGACCGCTACCTCCACCTTTGTGCAAGGAGGAGCAGGAGGAGCACTGCCAGAGCCCTGCAAAATGACCTCCAGCATGCCACAAATGTGCATGTGTCTGCTCAAACGGTCAGAAACAGACTCCATGAGGGTGGTATGAGGGCCCGACGTCCACAGGCGGGGGTTGTGCTTACAGCCCAACACCGTGCAGGACGTTTGGCATTTGCCAGAGAACACCAAGATTGGCAAATTCGCCACAGGCACCCTGTGCTCTTCACAGATGAAAGCAGGTTCACACTGAGCACGTGACAGACGTGACAGAGTCTGGAGACGCCGTGGAGAACGTTCAGCTGCCTGCAACATCCTCCAGCATGACCGGTTTGGCGGTGGGTCAGTCATGGTGTGGGGTGGCATTTCTTTGGGGGGGCCGCACAGCCCTCCATGTGCTCGCCAGAGGTAGCCTAACTGCCATTAGGTACCGAGATGAGATCCTCAGACCCCTTGTGAGACCATATGCTGGTGCGGTGTGCGGTTGGCCCTGGGTTCCTCCTAATGCAAGACAATGCTAGACCTCATGTGGCTGGAGTGTGTCAGCAGTTCCTGCAAGAGGAAGGCATTGATGCTATGGACTGGCCCGCCCGTTTCCCAGACCTGAATCCAATTGTGCACATCTGGGATATCATGTCTCGCTCCATCCACCAATGCCACATTGCACCACAGACTGTCCAGGAGTTGGCGGATGCTTTAGTCCAGGTCTGGAAGGAGATCCCTCCGGAAACCATCTGCCACCTCATCAGGAGCATGCCCAGGTGTTGTAGGGAGGTCATACAGGCACGTGGAGGCCACACACACTACTGAGCCTCATTTTGACTTGTTTTAAGGACATTAATTGGATCAGCCTGTAGTGTGGTTTTCCACTTTAATTTTGAGTGTGACTCCAAATCCAGACCTCCATGGGTTGATACATTTGATTTCCATTGATCATTTTTGTGTGATTTTGTTGTCAGCACATTCAACTATGTAAAGAAAAAAGTTTTTAATAAGAATATTTCATTCATTCAGATCTAGGATGTGTTATTTTAGTGTTCCCTTTATTTTTTTGAGCAGTGTATATTCACAGCAGGCCAAGGTTGGAGAGTCAGACACACATACATGCAACAACATCACTCACCCTCACGTCCGGTATTGGAGTTATTGGTTCTGTGTTTCGTGCAGATGGGGCACCAGCATCCTCCTCGTGAATCCTCCTCTCGATAGCTGCAGAAGCTGGAGTCCTTGGAATATGTTGCCTCCTCTGAATTTGAGGTTTCACCAATGCCTTGCCCAGCTCCTCAAGAAAGGAGCTTCCTTCCGTTCCAATCTGTGTTCAAGCCATCCATATGACAAATGCGTTGTACGCCATGATGTCCAAGATGTTGAAGAATATCACAAGTGGCCAGCATAGGGTTTTTCTTTTGCAGTTGTAGTCAGTCACCAGCTTGTAAATTGTCCACTCCTCCTTTTGTGACATTGTAATCCATTAGGATTTCTGTGTTTTATGGTCCTTGCCACATATTATCCCATCCCTATGCTACGTACTCATGAGTACCACATTTTGCCTTTCTTTGGAACGTAGGACACCAGGTACGTGTCGGCCGTGAACACAAACTCAGACTAGTTAATATGCCTGTTCCGTCTATTCAACAGCTGAGGTGGGAGCTCTGGCTTGTTTTTTCATATTGTTCCTAACATCGGCAGCTTCCTCTTGAGGAGCTCCTGTCCCAGCTTGTATGAAGTAAAAAAGTTGTTGCATTTGATGTTGTGGCCACGGAGTCCCCTCTGTCACGTCCAGGATAACCCACACCCCCTGGTTCTTCTCAGGGACTCCTCCATCTGGCTTCCCCTTATACACTTGCAAGTTCCACCCATTTAATGAAGCAGCATCACAGGCAGCCCAGATCTAGATTCCATATTTTGCGGGTTTAGATGGTATGTACTGTCTGAAGGGGCAGCGGCCCCTAAATGGCATAAGCTAATCATCAACAGTAACGTTGGGCCCAGGATTGTAAAACAGGGGAATGTGGTCCACCCACTTGTCCCACAGTGACCTGATTGAAGCTAGCTTGTCTCTCTGCACTGACCTGATTGCAGCTAGCTGGTCTCTCTGCCCGCCGAGCTGGTCTGGTGTCTCGGTTATCGAAGCGGATAATCCTGGAAACAATGTGGAAGTTTTCCGGAGACATTGTTACACGGAAAGGTTATCTGCCCGTTTCTGCATCCCACATGGATTTTGTGTATTCCCCATTGGATCTGAAAACACCAGCAAGGTTAAGAACACCGAAGTATGCATGTACGTGAGTTTTGTCCATCTCCTTCCGTCTCTGTCCAAAAACACGCCTTCCCTCAAAATTAGTGCAGTCCAGAATGATTTTCTGGATGGTGTCTGGAATGAACAGTTCAAAAGAAGACGTTATGTCCTGAACATGAGTAACTGCCATCTGCATCGGCCCTGGTTGCATCCTTATCACATTGGCAACTATGTGTTGTTGGCTCATTCCTTTGACAAGAAGACCATTCAATTTCACATTTTTTTGACACATTTCTCCTCCTGCAGGCTGCTGATGAGCTGGTTGTTGATGGGCTGGTCATGGGGCTGGCTGTTGATGGGTTGGTCCTGGGGCAGGCTGAGGGTCAATTTCATCCTCTTCTTCCAACCAACTGTCAGACTCCAAATTGACACTATACTCATATTCGGAAAATTCTTCATCTTCCAAAGTCGAAGACGATCCTTCCACACTAGCTTCTCTCTCTGGAAAACATATTTCTAAGGCCCTCTGAGCAGAGATACTTTTTGCCATACTGAATGATTGTGGTAAGGAGCCACACATGCAAAGCTATTTATTTGTTGTGTCCCTCCCCCAATTTGCACATGGCTGGGGTAGAGTGTGGGAAAATACAGAAATTTGTACAATGTATTGAAATAATGTATTGTAATACAGCACATACGGAATATAAATGTGCACTCAATGAAAATGTGTTATTTTACATGTTCTTCATAGAAAATGAGCCAAGGCCGATGAGTCTTTCTTTTAGTAAACATTGAAAAAAAAGTCCCACACAACGGTTAAGAGAAAAAAGTAATTTATGCATGACGAGGTTAACTGGTGTTTTTGTGTATTTTGTAATTAAAATATATTCTAACTGTTTGTGAAAACCTTTCCGGGGGCTATTTTTTAAATAAATATATAGGGAATAACTATGGAATGTTTATTTACTGCTCCTTTTCAGAGTACATATTCAGTACCATTCTGCACACAGTGTAACAACCCTTCTATATGTGTCTGACATCCTGAACGTGTTGGTAAATGCACTGACAGAGCTCACTCAAACCAAACTGTAATAACTAGTGCTTCCCAAAATAGAGTATATAGAACATTTTGATCTTGCTCATAGTTGAATGACTTTAAACGTCCCTTTTTAACCTCTTGAATCTAGGGGGCAGTATTTTCATTTTTGAAAAATAACGTTCCCATAGTAAACAGGATATTTTGTCAGGACAAGATGCTAGAATATGCATATAATTGACAGCTTAGGATAGAAAACACTCTAAGGTTTCGAAAACTGTAAAAAATATTGTCTGTGAGTATAACAGAACTGATATTGCAGGCGAAAGCCTGAGAAAAATCCAATCCGGAAGTGCCTCATGTTTTGAAAGCGCTGCGTTCCAATGCGTCCCTATTGAGGAGTGAATGGGCTATCAACCAGATTACTTTTTCTCCATACTCCCCAAGGTGTCTACAGCATTGTGACGTAGTTTTATGCATTTATGTATAAGAATACCCATAAGCGGCTACATTGCGCAACTGGTCACCTGATGGCTCCCAGAGTGATTCTCGCGTAAAATACAGAGGTAGCCATTATTCCAATCGGTCCTACTGAAAAACCAATTGTCCCGGTGGATATATTATCAAATAGATATTTGAAAAACACCTTTAGGATTGATTATAAACAACGTTTGCCGTGTTTCTGGCGATATTATGGAGCTAATTTGGAATATTTTTCATCGTTTTCGTGACTGCAATTTCAAATGGTGGCTACTTTATGTCCGTTGCGTTATGCTAATTAGTGTCAGTCGATGATTACGCTCCCTCAATCGGGATGGGGAGTCGCTTTAACTGATTGTCTTTGGTCTGCAGCACTTGTAGTAGAACTGCGTTACTCTGAGTAACGTTCAACAAAACTGCATGCATGTTATCAAGTTGAGCGCTCCTGTTTGTAGATAACTCGTCAGATTTATCTAGTTTGGCGTGGACATCATCGTATTTAGTTAAGGCTAAATCGAGTTGTTCCTGCAGAAAACGATTCTGTTCCTGTAGAAGAAAAGTTTGTGCTCGTTCATCGTCATAAGTTTTTGCAATTACATTTAATCGTTCACTTTTAAACGCAGTTCCATAGCTAGCAGAATTGTGTACTTTTCTGCTTTTGTCATTAGTTTCCCAGTTCTCTCCACCTGTCCCTTTATGTCTACCGTTTCCTGCTCGTGCTACAGCTTTGCACTGCGGTATTGGACCAATGGCAATCTTGGATGGCCAGACATCAGGGCTAAACTGGAGAGAACCTTTACAAGGTCTGCGCACGAATGTTGATTTCGGAGAGTGTAGTGGCATAGTGGCATAGTTAGGGTTGGTATCGTTGCTGAGGTCAGAGATCAATCCTTTTATGGGTGAGGTTTCACTAATTAGTGGGGGAGTGGGGACTACTCTCTCTGATAGCTTGCACATTATTAGAACATTTGAGAGGATACATTTTTTTCTTCCTATTTTTCCAAAGTTTGGTTTTGGAATACGTTGAAAGCTGCAAAGACAATTTTAATCTATTTATAGACGTTAATGAACCATCAGTACTGTATCAGTAATGTGGGATTTGGACGTGAATGAACTTGCAAAAGCAAATTGACTTGATAAATCAACGAAAGCCTCATTCTATTTTAGATTCCTCGCATAGAGCGTCACAATGTTGTGTCTGGACTATCATTAAATGTGAAGGCTGTTATTTTGTCAAATTAATTATCTTTGTGGAATCAGGTTAACTTTAATTAACTAGGAAGTCGGGGCACCAATTTTTTTTAATAGATTCTCTATTTCTCGAATCTACTCTTCAGATATTTTCATATCTTATCAATTAGTCTTCCATGAATGATTATTAATTGTTACCTCATTAGTCTCATTCCAAACGTCGTAAAATTATTGGTTATTATTATTGGTTATCTGCACAAACCCTAGTTTCCATAATGAATCAGCAACATACAAAGTGGCTTAATTATTTATTTACTAACGAACTAAATAATCACACAGAATTATATACATACAACAGGATAGATTATCCATTGATTACTAATCATGCCATGAAAAGTCCCTAGTGGACTAACCCGATATGACAGCTGGTTACACAAAGGGTGGGGGAAGAAAGAACTTGAGGAAGAGAGACAAAGGAATGGGTCTCTATCAGACCTTAAGAAGCTATTCTCACGTAAATACAAAATCTTATGCACTCTAGATACGTTGGAGTACCCTGTAGTTCTTAGAGGACTGCCTGTGTCCTCGTCCTAGGCCACGTACATTCTCAGCTGCAGACTGATAACCGTGAAGACTAAGATTGAATCTCTTTTTTTTAAATGTAATGTTTGATAGTTCAGAACTCATACAGTTTTGCCATACTCAGCTTGCGCTGTATTCTGGCTGGTCTATGCTCTCGTGGGCGTGGTTACTGACTTTGTTAACTTTATATGATAACCCTCGAAATGAGAAAATATGGGTTATCACATTACATCTTTTCACAAATACTTTCATGTTTAATCACTTACATTTCACAATATTTAGATGTAAACCTGACAGCTGGTAAATGTAGACTACAGCATATGGCAAATGTGAAAGCACTATTAGGCAACCACAGTAAATAAAACAGTGGAAACACTCACTTGATAGAACATCTTTATAGAAAAAAAAGAAGTCTTCACATTGTGTGTTTCCTATCCTTCAAGAGAACACCAAATGAAACACAGTCATCATAACTGTCCCTTAAGTGTCCATGGACCATTCCCACATTCTCAAAACTATAAATATTGTTTAGGAGTTTGGCCAAGTGAAGTCCTTTGTTCTCCACAGCCTCTCTCCCTCTCTTTCTGCATGACCAGGGGTAGAGAGTCTCTGCCAGGAACTTATGACCTGAGATAATAAAACCTGGGTTAGGAGAGAGAGTGGGAGAGGGGGGTGCCACGATCTACACCCAGAAAGGGCCATGTCATGACATGCATTTGAGCCAATCAGTTGTTTTGTGAAGAGGGTTGGTATACAGAAGATCAAACTATTTGGTAAAAGACCAAGTTCATAATATGGCAAGAACAGCTCAAATAAGAAACGACAGTCCATCATTACCATATGACAACATTTCCAGAACTTTTAAAGTTTATTCGAGTGCATTTGCAAAAACAATGAAGCACGATGATGAAACTGGCTCATGAGGACAGCCACAGGAAAGGAAGACGCAGAGTTACCTCTGCTGCAGAGGATAAGTTCATGAGAGTTACCAGCCTCAGAAATTGCAGCCCAACAGAGTTCAAGTAACAGATACATCTCAACATCAACTGTTTGGAGGAGACTTCATGAATCAGGCCTTCATGATTCAAATTGCTGCAAAGAAACCAATACTAAAGGACACCAAGACACACAAGCAATGGACATTAGACAGGTGGAAATCTGTCCTTGGGTCTGATGAGTCTGTCTGATGAGATTTTTGGTTCCAACCGCTGTGTCTTTGTGAGAAGCAGAGTGGGTGAACGGATAATCTCCACATGTGTGGTCCCCTCCGTGAAGCATGGAGGAGGAGGTGTGATGGTGTGGGGGTGGTTCGCTGGTGACACAGTCTGTGATTTATTTAGAATTCAAGGCACACTTAACCAGCGTGATTACAACAGCATTCTGCAGCAATACTCCATCCCATCTGGTTTGCGCTTAGTGAGACTATAATTTGTTTTTCAAAAGGACAATGACCCTACACATCTCCACACTGTGTAAGGGCTATTTGACCAAGAATGAGAGTGATGGAGTGGTTTATTAGATGACCTGGCCACCACAATCAACCGACCTCAACCGAATTGAGATGGTTTGGAATGATTAGGACCACAGAGTGAAGAAAAAGCAGCCAGCAAGTTTTCAGCATGACTGTAGGAAAGCATTCCAGGTGAAACTGGTTGAGAGAAGTGTGCAGAGTTGTCATCAAGGAAAAGGGTGGCTCCTTTGAAGAATCTCAAATATTAAATATATTTTGTTTTATTTAACACTGTTTTTTGTTACTACATTATTCCATATGTGCTTTTTCATAGTTTTGATGTCTTCACTATTATTCTACAAATTGTAAATATTAGGAAAAACCCTTGAATGAGTAGGTGTGTCCAAACGTTATTATATTCTACACATACTCAGAAGTGTCAGTAGGGACGCTATGTGTGTGTTCTAAACTCAAGCAGCCAATCCCAATTATTTATTAATTCAGTCTATGGGGTTAATTACAAATCATTATAAATCATTATGCAAAATTGTAATATTACTGATGAGAATTATGTAAGTCAATTAAATTAGTGAATAATGCTGGGGAATAACGGGAATATCTGGCTTTCCAGTTCTAACACATGAATGCATTAGCATCAACACAACATACGGAATGTACTTTGTTATATGGTAATACTGTATATGCACTGCAGTTTCCTTCTTTCCCATTAAAAATACATTTGGTGTATTACTGTGTTGAGAGGTATTATTTTGCTAAACTACAATAGGAAATATTCAGTTGATACATTTGAAAACAAAATGCTATATGTTTGTCAGACAATTCCCACACCGAGGCTGATGAATTGATTAGGAGTGTGAAAACAAAGGCTTTTTGAAGTAACTGTCCCAGAGTTATCAGGCCTTTGAAAGAGATTAACTACATTTTGATATGGTGCAATGATTCCTGATTGAATCATTTATAGTATCCCTACTGCTATATATTCCAGGTGTATCAACTTCCAGCTCACTGAGATTCCACATGCCCACTGGGATTACACTCAATGAGCACATCACTTGCAAATGTTTCTCCTCTTAAGTGCACTTCATATTTCAAATGCAACCTGAACTTCCCCACTGACCAATACCACTTTTAGGAATAAGTAACCATAAATGAGCTACCTATAGAAGTCATTGTTAAGTGCCGAATGTGGTTTCCAAAACCCCCCCCCAAAAAATGTTTCTAACTTTATCTGATTTAACTCTGATGACAAGTTCATTTATTTCTGTCACATTAATACGTTTCAATTATATTAATCAAAATAAATGGAATTGTGATTGAACAAAATAACAAAACCTGAAGACAAATACCGTCGCATGGCTCTTCACAGCAACACAAAGTGTAGAGTATGATTTGATGTGACATGCCTTTAGCCTTTAATGCACTTGGTACAAAGCATTCAAATGTACCCTGTATGTGTTAACCATGATCATTTGAACATTCATACACTTTGTAATTTGGCTGTGATATCAAACTCATTTGAAAATCTTTCCGAACACTTGATTTCAAAGATGTCAAAAGTTGGCGGACCGACAAAAGTATGAATTTAAAACTTTGATAAGGGCTGTCATCCTTCATTTAGTTGTGACATATTTCATATCACCCTTGTGAGTCATGACTGAGCTGGCCGCCCAGCCAAACTGAGCAATCAGGGGAGAAGGGCCTTGGTCTGGGGAGGTGACCAAGAACCCGATGGTCACTCTGACAGAGCTCCAGAATTCCTCAGTGGATATGGGAGAACTTTCCAGAAGGACAACCATCTCTGCAGCACTCCACCAATCAGGCCTTTATGATAGAGTGTTGGTTAAAGGCTTGTAAGTAAACATTTCAGTGTAAGGTCTACTTCTGTAGTATTCGGTGCATGTGACAAATACATTTTGATTTGATTTGATTCAGTGGCTAGACAGAAGCCACTCCTCAGTAAAAGGCACATGACAGCCCTAGATTTTGTCAAAAGGCAACTAAAGGACTCTCAGACCATGAGAAACAAGATTCTCTGGTCTGATGAAATTAAGATTGAACTCTTTGGCCTGAATGCTAAGCGTCACATCTGAAGGAAACCTGGCACCATCCCTACATGAAGAATGATGGTGGCAACATCATGCTTTGGGGATGTGTTTCAGCAGCAGGGACTGGGAGACTAGTCAGGATCGAGTGAAAGATGAATGGAGCAAAGTACAGAGAGATGCTTGATCAAAACCTGCTCCAGAGTGCTCAGGACCTCATACTGGGGGCGGAGGTTCACCTTCCAACAGAATAACGACCCTAAGCACACAGACAAGAATGTTCTTGAGAGGACCACCCAGAGCCTGGACCTGAACCCGATCGAACATCTCTGGAGAGACCTGAAAATAGCTGTGCAGCAACACTCCCCATGCATCCTGACAGAGCTTGAGAGGATCTGCAGAGAGGAATGTGAGAAACTCCCCAAATACAGGTGTGCCAAACTTGTAGCGTCATACCTAAGAAGTGTCGAGGCTGTATGTTTGTATACTTATGTAAATGTGAAATTTCCGTGATTTATTTTTAATACATTTGCAAAAGTTTCCATTTTTTTTTTTTTTTCATTGATCAGGAAAAAATTGATTTGAATCAATTTTACACATGGGGAAATAGTCAAGGGGTCTGAATACTTTCCGAATGCACTGTACTTTTCGTATTGCATCGTGTTGTGTTGCGAAAACACCATGCCTTTACAGTCACACGGGGACTCTAAGAATAGTCCTTACAATTTTCAAGAGCCTATCTCGGCACAAAACACATTTCTATGATAATTGCATTTGATTGCAAGGGAAAATATAATGGTGTGTCTCACAGCTGCAGTGTCTCTTGGCTCGCCCCTATTCCAATTATGTTAGACGTCTCTTATGTGTAGAAATGCTGTGTGTTTTCCCACCAGATGTCTGTGCAGTGCTCTCAGGAACACTCGTTGTTTCTGAAATAATTTGGGCAAATAAAAGCAGGTAAACCAATGGCCTTTCTCCACTACAAGGACATGGGTTCAACACAAGATACCAACATGTGTATAGTGCCAAAATCACTGACATACTCGCAATTAAAGCCAAGACTAAGCTTACACACCAATCCTGCTGTTGAACTATTGATCTTTGTTTTCGAGCTGTGTTTTCAATCGGTGTTTTTGTACTATAGGTCTATGGTACATGGGAGGTTAGTAAAATAGTTATTCAACAGGGACAGTGAGAGAGAGAGAGAGAGCCAGCATGAATATCCAGTACACTGTAGATGCTGCTTCCCATTAGGGTCAGGATGGTTGTCAAAAGTTGATAAGACGGGTTTATCCTAGAATCGTTCCATTTCGACACAAGCCACGAGGGTTAAAAAGACAATGACGTCAACGTGAGATCTTGTTCTGTTCCAATTGACATGGAACAGTTGTGTGAGACAGGACAGGCTGAGTAATAGAGGTAAAATAGAGGTAAAACTAAAAATTGTGAGAACCGGACCTGCTCTCTTTCCCATGACTCATCACTCGAGCAGCAGAAAACACCATCTTAAGACACGACTCATCTTGCCAAGGGCAATTCCTCTCCAACAGTTAGGTGGGTGGTGTGTAGGAGCGGAAAACCTTACGATTGTGTCTTATGTTACAAATAAACACAACAATCCTACAACTAATACTATACTAACATTCTCAACACTTGAATGGAGGAATTTGGCATACCTAGGGTGTTGTAATGGTTTGTCCCATATGCATTACAGTATGATTAAATCAAAGCAATCTGCAATACAAATTCAAAATAGAGCGTGTGTGTGTGTTCCTGAAAGTATGACGGCTAAATGTTTTAGATCTAACTCTTTGATGCTCCCCACAGCCTGTGTCTTACCCAGGCCAAGCAATCATATTATTCTTCCTGTCTCACCTCCATTTAATAAGCCAATGTAGCCGGAAAATGGTGCATCTCAAAATGTTGTTTGTTTTGCAGATGTCTGGTGGAACACATTAGCCATTGCACAATTATGTATCCTTATGTTCGGGTCAAAGAGGATAAATCAAGAAAGACAACAAATGTCTTTTCTTTATGTCTGAACAAATGGTCTGAGATGCTCCTCCCCGGAGGAAGGGTAAGTAAAGACCACTGATGTGAGCCGAGAGCAATTTAAGGTTGTAAACGTCAGTGACCCAACCTCAGCCTAATGGAATTTTGTTACGCAGATACGCAGATACGCATATACGCTTTGTTTCAGTGAAGCCAAATGGGATGTTTTTTTAGGGAGGTCATTACTTGATCATAGATAGACTTGAAATTAAACACGCTTTGTCAACATTATTTTTATATTTACAGGATGAAATAACTGACCTCGAAAGATTCATATTTCCCTTCAAATACTGTAAAAGTAGAATGTGTTTCCAATTTTAGGATGGCCATGATTCTGTAGTATTCTAATTAGTTTTGGATGCCCGTCCATCTATTTAGAAGGCAAGAGCATGTTTAGCAGAGAAATCGTCATCCTTGATTTTAAACCATCCTGCCCAACTATTTGGACTTGTATACAACGGAGGAGGATATATTGCAATTCCATACATGTTGTTATGTTTTATTCCAATTGCAAAACGGGGCCATGAAATCATCAATACGTTTTTTTTAAAGAACAATTCTGCACTTATATGTAGTTGTAGAGCAGAGGTATTGTGATTGGCAGCCTTCTTCATCAGCGAGTAAGGTCAGGTCAGGCTGTGGGGTCATTGGGGCCAGGTAATCTTCTTACCAGTCAGTGGTCCTGTGGGGTTAAGGTTATGGTCAGGGTCAGTATCTCCAGATCAAATTTATATCTGTTTATTTATTTTTGATTTTTGATTGGTGATATCTAGTGCTTGGTTCTATCTGCATCTTTGTCAACAACAACATGATTACCCCAATTCATGTTGTTATTTTAAAAGGATAAAATATATTTTTTTAAATGTCTGACACCATTCAAACCAATGAGGCTTCGGAACTTTAATACCAGCGATCTCAGAATCCGCTTTACGCAGATAGAACCATATAGTCCCAAGCTCTCAATATTACAATACTTCCTTTAAGCGTTCTGCTCTCTAAGTGGTGAAGGGGCAGAAAACAATGCACAAAATATCTGTCTTCGGCACCCTCTTAAAGAAATATAGCCTTTCATTTTTTGGAATGCATGCTTCCAGACGCTAGGGCTCTGTTTCAGCCGAGAAGCCTATACAGAAAGCTATCATTTTTTGCCTTTCGTCTGCCAAGGACCTCTCTCCTTCTTCTCCTGGATTTATGAAATGGCTTTTTCATGTCATGTCAAGAGCCATGTGGACTGGCATAAAGGTCTGCCTCTTCAGAGTAGCAGGGCAGGATTTCTGCATTTCTACAGTTTGATCACTGCCAGCTAATTAGCGTGGCATTGTCCCGTGTTCGCATCGCCAGGAATAACTAAAGCACCTCAACAAAAGCTTCCCAGAGAGCAATTCAGCTGTGCTCAATGGCCAGGGCATACTGATGAACCTGCGCTGTTGCATTAATGTCAGCTGAACATTGAAAGGGTGATAATTAAAAATCAGGCATGTGTTGAAGAAAACAGTGTTAGGCCATTTTCAGAACAGAAAGGGGCAGATTTACTGAATCAACTAGAATGTAGTCAATTATAATTGCTTGTTGAAAGGCAACAACTGGGCCATGATCTTGGATTGTTGGGGAATGTGTTGCCTATACATATACCCAACTAATGTCTGAGTAACACCTTCCATTGTTTCAACTGTGGTAATATTGTGTAATACCACTGTAATTACAATGCAATGATTTAAGCACTAAGTAACAATATGTTAACACTATGCTAATTTTGCTTTAATATTCTTACCTAGATCATTCTAAAAACAGTACATAATCATTAAAACCATAGTCTTACGGTATACAACTTAATTAAAATGAAAGAATTAAAAACCAGAAGAATACTTCTGTGTTTTCCTTGACATGGAAAATAGATAAAACATTTATAATCGTCATTTACAACGCGCCTTTAAAAATATGTACTTTCGATATCATACTGGCACATCTTTGCTTCGAAATGCAGCATAGTTAATTGATTAGCTCAAATCCCTAAGCATCTCTTTTAAAACACCCACCTCTTAAGGTGTCAGCATACTTCAATTTGGCTAGCGCCTAGCCAAACTTGGCTAGTCGAACCAAATGAGAGTGCTTGCATATTCCCTTAAAAGACCTTCGCTTGAAAAATTTGACAAAAAGCAGCAATAGTACTGTTTGTCTGTTTTAAGATGCCTAAGCCAGCCACTTCCTGAAATAGTCAGACAACTCTGTCACACAATAATTTTACATTTAACTAAGATGTTTGGTGCGGTATATCTCAATGACAAATGTGCATAAAAATGAGTCGTCTCTTGTTGAATGACAACAAATACTTTATTGAAGAATCCCTACTGTTGACCAGTTACCAACGAAGAGAAGCAGTAGACTAACAACTTCGGCTTGCCTTGAGATTTTTTTGCATGCCTGAACATCCCGAGAAAAAAAACCTTAAAGTCCAAAATGAACAAAAAATTAACAAAATGTCTTCATAATATATGCACAAAGTCTTCCAAACTGTTTCAGCTTGGAAGCATGCGGATGTTTTTACTCAGTCTCTACCCTAGTCAGTCTGTTATTGCCCAGTGCTCTCTTTATAAACACCTTGGCACAGTGGTAGAACCCTGGAACTGTGACACCCAGGTCTCTATTTATATACACCTTGACACAGTGGTAGAACCCTGGAACCGTGACACCCAGATCTCTCTTTATATACACCTTGGCACAGTGGTAGAACCCTGGAACCGTGACACCCAGATCTCTCTTTATATACACCTTGGCACAGTGGTAGACACCTGGAACCGTGACACCCAGGTCTCCTCGCCACATCAGAACAAACTGATTGTGGTTTAGCTATCTTTTCTTTTTCAAAAGGGGGCATTAACCCTAATCAGAGGTCATCTTTGACCCCAAGTGGTCAGAAATGGCATCATTTCGAAACCCTTTTCTTGATCCTTCTGAAATTAGTTAGTTGCCGACAAAAACAAATACACAATTTACCGTGATTTATGTGTTAACATGGAGGAATTAAGAATAATATCTATGGTGAAAATGTACACTCAATAGTAAACTTTGTGATAAAAGCACAACATTTGGCACATAGGTAGATTTATGTATCCTGAAAATATATAGAGATGGAGCTACCCCAGATTTGAGCTCTGGGGGGCATAGCAGTCACTATAGCAACAAAAGTTTCCAATTGCTAGCTACAGTTTGTTTCCATTAAGTTGTTAAATCATTTTTTGTCGACATTTAGAAAGTTCACATAGAAAATAAATGTGACAATTGCCTAATACACAATGGTTGAAGTGTTCGCATTAACCATTAAGGAAAAGTGTACATTATCAAGACTTTCTGCCAATATCAGATATGTTTATGTCCTGGTAAAAGTTCTTGTTACTTACAACCTCATGCTAATCGCATTAGCCTACGTTAGCTCAACTGTCTCGCAGGGGACCGACCAATCCTGAAGAAGTTTAATAAATTGGCGACTGCCTGTATGCCCTCTCACCTATCTGTTTCACGTTTCCGGTCGCCCGCAAAAGCCAGCATGGATAGAATGCAATAACTGACTAATATTTGCTATATAATAATTATCATGTGCCAGTTTCACTCCTGCAGATCTTAAAAAATTTGATCGTGAAGCTTGCCAGACAACCAGAAAAACAAGTTGAAGCAATTCAGGCATTATTGAAAGTCACAACAATCCTTGATTAGCAAATTAACAATATTTTTATAGTTTAACATTTTGCAAGCAGCAGGCATTTAGAATTAAATGTGCAGTGGAGTGCCCCGCTTATTTTTTAAATGATAAAACCGAATAATTTTGAAGTAAAAAAAAAACAGGTCGCATTATCATTTGAAAAAACATCCCCTGTAGAATGGATAAATATGTTTTTGATCTTTAGAAAATATATCCTTTATCTGCCGTTTACATTACACATATCAACATTTTTTTTTTGCAACATTTATTTTGTCGGATATATTTGGGTCAATAGTAAACCTGCCTGAATGTCTCTATACCAAGTTGATAGTCTCAGCTTCCTGTTGCAATTGAAACTTACTTGATAGCCAATAGCGTTCCAAAGTTAGAGCTATGTAAAAGTCTGGTGGCACCGGCGCCCACATCGCCCGTATCGGTGGCCATCTTAGGTGGTATTGGTATTTCAGATTAGCTACATTTCCAATTTCTCTGCCTCTGAGTATCACAGAAACACACTACTTTGAATGAATAACAGACAAATGTTCATAAGTTGGCTATAGTGAAATGTATCAAAACATCTGCTCAAAACATGAAAAACATCTATTTAAAAATGTGACTGCAAATATGTGAACATTTTAAATTGTATGCTTATTTGGGGGAATTTACTTGTGTAGAAAAGGTTAATAAAAGAAAAAGTGTATTTTTTGCCATAATTTCCAATTTGTTGGTGATACGGATCCAGAAATGTTGCCGCCTATAGGGTTAAGCATGGTTTCATTATTCTACAGGGCCTCCTTCAACGGCAGAGACATTGATAGCATGAGTCGCGTTGACGTCAGCCTTTGATGTGTGGCAAGGTCCCCTTTTTCCTACTTGATCAGATCTTCGGGAGAAATTTTTTGCATGCCTCAGCTCCCCGTCCTTATGTCTAACTTTGTTCAGAGGCAGAAATAATTGTTTTGACACGAGCACTGAAAGAGTAGTCAATTAGCCTGAGCGTTATGCATGGCCCATTCCACATTTTCTTTGTGACGCTACCGCAATGAGCAATATGGTCAATTTCAATGGCAAGCCCCAAGAGACAGCCATGCAGATAGGGATCTGCAATCTTTCCCCAGATTATTTTCCATACTTTCTTCAAAGTGCACTAATAATACCCACATGTACAACATTTCGTTTTTACAGTGCCTTGTAATGTCCATAGGCAATTGGTATGGTGCCGTACTACGCAATATACAGTATAAGTATTATGCAATATACAGTTTAAACACCCTCAAAATGTTATGGATGTGGAGTTCCAGCTCAGGCATATTCTTAACAAATATAGAAGAGGATTGTGATTTCCCCTGGGGCGGGGTAGACAGACCATGGCAGATATTAGATTCAAACAATAGATTCTCCTCATAGATATTCAACAGAGCTAGAGAGGAGGCTAATTTTCCATTTCTACATTTGAGTCACTGAGCAGATGTTTTTATCACGAAGTGATTTACTAGAGCAATTAGGGTTAAGTGCCTTGCTCATGGGCACATTTCTCACAGAGTCGGCTCTGGGATTTGAACCAGTGACGTGTCAGTTACTGGCCCAACACTCTTAACCGCTAGGATACCTGCCACGTTTGAGAGAGGTAGAGAATGGTGTTCATTTACATGTGATTTTTAAAAAGATATTCAGTGTCAATGTCTATGATTACCCCTTTATCAACCATTTAGTGCTGGTTTAAATTGTTCCGGGAAGACTACTATGTCCTGGATCTAGCATTAGTTAACTGCACGTTTATAAAAGGTCTTAGGCATGGATGATAGAACCAGTTTTCATTCATATTGCAAATGCAGTGTTCTTTAAAAGTGTTCCCCCAAGTACTTCATCATTCTCTGGGAAAAACACTTTGCATTTCTCAACAGACTTTCAATAAATCACTGACACATTTAGTTTGCCAACAAATCCCATCTCAAAAAGTCTTGAAATGCAGATATCTCCCTAGACACAAAGTATTTTCGTTTTCATGACACACTTTCTTAGATTCCCTAATGCAAAGATAGAGAAAGGGGAATTGCTATTGGGTAGGCTTATGTTCTGGCTACAAATCAAGTTGTGTATGACAACGTCCAGTATAGCTTTGTTGTACATGGAAAACACTCATTTACACCTAGACACTGGAAAGAGTGTTTTTGGGTCACTTGGCCCTAATTGATTTGTCCCAAAACTGTCAAGACTCAGCTGACTTGGGCCTATGGTTGGTGAATTTGTTTGTATCTGTAGAGCCACTCTAACATTTGAATAGAGAGTGCATTGAAGCTAAACAAAGGTGTGCAGCAACAAGCCAATGATGCTCTCATCCAAAACTACGCTCATTTGCATTCAGCGATGTGAAATGTCTGGTGTTTTATTAATTCTTATTCTAAGCTCTGAACAGTAACATGATATTTGTCAGCTACCTAACAGGGTAGAATAAATCTCAAATTAAAAAAGGAAATGATGATTTTTTTTGCTTAGGCATGTGTTCATGAAATATAAATGCAATCGTATGCTCATGGCTCATTTACTTAGTGGATTTAAGAGGAAATCCTTGCCTTATATAATTTTCAATCAACATCTACATGAACAGTCAATTTAAGTACAGATGTTCGAGCCAGTTTGAGCCAGTTTGCTGCAGCTGGAAAATAATCCTGCAGCAACAGGAAATGTGAATTATTATGTGGATTATAATTAAGGGCAATGTTTATATCGGTTGATACATTTTTTGTAACAGAAAATCAAGTCTGCAATTTCAAAGTGTGAACTATAAACTTCAGAAGCCTTTTAAAACTTCAAATACACTACAGTTTTCCTACAACAGGTGATCAAATTAAGATCCTACATCCGTAGTAGAGAAAAAAAAGTGTAAGTTACAAACATTACAAACATTACAATGCATTTACAGTTAACTGTATCATACGTCTGTCCATATTTTCTTCCCATCTAATACTTTCCAAAGGCAAATGTGGAATTCGATTCAACAGTGGGACAGCAAATTATTTTCCTCTGTGTTGGAAGGCAGCCATCCAGTGAAGCGTGACATGGCCATATGAATACACAGTAACTACAGAAAGCAATTGCATTGCTGAATAAAAGTGTATCAGATGCAAAAACACACATTAATTATTGTCACCCATGCTACAAAAAAATAAGCACCTCTCCAAGGACGTACTGCAAGGCCATCTTCCACTAGTGCTCCACTCACCCTGACGTGTACAAACCAAAACGTTGTCTGTCAAATTTTTTGATATATTTTTGACAAAGTAGTTTTATACAAAGCCAACCATAAAATAAAGTGTAGTCATAGTGCTTGTTATGGGAAAGATCAACATTGTATTATGATATATGGCCCCGGTGTGGAATGGGTAATAGACCTCTGACAACTGTAGGCTTTTCTTATTTCCGTTCTGTTAAGCACAAAGATGGGTCCTGATTGAACTGTTAAGTAAAGTGCACACATTTTCACCCAAATGCCTTTTCCACTCCACTCAGTAATGACATTTTCTGGCGCGTCGGCTGGAAACATGGTATCATCCCAGGTATTTCACAGTGGCCTGTCCATCTAAATTCTCTCCGATGGACTCGGGTGTCCTCCTAAGCGTAAAGTCTCTCTGCACCTTTGACTCAAGAAAGCTATGCTTTGAATTCTTGTATGTCAACAACTTCTGATGTTGTTCATGCGTTCCCATGCTAATATATCTTCCAAACACACTGTGAAAAAGTGAGATACATTTTTGTCAAAATAATTTCCCATTGCATTTGATATTAGCTTGGGTATTCTCTTTGCTCTGGGAAATTTGCTCTGTTTGTACTCCCTCATGTGTGGAGAATAGGTGAACAGTCCCTTGAGGGTTGAGAGTAACTTTTCACATCAATATGCTATCTACATGAATGTAAGAGTGATTACAACACGTTTCATATTTGATGTAGCTACTGTAGGCCATTTGGCTTAAGTGTGCCTCTTAATCATGGCCATACATAAATCATCATATTTGAATCCAGAGCTAACTGTTGATTGGTCTCTGGTCTCAGTTGTATTATGACTTATCTAGGAGCTGTGCACAATTCAGTAGTCAGCCCCATGCGTGGTAATGGCCAAAATGTTTGGTTGATATACAATCCCTTTCTTTTGTATGCTTGTTTTCTATTGGGTTCTTATACCGGTCAAGCACCGTCAATATGCCTCTTCTAATCAGTGTTGAGTAAAGACAAGTAGTTGTATTTGTGCAACTCTCTTTATGGTGCTGTTTCCACAGGGCAGTTAACACAAGGCTCAGGACTTACCCCTTTACAGTCTGTTGAGATTTAACTGTGTGGCCTGGCTGTGATTCAAACCCGAGTCCCAGAAACAGCTTAGAGAGGGCACCAGGCCATTACCATACTGACATTGGGGATTGTGTCTATTGAGGCCAGTCCATTAGATATGCAGAGCATGTTTAGCTCCACTGAGGGACTTGCCCACCTTGGGTAGATTTGAATCAGTTCCAGGCAGGGAGAGATTTGTTTCCCCAGAGGTCACTGTTATAAGGAAGTGTACGCTTATGGAGGCATGTTAACTCTCTGGTGGCTACACCAGACCCAGATATGTTCAGCCATACTTGATCACACGGCTTGGATAAGGGCTGAACAAGTGGGTGAAAGCTGCAGTAGATTTACAGTATATATTTTGTATTACAGCACATACTACTGTGGTGATGGTGTTTGGTATTATATTTGTCCATTACAGGCTTGGCTGGTTTTGCATGAGCATATGCTTTTTGAATCCCATTTATTCGCGACAGACCACTTCTTTGCCATATTGCCAAAAGGCTTTTTCTGGGAAAGGCAGAGCCAGATTTAATCCGGCATGTCATTTTTATCAATTGACACTTGTGGTCCAGCCTGTAGGAAAAATAAAGGAAGGATAAAAACGGAGCTCTAATTCCTTAAGAAAGGGCACTGCTCCGGGAATATGTTTGATGTGGAATACAGATTATCTTGCATGCTAATTTGACTGCTCTGAATATTTGCAAAGTGCTAAAGTGAATATGCCTTCCAGTAACGCACGGGTCTGGGCTCCTGAGCCTGGGAGAATGACTCTTTCGCCTATCCCTCCAGACATTAAGCTCCCTCAAGCGTACAGAACATATTTGTAGATCTAGATTACAGTTGCTATCCCAGTCGCTAGCAAAAATGTACTCAGATTTGACACAACTGCTTACTCTTTCTACAGTGCAGTGCAGAATTTGGTCCAGGTCCAGGCAAGAGCCAGCATTTACCAGCTGACGTGCATTTCATTCTCCAGACGCTCAAGCAAGGGTTCTTGTTATTTAGAGTGAACAGGAGTCCGTCCGTATGTTCATCTTCGGTCGCAAAGGTGGAGCAAAGCAAGGGTATACTTGCAGAACACATGTTCTCTACTCTTATTCGGGGTATTCCATAGGGAAGAGGTTAGTCCCCTGCGTCTGCTCCAGCCCTAGCTCCTCTCCTTGGAATTGGTGGGAGGGGGAGTGCACACTATATGATGTCGTCCCATTCCCATATGGCTTGACTAAGATTGTGCCGCAAATCACACCAGCCCTCCCTGTTTCAGCACTAACTACAAAACACTGAAGTCAGCACACAACATGCTGACTGGTTACTAAAGATCATCACTAGTTTTGCAGTGTAAACATAGTTTTTTCACGAGACATGGTAATATTCAATATTCTACTAAACGGTCTCTCGCTCTCTCTCTCTCTCTCATTATTTACTCTACTACAGTGTCACACCTTTCCTCTCAAAAACTCATGCAATGCCTTTAATAACACCATGGTTGAAATGCTTATCTGTTCACTCAGTGAGATACCATCCAATTTTAAAGCCATTCATACATATTTGATGGCTCTTGTGCATAATTATACTCTCCACGATGTTTGAGTATCTGGACACAGCACTGACAGTTTTCCATAAATAAATCTGTTACTACGTGTAAATGCTTATGAGACAGCCATTTTGGCCACCTTTATCGAATCTCTCTGAAACAGTATGTCATTTAAACCCACACCGCAGATGGAAAATGTCAGTGATTGGCAGTCCTTACTTCCTTTCTTCGAACAATGTTTGTCCAGAATGATGTAGCATCATCGGAAAACAGTGCAACAACCGCTATTAATGTCAAACATCCATGATTTTACACAAAATCTCACATACATTTGGCATATATGTCATAAACCGTGCGTTACTTCAGAGAGAATGGGTTTGATCAAGGGCAGTTTGTACCTCAGACGATACATAGGTTCCATTTCATCCGTGATCACAAAGACATTCATTACAAAAAAAATCTATTACGTTTACTCAACCAATTTATCTGAGTCCGGGCAAATTCAATCTCTAAACTCATTTTCTGTTGAAGCTCACACTTGGAATGACTCAGGTTGGATGTGTTAGATTGGCAATAAAGACTAATTAGATGAGTTTCTGCATGGTGTGTGTGTGTGTGTGTGGGGGGGGGGGGTCTTTATGAATCCCTCAATTGCACAATATAATCTAATAAAACGTTACACTGCAGCCCATGTCTTATACATCCATAGAATATTCTCATCAAAACCTTCTTCTCTTCCAGTGCTTTATTAAAATACTTTATTTAAATGACTTGCATTTCACCAAATTAACCCTACCTGCTTTTCCCCACAATGGCTATTTGAAGCACCCCACTTCAATTAGGATCCAATTACAAAGACAAATGGGAGTATTTGCAGGAAAAAGGAGCTGAGCATGCATTATCCAATCTTTTTTTGCAATTACAAAACATGATAAAAAAACAACATGTAAAGTCCCACTCCCACCTCCTTTCATGATTTATATGCAGTTAGCATCCTTGGTATCCATATAGCAGGGGTCTCAAATTGAATTCCTAGAAGGATTTGGCACAGTAGTTCTCACTTCCACTCATTTTAGCTCCATTGATTGGTAATTAGTTATGTGGATCGTGTAACAGCACTTTGGTTCCTTCTTCCAGATAGAATCTAGAAAATAATTAGTTTGACATGAAACCCCCATATTTTCTGATATCAATCTATTCCCACCTATTTTTACTTACTGAGGTGAAATTAGAGATAATTAATAAATGACTACAAGTGCAAACCTGTACCCAAACTATTTCATTATAAGCTGACATTTGAACTATAAGAAGAACGGTTCAAAACGCTGCTAGAGGACGTTTTCTATTTGAAGATGACAGGATTGCCTCGCCCTTCAGTTAGCCCACAATACTGGCTCTGATCTATGGCTGGCGAGCCTCATCACTCATTGTGAATGATCTCATTGTGATCTACTGTATATATTCAATCACAAAAGCAACAAAAAAAACACGTTTGAAGTCTGTGGTCTCATGCGGTGCTTGTGCTGTTCTTTGTTTGTTTCTTCTTTTCATTTCCCGGGAAGAGCAGGCTTCATAATGGCATAAGATATGACATCTTTACTGCAATTGCTCACCAGTTGAAAGTTTGATGAGATTATTCCACTCCAGTCTTTGAGGTGTTTATTTTTCACGGTGAAGTTTGCACTCACGGGACTGGCGTGATGAATGACGCCTTCACATGATATCAGGTCAGCTTTATTGTTCAGACTTTGCAAATCTCATTTAGCTGTTACTAACACAGCTCACACAGACATCATGCACTGCTCATGACCTCCATTTGAATTAGCTTGGTCCCCTGTCCCAAGATACAGGTATCAATCAAAGTAGAGACAAAGAAAATCAAACAATGGCTTTTATGTGTGTAAATATCAGATAAAACATTACTGAGTGTGTGTGTGCGTGAGGGGCCTCAATTGGGAGATGTCAGTGGTGTTATGATGTCCTAGTTTCCAGACACAGTGGATGTTTTGAAAACTTGTAAAGAAAACCAAACTAGGAGCCAAAGTGGCTTTTCTTAAAATGTCTAACTCTAGTCATTGAGGTACTAGTATGAAGTACTATTATTCCCTCAATTGCCCAATTGAGTGGCTAATAGATATTTTTTCAGTTGCTCCAATACAAAAGTGGTACAGAAAAATGCGGGATGAAAAATGTAATGTCTGGGTAATCGGACAGTACTCTATAGTATTTCAGCCATTACAAAGCCATCAGAATTCAAGTGATCATTTGTTCTTTGAAGTCATCAGGCCCTTCAACATATCCGATTCAGCTGTGGAGCATCTGAGTCGTGACCCTTCACCTCTATGCCAGATAATGATCTGTCAACTGGAACAGTGAACCGTTAGTCTCTTGGCAACACCACCCTGTGAACATCTCTTTCTTAGAATGTCTGAACTCAGTGTCACGTCGCACACAGTACAGTATCTACCAGGCTGCGCGGTGATTAACAACCTGAGAGGTAACAATACATGGACATGATTGGCATTCGCCTATAGTTACATAAAGAGAGCGAGACAACGTCGCGGTTTTCAAAAAGATAAGTTCACATCAATTGAAATGGCCACATAAAAAGGTAATCGTACAACCAGTTGCCTATACTAAAACATATTGTAACAGTTAAAAAAGGCAACAGACATTGCATAATACATCTCCAGAAAGTGCCTTCCAAAATGTCTCATCTGTTTTGTAACGTTTTAACCACTCAGATGGTTTATTTATGCTGAATTATTAAGGAAAAAGTATAAACCAACGTTTTTGTAATTGCCTTCTGTTGTGCTTAGTCATTTAGAGGAACTATGGTCATTCAAAAGCATCCCTCTCCTGAACATGTTCCTCAATTACTTCAGTTGTATCCAAACATCCAAGCGTCTCGCTGGAGGGAGGAATTATGTTTGATTCTTTGATCAAGTGTTTTAAAAATTATTAGTAGTATTGAGTCGAGTAAAGAAGCTCAATTACCAATTGATCACTTTCACATGTGCAAACACTAATTGCGCAAATGTTCCCTTTGAATTCAGACTTTTGGTATGGATTAAAAAGGCTACAGGTGAGTACTCCTGTGTTTGAAAAACAACGTAACAAAGTTAGCAGGGAGAAGTAGAGGTGGAGGTAAAGGTGGAGGTAGAGGTGGAGGAAGACCAAGAGCAAGGACCAATAACCAAGAACTCTGATTCAAATTTAGCCGACTGTGGTGGACCATGTGGTTCACTATGGTTTGACCTTTAGAGAGAGACTGGGCAGAGAGTGCAGCCCAATCTGAGCCGCTTCATCATAGCATGCATTATCCAAACGTTCCAAAATTAGGTATGTACTGCAGACATTGAACCTATCTGAAATTTTTACTACTTGACAGTAGTACAACGTAAAGCACAGTAAAGACTATAGATTCCAATACATACTGTAAGGGGAAACAAAGTAAATGTTTCAGGTATTACTGTATGAATAAAATTGGGAGCTATACTATTTTGTAACAAGTTTATCTTGTATGCTATATAACTGTAGTGTTTACTGTACTGTATGGTATTTTGTTTTTGTAGAACTGAAAGATGAACACCACGTGCTGGTAGAACGCGTCTATTTACAGTCAAAAAGGAGGCTGCCATTGTACAAATGGTAGGTGAAAATAATGCCATAAGACTGCGGGAAATCCAACAACAGATTATTGAAAACCCTGCCATTCCATAACATCATAGTGAGCTTATCAATCATAACCTTAAGAAACACCATTTCAGGATGAAGCAAATCCACAGGGTCCGATTTTACAAGAATTCCCAAAGAGTGAAGGATAAACGATACAAATAAGTGCAAGTACGTAATGTACTTTAATTATACTCTTAAAACATTAGAGACTTATTGATGTTGCCAGTGAACTTTACTATACAGCAAGTACAGTACTTATTGTCATTTTAGAGACTCATGGAGTTGGATGCAAGTCCCACCCCCCAGGAACTCATATTCATAGATGAGGCTTGATTCAGTTTAGCGAAGACGAGGAGGAGAGGAAGGAACATCATTGGTCAACGCGCCATCATTGAGGTACCTGGCCACATTGGGGGAAATGTCACCATATGCGCAGCCATGAGCCACTATGGGGTCCTCCACTGCCATGCCCGCCTTGGACGATACAACACTGCCCATCTCCTTAATTTCCTGAACACCTTACATTACAATCTTCATCAGCCAGAGCAGAGAGGGCCAGGTGATCCTGAGTAGCAAATGTATGTTCTAACTGGGGACAAAGTGAGTTCCCATCGGGCTGCTCAGGTCCACAACTATGGCCCTTCTCCAGGCAATGGAGGAGGTCTGTGGTGACATTGCAGCAGAGTCCTGTCAGGGGTGGATGCGTCATGCCAGAATATATTTCCCCCGCTGTCTGGCCAAGGAGAATACCGCATGTGATGTTGATGAAAATCTGTTGCCGGACCAAAACACAAGACATGACTCATTTTGTTTTCACAGTGGAGTATTTGTTTCTTGATTTCGATTTTACTGTATTTTGACAGTTTCTTTATCCATTCCATACAATTGATTTAACATACAGTACTGTAGTACAAATAGGCCTATTTTTCTTCCTTTGCACATGCAAAATATGTTTACTGTATGTGTGCTTACAGTATGCTGTTTGACACGTATTGAGTCATGTTGAAATATAAAACATTTTTGTATTTGTGTTATTTTCTTGTTTGAGTGCACGCAAACAATATACAGTATAACAACACAATCTTAGTCTTTACACTAAAATAGGATCTGATAGTAGTTTTTTTTAGTATGTCACATAAGTGTGATCTCGATTGTCACTAAATTAGATTCATTTGATGTGTGTGTGTGTGTGTGTGTGTGTGTGTGTGTGTGTGTGTGTGTGTGTGTGTGTGTGTGTGTGTGTGTGTCTCATTTGTAAGCAGAGTTCATCTTGAGCAGGGAGTACGTGATTTTGATCGCTGTGTTTCATTTTCCAAGATGTCTGTGGAGTTGTTTTGTGCTTTGTGTTTAGAGTTTTAGAGTACCTGAGATGTAGTTCCAGCAAATGTGTGTGTGTGTGTGTGTGTGTGTGTGTGTGTGTGTGTGTGTGTGTGTGTGTGTGTGTGTGTGTGTGTGTGTGTGTGTGTGTGTGTGTGTGTGTGTGTGTGTGTGTGTGTGTGTGTGTGTGTGTGTGTGTGTGTCTCATTTGTAAGCAGAGTTCATCTTGAGCAGGGAGTACGTGATTTTGATCGCTGTGTTTCATTTTCCAAGATGTCTGTGGAGTTTGTTTTGTGCTTTGTGTTTAGCGTTTTAGAGTACCTGAGATGTAGTTCCAGCAAATGTGTGTTAACAATCGAGAAAAACTGTAATACCACCCTAGAACTGAAAGGTGGTGATATGTTAAGAGTTTGATAGAGTACTAAACAAAAGATCAACAACGACAAAAAATGCAGGGGGAGAACAACGTAACAAGAGCCATTCTCCAGAGGCAGGGAGAAGGGAACGCTACATTGAAAACAATAATAGCAGTCATGTTAAAACAGAGATGGGTTGTTACTTTCAAGTGAAACTCAATTCAGGAAGATTCATCCATAATTCCAAACCGACAAAACATAAGCTCTCAACAACAACAAAAAACAGCTTATCCAGAAAAGGAGAGGGGGTGGTGAGGTACACTCCAAATCTCTCCTTTTATGCTGAGTGAAGTAGACTGGATGTGATTGAGTGCTTCAAAGTTACCGAGACTCGGTAGGCCATGCGTCCTCGGCGAGAGTGAACAAAAGGACAAGCTCAAACTCTTCCTCTTCCAATTGCTTATTTGCCAGCAGAGAACAGCCAGCATTGACGCAGCTGTGCACATAAGGAGTAGGAGTAATGTAGGCCTATGCATAGTGTAGCCTCTCCTCAAAGAGGCTTCTAGCTCCAGGCACTGGTGGCTCTATGTAAAAAAAGATTTTGACAAAAAACTAAACAAAGAGTGATTATCTGGAGCCAAATTACCCAAATTAAAATGTTAATGAAGCACTCCATCCAAGCTGGGAGATGTGTGTTGACTTTGAAGTATTTGCATTGCCCCCAGCCAAAATATTTGGTTTACAGTAAATTAATGAAAGAGGTATTCTTGGATGCGAGATCGCTCTCTTACTCCTGCATTTCATTTTTCCCTTGACAGTCGCCTCTGTATTTTGATTTTTTTTTTCTCAAGATGACTAACCTCCTTTCGATAGCAATTCAGTAAAAACAATCAATTGGACATCCTCGAACGAGAGACTATCAGTGAATTGCAGAGGCAACAAATGGCTCTCTCTGAGCTTGGTGTGTGCTATCAGCGCGCATCCAGAAAATTCATCAGTCTTGTAGAACGTGATTTGTCAGAGTAGTGCAGCCCTGTCAACCCAGCCCATTTTCCCATTTCTTGTGAATTGACCAAACAGCCCATATTCGGGAAAATAGAGGTAATTTTGAGATGGTCATTTGAAACCAAAAGGTTTGATTCACAGATCAGAAAGAACACAATTTACCTTCTGCTGAACCAGAATATGATGGCTAGATAGTGTGAAATGCAACACGTTATTCAGCTTGAATAAGACTTTCTCTAGTGTAGAGTAAGCAAAACTTGAATTAAAAAAATGTCACCTTTAAGTTTGTTTTTATACATGCCAATGCATGCCATTGACCTTGATGAGGAGTTGGAGAGAGAGGGTTTGGTTCTCCATTTCAATCACAATTATGTGGCTGCCTGGCAGAAGATTGCTCTTGGAGTAACTTTGGAAAGTTTGTTGCATTGCTATGGCGTAAATCACGATGTTCTGGCAATGTCATGTATATATGTCAGTGTGGTTTTAATGCTCTGTGGATCTCAGTTGTTTTATGGGATTAAGTATTGATTGAGCATTCCAAATGAGATTGACTCAACTTCTGATGGAAATACAATAATCCATTCATAGTCCAAGAGCACATATTTTAAAATTCTCCGCAGAGTGTTTTAAATATCTATAGTCATTAATATTATAGCTTAGCTTATCATGATGCACTGTTATCGTAATTAACTAACATAATCATTAATAAAATAATAACATTCTTAGTCAATTGATCTATTTTGTTATGTATCCTCAGCGTGGTCTGTGTGGTGCAAACCCATTCTTTTGATATGGGTGTTGCCTATATGGCCTCTTAGGAGCCCTGACTGAAACATTGAGAGGCAGCTCACGCAATAACTGTCACATACCAGCTTGGGTTTTCACTTCAATGAGCAATTCTTTAAAAGGATCTGAGATTTGCATTAATAATACTAGCCTGCATGGAAAACTGAGTTTTGGGGCTCCGTTCACAGCTGGTCAGAAATTGCTTTCATTTTTCATTTCTCTTTTTTTCTAAAGAGCATGCCTGACCCTTCACTGATTTAGACTTGAGAGGACGAACAGCAGGAAGAAACGGAAGTTTGTTTGTACAGTAAATTGAGCGAATGCCATGACTAAGAAGAAGTTCTTCGATGTTCAGCACAATGGTTTAATGGCGACATACAGACTCAGTGTAGCAATGACTTACGGGGGAAAAGGAAATTGAAAGAGGGAATAATGTGTCTAGTGGAAATGCAATTATCAGCTGCAAAACATGATTGTGTGGTGATAATCCTTTTGAGCACTATTACAGGTGAGCGATTCCATTTTTGGGGGGAGGGGGGAGTCTCAGATTGTTCTGTCAATTCTCACATTGGGAGGAAGGATGTTTGACATTCTTTTTACATTTGTAACACAAGCTATGTTGGAGGATATCATGAGGAAAGTGACTATTTTAGGCCCTTTTTAGACCTATGCATGCCTCCTGTAAGACCCTGTAATATGTGAGCTTTAAACCTCTCACTAAAAGCGTCACTCATACATAAGTTATACTTAAACCCCGAAAACTTCTCCAGTAGATTACTAAGAAAAGCTCATCCTTTGTTCAAAAATACCGTTTTTTGCCGTCATACAGATTACAACTTCTTATTTCCGACCAATTGAAAATTAAGTTTTGTTTCAAGTCTCGCCCTTTCTTTAACAAGACATACCAAGCTGGTTAGAATTTCAGTTTTATTGCAGCACTACCACAAAAATGGAGGAGGCACGTGGAAAAGGGAGAAGATAGGGAACTTGTTTGCCTGCCATATATTAAAGATACAAATTGGCTGAAAGGAACTGGCATGAATAGAAAAATATACACATTTCATCTGACAGCTGTGCCGCACAGGTTGCAAAATAAATGGGAGGAGATGTTCGATGTACGGTCTATGCTAATAGGTGAGGTGGGCTGAGAGTGCCTGAGGGTTGCGATTAAAGAGTTTGTTTGGTAATGTATTGTTGTTATATATAAAAGTACAATGTATGTCAAATGTGTATGTAAAATGTACGTATATTTAGCAAAAAAAGCTGTAAAACAAAACTAAGATATTTGTCCCCCAAAGAAGAGGGATTAAAGTACCCTTTTTGATTTTGCTTATTTTATTTTTTTGTTTGTATCAATCCAATCAAATAAATAAAATGTATTTATATAGCCCTTTGTACATCAGCTGATACCTCAAAGTGCTGTACAGAAACCCAGGCTAAAACCCCAAACAGCAAGCAATGCAGGTGTTGAAGCACGTTGGCTAGGAAAAACTCCCTAGAAAGGCCAAAACCTAGGAAGAAACCTAGAGAGGTACCAGGCTATGTGGGGTGGCCAGTCCTCTACTGGCTGTGCCGGGTGGAGATTATAACAGAACATGGCCAAGATAAATTTCATAAATGACCAGCATGGTTGAATAATAATAAGGCAGAACAGTTGAAACTGGAGCAGCAGCACGGCCAGGTGGACTGGGGACTGCAAGGAGTCATCATGTCAGGTAATCCTGGGGCATGGTCCTAGGGCTCAGGTCCTCCGAGAGAGAGAAAGAAAGAGAGAAGGAGAGAATTAGAGAACGCACACTTAGATTCACACAGGACACCGAATAGGACAGGAGAAGTACTCCAGATATAACAAACTGACCCTAGCCCCCCGACACATAAACTACTGCAGCATAAATACTGGAGGCTGAGACAGGAGGGGTCAGGAGACACTGTGGCCCCATCCGAGGACACCACCGGACAGGGCCAAACAGGAAGGATAAAACCCCACCCACTTTGCCAAAGCACAGCCCCCACACCACTAGAGGTATATCTTCAACCACCAACTTACCATCCTGAGACAAGGCTGAGTATAGCCCACAAAGATCTCCGCCATGGCACAACCCAAGGGGGGGGCGCCAACCCAGACAGGATGACCACATCAGTGAATCAACCCACTCAGGTGACGCACCCCTTCCAGGGACGGCATGAGAGAGCCCCAGTAAGCCAGTGACTCAGCCCCTGTAATAGGGTTAGAGGCAGAGAATCCCAGTGGAAAGAGGGGAACCGGCCAGGCAGAGACAGCAAGGGCGGTTCGTTGCTCCAGAGCCTTTCCGTTCACCTTCCCACTCCTGGGCCAGACTACACTCAATCATATGACCCACTGAAGAGATGAGTCTTCAGTAAAGACTTAAAGGTTGAGACCGAGTTTGCGTCTCTGACATGAGTAAGGAAAACCGTTCCATAAAAATGGAGCTCATAGGAGAAAGACCTGCCTCCAGCTGTTTGCTGTACATGTAGGTATGTACGGCAGGACCAAATCAGAGAGATAGGTAGGAGCAAGCCCATGTAATGCTTTGTAAGTTAGCAGTAAAACCTTGAAATCAGCCCTTGCTTTGGCAGGAAGCCAGTGTAGGGAGGCTAGCACTGGAGTAATATGATAAAAATTTTGGGTTCTAGTCAGGATTCTAGCAACCGTATTTAGCACTAACTGAAGTTTATTTAGTGCTTTATCCGGGTAGCCGGAAAGTAGAGCATTGCAGTAGTCTAACCTAGAAGTGACAAAAGCATGGATACATTTTTCTGCATCATTTTTGGACAGAAAGTTTCTGATTTTTGCAATGTTACGTAGATGGAAAAAAGCTGTCCTTGAAATGGTCTTGATATGTTCTTCAAAAGAGAGATCAGGGTCCAGAGTAACGCTGAGGTCCTTCACAGTTTTATTTCAGACGACTGTACAACCATTAAGATTAATTGTCAGATTCAACAGAAGATCTCTTTGTTTCTTGGGACCTAGAACAAGCATCTCTGTTTTGTCCGAGTTTAAAAGTAGAAAGTTTGCAGCCATCCACTTCCTTATGTCTGAAACACATGCTTCTAGCAAGGGCAATTTTGGGGCTTCACCATGTTTCATTGAAATGTACAGCTGTGTGTCATCCGCATAGCAGTGAAAGTTAACATTATGTTTTCGAATAAGAGGTAAAACAATAGTGGTCCTAAAACGGCACCTTGCGGAACACCGAAAGGTTCAGTTGATTTGTCCAAGGTCAAACCATTCACAGAGACAAACTGATATCTTTCCGACAGATAAGATCTAAACCAGGCCAAAACTTGGCCATGTAGACCAATTTGGGTTTCCAATCTCTCCAAAAGAATGTGGTGATCGATGGTATCAAAAGCAGCACTAAGGTCTAGGAGCATGAGGACAGATGCAGAGCCTCGGTCCGATGCCATTAAAATGTAATTTACCACCTTCACAAGTGCAGTCTCAGTGCTATGATGGGGTATACATTGTTTCTCTTCAGGAAGGCAGTGAGTTGCTGCGCAACAGCCTTTTCAAAAAAAATTGAGAGGAATGGAAGATTCGATATAGGCCGATAGTTTTTATATTTTCTGGGTCAAAGTTTGGCTTTTTCAAGAGAGGCTTTATTACTGCCACTTTTAGAGAGTTTGGTACACATCCGGTGGATAGAGAGCCGTTTATTATGTTCAACATAGGAGGGCCAAGCACAGGAAGCAGCTCTTTCAGTAGTTTAGTTGGAATAGGGTCCAGTATGCAGCTTGAAGGTTTAGAGGCCATGATTATTTTCATCATTGTGTCAAGAGATATAGTACTAAAACACTTGAGCGTCTCTCTTGATCCTAGGTCCTGGCAGAGTTGTGCAGACTCAGGACAACTGAGCTTTGAAGGAATACGCAGATTTAAAGAGGAGTCCGTAATTTGCTTTCTAATAATCATAATCTTTTCCTCAAAGAAGTTCATGAATTTATCACTGCTAAAGTGAAAGTCATCCTCTCTTGGGGAATGCTGCTTTTTAGTTAGCTTTGCGACAGTATCAAAAAGGAATTTTGGATTGTTCTTATCTTCTTGCGTCGAGCAATCCCGTATCCGGGAGCGTAATCATAGCCCCAAGCTCATTACCATAACGCAACGTTAACTATTCATGAAAATCGCAAATGAAATGAAAGAAATATGTTCACTCACAAGCTTAGCCTTTTGTTAACAACACTGTCATCTCAGATATTCAAAATATGCTTTTCAACCATAGCTACACAAGCATTTGTGTAAGAGTATTGATAGCTAGCATAGCATTATGCCTAGCATTCAGCAGGCAACATTTTCACAAAAACAAGAAAAGCATTCAAATAAAATTATTTACCTTTGAAAGAACTTCGGATGTTTTCAATGAGGAGACTCTCAGTTAGATAGCAAATGTTCAGTTTTTCCAAAAATATTATTTGTGTAGGAGAAATCGCTCCGTTTTGTTCATCACGTTTGGCTAAGAAAAAAAAAAGAAAATTCAGTCATTACAACGCCGAACATTTTTCCAAATTAACTCCATAATATCGACAGAAACATGGCAAACGTTGTTAAGAATCAATCCTCAAGGTGTTTTTCACATATCTATTCGATGATAAATCATTCGTGGCAGTTTGGTTTCTCCTCGGAAGCAAATGGAAAAATACACGCAGTTGGAGATTACGCAATAATTGCGACGGAGGACACCAAGCGAGCACCTGGTAGATGTAGTGTAAAATGGTCAATCTTCCAATGATATGCCTACAAATACATCACAATGCTGCAGACACCTTGGGGAAACGACAGAAAGTGTAAGCTCATTCCTGGCGCATTCACAGCCATATAAGTAGACATTGGAACACAGCGCCTTCAAAATCTGGGGCATTTCCTGTTTGAAATTTCATCTTGGTTTCGCCTGTAGCATCAGTTCTGTGGCACTCACAGATAATATCTTTGCCGTTTTGGAAACGTCAGAGTGTTTTCTTTCCAAAGCTGTCAATTATATGCATAGTCGAGCATCTTTTCATGACAAAATATCTTGTTTAAAACGGGAACGTTTCTTTATCCAAAAATTAAAAGAGTGCCCCCTATATCGAATACGTTTTTTTCCTCAATTAAGTTAGAAAAATAGAATGATCGAGCAGCAGTAAGGGCTCTTCAGTACTGCACGTTTCCAAGCTAGTCGGAAGACTTCCAGTTTGGTGTGGCGCCATTTCCGTTCCAATTTTCTGGAAGCTTGCTTCAGAGCTCGGGTATTTTCTGTGTACCAGGGAGCTAGTTTCTTATGAGAAATGTTTTTAGTTTTTAGGGGTGCAACTGCATCTAGGGTATTGGTTAAATTGAGTTCCTCAGTTAGGTGGTTAACTGATTTTTGTCCTCTGGTGTCCATGGGTAGACAGAGGGAATCTGGAAGGACATCAAGGAATCTTTGTGTTGTCTGTGAATTTGTAGCATGACTTTTGATGTTCCTTGGTTGGGGTCTGAGCAGATTATTTGTTGCAATTGCAAACGTAATAAAATGGTGGTCCGATTGTCCAGGATGATGAGGAAAAACATTAAGATCCACAACATTTATTCCATGGGACAAAACTAGGTCCAGAGTATGACTGTGACAGTGAGTGGGTCCAAAGACATGTTGGACAAAACCCACTGAGTCGATGATGGCTCCGAAAGCCTTTTGGAGTGGGTCTGTGGACTTTTCCATGTGAATATTAAAGTCACCAAAGATTAGAATATTATCTGCTATGACTACAAGGTCCGATAGAAATTCAGGGAACTCAATGAGGAACACTGTATATGGCCCAGGAGGCCTGTAAACAGTAGCTATAAAAAGTGATTGAGTAGGCTGCATAGATTTCATGACTAGATCCCCAAATGAAAACGTCATTTTTTGTTTTGTAAATTGAAATTTGCTATCGTAAATGTTAGCAACACCTCCGCCTTTGCGGGATGCACGGGGGATATGGTCACTAGTGTAGGCAGGAGGTGAGGCCTCATTTAACACAGTAAATTCATCAGGCTTAAGCCATGTTTCAGTCAGGCCAATCACATCAATACATATGTATTCATTTATTCCTTTGAAATGAGACTCGAAATTAAGCTCAGATGCATCCAGTTTCCATTGATCATCCTTGAGATGTTCCTACAAATTGATTGGAGTCCATCTGTCGAAACTTCAAAGGATTGGATATGATTTGGAAAGGCACACACTTGTCTATATAAGGTCCCACAGTTGACAGTGCATGTCAGAGCAAGAACATGAGGATGAAGGAATTGTCCGTAGAGCTCCAAAACAGGATTGTGTCGAAACAGAGATCTGGGGAAGGGTACCAAAAAATTGCCTGAAGCATTAAAGGTCCCTAAGAACACAGTGGCCTCCATCATTCTTAAATAGAAGAAGTTTGGCCTGAATACCAATCGTCACGTCTGGAGGAAACCTGGCACCATCCCTACAGTGAAGCATGGTGGTGGCAGCATCGTGCTGTATTTTTTTTCAGCAGCAGGTACTGGGAGTCTGGACAAGGATCGAGGGAAAGATGAACTGAGAAAAGTACAGAAGGATCCTTGATGAAAACTTATTCTCAGGACCTCAGACAGGGGCAGAGGTTCACCTTCCAACAGAATAACGACCCTAAGCACACAGCCAAGAAAATGCAGGAGTGGCGTCGGGACAAGTCTCTGAATGTCCGTAAGTGGCCCAGCCAGAGCCCAGACTTGAACCCGATCAAACATCTGGAGAGACCTGAAAATTGCTGTGCTGTGACGCTCCCCATCCAACCTGACAGAGCTTGAGAGGATCTACAGAGAAGAATGGGAGAAACTCCCCAAATACAGTTGTGCCAAGCTTGTAGTGTCATACCCAAGAAGACTCGAGGCTGCCAAAGGTGCTTCAACAAAGTACTAAGCAAATGGTCTAAATGCTCATGTACAGTAAATGTGATATTTCTGATATTTTTTTGCTTTGTCATTAGGGGGTATTGTGTGTAGATTTATGAGGGGGGGAACAATTTAATCCATTGTAGAATAAAGCTGTAATGTAACAAAATGTGGAGAAAGGGAAGGCGCCTGAATACTTTCCGAATGTATATCGTTCCAAACAATATGTCTGAAAATGTACAAAATCAAAAAGGGCACTTTTGAGATCTACATTTTAATGTTGAATAAAAGAATGTGACATTTTTATTAAGATGTTCTCCATATTTTAAAGCGCAGTATAATGTGTATAATGACACCAAGATGTTGTCTGTATCATGTACAGTTCACAGATGATGGGGTCTTACATTAGGCATGTATACATGTAGGTCTAAAAAGGTTGCCTGGCTAGCCAGACTCCTTGCTACGGCCAAATGCTACAGCCCGCCCACTGGCGTTAGTTTCTTCTCCGCAATGAGTCTGAATCTGAGTACCTCCCAGACCCTTTGCCGAATACGAACACATTCGAGGCCATATGACTGGTCTAGAAAATGATGGTTTTGGCCAGAGCCAGAAAACACGTGGGTAAAGTGGCAGTTTGAATATTTATCATTGGCTTTGATTGGTTAGAGACGATCCAATCGCTGATGACTTTGTTTTGTACAACGCCTCCTTAACACAAACGACTGCAATGATGGCAGTCTCAGACTAAAGTATGTAGCAAATGACAGAGCAGCGGAATAAATTTGTGTGAGTCGTCAGGCTACTAAAAACTTCCTAAAATGGGCACTTCCGTCATGATTTTTAAAAAAATGTTGTGATACAAATGTAAAAAGCATGTCAAGCAATCTGAGATACCAGAAATATTTTTGCGCTACGCCGGCATGGCATCGTCCCGGTATGAAATTAAATGAATTAAATGTGGGCCTTACTCAATACCCTCTTATTATGGATCACCAACAACCAAGTGCAGAGTTTGCTCCCATTTAACACACTGTGTAGAGTAGATGTGCAAGGATCATCTTCTGACATGCTAACGATGAAGGGTGAGGATCTGAGTCTGAGCATTCCTCCTTGTGCAGAGTTGCATGAGCCAATTCATGTAATTGAGCTGTGTAGAGACGGGTGCAATGGGTACGACCGCTGCTCACCCGAGTTTGCAACAGCTGTGTGCATTTGAACTGATAGACTGTGCTGATACAAACCCACACAAACACACACACACACACACACATGTTTGTGAGAACGCATACACACACCTGTCTGACCGTGCCCATGTGGTGTGTCAGCAGCAATCAAATCCTAACAGAGTTTATGTAAGGCTTTTCCACAATTCTGAAAATTGAGAAGAATTTCTGCAGCTTTCACATCGCTTGGCTGACTTCCAAACACCTGTTTACATATTGTGAGCATACATTTACATCCAGGGTTGTTTGAACAACACATGACATTTTTGCCCTTAGTTACAAATCGAAAATGTTGATAGACATAATAATTACTTAGTATTACACAATACCTGCTTACAAGTTAACTGGCATCCACATATGCACTGCCATTTTGAAGATGTTGAAATTTGTTCAAGTTAACATTACTGTCATACATTGTGACATTTTGGTTAGGTCAACGTTGAAAGTCTTTCATAATCTTTTAATGTAAACAGTTTATCATTAAGTTATCGCAGTGCCTTTGTATTTATTTATATGTGTCCTTATAGTTTGTAATTGGGATATAGTTTCATGCAGGGTGCAATATTTGTGCATTCTCTAAATTCAATTTAGCTCATTGAAGTCTCTAAGTTTGAACTAAAACTTCCAAGGAGAGTTGTAAACCAAGTTAAGTAGGCTTCACGCTGCTAGGTAGAGTTGAGCTACTGTCCATATTCAGCAGGTTCTAATAAAATTGATCTGGACATTATAAAGTGGGAATAGTGAGGAAACTGCCCAATTTATTGTTAATACATCCAATGTTGACTGTCGCTAAAACTTTTGTTAGCCCCGAGTTGAAATGTATTGCTTTTGAATTAACTTGGTTTGATGACATGGTTAAATCACAGTATTACCCTAAATAATTGATGATTTGGCTCAAGGGTAATGTTTTATTAATCCATAGAGGATGGTGTGATTTGTAATCGCTCGGGTAAAGTGTCTTCAGCTGCAGAGTGAATTCCCTTGGGTATCAGTTGCTAGAAAGACCATAGAATAATGTTGATGATACTATTGCAATACAATAATGAAAGTTTAGTCGAGGGAATAAAGTGCACACAGAAAAATTGTAGCTCACGCAGCATGTTCTGGTTTGAGTTGTATTTCAGTGTTGCACTAAATGTCAGTCGTACAACACTGAAATACCACTCAAACATTATGTAGCTGTAATGAATACTCAGTGAGAAAAATATTTAGATTCACACGCATAGCGCGGCAGGTGTTTATTTTGCAGAAGGCAGGAATTGTGGTCACAGGCAGACAATGGTCATACACAGGTAGGTAAACAGGCAGGTGAATCAAAACTAGGACTGAAGGCTATAACAACTGGTTCTCACAAACAAGCTGGGAAAAGGCAGAGTCAAATTGAACAATACATTGCAAAGGCACAAACAGAATGAACTGAACTAAATAAGGAGCTGATGAGACCAGGTGAGTAACTAACACAGGTGAAATCAACTAACAAAAAGTAAAGACGGGGCTACGTTCAAGAACACAAAGAAACAGGGCTATGTCCAAGAACATAACGAAACAGAACACAAGTTTGACTAAGAAAATAAATACAGAACCTTACAGTAGCCTTCAATTGATTATATGGAGGCGTTTTGATGCAGAAAGATTTCTAGAGATCAGACGTTTATTCATACTGTATACATGTGGTCAAATTAGAATGTTATTTAGTAAATTCTGTCTGGTGCCATTTACATTTGGTGCACAATGATTTATGGAAGCAAATGTCATTTTTAGCTCTTTCAATTATGTATGACACATACAGTAGTTCACTAACATAATTCATGAAATGATGCTATTGACATTTTGGGCTTTGTCGAGATGGACGCTTGTTCAGTCGATAATCTCTGACTCTATTAACGTCTGTTATTGTTGTTATGACTGCAATGGCTGTTACTGTTAAATCCCTCCAGCAATTGTGATAATCCACAGAAATTCAGTATGAATGATGATGAGTGTGTTTTCATTTTGACAAACATTGTATAGGTCACAGAAACACCAGATTGCCTCCTTTAGAATGAACAACAAATTAACCATTGGGATTTCAGATGCAGCATGTTTGTGGACCACAGAGATCCGTGATCAGGCCTATTGACGGAGTCTGAATTCCCAGTGAGGCTTTAAACATAAAAGTGGAGGATCACAATTTGTCCATGTCACATTCAAGAAAACGTCATAATAAAACTGTGATCCCGGTGTCACAGACCCTTCTAAAGGACTGACTGTAACTGTAGCTAAACCTGACTTCACATGGGATCATTGGGTTGTGTCAGCAGCCGACACTTCTCAATTTACGCTGCTACGGGAATACTTAACGTTTTTGTCTGATGTCAGCATTACTTTCATTCTTTCCTGACAGGAAGTGTCAATTAGCACATGTAATGTATGAGGAGCTATCGTAAATTATTCAAGCAAAACAATTCCTTCAGGCCGGCAGGATTCCTTGGTTCCTCTCATTCTTGTTTGCAGAGATAAAGATGGTTCCACCTTCTTATCTAAAACAGCACATGGCCTTCCTGAATGAAGTCTTCAAAGTGTTTGTTTTGTTTGCAAATATACTAGAATATTTTGAAAGCTGCCGTCTTACTTATTGAGGGGAATTCCTGTAGGTTTGCTGGTGATAGAACAAGCAATGACATTTTATGCGAGTACATATCACATTAAATTGTATCGTCAATCAGGATACTGTGTGTAATGTACTGTATATGTGATGTATGAGAGGTTTACCCTTGAGTTCATATATGTACACATCAATGAGGAAACATTTGCAAAGATCACATGTGGCTCATGTTCTGATATTGCTTATGCACCAGATGATGGCAGAATATCCATATTTCTTCGGAGATATCTTGAGGTCACGTTCAGTGGAGCATAGCTTTGAAAACAATATTTCAGAAATGTATAACTTCTAAGCCCACATAATTCATCAATGTAATAGGTATTTGCAGAGTGAATAAATGCACATTAACCCCTCGTGTTCTCTAAATATTCCTCTACTATACGTGTCCAACTCTTTCCACTGAGGGCCGAAAGTTGGCTGGTTTTAGCTCCTCCCTTGTACTTGATTTTGATTTTGATTGATGAAATAAGGTCACTAATCAGTAAAGAACTCCCCACACCTGGTTGTCTAGGTCTAAATTGAAAGGAAAAAACAAAAACCCGCAGACACTCGGCCCTCCTTGGAATGAGTTGACACCCCTGCCCTTCTAGATACCAGAATGTAAGATCTATACAACGTCCATGAATATACAGATATAATGAATGCCTGTTGTACTTTTTCGAGATGTGGCATACATTTGTCTCGTTTATTTGCCCATAACATTAACTTGCTACCCTGTTTAGAGTGAGTGCATCTATTAATATATTTGCTGGGAGAAGTCCTGAAGATGAATTAGAGATGTCAAACAGCGACATGGAAACAAGTTTGGGAGGACTGCTCAGCTCTGTCTTATCTGTCTGGCTAATTAAAGGCATAAACAGATCCTCGCTAGCAGCAACCATGTTTTGGGTTTCCTGTGGACAAAACTGATAAATGAAACAGAAAAGAACATTTATTTATTTTAGGTACATTTTGGGACCACGTTACAATACACACATTTG
Source organism: Oncorhynchus kisutch (assembly GCF_002021735.2). NCBI lineage: Eukaryota > Metazoa > Chordata > Actinopteri > Salmoniformes > Salmonidae > Oncorhynchus > Oncorhynchus kisutch. The sequence goes on along the minus strand of NC_034188.2, from coordinate 52,679,161 downwards.
CTGCTGATGTTTTGTTGGCAGGCTTTTAATGGGGATTCACACAACATACAGCTTTTTGGGGGGTACAACTTTATTCTCTCCAGGGAGAGTAAACATGTCAGTGTGGATGGTAACAGAGCAGAGGCCATTTTATTAGACCTTCATAGCCCGCAGCAGCCAGTATTCCTCTCTCTCTCTCTTTCTCTCTCTCTAAGTTCCAGTCTTGACATCATCATGAGAATGATGAATCCATCTTTAACACACAAACATACCCTTCCTATTCTATCCCCTGACCCTGACTCCCTCTCTGCTCAGACATTCATCCCGCCAGAGGTTTATTCTGTATTATTTTTTTTCTATATTTTGGGGGATTCGTCCAGGGGCCGGCATGAGTTTCCCACAGTTCTCTTGGAAAGCTTGATGATCTTAAAAGGTTACCCAGGATTTATGAAATTGACCTCCTTGCTGACAGTTACAAAGGAGCAGGACAAGCCCAAAGCCCTTGAGCAGAACACAGGAGAGCATATTTTGAAGGAGTACATTTTCAGGATGTAAATCCGCAGAGAGCAGTGAATAAGTAGGGCAAGATTTGAATGTAGGTACATGGGTTAGGAGACAGAAAGAGGAAATCATGGGTCAAGTGTTATTCTAACATTTGTTGGGGGTGTAGCAATATATGTCCTTAGTGGATATCATTGCATAGCAAAAAACGTTGTCTAATGCTGATAGCTGATTCAAAGATGGCCGCCAGCAGTAACTTGCAAGGATCCAAATTGAACTAGATTTAAACTGCATCAACGTTACATCATATATCTCCCATTGATTTATTCATGCAGTACTGTCATCTTATTTATTATTGTATTGATGGCATCTGCCATACTTAACATTTGTTCAATTCATCTATATTTTAAATTGGGTTCCCTGCGACAGGTCAAATATTTATTAATCACAGATGGGACATGAAGACATAACACATCGAGATTGAAAAGAGACAGCATGCTTATGTGCAAACATTTACGTTTCCTTTACAGTTAACATTAATAATCTGGTGTTGAGGTTCTCCTTATGTTTGCCCACCTCCAATGAATAATGTAGTTTGTGCAGGGTGAAAAAAAACGGGAGATCATTTGAATGTCCCCCTTCGTCTGACCATCCTAATAATTATTCTCTGTAATTCATCCACCTGAGGAGGGGCTGGCTGAATTGTGAAATATGAATACCAGTTAAAAGCAGTTGGAGGGAATATGCAGAGGACTCTCCTAATTATAAGAATACAGTGCCTTGCAAAAGTATTCATCCCCTTGGCGTTTTTTCTATTTTGTTGCATGACAACCTGTAATTTAAATGGATTTTTATTTGGATTTCATGTAATGGACATACACAAAATAGTCAATTGATGAAGTTTAAAGTTAAAAAAAAATATATATATTAAAAGTGGTGCTTGCATTTGTATTAACCCCCTTGGCTATGAAGCCCCTAAATAACATATGGTGCAACCAATTACCTTCAGATGTCACATATTTAGTTAAATAAAGTCCAGCTGTGTGCAATCTAAGTCTCACGTGATCTGTCATATGATCTCAGTATATATAAACCTGTTCTGATAGGCCCAGAGTCTGCAACACCACCAAACAAGGGGCACCACCAAGCAAGCGGCACCATGAAGACCAAGGAGCTCTCCAAACAGGTCTGGAACAAAGTTGTGGAGAAGTACAGATCAGGGTTGGGTTGTAAAAAAATATCAGAAACTTTGAACATCCCACGGAGCACCATTAAATCCATTATTAAAAAAATTGAAAAAATATGACACCACAACAAACCTGCCAAAACTCAGGGACCAGGCAAGGAGGGCATTAATCAGAGAGGCAAAAAAAAGACCAAAGATAACCCTGATGGAGCTGCAAAGCTCCACAGTGGAGATTGGAGTATCTGTCCATAGGATTACTTTAAGCCGTACACTCCACAGAGCTAGGCTTTACGGAAGAGTGCCCAGAAAAAAAGCCATTGCTTAAAGAAAAAAATAAGCAAACACGTTTGGTGTTCACCAAAAGGCATGTGGGAGACCCCCCAAACATATGGAAGAAGGTACTCTGGTCAGATGAGATAAAAATTAAGCTATCTGGCCATCAAGGAAAACGCTATTTCTGGCGCAAACCCAGCACCTTCCATCACCCCGAGAACACCATCCCCACAGTGAAGTATGATGGTGGCAGCATCATGCTGTGGGGATGTTTTTCATCAGCAGGGACTGGGAATCTGGTCAGAATTGAAGGAATGATGGATGGCGCTAAATACAGGGAAATTCTTGAGGGGAAACCTGTTTCAGTCTTCCAGAGATTTGAGACTAGGATGGAGTTTCACCTTACAGCAGGACAATGACCCTAAGCATACTGCTAAAGTAACACTTGAATTGTTTAAGGGCAAACATTTAAATGTCTTGGACTGGCCTAGTCAAAGCCCAGACCTCTGTGGTATGATTTAAAGAATGCTGTACACCAGCAGAACCCGTCCAACTTGAAGGAGCTGGAGCAGTTTTGCCTTGAAGAATGTGCAAAAATCCCAGTGGCTAGATGTGCCAAGTTTATAGAGACATACCCCAAGAGACATGCAGCTGTAATTGCTGCAAAAGGTGGCTCTACAAAGTATCAACTTTGGGGGGGGGTGAATAATTTTGCATGCTCAAGTTTTCAGTTTTTTTGTTGTCTTATTCCTTGTTTGTTTCACAATAAACAATATTTACATCTTCAAAGTTGTAGGCATGTTGTCTAAATCAAATGATAAAATCCCCCCCCCAAAAAAACGTTTTAATTCCAGGTTGAAAGGAACAAAATTGGAAAAATCCCAGGGGGGGGGGGGGAATACTTCCGGAAAGCCACTTTATGCAGCTGCTTTCAAACATGGCATCATATTTGAGGAGGAAAAAAATATCCCTAATCCTGACGATTTTGTCATAGATGCTGCTGTTATGGTGGTTTTTTTTACACTACATTACATGAAAAGTGGATTGAAAGACTTAATTTACATAATTTAGTGTTTGTAATCCCTTTTCTTGTATTCCTAGTCTCATTACAATGCTATGAGAATTGAGGATAGGTAACGAAACAATACAGAATGAACAAAACACTAAATACTTCATGTTTATACATGAATGTAGGTTTCCAGATAGCAATACAATACATTCCTCTCTGAGGAACAGTATGCACATTGTCAACTCGGGCATAACCTACCGTCGGTGTCTGTGTGCGGAATGGGTTTGATATCACGTTTGATACATTTTGAATTACAGTTTAATACATCCAATCAACTCCATAGAGGATGCTCTCTGGAACCCCAGCAGTGGTTGAAATGGGGGAATCTTTTGTGAAGGTAAAACAAGAGTGTTTCTATTCCAACAGAGGCTATATGAAATCACATTTAATTATGTCTTTGTTGTCCCCTGGGACCCATGGCTGGTTAGCCTCTGTCAGTATGCATTTAACACATTAAGATCAGCATGGAATGTGAGTTTAAAGGTTGCCAGCAGTGTCCTTGGGGTGATCACAATACTTTCTGCAGGGGGACTTCTGATTGCTCTGTAGAAATGCCCCCTATGGAATTGATGGCTGGTGATGCTTAATAAACTCCTCACAAGCTGACCCCCAGTCATCGGTTTACTTCAGCATCTGAAAAGCCTGAGAGCTGCAAGACTTCTGTCAGTCATATACCTGCAGTCAGTCAAAAGCCCATTGCATATACTATTTATTATACACTAGCAAAGTTATTGCCGGTATATTGCACGGTTGTCACAGTTGCCTGGAGAACTCTGCTTGCGACCAGATGGGTTTTTTACACCGAGAGTTTTTGTAACGAGCGTTTACAATTTAAAGGGATACTGCAAGATTCCGTCAAGTACATTTTTCTACATTACCCAGAGTCAGATGAACTCATGGACATCATTTTTATATCTCTGCATGCAGTATGAAGGAAGTTAGAGGTAGTTTCTAACTAGCGTCAGTGCAATGACTGGAAGTCTACAGGCACGCTAGATTATAGATATAATGCACTAACGCTAATTAGCATTGGTTTGCGAAGTATTGGGTTACTTGCGGAACCAGGTCGAGTGACGAATGAGGTGAGTCCCTCTTCTCCTTATAAAGCACCATTCACCCGCCAACGGGTCATTATCAAGCATGCCTTTCTACCTTACGCTCTTGAGAGCAGGGAAATGCAGGGAGACATCTCACTCATATTATCATAAAACCGGGGTCACGCAAGTAACCCGAAGTTCTATTTCAAATACTTGGCCATATCCCATTGTGAGACATAAAGACAACTCCCATATCGCAGACAGCCAGGGTAGTCCCAACAGCATCACCCCCTCAGAGACTCCAACACTGAGGACAGTTTGCGCCAACAAAGGCGCAGTGACATCCAGTCGGTAAAAAATGTATGAAGGGTGGCCCAACATGCCGCCTCGAAATCTTTTGCAAAGAGATGCCTTCCAACAGTGCCCAAGAGGTACAGTAGCCATATCACTGGCGGAATGAGCCCACAGGCCCTCCTGGGGATGTAAACCCTTGCCATTATAAGCCAATATATTAGCCTCCACTATCCAATGGGATAGCCGTGGACAAGTGAGTGGCCCAACCTTGCCCAAGACAGGAAGAGTTGGTCACTTTTACGCCGCGCTCCTGTTCTATCCAAGTAGATGCGCGTTCTGGACATAAACGATGGGGGTGATCTTTTTCCATAGAAGTGAAGGGCGGTGGACAGAAAGCCATAAGCTCTAAGGTGAGACATTTGTAATTGCTGCTGACCTTAGGCAAAAAGGCGGGGTTGGGTAACAATGTTACCTTGGATAAAAAATGAAGACATGAACGGTGGACTGACAGCTCACTCGCTCACTTTGCGGATGTAAGAGCTATCAGCAAAGCTATTTTGAAGGAGAAATACTATATTTCAACTCCAAGCTTTCCAGTGGCTCAAAAGGTGTCTTTGAAGTCGCCTCAAGCACAATAGACAGATCCCAAGACTGGCTATGTCAGCCGATGTAGGCTACGTGAACTACAGCGGTGTATTTGATCTGTGCATATGCCAGCACCTGCAATGCAAGCCTCCCTCCATGCTTATACACGAGTGAAGTGACTTCGGAAAAACTTGCAGTATGCATCTATTAACCAACGTTGTATGTCCGAACTCAGAATCAAACAGGCTTCCCAAAAATAACATAGTAGAACATTTGTTTTGATTGCCGATTTTGTGCGTTAATCAAAACCCTATCAGGTAGCCAGATTTTTGTTAGGGAAATCGTTCTTCTTGCAAAGCATGTAAACGTTTAAATCAAACTATTATGCGAATCTGACTATTCAATTTTGTCTGGGATGGCAAAATCGTAGCATAAGACAGACAAAATTATACAGTCTGTGCCGGCCATAAGAGACACGCTCCCTTCATGAAACGACATAAGGATCCACAATTAAGCTGGTGCCAAGGCAGTAGCTACTCTTCCTGAAGTCCAAACAGGAAACAAAACATAACAAATCAAATGCTTATATACAGAATATAGTAACATAATACACATAATGCCCGTTTACAGACATTGACAAACCCGAGTCTGTCATCGAGTGCCGATGCTCTGCTGACGGAGGAAGAGGGCCTTGAGCCTTGGGATTGTTTTTCTTCTTCCTCCTGTCCCCCGCCCCCCTCTCCGCTGTTTCATCTTTGTCTCGGGGACCCCAGGGTAGTTAATAAACTCATCCCAGGAGGGTTGTTTTTTTGGGGGTAGCCTCCTTGCCAGGAGTCTTGTTTAGGGGTTTCTCTGCACACTCACTGATGGAGGGAGTTTGCAGGCAAGCAGGACTTGGGGTTAGCGAGTGATGCCTTCGAGGAAACCAAGCAGGCAATGCACAAGGGGTGGGTATCTTTGCCTGCTATCATAGCCCCGCATGGACACGGGTGTGCCGCCGGTGCTGTGGCAGGGGCTGGAGACTAGGGGCCCTGTTTCCCAATAGCGATGAAATTGAGGCTTACAAGTGTTTTAACGATGCGTCTTTCATACAACGGCGAAGATGTAACATGCGTCGTTGAGGCATGTGTTGATACTGATAGGATCGAAAGAAAGACAGTGCTGCTCTCAGATCCGCTTTCTCCATTCAAATGTAAATGTAACATTAGAATTATTGTGCAATACTAATGCAGCTCCTAGAAAGATCTGATCACATATTCTAATGCTTACCATGTAATAATGCACTGAATCATGATTTGGCACATAATTGCGCACATGTCGTTACACAACATGAAATATATTGAGACAAAAATTGCAGGCAGTGGCCTACAAATAGCAAAATAGAACTCAAATATAGAACTGAAATGGTCTGAATACCTATGTACATAAGGTATCTGTTTTTTTCTTTTATATGCCTTTTAAAAAAATGTATAAAATAAAAAATAATCCCTCAATCTACACACAATCTTCCATAATGACAATACGAAAACAGGTTTGGTATTTTTTGCGATTTTATAAAAAATATTAAACAGACATACCTTATTTACATAAGTATTCAGACCCTTTGCTATGAGACTTGATATTGAGCTCAGACGCATGCTTCTTCCATTGATCATCATTGAGATCATTGATCATCATTGAGTTACTACAACTTGATTGGAGAACACCTGTGGTAAATTCAATTGATTGGACATGATTTGGAAAGGCACAAACCTGTCTATATAAGTTCCCACAGTTGACAGTGCATGTCAGAGCAAAAACCATGCGTGAGGTCGAAGGAATTGTCCGTAGAGCTCTGAGACAGGATTGTGTCAAGGCACAGATCTGGGGAAAGGGTACAAAAACATTTCTGCAGCATTGAAGGTCCCCAAGAACACAGTGGCCTCCATCATTCTTAAATAGTCTGGAACCAGAAAGACTCTTCCTAGAGCTGGCCGCCCGGCGAAACTGAACAATCGTGAGAGAAGGGCCTTGATCAGGGAGGTGACCAAGAACCCTATGGTCACTCTGACAGAGCTCCAGAGTTTCTCTGGACCTTCCAGAAGGACAACCAACTCTGCAACACTCCATTAATCCGTCCTTTATGGTAGAGTGGCCAGACGGAAGCCACTTCTCAGTAGAAGGCACATGACAGCCTGCTTGGAGTTTGCACTTAAAACCTCTACAGGATTGTTGGGTCCCCCGGTTGAGCTAACGTAGGCTAATGTGATTAGCATGAGGTTGTAAGTAACGATAACATTTCCCAGGACATAGACATATCTGATATTGGCAGAAATCTTAAATTCTTGTTAATCTAAATGCACTGTCCAATTTACAGTAGCTATTACAGTGAAATAATACCCTGCTATTGTTTGAGCAGAGTGCACAGTTATAAACCAATTAGGCACATTTGAGCTGTCTTGATACAACATTTTGAACAGAAATGCAATAGTTCAATGTCAAATTTTGCACATACACTGCTGCCGTCTGGTAGCCCAAATCTGAATTGCGCCTGGGCTGGAATAATACATTATGGCCTTTTCTCTTGAATTTCAAAGACGATGGTACAAAAAATAAATGTTTTTTCTTTGTATTATCTTGAAAGGAAACACCTTCAAAGTGAAAGTTTCCTTTCAAATGGTATCAAGAATATGCATATCCTTGCTTCAGTTCCTGAGCTATGGGCACTTAGATTTGGGTATGTCATTTTAGGTGAAAATTGACCTTAAGAGGTCTTTAAAGGACTCTCAGACCATGAGAAACTACATTCTCTGGTCTGATGAAACCAAGATTGAACTCTTTCGCCTGAATGCCAATCGTCACTTCTGGAGGAAATCTGACACCATCCTTACGGTGAAGCATGGTGGTGGCAGCATCATGCTGTGGGAATGTTTTTTAGCGGCAGGGCAGGGATACTAGTCAGGATCGAGGGAAATATGAACGGAGCAAAGTACAGAGAGATCCTTAATGAAAATCTGCTCCAGAGCGCTCAGCACCTCAGACTGGGCGCGAAGATTCACCTGTGTTTGCTTTGTCATTACGGGCTATTGTGTGTAGATTGATGACAAAAAAAACAGTTTCATCCATTTTAGAATAAGACCGTAGCGTAACAAAATGTGAAAAAAGTCTGAATACTTTCCGAATGCCCTGTATATGCTATTCTAACCTCTTCTACCTATCGACACCGGTAATATATGTTAGTCTTTACAACACACTCGCCCAATAGAATGGGGGGGGTGCAAATTGTGTCACATTCATCCTCAACTATCTCCCTCTGTCACCTTGAGTTTTTAACTCCATTGTGGGCTGTGATCTGTGGCCCAAGTCTCCATCCCCTGGCTCTCTTGAGGAGCTTTCCTGTCTGGTAACCTCCAATAGAAGTGGATCCTCATCTCTCTCTCTCGCTCTGTCTCTCTCTGTCTCTCCCTCTCTCTCTCTTTCTCGGGGACGCCAGGCGCAACGATTGATTGTGGTCTGATTGATGGCACTGCCTCGCGGCTCATCAGGCGGTACTGGGTCCAAGAGGAGCAGTCCATTCCCCACGAGGGAGAGGGGTAGCAGTCTTGCCTGGCGCGCAATGACTCCCAACATCAAGGATGTCGTCTTTTGAAGTACAGCTAGTGGCAATAAACAAAATAATAACAAGCATACAAAGTGGCTGAAAAAAAAAGTGTTATCGAAGATCACTGTTAGGTCCTGTGTGTTTGTAAAGGTACTGGCCAAAATAGTGCTTGACTTTATATCTAATAGGTGAGTAGCTGAATATACCATCAGGTTTGAAGTCCCTTAACTAGGGAGCTGGATATACTGTACATGGAACTACTTGGAAGTTGCATAGTCTGAAAACCATAGTACCTTATGTTCCCCTGTAGAGACATGAGTGTTTATGTGCAGAGTAAACACCAACCACGCTTTTTATGAGATCCACAATATTGCTTTTAAGAATAGATTTTGTTCTTAAACAAATCTTGGTTCAACTTGGCTGTCTAAGAGTCCTATGTGCCGCTTCGCAGAAACATTGTTATTTACAACCTCAAATTTACTCCAGAAGACATAAGTCATGGTGATAGGCCTGGGGAATAGTAGATAAGACAAGTAAAAGAAGCTACATACTGTATGTCTCTGAGGCAGATTCTGTAATAAAGTAGATATTCAGGGCCATCGGCAGAGGACAGTGATAAGTTGTATCATTAGTAGTAGGCTACACAGAAAGTTCTCCAAAGGTTTCTCTCTGAGAATGTACCAGAATATTTCGGAATAATCAGGGTGCTGAGCTCTAGATTGAACGTCATCTCCAAGGACAGATTTAGAAAATAGACCCCATAGAAAGACAGATTGACAAACAGGACCTCGACAGCAAACTGAACACCTTTCCGCCAACACAACATTGTTATGAACATACTAAACTTTCTAAACTTGACTCCAGATCTCAACCCCATAGAAAATCTTTGGAGGGAGTTGAAAGTCCGTGTTGCCCAGCAACAGCCCCAAAACATCATTGCTCTAGAGGAGATCTGCATGGAGGAATGGGTCAAAATACCAGCAACTGTGTGTGAAAACCTTGTGAAGACTTACAGAAAACGTTTGACCTCTGTCATTGCCAACAAAGGGTATATAACAAAGTATTATTATTGTATTGTTATTGACCAAATACTTATTTTCCACCATAATTTGCAAATAAATTCATTGAAAATCCTACAATGTGATTTTCAGGATTTTTTTTCTCATTTTGTCTGTCATAGTTGAAGTGTACCTATGATGAAAATTACAGGCCTCTATCATCTTTTTAAGTGGGAGAACTTGCACAATTGGTGGCTGACTAAATACTTTTTTGCCCCACTGTATGTCTAGTGTAAATCTATGCAGACTGCCTGCATGGCAATATGACTTCACAGAGGCCTTTAAAGATCATGCATTTTCCCTCTGTTGAATTTCGGTGTCAATCGCATGCTTGCACAGATCGTCTTTTACATACTTCAGTGCCATTCAGACATTAAAGGGACGCTCTATGTTAGTTGTCATCTCGTAAAGACTTCTGTTGCGCAATGCAGTGTTCTGCAGGTCTACTAAATAATCGTTCCTTGACAAAAATGGGTCAAGAATGAATTAAGCACTAATAAAATGTCAAGTAAGACGTGTCTGTTACCCTTCTGTACGCAATAGTGGATGTTTGAAATATGTCATGTAGATGTCTTTGTTGTATTTACCACTTCCCTGCTTATTCAAAAGGGATCATATTAATGGCAATTTGATACTTTTATAGGAACAGGTAGCCTAGAATCTTCACCGTATTAAAATGTTTTTTTTCCAAAATGGAATAAAAACTCAGTCAAATCTAAGTTGGACGGTGACCTGATATACGTTTCTCTTATGTTCAGTTTGTTTCCCCTCCTAATATCTGCAGAGTCATGATAGCTAAGTACGGCTCAGAACATTTCACGGCAACTCGACAGAATATTTGGTTCTAAAACTGAGAATTCCTTTTGACTAAATAATTCAATGACTATCTGCCGACTTCCTCCATCTCCTGACAGTGTCTGGGTCCAGTGACACTGTAACGTACCCATCCCTTGTTTTCAGGACTAGCTTGAGCTTTTAGACTCATTTTCTGTACAGAAGTGTCCCCTTGATATATATTTATTTTTGGTTTATTTTGAGGACAGTATCTCAGGAATAGAGATCATAGGGGTAGGACAAAGAGGATACAGAAGTAGCTCAAAATGTGCCTGTACACCTTAAAAGTGTGTTGAACATTTTCTTTTCATTTTCTAAATGGCATGGGAGTTTCTTTGTGCAACTGGGAAAGACCGTTCTCATCCTCTGTTCCCTGAAATTGACCATCCATCTTCACAGAGGCGATATGGAATGCCAAAGGAATAACAACCACAAATGCATTTTGGAATCAAGTTTTTGCCTTATGTGCCATGTAGGCCATTCGGCGTTTTGTAGGTGATGGCAGCAGACTGCTGTTAATGTCACTGTTTGAAGCTAAAGGGACACATTTTGCGGCCATATAGTTTATTCTATTGTCCGTGTATTCAACAAAATAGGCACTATTGTGATAGTGAAATAGTTTTCACACTACATTGCCTTGGCACATTGAGTATTGAATGCTAAGGATCCACACATATTTCAAGTGGCTTCATACAGCCAGTGAATAGCTAAAACACAGACATCTCTCATTGACCCATGTTATGTCAATTACTTGATTCGAATAGTTCACTAAGGTACCCTTTCAGCATAAATACTGCTAACATAAAGAGGCCTTGATAAATGTCGATCTTATTGAGGACTTTCACAAGTTCAAGACCTTTCACATGTCAAATTCCAATTTCTCCCACAATACTGCAGCCACACAAAATGAGCACATTTGTGAATACACATGTTGTCTGTGGAGCCCAGCTAATACAATTGAACAGGCCTTGGACAAATAACAATGTGCATATTGAGAATAGGCATCCAGACCTGATGCGTGCTGAAATTGTTAGAGGTTTCAAGTATAGATGTTATTTTTTTTGCTTTTTTTCCAGGTCATTTGAAAATACTGTTGAACAAATATTGACTCGGCCTAAGAAGAAGAGTTGGCAAGGATCAGTACTTGGCATCAACACAGGATTGTGCAGATGACTCAGCGAATTTACACACAATTATACGATAATTGTAGGAAAATTCACAACATATTCATTTAGCAGTATTGCTTACACTAATAGTGTGTCATGTATCTCCGTTAGCAAGATATGCACAAAATCTTGTTTAAGGCCAAGACACTCTCAAATAAACACAAACCTCTATGAGCACCAGTCTGGGATAACGATAGGTGAAGTCAACAAATGGACTCCGCATTCTGAAAAATCAGGGAGTTGAAATAACTAGGTCTGCTCGGTATCATAGTGAATTAAGCACAGCTCCTTGGGGTGGAGCTGAACAATCCAAAGTGATGCTGAAGTGATGTTGAGCTATTTGACCTGTGACCTGAGGCCATGCTGACACACTGGCCAGATGCTGGAGTTATCAGCACAGCAGCCTGTGCTTTGTGCTAGAGAGCCGTCAGCGTGAGAGCAGGCTCCGTGGCTGAGTGTTTACCGACTTAGCAGTGCTCCAAAGCACCATGTCTCACCCTGTGATTTAGAACTGTCTGGACGCGATGCACACCACTTATCCCAGTTTTATATCGTCCCTCGGTATTGCAGGCTGCCACCGTGTCAAGGCAGAGAGAGTTGGCATTAAAACAATGGATAGATTCATATTTAGATAAAAAAATATACTTTGTGAGGAAAGTGTGGTTTTAAATCAAAAAGGTAGTGTACATCGTCACATTCTTATGTGAAGTAAAACATATGTATAAGTAAGTAATGGACAAAATGGTCCCTTAGTAGGTAATACTATGGTCAAGCATGAATCTCCTCTTAGGCCCCATCAGTCTCTTTCTGAGGCACTGACTATTTAAGGGGATTTTACAGTGTCTAAAGCCATTAAAAGAGAGAGAGAGAGAGGCCTGGTATGGCAGTGTGCATGGGCTAGATTATTGCTTAGTCATGGCTCAGTGGCAGTGAGAGGATCCTTTTACAAATGTTCCTGGGACTAGAGGTGAACTGTGTGTGTGTGTGTGTGTGTGTGTGTGTGTGTGTGTGTGTGTGTGTGTGTGTGTGTGTGTGTGTGTGTGTGTGTGTGTGTGTGTGTGTGTGTGTGTGTGTGTGTGTGTGTGTGTGTGTGTCTGTGTGGGTGTGTGTCTGTGTGTCTGTGTGGGTGTGTGTTGCTGTAAAACAAGACAAGGAACCAACCTGGAGGAAACAGAGAAGTACTTGATGACCCAGACAGGTGGTGCTCTTTAGCTCTGCTTTGACCTGTTGGTTCATTTCCAGTTGCTTGGACCATTATGTAGTTCCCCTGTGTCAGTGTCTGATGGACAACCACACATCTCTTGCTTTATGACTCCGGCATGCAGTACCTGACTCCCTCAAGGCCTCTTTAAAGAGAAGCCCTTTCACAGCGCCTGAGTCACACTTTGAGTGCTGATATAACTTTTATCTAAAGTATATCTGAGAAATCCACTTGGTAACAAGGAATCGGACGTTTAGAAGCTACCAACCGAAGGAGCTTTTTGCTGCCTGAAGGTAAATTACTAAGGCTATATTTTTCAATGCAGCTTGAGAACAGCTGTTTAATTCTACGGTTTCCCTCACTTTGTCTCTTCCAACATGCATTAGTATTGCCTCATAGGTACTACTCATTTCAGCTGAACTGTACATTATGTTAGGACTGTACTGAATCATGTCGTCCTTTCCAAAAAACCGACCATACTTATTGAAAATACAACACAGCCAACATTCTCCACAGAGATAGAAAGTGAGGCCTTGTCCTTTCTCCCTCGTTAGTGTGGAGTTAATGGGATGTGCCTTTTCCACTGCCACTGGCATTTCACGTTGTTCAAACTGCATCGATGAATGAGTAACAATCTAAAGGGTCAATGTGAGGTCCACTCTCCACATCAGCCAAACAGAAACAAAAACTATCAATATCCATTTACTGTGATTTCGTCAACCTTAGCCCTTGACCACTTTTCACTTATCCCACACAAATTCAGGGAGAAAAAAAAATACTTCGGAGCAATCCCTGAATCTGGGATGAACAACTCACTGCTCTCAATTTTCCAGCCAGTCCAGAAACACATTTGGTTGGGGAACGTATACTGGAGGAGCAGCCAGAGAGCAACGGGAGAGCTTACACTTTCCCAGATGATTAGCTAATGGCCTCCGAACACACAGATAGGCCATTGTAACAGGAGGAAAATAAGTCTGTTTGGGGCTAAACCTCCTAAAGCTCATTATGGTATTTACTTTGTTACAACTCCTTCCCTCCGCTTTACGTCCCACCACGTCTGAAGGGAGATAAACACTTGTGGCTAATTACCACCATTTTAACTGGTTTAGGAGCCAACAACAGTAATCAGCCGGGTTTCAGACTGTGGTTATCGAGGGTGTTCAATTGGACAGAGTCTATGTTAGGAATAATCTGTGTGTGTGTGTGTGTGTGTGTGTGTGTGTGTGTGTGTGTGTGTGTGTGTGTGTGTGTGTGTGTGTGTGTGTGTGTGTGTGTGTGTGTGTGTGTGTGTGTGTGTGTGCGCACGCGCAGAGGATAAGAGTAAGCGAACTTTCATGGCAACCTAATTGATGAGTTTTGCAATTCTAGGGCAAAGGAATGTGGCCATGGGCAAGAAAAGTCTTCCTCCGGCTTCAGGGAAATAGATGTCCATCATAGAATGGATTGCTATGGGAGATGCAGAGCGAGAGAGCGTTGTGTTTCTTGATGATAAGGTTGGCCTTGTAATCCTTCGCAATGACACTAACCATTAGAACGGAACATCAGCCTCTTATGAAAACAGTTCAAATCTTATGCAAATCCATTTTTTTGATTTTCTGACACAGGCAGCTAGACATGGTCATTTACATTTTTTCATAAATTCTTAGAATGTTTGGGAATTACGTAGACTAAGGCATTTGTGAAATTCTATAGCAATAAATATAGACTGGGAAAGCGGGCGTGCATTTGGACAATTAATAGACACTGCAGCAAATAAAACCTAATAAAAACATTTGTCTTGTCCAGGACCAAAATCTACACAGATCGGTGTGCCACAGCCAATCACAGCTTCAGTAGGCCTTTGTGCAAATAAGCAATTTGCCACAAGGGCCTGCCATCATTAACTTTCAACTGGACTGTGTGTTTACAGGCAGTAGCAACAGAGCGACTTTTAATCATTAGAACGCATTCGCCAAAAGCCACAAAATACACCTGAATGGATTTCAAATATGTAAATACCACGGGAGTCCTCTTACATTTGGGAACTTTGCAATCCTATTGATCAAACAAGGTAGGCTCCTTCCCTCAGCTTTGCACATCAACAACAAACTAGATCACCAACTAATGTTTGTAACGATTTTTGTTCGGTGGAAGAAGGTGAAGAGGACCAAAGTGCAGCGTGATACGTATCCATAATACGTTTAATCAAAAATGAATACACGAACAAAAACAACAAAATGATAAATGAACAGTTCTGACAGGGACAACAAACACTAACCAGAAAATAATCACCCACAATTCAAAATGGGAAAACAGTCTACCAAAGTATGGCTCTCAATCAGAGACAACGATAGACAGCTGCCTCTGATTGAGAACCATACCAGGCCAAACACATAGAAAAAGAAAACCTAGACCTACAACATAGAATACCCACCCACATCACACCCTGACCAAACTTGAAATAGAAACCTACAAAGCAATCTAACGAGGGGACATTAGATAGACTCTCTCAAACTATTTCAGCTAGTTGGCCGTCAAAATTCCACTGATAAACGATGGGGGAATAGTAGCCTGCTCGTCCTTCTGCAGCTTGCCTGCCAATGCATACTTTTCCCAACCCACGTTTTGACAACTGAATAAGAACCTGACCGCCCATTTGATAATACGGTTGGCATTTTATTATGAGGCATTCGATTTCTGAGTAGTTAATCATGAAATATAAACCACCGCCTTTCTTCTTCCTGAAGAGTTCTTTATTCCTGTCTACAAGATGAACTGAGAACCCAGCTGGCTGTATGGATGGGGACAGTGTATGATTCTGTGAAACAGAGAATGTTACAGTCCCTGATGTCTCTCTAGAAGGAAAGCTTTGCCCTGAGCTCATCTACTTTATTGTCCAGAGTCTGAACATTAGCGAGTAATATACTGTACTTGGAAGTGGTGGATGGTGTGAACGCCTCCTGAGTCGGACTAGAAGTCCACTCCGAATACCTCTTTTCCAGCAGCGGCATCATGGAGCAGCCTCTGGGATAAGTTCAATTGCCCTTGGGGGATACGAACAAAGGATCCAATTCGAGAAAGTTGTATTCCTGGTCATAATGCTGGTGAGTTACCGCCGCTCTGATATCAAAAAACGTATTAACTTAATAACTTCAGAAATAACACACACACACACACACACAAAATACTGCAAAGTTGCTTAGGAGCTAGAAGCAGAGCTGCCATGTCTCTCAGCATCATTTTACATTTGTATTCCCAGTCATGTGAAATTCATAGATTAGAGCCTAATTCATTTATTTCAACTGACTGATTTCCTTACGTCA
This sequence comes from Oncorhynchus kisutch, assembly GCF_002021735.2. Lineage (NCBI taxonomy): Eukaryota > Metazoa > Chordata > Actinopteri > Salmoniformes > Salmonidae > Oncorhynchus > Oncorhynchus kisutch. Next base: position 52,663,096 of record NC_034188.2, on the reverse strand, counting down.
ACTGTAACTCAGTAAAATCTTAGAAATTATTGCATGTTGTGTTTATCTCTGTTCAGCATATATTAATCATGCATTGAACTGCATCCATCTATTTTGAGTCAAATAGAAACAATTTTTAAAACCTCCTATGAAGTTGGATTTGTAGCATAAATTGAAAATGTGATATTTTGGACTGACATGATGATTGTCTGTTTGATTCATATCTGAAAAGTATTTAAATGATGTCAGTTTCACTTTAAGAAATAACGGGGGAACATAGATACATTAAATATACACTATACCGTGGAATATCTCCTAGATAAAGGACACACACCTCAAAACCTTATTCCTTCAGATTTTTTTGTTGACATTTATTAATGCGTTATTTTATGTGTTTCTATGGGCTATAGATAGTAGAGGTTGACCGATTCATCGGAATGGCCGATTAATTAGGGCCGATTTCAAGTTTTCATAACAATCGGTAATTGTCATTTTTGGACACCGATCGTGGCCGATTATAAATGGTATAGAGAGAAATAGTCCTATAATTCCTATATTAACTACAACCTAAAACTTCTTACCTGGAAATATTGAAGACTTGTGTTTGAAGGAACCATCAGGTTTCATATGTTCTCCTGTTCTGAGCAAGGAAATTAAACGTTAGCTTTTTTACTCCAACACTTTGTTTTTTGCATTATTTAAACCAAATTGAACATGTTTGGTTATTTATTTGAGGCTAAATTGATTTTATTGATGTATTATATTAAGTTAAACTAAAAGTGTTCATTCAGTATTGTTGTAATTGTCATTATTACAACTAAATAAAATAATTTAAAAAATCAGCCGATTTAATCGGTATCTGCTTTTTTGGTCCTCCAATAATCGGTATCGGCTTTGAAAAATCATAATCTGTCGATTAAAAGGCCAAATTGATTTGAAGGCCAAATTCAAGATTGAATAAAATCGTATTATTTATTTATTTATTCATACATAAAAATAAAAAAATTAAATAGCTAAATGATAGAAATCATGATCAAAATCAAATCCAATTGTATTGGTAATAACTATTGGTAATGTAGAGTTTCTATGCTAAATTTTCATAGATTCTTCTTCTCTACCACAGATTCCCACAAGGTCTCAGACTCTACAAAAGTAAAATGCTTACATGAAAGAAAGAGATGAAGACAGAGTCACACACATTGGTGATTTCCGTGGTTTATTGTAATGTTAAAACGGGAAGAGAAGGGCAATCCCATTTTTCTAAATTAGCTATCTAGGATGCTCGCCATACTATAGGCTACAGATTTAAGTCACCAATATAATCACTATTTTTATGTTATTGGGTAAGCCTATGTCTTTGTTTAATCCAATTAATCCAATTATTCATCTAACAATAAAATACTTCTTATTTTGTAAGAAATCTAAGGTATTTTTACATATTGCAATAAAGTGAACTAAAGTTGAAGTTCACCTTTTGTTTGTAGGTATTTTCACTTGACAATGAGTAAGAAGCATTAAGTAGAAATTGCTCATAGGAAGTTACATTTAATTTTAAATAGCTAAATCCTGTGTAACACCAAGTAATTACATTGTATTTATGGAGCTATTATACTATATGTGCTCGGCTGTGTAATAGTGTGTTTATCCTCACACTTGGATGGTGCCTCCATAAGCCTTAAAATGAGGGCCAGGTTGTCAGGATGGGTAATGTACTATACAAGTACATGTTAATTATAAGTAAGTACCCCTCAAGATACACTTCATTTTAACTAGCTAAATCCTGTGTAACACCTAGCAATTACATTGTACTTATGCAGTGATTACATGTACTCTGTGGTGCACATCTGGGTTTATCCTTTCCCTTGGATGGAAGGTTCAGGAAGTCACAATGGATAAGGTACACATTAATTATATGTTTAAACAAATATATATATCATCTGGGATGACACCCGTGTGGTAGTCCCCAGTTGGTGAGCTTGACCTATTCTGATCTGTTTTTATAAAAACTCTACGAAGTTAACCCAGATGGTACACTTTTTGGGGGCAACCGCTAGCAACAACTGAGTGGAGATTTTGAAGGGTGCTCATTCACGGTTAGGTAATTAGTTTCTATTGAGCCTCCAACCTTTGTGATCTTGGACGCCCAGTGCATCTGACCATGAGAGACTACAACCTTGTCTCAGTTTGTGAAACTAGACCATTTCCAACAAGCATGGTAACAAGCGTTCATTGTTGCACCTGTGTAATTGTTCTCACATATAACATACATGAATTCTACTTTTTTTTGTGTTATCATGCCAAATGACAAACCCCTATGCAAAACCCCTACAGAGTGATATTTCAGTCTGTCTGATTTCTTTAAAGAATGCACAGGCAGTAACCCACAGAAACCCAGAGGCAGTCTGAGCCCACCCTGAGTAGTTAATAACATGACTGGGTGGGTGTGGTGTGAGTGGTAGGAAGCCAGGGGGGAGTAGACACGTCAGTGTTGATGGTAACAGAGCAGAGGCCATTTTATTAGACATTTATTGCACCAACTACCAGCTTCAGCACCATGGACAGCACCACTGCCTCCAGCTCCATGGACAGCAGCCAGTCAGGCACTTTCCAGTTAGTCTCTCTGTCTCTCTTTATCACACACATTCTCTATCACTCACACACACACACACACACACACGCACACGCACGCGCACACACACACACACACACACACACACACACACACACACACGAGGTGATTAGATAACAGAGAATGCCTGTAGTCATAAGCTGTTCAGAAGGAGAGAAAAAATGTCAGACTCCTTTTCCTCTAATGGAACTTTCAAATGGCATAGTTATAGACACTCTGCTATGTGAAGTCAACAAGAAATGTGATCCAATTCCTGCATCTACCTTCTGCCTGAATAAGATATCGTCCCCAGAATTTCACAGGGTGTGGATAATGTAACACTTTTTCTCACTTTGCTGTGTTTAGACTGGACTCAAACCTCAGTAGTGACTCACACGACAAAGCAAACTGAACACTGCAAGAAACGGGGACCATGAGCAATGTCTAGCCCCAGCCTCAAATGATTCTGTTTTGTTTGTATCCCTTCTTCCCTAACTGAGAGAGAAAGGTCACTGTGTGTGCTCACACAGGTCAGGCACGTTCTCAAGCAAGCCTAACAACAGGAGTCATTCAACAGGAAACAAGCTATGTGACACATGGTCAATGCTGAAGTAGATAACAAGGCACCTGGCTGGCCAGCATGTTGATGTTCTTGGGGTCCCTATGAAAAATAAAACAACACAAACTACTTTTGACTTCCCCTGTCACCACCGTTTCTCTGAATCAAAATATTGTTGTGGTTAACGTTTATATCACTGTTGGCTACTGTCTTTTGGAGAGAGGAAAAGTTATTTTCTGTATAGCTTGCACTGTATAGCTTGTACTGGGGCATCAGAACCCCTGGGAAGTCCTATGCTACAGAGTCATGATCAGGAAACTTTTTCTTATTGTTGTAGATTGGTGGTTCCCTACACTGAACAAAAATATGAATGCAACATGTAAAGTGTTGGTCCCATGTTTCATAAGCTGAAATCAAAAATACCAGAAATTTTACATACCCACAAAAACAAATTTCTCTCAATTGTTGTGGACAATTGTGGTGGATTGGTTTGCATCCCTGTTAGTGAGCATTCTCCTTTGCCAAGATATTCCTTCCACCTGACAGGTGTGGCATATCAAGAACCTGATTAAACAGCATGATCATTACACAGGTGCACCTTGTGCAGGGGACAATAGCAGGCCACCTTAAAATGTGCACTTTTGTCACACAACACAATGCCACAGATGTCTCAAGTGTAGAATTGGCCTGCTGGCTGCAGGATTGTCCACCAGAGCTGTTTCCAGAGAATGTAATGTTCATTTCTCCACCATAAGCTGAATCCAATGTCATTTTAGAGAATTTGACAGTACGTCCAACTGGTCTCACAACCATAGTCCACGTGTAACCACGGCAGCCCTCCACAACCGGCTTCCTCACCTGTGGGATCATCTGATGGGGGGTGGGGGTGCTGGGGAGCATTTCAGTCTGGAATAAAGCCCTTTTGTGGGGAAAAACAAATCATTATTGGCTGGGCCTGGCACCCTAGTAGGTGGGCCTGGCTGCCAAGTGGGAGGAGGCCTATGTCCTACAAGGCTCACCTATGGCTGAAATCCACAGATTTATTTAAATTTACTGATTTCCTTATATGAACTCTAACGCAGTAAATCTTTGAAATTGTTGCATGTTGCGTTTTTTATTCAGTATAATATAGCCAAGAGCTGCCCAGTGACACAAGCCTACCAGATGAGCTAAACTACTTTTATGCTTGCTTCGAGGCAAATAACACTGAAACATGCATGAGAGTACCAGCTGTTTCAGACGACTGTATGCTCACTCGCAGTCGATGTGGATAAGACCCTTTAAACAGGTCAACATTCATAAGGCCGCATAAGGCCGCAGGGCCAGATGGATTACCATGACGTGTACTGCAAGCATGCACTGACCAACTGGCAAGTGTCTTTACTGACATTGTCAAACTCTCCCTGTCCGCGTCTGAAATACCAACATGTTTTAAGCAGACCACTATAGTCCCTGTGCCCACGAACACTAAGGTAACCTGCCTAAATGACTACCGACCCGTAGCACTCACATCTGTAGCCATGTAGTGCTTTGAAAGGCTGGTCATGGCTCACATCAACACCATTATTCCAGAAACACTAGACCCACTCCATTTTGCATACCACCGTAACAGATCCACAAATTACGCAATCTCTATTACACTCCACACTGCCCTTTCCCACCTGGACACAAAGAACACCTACTGTATGTGAGAATGCTGTTCACTCACTACTTTGTTGAAGCACCGTTGGCAGTGATTACAGCCATGAGTCTTCTTAGGTATGACGCTACGAGCTTGGCAAACCTGTATTTCGGGGAGTTTCTCCCATTCTTCTCTGCAGATTCTATCAAACTCTGTTAGGTTGGATGAGGTGCTTCACTGTAGTGCTGTTTTCAGGTCTCTCCAGAGATTTTTGACTGGGTTCAAGACAGGGTTGTGGCTGGGCCACTCAAGGACATTCAGAGACTTGTCCCAAAGCCACTACGGCTTTGTCTTGGCTGTATGCTAAGGGTCGTTGTTGTGTTGGGAGGTGAACCTTCACCCCAGTCTGAGGTCCTGAGCACTCTGGAGCAGGTTTTCATCAATGATCTCTCTGTACTTTGCTCCGTTCATCTTTCCCTCCATCCTGACTAGTCTCCCAGTCCCTGCCGCTGAAAAACATCCCCACAGCATGAAGTTGCCCCCACCACACTTGACCGTAAGGATGTTGCAAGGTTTTCTCCAGACGTGACACTTGGCATTCAGGCCAAAGAGAATCTTGTTTCTCATGGTCTAAGAGTCCTTTAGGTGCCTTTTGGAGAACTCCAAGCGGGCTGTCATGTGCCTTTTACTGAGGAGTGGCTTCCGTCTAGCCACTCCGCCATAAAGGCCTGATCGGTGCAGTACTGCAGAGATGGTTGTCCTTCTGGAAGGTTCTCCCAACTCCACAGAGAAACTCTGGAGCTCTGTCAGAGTGACCATCTGGTTCTTGGTCACCTCCCTAAGCAAGGCCTTTCTCCCCCAATTGCTCAGTTTGGCTGGGCGGCCAGCTCTAGGAAGAGTCTTGGTGGTTCCAAACTGATGAAAGCCATTGTGTTCTTGCGGACCTTCAATGCTGCAGAAATGTTTTGGTACACTTCTCCAGATCTGTACTTCGACACAAACCTGTCTCTGAGCTCTACAGACAATTTCTTCGACCTCATGGCTTGGTTTTTGCTCTGACATGCACTGTCAACTCTGGGACCTTATATAGACAGGTGTGTGCCTTTCTAAATCATGTCCAATCAATTGAATTGACCACAGATGGACTCCAATCAAGGTGTAGAAAGATCTCATGTACAATCAATGGAAACAGGATGCACCTGAGCTCAATTAGCAAAGGTTCTGTATAGTTATGTAAATAAGGTATTTCTGTTTTTTATTTGTAATAAATTTGCTAAAATTTCAATACTATCTACACTGAGTCAACAAAACCTTTGGAACAGCTGCTATTTCCATGACAGAGACTGACCAGGTGAATCCAAGTGTAAGCTATGGTCCCTTATTGATGGCACCTGTTAAATCCACTTCAATCAGTGTAGATGAAGGGGAGGAGACATGTTAAAAAATATATGTTTAAGCCTTGAGACAATTGAGACATGGATTGTGTATGTGTGCCATTCAGAGGGTGAATGAGCAAGACAACATGTGTCTTTGAATGGGGTATGGTAGTAGGTGACAGGCTCAATGGTTTGAACTGCATAGCTGTAGGATTTTTAAGGCTCTATACTTTCCCATGTTCATCAAGAATGTCCTCCACCCAAAGGACTTCCAGCCAACTTGACACAACTGTGGGAAGCATTGGAGTCATCATGGGATAGCATCTCTGTGGAATGCTTTCAACACCTTGTAGTGTCCATGTCCTGACGAATTGATGCTGTTCTGAGGGCAACAGGGTGCAACTCAATAGTAGGAAGGAGTTCCTAATGTTTTGTACAATCAGTGTAAGTTTGAATAATAAACGGCCCAGTGGGTCACTATGATCTTAGCGTTCTGTTCCACTTCTGCTGCAATTACCCCAGTGATACAAAGGAAGACCAACTAAGTAAAGTTCTTTAGAACTGTTTTATTCCCTCTAGCAGGTACGGGTTTCTTTGACACGCCAGTGAGTCAAAGCGCTAGAAGCCTGCAGCACGTCATTCTAATCCAAGATGGCATAGCAGCCCGACGTCTTTTGTCCTCGTCTTGTCGTGTCCGGTGTATATATATTTTTTCATATATTTTTCAATGCATTTATTTTTATAGATTTTTATTAACCTCAACTTCAACATACTCTCCTGCAATCCACCTCACCCAATCTGGTATAGATCTACTATTTTCTTTACTTTTGAACCGGAACCCCCAACAGAAGCTAGCCAGCTAACTTGCTACTAGCTCGTATTCAGCTAGCCACTGCTAGCGGTCATCAGCTACCTTTAGCCCAGACAACTCTCGCCAGTCTGCACAGTGCGACTCAAACCAGAGCAAATCTGACATATTTTTCTCTATATCTCCGGATTCCTACAGCAAACTCTGAACCTTTTCACCTGGATCATCGCAGCAAGCTAACTGCTATCCGAGTGGCCACTCCTGGCTAACGTCTCTGTCCCGAAGCAAGAACCAATTAGCCTGGAGCTAGCCTTTGGTAGGCCCATCTCCCGGCTAGCCGAAGAGGTCCATCAGCCACTCCTTGGGCTACAATACCTATTTTGCCAATTGGTCTGGACCCCTTTTACTGCCGACACGGAGCCCTGCCGACCGATAACGACTGGACTACTGACATAATTCGCCCGAGGGGGTTTTTCAACTGGCTCATCCATCACGACATCCCCTGAATGACCATTTGATAGCTGGGGCCCGCTAGCTGTCTAGAGTATATCGGACTGTTAGCTGAAGAGGCCCATCGGACAAATTCTTTGGCCACTATACCTATTTTGCCAATTGGCCTGGACCCTTTTATCACACGGAGCCCTGCTGATCCATGACGACTGGTCTGCCAATGTAACAGCACAAGGGGGCTACAACAGACTTCTTCCATCGCAACGTCCCTCTAAGGCCCTCCCGCTATCTGTCTGAATCGCCATGTCTCTGGCCCGCAGAGCTACTCACTGGACCCCTATGATCACTCGGCTACGCATGGCTCTCCCTAATGTTGATATGCCTTCTCCATTGCTGTTTTGGTTAGTAATTATTGCCTTATGACACTGTAGAGCCTCTAGCCCTGCTCAATATGCCTTAGTTAACCCTTTAGTTCCATCTCCCACACATGCGGTGACCTCATCTGGTTGAAATGATGTTTCTAGAGACAACATCTCTCTCAACATCACTCAATGCATAGGTTTACCAACACTGTATTCACATCCTACCATACTTTTGTCTGTACATTATGCCTTGAATCTATTCTACCGTGCCCAGAAACCTGCTCCTTTACTCTCTGTTCTGAACGTACTAGACAACCAGTTCTTATAACCATTAGCTGTACCCTTATCCTACTCCTCCTCTGTTCCTCTGGTGATGTAGAGGTTAATCCAGGCTCTGCATGCCTAGCTCCACTCCCATTCCCCAGGCGCTCTCGTTTGTTGACTTCTATAACCGTAAAAGCCTTGGTTTCATGCATGTTAATAAGGATCGGCGTTCCGTCAACGGGACAGTTGTAAATCATGCAGCGCATTATGTCAAGATTGCAGATTTTTAAGAAACAATAAATGTCAGTATATATAAGTGTCTTATATCGGCTGAAAGCTTAAATTCTTGTTAACATAACTGCACTATCCAATTTTCATTAGCTATTACTGTGAAAAAATGCCATGCTATTGTTTGAGGACAGCTCCTAACCACAAAACACTGTATTCAACACGATAGGTTTGATAAATTCCCCTCTGAAGGTGAAATGTGTACTTGCATTCTGATATCTTGCTCTGATTTATCATCCAAAAGGGTCCCAGAGATTTTGTTAGATTAATTCCTTTTTCACATTCTAAAAGGTCCATATAGCATGCACGATTGATTTGTATTTCCACTCGTTCAATTTGCAAAGAAACGTTGTTTCAATAAGTCAAATCACATTCGTATCTATTCCTCAGAGATCCTAGAAGGTAACAAGACTTCACTATTTTATTAGGGGTGTAGTATAACCTATAGGACACCATATTTGGTCAGAGAGCGACTCCTTCATGGCACGCCGATGACGTGGGCGGCCATCACTTGAACGACTGTATATTTGTCAGATAAACACCAATAGGGTTAAAAAAAAAGCTAGATAGATAGCCAATGAACTGGGCTTTATGGGAAACCATGTATATGTCGTAAAATGTAGCTACAGCATGTTTTTTCATTTTGGACAAATATTATAAGGATTTTCAGAGTTATGAAAACTGGTTGTTTTGCAAATGTTGAACTTATAATATGGCTACTAATACTTGGAAAGCTAAATCAAAGTCCAAGTATACAGATGTGATGATATTCTTGCAGAAAAATGTAATATGAATGTGAATGTCTCTTTCACGATTTGCACAAATGTACCTGGGGACTTCACACTAAAAGTCTTGTCGTTCACTCATACTTCAAGTTATCCATCTGAAACTTTGCACATACACTGCTGCCATCATCTCGGAATTACAACCAGAGTGATGGCTGGAACTGTGACCTTTCTCTTGCATTTCAAAGATGATGGTAGAAAAAGACAGGTTGGTATTTTCTTTGTATTTTCTTCTACCAGATCTATTGTGTTATATTCTCCTACATTCTCCTTCAAAGTGTTTCCTTTCAAATAAATGGTACCAAGAATATGCATGTCGTTGCTTCAGGGCTTGAGCTACAGGCAGTTAGATCTGGGTATGTCATTTAGGCAAAAAAAATTAAAGGGGGGCGATCCCTCAGGTCATTCACCACCTTCACAAGTGCAGTCTCAGTGCTATTATGGCGTCTACAACCAGACTGAAGCATTTTGTGTACATTGTTTGTCTTCAGGAATGCAGTGAGTGCTGCACAACACCTTTGTCAACAACAAAAAGATCACCAAAAAATTGGAGAGGAATGGTAGATTCGATATAGATCTTTTTATTTTTTCTGGGTCAAGGTTTGGCTTTATCAGGAAAGGCTTTATTACTGCCACTTTTAGTGAGTTTGGTACACATCCGGTGGATAGAGAGCCATTTATTATGTTAAACATAGGAAGGCCAAGCACAGGAAGCAGCTCTTTCAGTAGTTTAGTTGGAACAGGGTCCAGTATGCAGCTTGAAGGTTTAGAGGCCATCACTATTTTCATCAATGTGTCAACAGATATAGTATTACAAAACTTGAGTCTCTCCCTTGATCCTAGGTCCTGGCAGTGTTGTGCAGACTCAGGACAACTGAGAATTGGAGGAATATGCAGAATTAAAGAGCAGTCCGTAATTAGCTTTTTAATCAAAGAATTACATTAATTTATCACTGCTGAAGTGAAATCCCTCCTCTCTTGGGGAATGCTGCTTTTTAGTTAACTTTGCAACAGTATCAAAAATACATTTTCAATTGTTCAAATTTTCCTTCATTAAGTTGGAAATATAGGATGATCCAGCAGCAGTGAGGGCTCTTCGATACTGCACGGTACCTGTCTTTCCAAGCTAGTCGGAAGACTTCAAGTTCGGTGTAGCGCCATTTCCGTTCCAATTTTCTGAAAGCTTGCTTCAGAGCTCGGGTATTTTCTGTATACCAAGGGAGCTAGATCCTGATGACAAATGTTTTTTGGTGTGTGACTGCATCTAGGTTAGTATGCAAGGTTAAATTGAGTTCTTCAGTTAGGTTGTTATTTTATTTTTGTACTCTGACATCCATGGGCAGGTGTGGGGGGGGGGGAGTCTGGAAGGGCATCTAGGAATCTTTCGGTTGTCCGAGAATTTATAGCACGGCTTTTGATGAACCCTGGTTGGGGTCTGATCAGATTATTTGTTGCGATTGCAAACGTAATAAAATGGTGGACCGATTGTCTAGGATTATGAGGAAAAACATTAAGATCCACAGCATTTATTCCACAGGACAAAACTAGAGTATGACTGTGGCAGTGAGTAGGTCCGGAGACATGTTGGACAAAACCCACTGAGTTGATGATGGCTCCAAAAGCCTTTTTTGAGTGGGTCTTTGGACTTTTCCACATGAATATTTAAGTCACCAAATATGTGAATATTACCTGCCATGATAATTTATAAATTTGCTGTCGTGAATGTTAGCATCACCTCCGCCTTTGCGGGATGCGCGGGGGATATGGTCACTAGTGTAACCAGGAGGTGAGGCCTCATTTAACACAGTAAATCCATTAGGCTTAAGTCATGTTTCAGTCAGGTCAATCACATCAAGATTATGATCAGTGATGAGCTAATTGACTATAACTGCCTTGGAAGTGAGGGATCTAACCTTAAGTAGCCCTATTTTGAGATGAGATTTCACTCTTTCAATAATAACAGGAATGGAGGAGGTCTTTATTCCAGTGAGATTGCTAAGGCGAACACCGCCATGTTTAGTTTTGCCCAACCTAGATCGAGGCACAGACATGGTCTAAACGGGGATAGCTGAGCTGGCTACACTGACTGTGATAGTGGCTGACTGTGCAAGTGGCAGACTGGCATGCACCCTATCTCATTGTGGAGCTAGAGGAGTTTGAGCCCTGTCTATGTTCGTAGATAAGATGAGAGCACCCTTCCAGCTAGGATGGAGTCCATCACTCCTCAGTAGGCCAGGCTTGGTCCAGTTTGTGGATGAGTCCAAGAAAGAGGGCCATTTATCTACAAATTCTATCTTTTGGGAGGGGCAGAAACAGTTTTCAACCAGCGATTGAGTTGTGAGACTCTGCTGTAGAGCTCATCACTCCCCCTAACTGAGAGAGGGGCCAGAGACAATTACTCGATGCCGACACATCTTTCTAGCTGATTTACACACTGAAGCTATATTGCGCTCGGTGACCTATAATTGTTTCATCCTAACATCATTGATGCCGACGTGGATAACAATATTCCTATACTTTCTACACTCGCCAGTTTTAGCCTTAGCCAGCACCATCTTCAGATTAGCCTTAACTGGTAAACAGTGTATGATCACTGGATGATTCGTTTGAAGTCTAATGCTGCGGGTAATGGAGTCGCCAATGACTAGGGTTTTCAATTTGTCAGAGCTAATGGTGGTGGAGGCTTCGGCGTCTCAGACCCCGTAACGGGAGGAGGAGAGACCCGAGAAGGCTCGGCCTCTGACTCCAACCCATTGCTTAATGTGGAGAACCGGTTGAAAGTTTCTGTCAGTTGAATGAGCGACACCGGTTGAGCATTCCCTCTATCTTCCCACACATCACAGTGAGAACAACAACCCTGTGAATCCTCTAAGCTCCGAGAAGCACAATGTCATTATTAGGAGTTATTTCACGTGAAACATCCCATGCTGAGGGGACTCATATATGGACTTTTAGTAGACAAAGACATGAAGGAGTATTGATTTGTTGTGCTGTCAGTGGAATCATGGAGCCTGCCGTCGGCAAGGTAACAGAAGGTTACATCTGTGTCTGTGGAGTAAGGAGAGCACCAAACAGGCACTGTGACGGCCGCTCTAATCCTCCTCTCTTCCCACCAGTCAGAAAGATGGGCCAGGTGTTTTCTGGCCCGGGTGTGGCAGTGGTTCATCAAGGAGGGAGTGTGAGAAAGTGACGAACCCAAAGAAAATACTAACCTAGCATTGCTTCTAGTGTTACTGCCCTAGCATTGCTTACATCAATTATTATTCCATTGTCTTTATCAGGGAGGCAAAAATAATTATAATATTTTATGACATGTATACACTCGTTGAATAGGACTGGATCATCTATGTTGGGATATAAATATGAGGTATACTAGTCATAAAAATGTATGGGGAAGGATTTATCTAATATTACTCCCTTGTAAAGTTACCTTTAATAGCCGCGTGTGTGTGTGTGTGTGTGTGTGTGTGTGTGTGTGTGTGTGTGTGTGTGTGTGTGTGTGTGTGTGTGTGTGTGTGTGTGTGTGTGTGTGTGTGTGTGTGTGTGTGTGTGTGTGTGTGTGTGTGTGTGAATTTGTTTAACTATACTTGCGGGACCTGGAGGTCCCCACAAGCATAGAAAACTAACAAAAAGTTGACCAAATGGGGACATTTTGTTAGTCCCCACAAAGTCATGTTCTATTTCTAGGGATTTAGGGAATTAAAATTAGTGTCGGGTTAAATTAGGGTTTGGGTTAGGAGCTAGGGCTAGGTTTAGGGTTACGTTTAAAGTTAGAGTTAGGGTTAAGGTTAAGGATAGGGGTTAGGGAAAATAGTATTTTAAATGTGACTGAATTGTTGTACAAGACTGTGTGTGTGGGCGTGCGTGTGTATTCAGCTACACACATGATTTAAACAGATTTACCCAGGTCTAGCCAGTATCTCCATTAGGGTTTGATGTTTTGTGATGCTCACACAATAGCTATTCACAGAAAATTGCAACCTTGACACGGTTCTGCAATGTCAACAAACACATTTCATTTGGGGAATTTCCATCTAGTATGGAGTGATCTGAGTGCACATTTAAAGGCTGTAGAAACTGCTGATGCTTACTTAAAAGCAATCTGATTTTTGGAAGTCTGCATGTCGCTCCGAGCAATGGTCTGGAGACTTTAATGTAGACGGTTAGAAAATGTATCCACTAAACGCAGTGGACTAAAACTTTTCATGTGTTCTGGGGGCAGATTTGGTCATAATTCCCCTCTAGCTGTCATATTTTTGTGTTATTTAACGGAATAGAACTCTACTAGAAGGCCAGAGGTAAAAAGCACAGCAGCTCTGCCCTTTACTCTTTGTGTTTCCAGAGACTAGGTTCATCATATAAATGGAGGATAGCAAATATCCCTGTTAATGTTGCTGAAATGCTGTCACTTCCACTTCGTTGTATTCACTTTCTAACAGCTCCAAACAGTTGTCCACTACAAGAAATGCTCACTGGTACCCTAGTTTATAGAAAGACCCATATACAGGTTAGCAAAGTATGAATCATTTAACTGTCCTGGAAACCCACCCATTCCCCATCTTGTCTTTCATTTGCAATTGCGAAGATATTGAAGTATCTGCTATTCAGAAAGACCGTATCCAATGACTACCTATTTAGCGGAGACAAATGCCAAGCAGTCTGTCAAGTATAGAAAATAGGAGCACATGTAACATAACATAGGCAGATAAAAGAAAGTGTCCTCAACTCCAAGGCTGAAGCGGGCAGTATACTAAGCATCTTGTTTGCGCTAGCACACCATATTATTATGTTGAAGGCCAATCTGTACAACACCCACGTGCTGGCTATCACATCACAAAACACTGTCAAAACATGAAAAATACTATTTTGCAATGCTTCGATAGTAAACCATCTAGCAAACAAGCCTTCAAAAGTGCATGGTTTAGAGCTTTGAACAAGAGACAAAACCAAAGGCAGACGGCCTCTTATCTGTGAGCCTCAGATACTGTAATCTCATTTTCATTTGCTCTGCTCTCTAAATTGTTCTACAGTTGTTGTTTTTTTTCTTCTCCCTAAAACTCAATGGTAAGGAACCTTATGAAGTCATTTTCTGAAATGGAGGGTGACACAGAAAGCATTGGATTTCCCCCACCTTCTGCCTCCTTTTCTGCAGAGCAGGAGACAGAAATGTGCAAAGATAGCACTAATCCTTCCCTTCCGGGCTCCTTAGAATGGCTGTCAACCTACATCACTTATAGCGTCTCCCTAGTCTCACGTTGCTATACCTTCAAACGTGTGTCTATAAATCGGCATACATCAACATATTTTAATGGGGTTTTAAATCAGCGATTTCCCAGCCATCCTCAGATACTGTTGCAGATCAGCTGGGAGGAGGGCTAAAACATTCTTCAAGTTCCATCCAGTTCCATCCATGCACAAAGTATCAAACAAGTTCAACCCTTCCTGTTATACATAGCTACATTTTCCATCCAAATACCGTAGAGTATATTCAGTATAATTTTTGGAGAGGAGTATAATTTTTGGAGAGGAGTCGCCAACTAGAAATAGATTTGAGAAGAAGATTAATGAGAAGAGGATCAATGTTCACTACATGGATCATTCAAGGGAGTTTGGGGGTTATTAGATATATCAATTAAACCCCAAAATCAGTAAGACCAATTGAGTGATATTTGACCTAACACCCTCCTCTATATCATTTCAACTATGCCGGGGTTTTAGCAGGGATCTAAATGATGACATCACTGGAGACTACGAGAGAGTGAGACCTGATCAAGGAAGAAACGTGGCGTTTTGTGTTCTACTTATTCAAGTTCTGAGTTTGGCTAATATCAGACTGACTGATCTGGTGTGCTAGAGACATTGAGATTCAGAAGACATCCACCACTACTTGTAAGTATTCTCAGATGAATGGACCATCTGCCCTGTACCGACTGCTTCTGAGAAAAGATTCAACAAGCCCAACTTTGTCTCAATCGCTGTCCTGTTGCAACGAGGGGGTATGCCTTTCATTCAAAATGGCACCATTTCCGGATAAATAGGACTCCAGTGAGGCAGCTGGTTTGGCAACTGAAGTAAGAGGGCTACCTTTTTCTAGTGCTGTTTAGATTACTGATCTCAGACGATGGTGATTTAAGTGCCAGAAAGACTTTTCAACGTAATGACACTTTGATACCTCTTTCCCTTAAACTGATATAGATAAGTGTGCAATAACACAATATTTCCAAATGCAAATAGCCCATTATGGCCTTCTGTATTCAGTAGTCAAGGGATACAATTCTGAGAAAGAATCTAATGAATCATTTCAAGGCATACAACCGCACACTGTTGAAAAAATAAATGATACAAAACTGGACTTGAATGCAAAATAAAGATGTGAATTAGAACATCATGGTGCCCGAAAAATATATATTGTATATTCTGTATAACATTTAGATCACGTAGTCTCAGATTTATAGATTTTCTGATGTTTTCGTTCTTGATCACGTGCCATATGCAATTAACCTTGAAATAGAAGCCAGGTGTGTGTGCCGACTATTACACTGAGGATCGCCAGAGCAAGAAGCGTTTGTGTTTTGTTTACACCTACAAGCTAGTTACGGCTACCTTTAATTGTAAGTTGACCTCTTCAAAAATGACATATCGAACAGGTAGAGAGAGAGAGAGGTAGAGAGAGAGAGAGAGAGAGAGAGATCACTTCTCTTAGCTCCAGGGCGGTGGAAAGGGGGAGATTTTATAATTCTCAGAGGTGCCTGCTGGATGTCCCCTTCTCTGTGCATAGGGAACAACAGAGGCGATATGAAAGGTGAGAGTACAGCGAGAGTGTGATTTAAGCCCCCGACAAGACATCCTGTGGATGCTGTGATAAGCAGAACCTTGCAGATCACTGACTGCACTACCAAGCCCTCTACTATCCTCTTCCCTCCCCATCAATGTCCTTTCACTGGAGCCTGTAGAAACCTGCGGCTTTGCCTGTCGGTCTGCTGTCTGAAGATTATGCCCAGATGGATTCAGACGTCCTCTGGCTGCTGGGTGCAAGCTGCTATCCCTTGGACAAGGAAGTGTTTGTACATATGTAAATAAGCAATATACAGCTTCATTCAAGGTTTACACTCCCCTACATATTTATTTGGACAGTGAAGCAAACTTTTCAATTTGGCTCTTTAATAATGACAAGTGAGAAAGTTACAGAGGCATGAATATCATACCCTCCAAGAAATGCTAACCTCCACTGAAATGGTGACCCGTCATTCAGGGCAGGTGGGGAACAGCCCCGCCTGTTTGAGCCCCACCTATTCAGCATGTTATTTTGCATGTTTATTTTGGCATCAATACGTTTCACATATCAGTTTACAAACAATGTACTTTCTTGAGTAAGGCAGCTCCAAAATGCAGGTGTTTCAGCCTAGCTCAGTGCTTTCTGTGGTGGTTGGGCAGCCAGCGGAAAATACAGAGCGTTTGGGGTTGGTGGTGTTCTCTAGTTGCGCTGTGTTTGGCTCGGTGTTGGGCGGCAGGGTAGCCTAGTGGTTAGAGCGTTGGACTAGTAACCGGAAGGTTGCAAGTTCAAACCCCCGAGCTGACAAGGTACAAATCTGTCGTTCTGCCCCTGAACAGGCAGTTAACCCACTGTTCCTAGGCTGTCATTGAAAATAAGAATTTGTTCTTAACTGACTTGCCTGGTTAAATAAAGGTAAAATAAAATAAAAACTCATTGGAGACACTACGTCACCGCAAAATCTTACGGGGAGAGCTCAAAAATTCAAACCCCTTGGGTGCTGCCATAGAGTTACATTAGAAGTGCCCATCCAAGAAGGCTCAAGTCATTGGCCACAGATAAAATTATCTCAAATCACGTTATATCTACAGTAGCTTTGATTGGACTGATCATGTCAACATCATACTTTCAAAATCTTAGCTAGCAGCCTATCAGTCAGCATCATGAATCAAGTCAACTATCTACTGGCAAGTCCTTTCAATCCTTGTCATATGAAGATAAATTATAGATAAAATGTATCGGTGCTCATCGGCCATTGGACATAAACATTACACAACAAGTTGGAAATCGCAAATTCAACAATGAGTGGTTTGGAAGGAATCAGTGGCTAACTGCAAGCATTGCAAAGCAATCACTTGCCTACTATTCAGTGGAGTGGATCCTAGTAATTTGGTCCCTTTCATACTCATAATTTAGCCTACTGTTCTGACTTGGTGGTGCACATGTAGCCTATAGCCTGTTTAAGAGAAATTACATCCTCAAATATTTTAAGAGCTTTCATTGTCTGCTTATTTAACCCGTGTTTTTATCCTACGGTTCTAACTTGGTGTACAGGCAGAATACTGTCATTTTTTTAAAGGCAGTAAATGAGGCTGAATGAACTGTTTCACTGGGAGACAAGGCTCTGCTGATAGCCAGCTGTAGCAGTGGTAAGATGTTGGGACTGCTTTTGGGACTCTGCTGTTGAGACAGCTTTATGTAGGCCCTAACAGTTTATGGGCACCGTTTGTCACTGTCATTGTCCAATAATGTATTGTTTAGTGTTGTGTTGTAGCTTTGCTGACATGCATATACAATTATTGGGGGGAGTTAGCCCCACCAAGATTTACATGCTAAAATTGCCACTGCTCCACTGTTATTGGTAATGGTGGGAGGTTAGGATGTTTTGGAGGTATGAACTTTGTGCATCAGTAACCTTGTCACTCATCATTGTTCACGATTCATTCATGATTATCCGTAATCATGGTAGAACACACATTAATTAATGTAGAAGAAACATATTCTATTCTAATTTACAATAAATCTGACTCCAAAATGACACAATATATTATTTCCAATTTATTTGCATTTGGCACAAACATAATCACAAGCTTGATGTAGCTATTGCGTTCTAGACAAATGGGACCAAATGCTAAACTTATGACTAAATGTAATACACTATGAGTGAATTTGTCAAAATACTTATACTTCAAATTGGGGGGGGGGGGGGGGGGGGGGGAATAGATACATAAAGTGCATTCATTTCTAAATGGTAAAACAGTTCTGGAAATACCCTCAAATAAAAGGCGACATTCTGTACTGTCACCTCATATCAAACATTTGATCTCCAATGCTGGAGTATAGAGTATAGAGTATAGAGAGTAGAGAGTATAGAGAGTATAGCGAGTATATAGAGTGTAGAGTATAGAGTATAGAGAGTAGAGAGTAGAGAGTAGAGTAGAGAGTATAGAGAGTATAGAGAGTATGGAGAGTAGAGAGTATAGAGAGTATATAGAGTGTAGAGTATAGAGTATAGAGAGTAGAGAGTAGAGTAGAGAGTATAGAGAGTATAGAGAGTATGGAGAGTAGAGAGTATAGAGAGTATAGAGAGTATAGAGAGTATAGAGAGTATAGAGAGTAGAGAGTATAGAGAGTGTAGAGAGTATAGAGAGTGTAGAGAGTATAGCGAGTATAGAGAGTATAGAGAGTATAGAGTTTTAGCTTCACTGTTCAAATAAATACAAAGGAGAGTGTAGATACATAATGAAGCTGTAGTGTGTTTAGAACTGTACTTTTCACGAACAAACATGAACATGCTCACTCCTTCCGCAACTATTTGGCAGATGGCCAACAAATGGCATTTGTGAGGATATTATAATAATATTATTATATTATGGTTCACCCTCACAATCAGCTACTCGTATTTCTGTAATCTTGCTAAACAGTCCAAAAGCTGAAGCACAAGGTCGGCCTTGCTACGGAACACCCACACCTTGCAGTGGTTTAGCTTGATGGAATAAAGTGAGACATGTTGTTGGCCCCTCACAATGAACACGGTGTCCTCAAACCTGGAGGCAGAGGACTCGCATCTCTATGAAGCCAATCTAATAATTCCTGTGGGCAGTGTTAGGACACAAGCGCTCCATGTCTGAAACCCCTGACAAGGGCATAAGTGTGTTCACCCTGAAGGAGTAACGCTGTCAAACTAAAAGGCTCAACCCATTGACAGGAGCAGTAGTATTCAAAGATGGGGTCACGACCCCTAGTAGGTTATTTATTGATGTAAAAAATATAAATGTAATGATTTTAAGGTTGTGTCATTAGATTTGGGGCGGGGTGGGGGTCGTAAGAAATTCTTGGGGTCCCGCTGAAAACATTTGAATATCATGGGACTAGAGACTGTGTTGCACAGGGTGGATACATACTCCCGCACAGGCATGCAATCACACACCAACAGGTGTGACGGTGTAGCCAGGATGTGGCGGCATACACCAGAGATACACAGGCACAGTAAAGCTGACAGGCTGATGTGTCTGGTATCTCCCTGGAGACTGGCCCTGTCACTGCTCTCTGATATGAAAAGGGGCGTCTGGCCTTAGAGATAATTGGATCGAGGATCGTGACAGGATGCAGCCACTGGAGAGCACTCATTGAAATCAGGATTACAGGCTTTGGGGAATAGAGAGGGAAGCAACCACCACACGCAAACCCGGAAAAGCAAATCATTGTTCATAAGACGACCTTCCTACCTTCCTATGTCACCCCCCCAATCACACCCTCGCACTGGACACGTGTTAAATAAGTGAGCGTTCTGGTTCAACTTTTGAAACTTGAACTTCCTGTTACCTAGGAGATAACAAGGAGAATGGTGGATTGTTTCTAGCAAGGCTTTGATGTGTGACGACCAACTGTGCTAATGCAGTGGGCCAAGAACACAGCAGTGGCAGACTGAGATACCCATCAGCTGTCTGGGGTTTAAGAGGAAGCTAAATTGGGATAAAAGTTCAACGAGACCCTGGAGCTAAACCCTCCAGCAAGTAACTCCAAAATGTTCAAATTCATTGTGTTTCCCACGCTGGGGCGATTCCCTGAATGGTAGTTCTGTAAAGAAGATAGCTTAGTTTAGTGTTAAGTGTTAGTGTTAAATCAATGGCAATTTCCTAAGTAAACTAGAATAATAAGGGATTTCAGTCAGACAAGAACAGCCTCACTCTTGACTTTATGCAACTGTAAAATGTCATACTGTGTTTGAACAGTTCCGACCCATACTGTTTCAAGTAAGGATTCAAAGTCGTTCCAGACTTCAGTTCCCACATAGTTACTAAAAACCTGCCTTGGAGGCAGGTTTACTTCCTGAAGAGGAAATTGGTTTTCTTTCCACAAATGTGTTGTTGACCTTTCTGCAGCAGTCTCATGATTTTGTTTTCTTTTGGGCTTATGGTGATTATTCAAGCCCTCTGTCTTCTGGTTTTCCTTCTCCAAGTAGATGGGTTTGAGTGGACCTAAAAATTACCTTCATGATCACGATAACTCTGGCTTTTCCAGTCTTCAGCCGAGTTTATATCAAAGGCTCTGACAATGCTTTCAATTTCTTCTCCCTGGGGAAGGAAATTCACATGAGATGAAACAATTATCCTTTCCATGAAATTCCTTGTGTTTTGATGCCAACTGAAATCATGTGCTAGCAACCAGAGTGCAATATGTTTGCTCAAAGTAACTGTTATAATGATACTGTAGACCTCTCCTATGCTAGAATTTTTGTTAATTAATATACAGTATCACTACATGATTAATATGCAACTACCCCACTTGTCTATTACAGCTCAACAAGGTTAAGAACAAAATCTACTCATCCAAATTTTAACTTAGAATTTTATCTCACAAAACATCTATAGTAAATGTAAACGTGTTACCCAAGGAAAGTAGTATTACAGACTTACACTAAAATAGGTCAGTCTTAAGTTTCAGCTCGATGGAGAAGGAGGGGAGCCGATTGGTTGCTGTCCAGCGATCCTTGACAACAGTGATTAAAACCAAGGCAGGAGTTAATTGATTTTTCCCAGCTTTGGAAGAAGTACCAAATCTACAGGGACAGCACATCAGTAACATTAAGCCAGCTAGATCATTTAATTAACTCTTAAGGTTAGAAAGTGGTACATAGCCTTCTGTACACATTAGCACATGAAATGCAGTAAATACCTGATTGAATACCTTCTGGTGTTTTGTACATACAATACATGTTTATTTCTGTATGGTACAATTCCATTTGAATTGCAAAACATCATTTGTTTTACATTGAACATCTTTTAATGTTCGTCATTGGACTGCAGAGTAACGATTGCCTTGTGTTCGAACATATTAAGTTACAAGTTTATGTAAAAAACAATGGGAGAAACATAACATATTCATGTCCATGCTGAATTCTTTAAGAAAAATGTTGGATTTCACATAATTAAAGAATATCAAAAGGAGTAAATGCAATATTCATTTTTTTTCTTCATTTAAAGGATTCAAGGTTTACGTTAATGATCACGTCTCGTGCTGTGTGTGATAGAAAAGAGTGCTTCAGTTCTACGTGGGCTCATACATTTATTTTTTAATTTATGTTTCTTCTTTCAGAACAAAATCATTTGGATTTAGAACAGAACATGAGTTCTTACACTGAGTTTGGTCATTTGTTAACACTCAATGGAGAAACATCTGCTATATAAACAAACAGTTGCAGGAACAACAAATATAACTGCAACATGCAAAAATGTCAAAGATTTGTTACAGTTGATATAAGGAAATAAATTCATTAGGCCCTGATCTATGGATTTCACATGAATGGGAATACAGATATGCATCTGTTGGTCACATATACAAAGGTAGGGGGTGTGGATAAGAAAATCATTCAGTATCTGGTGTGACCACCATTTACCTCATGCAGCACGACACATCTCCTTCGCATAGAATTGATCAGGCAGTTGATTGTGGCCTTCGGGAATGTTGTCCCACTCCTCTTCAATGGCTGTGCAAAATTGCTGGATATTGGCGGGAACTGGACCACACTGTCGTACACTTCGATTCAGAGCATCCCAAACATAGTCAATGGGTGGCATGTCTGGTGAGTATGCAGGCCATGGAAGAACTGGGACATTTTCAGCTTCCAGGAATTGTTTACAGATCCTTGCGACATTGGGTCTTGGGCCTTGCATTAGGCCACAGGTAGCCTAGTGGTTAGAGTGGTCCAGTAACCAAAAGGTTGCAAGATTGAATCTCTGAGCTGACAAGGTAAAAATATGTCGTTCTGCCCCTGAACAAGGCAGTTAACCCACTGTTCCTATGCCGTCATTGTAAATAGGAATGTGTTCTTAACTGACTTGCCTAGTTAAATCAAATAAAAATATCATGCTGAAACTTTTTTGCCATCGATAGAAATGTAATTATGTTCATTGTCCGTAGCTTATGTCTGCCCATACCATAACCCTACCGCCACCATGGAGCACTCTGTTCACAACTTTGACATCAGCAAACCCATCCGACGCCATACTTGCTGTCTGCCATCTGCTCAGTACAGTATGCTTTTCATCCATGAAAAGTACATTTCTCCAGCGTGCCAGTTGCCATCAAAGGGTATAATTTGCCAACTGATTTTGGTTATGATGCCAAACTGCAGTCAGGTCACCTCCCTGGTGAGGACAACGAGCACGCAGATGAGCTTCCCTGAGACGGTTTCTGACAGTGCAGAAATTGTTTGGTTGTTTCATCAGCTGTCCGGGTGGCTGGTCTCAGAAGATCCTGCAGTTGAAGAAGCCAGATGTGGAAGTCCTAGGCTGGCGTGGTTACACGTGGTCTGCGGTTGTGAGGCCAGTTGGACGTACTGCAAAAGATAAACGGTTGAGTTGAATATATTTCAAAGCTTACAAACAGGGTTGTAACACTTTTTCATCATTTCCAGAAAAAGTATTGTATATGTTTACCTTTATCATCAATTATCAACAAAAAAAAACTTGTAAACTCAGATGTTTCTAATTTTCACATAATTATGTTGTAGCTTAGACCCTATTTTACATTGTTGTGCCTGTCATCAGTTGAGACAAAGCATTCTCTTGAATACAGGGTGGCTGTCATTTCAATTATAGAAACAGAATGAATAGAACGGACCTATCCCTTCAGATACAGTAACCCTCTTGTGAAGGCCTATGAGTGTAAATATTGTCTGGCTCAAAAGACTACACTGTCACCAGTCTGCCTTTTCATATGTTTTGAGTGTGTTCCCTAGCTAGCAAAGGCAATCCTTGAGAGGTGAGAAGATATTTTCATTCCTCTGTGCTTTTCCATTTCCACTTGCAAACTACAGTTTCCAGCTCATATCATTCAATAAAGAGCTTTGTGATTCCCCTCAGTCACTTACTCAGAAACAAAAGTTGTTGCTTTTAAAAAGTGGGAAAACTGTCTCGCAATCTGAAAATGTCCCCAAGGCTTTGAGAGAGGCATAGAAATGTTGAAAATCCCTCTGTTTAATATGTTGTTCGATAATGTATTCAGGGACAAGAGAGTTGAACGGGATAGTCTCCAACTTTTAACTGCTGAATCTTCACTTGTGTAACGTGATCAGACTGCAAGTCGAGAGTGTTGTCGGACTGCATTCAAATTATCTTTACTGCACAGGCTTGTTGATGACTTGCATGTATAATAGCCCCTCGGGGAGCTCTCTAGGGAATAATCCTCTACCACTGGGATTGCAAGTATTGACTGGCCGAGAGGATTAATTATTTTCCTGCCTAGCAGACAAATCAACCGGTTTTGAATGGTATATGCAACATACAACTCCACTTTATCAACACTGATTGAAGTGGATTTAAGAAGTGATGTCAATAAAGGATCCAAGCGTTCATCTCCATTCCCCTGGTCAGTCTATGTCATGGAAAGAGCAGGTGTTCCTAATATTTTGTACACACAGGAAAATCACATTCTTGACTGCACTGGGACTTTTAAGGGGACAAACACTTGTAACTGTCGTTGCACCCTGCAAGGTACACCCATTGTACCTTTAAAGAGCCAATAGTGTACCTTACGGGATTATATAGTACCTTGCTTACATGTAGTCCACAGGTACAAAAGCCCACCTTTATAAAAGGGACACGTTTGCCTGTTCAGGGTACCACCCACAGTGACAAAGCTATTTGTTCCTTTTAAGTGGCAAAAATGTATCTCTAAAAAGGGTTCCAGGTGGGGTTTTTTAAACTGTAGGGTGTAAAGCCTTATTTTCATATTTCCCAGAGTGCCTTTCAAGTGAATTTGAGTTATCAGTAAAACCCGTGACTGTTGTTTACTATCGAATGAGACAGGATTGTTGCATTCAATGGCCTTCAGTTCTGAACTGTTCTCAAAGTGAGTGCCTAAGTGAATAGTCATAATTGGCATTAGACCCATTATGACAGCCTGTTAGATACAGTATATCATAAGGCTCCACTTTAACGTCTTAGTTTAACCCCAATACAGTCATCTGAAACTCCAGGTTTGCAGACAATGTCAGGTAAATCACATTATGCCAGCTTGCAAAGTGATATTCCAGAGTTGGGACATCCCAAACATGTAACTTTTGATCACATGCAACCTGCACTCAAAATGACCGCTAAGGTAGGGGAAATTAATAAATGAGATCCCCTAAGCCATATAAATGGGAACAACTATCGCAATAAGTCCCACTACTAACAGATTTGATTAATTTAAAAACACATTTTTTTTGTGCAGCATAAAATCAATGTGCATGCGGAAACACATTAAAACAAACAATTCTAAAAATCAAACTGCAATAGAAATTGCTGGGAAATATGATAATGATGCCGTGGTTTTTGAGAGTGTGTGATGGTACCTTTTTATATTCAAAATATTGTGTACGACAATGTACCATTATACGCACATGTACCCTAAAAGGTACCGAACAGTACCATGTGAGATTCTATGTATACCTCTGAAGGTACATAATGTGCATTTTTATATTTTTGTACCCCCAGGAACAATACTCTACCCTAACTTACCCTTTTTTTCTGAGTGTAAAGGACCCTGTGAATCTCTTTTCAAATAAGGTCACATAGTTCAGACACCATTGTGAGAGTATATGTATATCGATAAAAGACAATACTGTGCAGCCGTATTCATCGACCTGGCCAAGGATTTCGACTCCATCAATCACTGCATTCTTATCGGCAGACTCAACAGCCATGGTTTCTCAAATGACTGCCTAGCCTGGTTCACCTACTACTTATCAGACAGAGTTCAGTGTGTCAAATCGGAGGGCCTGTTGTCCGGACCTCTGGCAGTCTCTATGGGGGTGCCACAGCATTCAATTCTCAGGCCGACTCTTTTCTCTGTATACATCTATGATGTCGCTCTTATTGCTGGTGATTCTCTGATCTGACCTGAACGCAGACGACACCATTCTGTATATTTCTGGCTTTTCTTTGGACACTGTGTTAACTAACCTCCAGACGAGCTTCAATGCCATACAACTCTCCTTCCGTGGGCTCCAACTGCTCTTAATTGCAAGTAAAACTAAATGCATGCTCTTCAACTGATCGCTGCCCGCACCTGCCCGCCCGCCCGTCCAGCATCACTACTCTGGACGGTTCTGACTTAGAATATGTGGACAACTACAAATACCTAGGTGTCTGGAGGGAGAGTTTTACAGTCTAACCAGACTCACATTAAGTATCTCCAATCCAAAATTGAATCTAGAATCGGCTTCCTATTTTGCAACAAATCCTCCTTCACTCATGCTGTCAAACATACCCTCGTAAAACTGACTATCCTATCGATACTTGACTTCGACGATGTCATTTACAAAATAGCCTCCAACACCCTACTCAGCAAATTGTATGTAGTCCCTCGCTTCATATTCGTCGCCAAACCCACTGGCTTCAGATCATCTATAAGTCTTTGCTAGGTAAAGTCACGCCTTATCTCAGCTCACTGGTCACCATAGCAGCACCCACCCGTAGCAGGCGCTCCAGCAGGTATATTTCACTGGTCACCCCCAAAGCCAATCCTTCCAATCCCTCCTTTCCTCCAGTTCTCTGCTGCCCATGACTGGTACGAATTGCAAAAATCACTGAAGCTGGACACTCATATCTCCCTCACACCCTCCTGGGGCGGCAGGGTAGCCTAGTGGTTAGAGCGTTGGACTAGTAACCGGAAGGTTGCAAGTTCAAATCCCCGAGCTGACAAGGTACAAATCTGTCGTTCTGCCCCTGAACAGGCAGTTAACCCACTTTTCCTAGGCCGTCATTGAAAATAAGAATTTGTTCTTAACTGACTTGCCTAGTTAAATAAAGGTAAATAAAAAAGCATCAACTGCCAGAGCAGCTTACAGATCATTGCACCTGTACATAGCCCTTCCAACTGCCTCATCCCCATATTGTTGTTATTATTTTTTGCTCCATTGCACACCAGCATCTCCACTTGCGCATTCAACTTCTGCACATCTGTCACTCCAGTGTTTAATTGCTAAATTGTAATTATTTCCCCACTACGGCCTATTTATTGCCTTACCTCCCTTATTTTTTATTTATTTTTTATTTCACCTTTATTTAACCAGGTAGGCTAGTTGAGAACAAGTTCTCATTTGCAACTGCGACCTGGCCAAGATAAAGCATAGCAGTGTGAACAGACAACAACACAGAGTTACACATGGAGTAAACAATAAACAAGTCAATAACATAGTAGAAAAAAAATCTATATACATTGTGTGCAAAAGGCATGAGGATGTAGGCAATAAATAGGCCATAGGAGCGGATAATTATAATTTAGCAGATTAACACTGGAGTGATAATTGATCAGATGAACATGTGCAGGTAGTGATACTGGTGTGCAAAAAAGAGCAGAAAAGTAAATAAAATAAAAACAGTATGGGGATGAGGTAGGTAAATTGGGTGGGCTATATACCGATGGACTATGTACAGCTTATCTTACCTCATTTGCACACACTGTATATAGACTTTTCTATTATGTTATTTACTGTACATGTGTTTATTCCCTGTGTACCTGGTTAAATAAAGGTTAAATAAAATGTATTTAAAAAAAATATTCACAGTATAATTCAAGTGGCATGAAAGTGACGGGGAATGTAGCAGCAACGCTTGATAAAATAGACAACTTACAAGAATGTATAAACACCTTTTAGCACAACAGACTCCTTTACCATTGTGAAAAAACATGGTTTGACTAAAGTATTACTGATAAGGCTAAAGTGGTCAAACCCCACTACTATGTTGTTGAATACTATATTGAAGAAAGACCTCCATGTTGGTTTCTCAAACCGTATGACCTTGCTGTGGCAGTAATGTGTAAATTGATTGATTAGTGACTAACAAAAGTGGATTGAGCTGAACATAATGGTGTTCTGCAGGCTGTGCACACACGCTGCTGGTAAACTGTCTGCTCATGGCGTGTGAAGAAACAGTCTGGGCCCCATGATGTATGTGACACGCTGTATGAAAGCAACGTGGCATTGATTGTTGGACACATCGGAAAAAACTGGGAGAGCGTGCTATGAATCGTGAATGTTTATTGGTTATTAATATTGATGTGCAGGGGTACAAGTGTTGATGTGCAGGGGTACAAGGTAATTGAGCTAGATATGTACATATACAGTATATCACAAAAGTGAGTACACCCCTCACATTTTTGTAAATATTTGAGTATATCTTTTCATGTGACAACACTGAAGAAATTACACTTTGCTACAATGTAAAGTAGTGAGTGTACAGCTTGTATAACAGTGTAAATTTGCTTTCCCCTCAAAATAACTCAACACACAGCAAGGATTAACTTCAACCCAATTCCCAAGACTGGCGACATCGTGTGGAAGCTGTAAGAACTGTAAACTGGGCGCTATCGATTTTCCCTTGCCATAGACAATACAGGGACCTCGCGGAGGGATATATATATATTTTTTTTTTGTGAACAGTTTTTCCTTGGGGTTTTGCCTGCTACACACGTTCTGTTATAGTCACAGACATGATTTAACCAGTTTTAGAAACTTCAGCGTGTTGTCTATCCACACATATTCATCATATGCATATACTATATTCCTGGCATGAGTAGCAGGACGTTGAAACTTTGCACGATTTTTAACAAAAAGTTGAAAAAATTCACCCAATCTTTAAGAGGTTTTAATGTCTAAACCGCTGGAAACAAAAGTGAGTACACCCCTAAGTGAAAATGTCCAAATTGGGCCCAATTAGCCATTTTCCCTCCCCGGTGTCATATGACTCGGGAGTGTTACAAGGTCTCAGGTGTAAATGGGGAGCAGGTGTGTTAAAATTGGTGTCATCGCTCTCACACTCCCTCATACAGACTGGTCACTGGAAGTTCAACATGGCACCTCATGGCAAAAACTTTCTGAGGATCTGAAAAAAATAATTGTTGCTCTACGTAAAGATGGCCTGGGCTATAAGAAGATTTTCAAGACCCTGAAACTGAGCTTCAGCACGGTGGCCAAAACCATACAGCGGTTTAACTGGACAGGTTCCACTCAGAACAGGCCTCGCCATGGTCGACCAAAGAAGTTGAGTGCACGTGCTCAGCGTCATATCCAGAGGTTGTCTTGGGGAAATAGACGTATGAGTGCTGCAAGCATTGCTGCAGAGGTTGAAGGGGTGGGGGGGTCAGCCTGTCAGTGCTCAGACCATACGCCGTACACTGCATCATATTGGTCTGCATGGCTGTCGTCCCAGAAGGAAGCCTCTTCGATAGATGATGCACAAGAAAGCTCGCAAACAGTTTGCTGAAGACAAGCAGACTAAGGACATGGATTACTGGAACCATGTCCTGTGGTCTGATGAGACCAAGATAAACTTATTTGGTTCAGATGGTGTCAAGCCAGTGTGGCGGCAACCAGGTGAGGAGTACAAAGACAAGTGTGTCTTGCCTACAGTCAAGCATGGTGGTGGGAGTGTTATGGTCTGGGGCTGCATGAGTACTGCCGGCACTGGGGAGCTACAGTTCATTGAGGGAACCATGAATGCCAACATGTACTGTGACATACTGAAGCAGAGCATGATCCCCCTCCCTTCGGAGACTGGGCAGCAGGGCAGTATTCCAACATGATAACGACCCCAAACACACCTCCAAGATGACCACTGCCTTGCTAAAGAAGCCGAGGGCAAAGGTGATGGACTGGCCAAGCATGTCTCCAGACCTAAACCCTATTGAGCATCTGTGGGGCATCCTCAAATGGAAGGTAGAGGAGTTCAAGGTCTCTAACATCCACCAGCTCCGTGATGTTGTCATGGAGGAGTGGAAGAGGACTCCAGTAGCAACCTGTGAAGCTCTGGTGAACTCCATGCCCAAGAGGGTTAAGGTAGTGCTGGAAAATGATGGTGCCCACACAAAATATTGACACTTTAGGCCCAATTTGGACATTTTCACTTAGGGGTGTACTCACTTTTGTTGCCAGCGGTTCAGACATTAACGCCTGTGTGTTGAGTTATTTTGAGGGGAGAGCAAATTTCTTCAGTGTTGTCACATGAAAAGATGAAAAGATATACTCAAATATTTACAAAAATGTGAGGGGTGTACTCACTTTTGTGATATACTGTAGGTAGGGATAAAGGGGCGAGGCAACAGGATAGATAATAAACGCTAGCAGTGGCGTATGTGATGATGAGTTAAAAATATGCAAAAAGGGTCAATGCAGATAGTCCGGGTAGCTATTTATTTAACAAACTATTTAGCAGTCTTATGACTTGGGGGTACAAGCTGTTCAGGGTCCTGTTGGTTCCAGAGTTGGTGCATCGGTACCACTTGCCATGTGGTAGCAGAGAGAAGCTCTCGACCCACTCCACTACAACCCCTTCGATGTGAATGGGGGCGTACGCTTGTCCTGGCACCACACTGCCAGGTCTCTGACCTCCTCCTTATAGGCTGTCTCATTATCGTCAGTGATCAGTCCTACCACCGTTTTGTGTGTGCGTGTGTGTGTGTGCTCGTGCATCTACATGCATGCATGTGTGACTATACATTCACCTACAGACCATCTTCAAATACAGTCTGGTCTGGAAGAATGATGCTGCAGCCCGAGATGGGATCCTTTTGGTAACTTTGAGATTATATTAACTGGCCATGGAGCTGCAAAGACTTTGGCACCAGTGGAACGCAGCTCTCATTTACTGCAAGCAATCTCATTTCCGTCTGAGAAATACTGCGATGCTTGGCGAGAAACTCATTGTGAGTCACAGTCAGGGAGAACTGCCTTTCATCAGCTACATATTTATACATCTGGCAGCCAAGGGATTTTAAAATGTGAATACATTTGAATGTCTATCTGATATTATCAGGGTCATCATCATCTGCACTTCCTTACATTTGTCATCTTGAAATATTGTATGTGACTTTATCTGCGTTTATGTCTGTGCATTTGATGAATCACATTTTGGTGCAGGCTAGACAGAATACATTTGAGGTGCATTTTTGTTTGTAGCACCAAATGAAAATAAAAACTTTCCCTGGCTTTTTTTGTTGAACAAATAGAGTCCTTGGAACACTTGGTGAACTAGAATGCACCCATAAGTGTTTTGTATGCATTTCACATAACTTCTTGCATTCTGTCAACTTCTTTTTAAAGTGTCATGGCTCAGTTGTGCATAACATGCATTATCCATGCACCAGAACACAGATGGTGGAATAAAGCTAACCACAAATGAACTTTATTCACAGATGACCTCGGACTCATTTTCTGCAAGACTACAAAAGAGTATTCGAGAAGTGCAACACGCTCAATTGCCACCATCAGCACCCAGCCGTAGGTGACTGTAGTCTGTAGGCACTGTCTAGGTCACGTACTGTCACTGTTTAGTTGACATGCGCATTCACAAGAATAACCCCAAAATAGAGCCAATGCTTGACTAATGCGGCTTTACAAGTAGTGTTCAAAAATCCTGCACATCCTAATAGGTGTTAACCAGTTAATGGGAAATGTGACGACCTTATCGTAGTAAGCACAAACTCTAGTTGGTTTACTGGCCAGACACTGGGCCACCTTCGGTAGGAAGCATTCCATCTTGAGACCATTAGAAGTCAACTGGCCACAGGCGACTCCCTATCAAAGAATGTAAATGTCTGTCGCAGTCAATAAGATGAGGGAAGAGAAGCGTGACACCCCAAGTGTCACACGCCAGGTGATGTTAAGCCCTTGCTCTGTTACATGGAACAAACACTTTAATATTCAATCTGACCGGATGTCCTTGCTAGAGGCAGGAATAATACACTGCTTTCAAACATGGCCACCGGCTAAGAGGTGAAATGGAACCAATATTTCTGATGTCAAGCAATCGTTGCAGTCCACTACCCTCTGCCCCTTCCTATTTCCTCTTACTTTGCTCACAGCAATATTTTCATCGATGTTCTGAATTAATGGTGAATGTGGTGTTGGTGTATTAATATTGAGTGTTATTTCATTACATTTGGTATGGTGTAAACACTCGATAAAGAATTCTGCAGCAGCTACTGTGAGTCTCCATCAAAATGAGCATCTGTGGCGCACACGGAAACAACATGTTGCTTTAAAATTTGAATGTAGAAACGTTCTGTACATCAAGCTTATTCAATTTGTCAGAACAAACAAAGCCAAAGGACCATTAATCTCTAGGGTAGGAACATGATGCAGATGTGCATTGGCAGAGTGCAGGGTTCTATAATTATGAATATACCAACCACTTACTGCCCCTAATTATACACAGGTCAACAGAACTTGAACTCTATCACTATAATTCATAATTATAAGACCTTGAATGTGTGTATACATCTAACTTGCAAACATTCACTCGGTGAGTATGTCAGCATACGGATGGGTTGACTGGTGTTTGCCAATCCTACAAAGTACTTCCTATTTAAACATTTGTATTCAACAGTACACACCATGCCACCTTATCTACATATAAAGGGTCATGTTCCCTAAATCATTGAGGCTGTGTATTTGGTTTCGTTTCCCTTAGTGAAGGTGGGGGGCGCTTGAAACTGCCCTTCTTTCACAGCGTCTTTTACTGTTTTCTTCCATAATTATCTAATGTACAGGTTCCCTGAGTTAATGCAGTCAGTACACCTGTGCTTTGCCCTTTGAGACTAGGTGTGCCTTCTAAAATGGTAGTGCCAGGGCAGGAAGAGACTGCCAGGGGAGGATTACACTAATTATCAAACCAATTTATGAAGCCAAAGCCTTGGCACACCAAACTGAACACACTCTCCAAGTCAATGATGCTGTGCTATGACTGCTACAGTGAACCGGTCCACAAGGAAACATGATTTAACTTTGTGAAATGTATGGGGTTTTGGTTTGTGTGTTTGGACTTGCTATTTTGGTTTTTAAAGAGGAGTATCTAAGGAACTGCCTTTTGGCCAGTGGATGCTGAGTCAAAAACTGAGATCCCAAGGGTCCTTCTGCGATAGCCCCTGGTAAGGATGCCTCAATAAAAGAAATCCCCCACACATCATAGCAGGCATAAATAATTCATCTTAGAATCAAAAAGAGGTCCTCTTCAGAGTAGTATCCCTCTGCATTTGCACTACAGTGACTTCCAAGGAACCCATACAAACACATGTAAGCTATCTGAGGGAGGAGACATTTAAAATGCAGCAATAGTCACAGAGAACATGGGCTTTTTGAATTTGAAAAAATGTGTATTTTCAGTATTTGGGGATAAAATAAAGAGATTGTTCCAAATGTGCAGTTTGTCTTCTCAGTCCTCTTCGATATCAACAAAGTTTGAGGATCATGTCAATCAGAGATTCTTGAAAGACAGGGCAAAAAAAATCTTAACATTAACAACATTTTAAATATATATTTTGATAGGAGGTTGTTTATTTACATGGTGTGATAGCTGATACTTTGGTCTAATTCCTTAATCTTTTCATAGATTGCAATCAACTGGATTAATGTCAACTCCGTCAGACACCATAAAAGAAATTACATTTTTACATGTATTGTCCAACAAGTGTTTAAAGGACTTGATTGTTTAATTCTAACATTAGATTATCCAAATACATAATACAAGTTTCCAAACATCTTGTTTTATTTTATAGCACTATATAACGCTCCAGGGATATTTCCGTTAACATTTTGACATGTTTTTCTAGATTCCGAACATTAAACACGTATGAAGCAAACATTATCCCTTAGATCTGGAACAGAAAATAATTCAATAGTTTAAGCATGTGTTGCAGAACAGTGATTAAAATATTTGTTCAGAATATTTGCAAAAAAATCCACCTTAAGGATGTCAGAATTGACCACGCCACTGACAGAGTTGACAACAAAAACTCAAAACAGACCTATTTTTGTCTCGAAAAACAAAAGAGCAATACAAACATTAGTAAAAATATAGTAAATTATTTATTTGAAAATCCCGAAATAAAAACATAACCGTTCTTTCAGCACTCTGACGGAGTTGACATTAGACAAAACTCTTGCGAAGTGGACAATGCTTGATTTTGCTGTAGCAATTCTGAAATTTTTGCATGACAATATGGGATGATTTTGTCCAATTTGGCATGAAAATGAGCTGATGAGGGAAAGTCTTTGTAGACGCGTGGCTTGATTGAACCATATTATTTGGCAAATATGCGGTGATTGCGATGAATTTAGTTGAAATTGGGAGCCCTCTTTTCAAGTCAAATCAAATTGTATTTGTCACATATTGACGAAATGCTTACTTACAAGCCCTTAACCAACACAGTTTTAAGAAAAATACCTACAAAATAAAACAAAAGTAACAAATAATTAAAGAGCAGCAATGAAATAACAATAACAAGGCTATATACAGGGGGTACCGGTATAGAGTCAATGTGCGGGGGCACCGGTTAGTTGAGGTAATTGAGGTGATGTGTACATGTAGGTAGAGTTATTAAAGTGACTATGCATAGATAACAGAGAGTAGCAGCAGCGTAAAAGGGAGGGGGGCAATGCAAATAGTCTGCTTAGCCATTTCAGTAGATATTCAGGCTTATGGCTTGGGGGTAGAAGCAGTTTAGAATCCTCTTGGACCTAGACTTGGTGCTCCGGTACCACTTGCTATGCGGTAGAAGAGAGAACCATTTTTAGGGCCTTCCTCTGACACCGCCTGGTATAGAGGTCCTGGATGGCAGGAAGCTTGGCCCCAGTGACGTACTTGGCCATAGGTATTACCCTCTGTAGTGCCTTGCGGTTGGAGGCCGAGCAGTTTCCATACCAGGCAGTGATGCAACCCGTCGGGATGCTCTCGATGGTGCAGCTGCAGAACCTTTTGATGATCTGAGGACACATGCCAAATCTTTTCAGTCTCCTGGGGGGAAATAGGTTTTTGTCATGCCCTCTTCACGACTGCCTTGGTGTGCTTGGACCATGTTAGTTTGTTGGTGACGTGGACACCAAGGAACTCGAAGCTCTAAACCTGCTCCAATATAGCCCTGTCGATGAGAATGGGGTCATGCTCAGTCTTCCTTTTCCTGTAGTCCACAATCATCTCCTTTGTCTTGATCACGTTGAGGGAGAGGTTGTTGTCCTGGCACCACATGGCCAGGTCTCTGACCTCCTCCCTATAGGCTGTCTCGTCTTTGTTGGTGATCAGGGCTACCACTGTTGTGTCATCTGCACTTTTAATGATGGTGTTTGAGTCGTGCCTGGCCATGCAGTCATGAGTTAAAAGGGAGTTCAGGCAGGGACAGAGCACGCACCCCCGAGGGGCCCCTGTGTTGTTACCTACTCTTACCACCTGGGGGTGGCCAGTCAGGAAGTCCAGGATCCAGTTGAAAAGTGAGGTGTTTAGTCCCAGTTGTACTAGTTGTACTGTGGTGATGGGTCATCGTATGCAATAAAATTGTGATAATTTTGCTGTTTTATGCAGAAATAGGGTGGTGATTGGTCAAATTTGAAAACCCTCGCATGATATGCAGTGAATTGTTAATTTTGCTGAAAATATTGTGATTACAGAATCGCAGAATCCTGGAGGAACTGTTTTTTTAACTATCAAAAGTAGAGAACTTTACAGACTGTGAGTGGTGTTGTTGTACTACATGTAATGAGGAACTGCAAATTGGGTCCTTATGGTATAGCTGACCATGCCCATTCCTGATTAATTTAGGATTTTAGACACTTTTTTTGGAGGGTTTGAAATTGGGATCCTTTGCCCCGGACAAGGAAATGAATAACATTTAAAATATTTGGAAAATTCCAAAAGCAAATCTCTCCCCTTATAAAATTACAAGATCAAATAATGCAAATAATGACTATATGTCCCGTTTGTATCACATGTATGTAATGCATTCATAAACCTTCCAAGACATGTATCATCAAATATAATGAGCATATTGAGCATATTTAAGTTGGAGGTCAATCGAGTGGAACTCCATTTTTGTAAGGTCTTGTGAATAACGTAGACACTTGTAGGGGGAAATATGACATATTCCTCAGGCCGTAAAGTGTCGAACAGTGAGGAAAGTGGCACTGACAGCCGAGCCAACCAGGCCATTTCATGATTACTGTGTGACCTTTCTGGCTTTCCATAACATGTGGGTTAAGACTTCACATGCTTCTGGCCACCAGCAAAAATGTCATTCCTTCCTGTTCTCTTCTTCCCCTTATCTGTCTTGCCTATGTTCTTTATTTCCCTTTTAAGAAAACATTTTTTGTCCTTGGCATCTGTCCTTGGCTCTTCAGCTAGAGTGAGTGATAAATAGCCAAGGCTTACAGTGGCAGCTAAATGAGTGCTTAAGTTGTCACG
The DNA here is from genome assembly GCF_002021735.2 of Oncorhynchus kisutch. Taxonomy (NCBI): domain Eukaryota; kingdom Metazoa; phylum Chordata; class Actinopteri; order Salmoniformes; family Salmonidae; genus Oncorhynchus; species Oncorhynchus kisutch. Next base: position 52,627,506 of record NC_034188.2, on the reverse strand, counting down.
GTTTTCATTGGTGGAAGGAGAAGAGGCCAAAGGTGCAGCGCGGTACGTGTTCAAGGTAAATTTAATAATGAAACTGAACACTAAAACAAAAAAAACAACAATGCGGAACAAACGAAACAGTTCCGTCTGGTGCAGACACACAAAGACAGAAAACAACTACCCACACCAATAGTTGGCAAACAGGCTGCCTAAGTATGGTTCTCAATCAGAGACAACGATAACCAGCTGCCTCTGATTGGGAACCATACCAGGCCTAAACATAGAAACACAACACCTAGACATACAACATAGAATAACCACCCACATCACACCCTGACCAAACTAAAAATAGAAACATACAAAGCAATCTATGGTCAGGGCGTGACACAAGTCCAGTTGTGTGTTTACTGAAACCTATTTTAAGGCGAACTTCCAGCCTCCACCACTACTTCTGCATATCAATAACATGGCTGTGGATGAAAACGTATCTTGCAAACACACCGCCACAATGGTAGAACCAGCAGGGAAGAGTAAGCATGTTGGTAGGACATGCCCCACTTCCTGGAACCTGAGAGAAGTGTTCTAGACACGTAGGGGCGGTTCCGTGGACAGAGTTTAATTTAAATCAGGACTAGGCTAATTCTACTTAAATTAATCCAGATTTAAAAATGGCTTTCTGAGATGCTGCTTAACTTCAGATTAATTCATTCTCGACTGGGGAGTCCCAGATTAAGGTAAATAAAGACACTAATACATAAGCATTTTGTGGAATTGGAGCAAGTCGCCTAAACCAAACAATGGACGGTGGTAAAAGAAAACATTACAATAAAGCGAATTGAAGCGAATTGTGTCAAACCACCCAATTATGGAGAACAAATAGCATGATTCATAAACAGAAAACAAGAAAAATAATGCCTGGACTTCCATTTGTAATGAATTCAACTCAAATTAAAAAGTAAACAAAAGGATGCTACAACAAATTCAGGTAAAATAATGTATGTATCGTTAGCCCACTTTTACAAATCAGTGTCAAATGTATTTAACGTGCCATCCCTGGACTGCAGAAAATATGTATTGTTGTCAGTTATTTATTGCTGTCAGTTATCTTTTAATCAGGGCAAGGTGACCGGAAACATGACCGAATACAAACAGTGTAGCTATTCCCTCCGCAAGGCAATCAAACAAGCTAAGCGTCAGTATAGAGACAAAGTAGAATCGCAATTCAACGGCTCAGACACAAGAGGTATGTGGCAGGGTCTACAAAAAGAAAACCAGCCCAGTCACAGACCAGGATGTCTTGCTCCCATGCAGACTAAATAACTTTTTTGCCCGCAATGAGGACAATACAGTGCCACTGACACGGCCCGCAACCAAAACATGCGGACTCTCCTTCACTGCAGCCGAGGTGAGTAAAACATTTAAACGTGTTAACCCTCGCAAGGCTGCAGGCCCAGACGGCATCCCCAGCCGCGCTCTCAGAGCATGCGCAGACCAGCTGGCTGGTGTGTTTACGGACATATTCAATCAATCCCTATCCCAGTCTGCTGTTCCCACATGCTTCAAGAGGTCCACCATTGTTCCTGTTCCCAAGAAAGCTAAGGTAACTGAGCTAAACGACTACCGCCCCGTAGCACTCACTTCCGTTATCATGAAGTGCTTTGAGAGACTAGTCAAGGACCATATCACCTCCACCCTACCTGACACCCTAGACCCACTCCAATTTGCTTACCGCCCAAATAGGTCCACAGACGATGCAATATCAACCACACTGCAGACTGCCCTAACCCATCTGGACAAGAGGAATACCTATGTGAGAATGCTGTTCATCGTCTACAGCTCAGCATTTAACACCATAGTACCCTCCAAACTCGTCATCAAGCGTGAGACCCTGGGTCTCGACCCCGCCCTGTGTAACTGGGTACTGGACTTCCTGATGGGCCACCCCAGGTGGTGAGGGTAGGTAACAACATCTCCACCTCGCTGATCCTCAACACTGGGGCCCCACAAGGGTGCGTTCTGAGCCCCCTCCTGTACTCCCTGTTCACCCACGACTGCATGGCCACGCACGCCTCCAACTCAATCATCGAGTTTGCGGATGACACAGCAGTGGTAGGCTTGATTACCAACAACAACGAGACGGCCTACAGGGAGGAGGTGAGGGCCCTCGGAGTGTGGTGTCAGGAAAATAACCTCACACTCAACGTCAACAAAACTAAGGAGATGATTGTGGACTTGAGGGAACACCCCCGTATCCACATCGATGGAACAGTAGTGGAGAGGGTAGTAAGTTTTAAGTTCCTCGGCGTACACATCACAGACAATCTGAATTGGTCCACCCACACAGACATCATCGTGAAGAAGGCGTAGCAGCGCCTCTTCAACCTCAGGAGGCTGAAGAAATTCGGCTTGTCACCAAAAGCACTCACAATCTTCTACAGATGCACAATCGAGAGCATCCTGTCAGGCTGTATCACCGCCTGGTACGGCAACTGCTCCGCCCACAACCGTAAGGCTCTCCAGAGGGTAGTGAGTTCTGCACAACGTATCACCGGGGGCAAACTACCTGCCCTCCAGGACACCTACACCACCCGATGTCACAGGAAGGCCATAAAGATCATCAAGGACAACAACCACCCGAGCCACTGCCTGTTCACCCCGCTATCCTCCAGAAGGCGAGGTCAGTACAGGTGCATCAAAGCTGGGACCGAGAGACTGAAAAACAGCTTCTATCTGAAGGCCATCAGACTGTTAAACAGCCACCACTAACATTGAGTGGCTGCTGCCAACACACTGACTCAACTCCAGCCACTTTAATAATGGGAATTGATGGGAATTGATGTAAAATATATCACTAGCCACTTTAAACAATGCTACTTAATATAATGTTTACATACCCTACATTATTTATCTCATATGTATACGTATATACTGTACTCTATATCATCTACTGCATCTTCATGTAATACATGTATCACTAGCCACTTTAAACTATGCCACTTTGTTTACATACTCATCTCATATGTACAGTGCCTTGCGAAAGTATTCGGCCCCCTTGAACTTTGCGACCTTTTGCCACATTTCAGGCTTCAAACATAAAGATATAAAACTGTATTTCTTTGTGAAGAATCAACAACAAGTGGGACACAATCATGAAGTGGAACGACATTTATTGGATATTTCAAACTTTTTTAACAAATCAAAAACTGAAAAATTGGGCGTGCAAAATTATTCAGCCCCTTTACTTTCAGTGTAGCAAACTCTCTCCAGAAGTTCATTGAGGATCTCTGAATGATCCAATGTTGACCTAAATGACTAATGATGATAAATACAATCCACCTGTGTGTAATCAAGTCTCCGTATAAATGCACCTGCACTGTGATAGTCTCAGAGGTCCGTTAAAAGCGCAGAGAGCATCATGAAGAACAAGGAACACACCAGGCAGGTCCGAGATACTGTTGTGAAGAAGTTTAAAGCCGGATTTGGATACAAAAAGATTTCCCAAGCTTTAAACATCCCAAGGAGCACTGTGCAAGCGATAATATTGAAATGGAAGGAGTATCAGACCACTGCAAATCTACCAAGACCTGGCCGTCCCTCTAAACTTTCAGCTCATACAAGGAGAAGACTGATCAGAGATGCAGCCAAGAGGCCCATGATCACTCTGGATGAACTGCAGAGATCTACAGCTGACAAATCTGGCCTTTATGGAAGAGTGGCAAGAAGAAAGCCATTTCTTAAAGATATCCATAAAAAGTGTTGTTTAAAGTTTGCCACAAGCCACCTGGGAGACACACCAAACATGTGGAAGAAGGTGCTCTGGTCAGATGAAACCAAAATGGAACTTTTTGGCAACAATGCAAACGTTATGTTTGGCGTAAAAGCAACACAGCTCATCACCCTGACCACACCATCCCCACTGTCAAACATGGTGGGGGCAGCATCATGGTTTGGGCCTGCTTTTCTTCAGCAGGGACAGGGAAGATGGTTAAAATTGATGGGAAGATGGATGGAGCCAAATACAGGACCATTCTGGAAGAAAACCTGATGGAGTCTGCAAAAGACCTGAGACTGGGACGGAGATTTGTCTTCCAACAAGACAATGATCCAAAACATAAAGCAAAATCTACAATGGAATGGTTCAAAAATAAACATATCCAGGTGTTAGAATGGCCAAGTCAAAGTCCAGACCTGAATCCTATCGAGAATCTGTGGAAAGAACTGAAAACTGCTGTTCACAAATGCTCTCCATCCAACCTCACTGAGCTCGAGCTGTTTTGCAAGGAGGAATGGGAAAAAATGTCAGTCTCTCGATGTGAAAAACTGATAGAGACATACCCCAAGCGACTTACAGCTGTAATCGCAGCAAAAGGTGGCGCTACAAAGTATTAACTTAAGGGGGCTGAATAATTTTGCACGCCCAATTTTTCTGTTTTTGATTTGTTAAAAAAGTTTGAAATATCCAACAAATGTCGTTCCACTTCATGATTGTGTCCCACTTGTTGTTGATTCTTCACAAAAAAAATACAGTTTTATATCTTTATGTTTGAAGCCTGAAATGTGGCAAAAGGTCGCAAAGTTCAAGGGGGCCGAATACTTTCGCAAGGCACTGTATATACTGTACTCGATACCATCTACTGCATCTTGCCTATGCCGCTCTGTACCATCACTCATTCATATATCTTTATGTACATATTCTTTATCCCTTTACATTTGTGTGTATAAGGTAGTAGTTTTGGAATTGTTAGTTAGATTACTCATTGGTTATTACTGCATTTTCGGAACTAGAAGCACAAGAATTTCGCTACACTCGCATTAACATCTGCTAACCATGTGTATGTGACAAATAAAATGTGATTTGATTTGATCTTCAATAAAAATTATGTAATGAGCTCTTGAAGAAATAATGTTCTCTAATGCAGCAATATAATCATCTTCTAGAGGCCATAGTTTGGAGTGGGTAAGACAGGATGAAGGTCAGCCCGCTACATCTGCAGCATCCAGAAGGGAAGATTGTGTCATTAACCCGGGCCTGGGGCTGAGCATGTATTAGAAAGCCAGGTATGCATTTTGCGGTAGGTCCGGGACAAGGCAGCACGTCCGGTGAACAGGTCAGGGAAAAGGTCAGGGTAGAGGGTGAAATAGGTCAGCACATTAGGAGTAAATGTCAGTTGGCTTTTCATAGTCGATTATTCAGAGTGTCTCTACCGCTCCTGCTTTCTCTAGAGAGTTGAAAATAGCAGGTCTGGGACAAGGTAGCATGTCCGGTGAACAGGGCAGGGTTTCATAGCCGCAAACAGAAGAGTTGAAACTGGAGCAGCAGCATGACCAGTTGGAATGGGAACAGCAAGGAGTCATCAGGCCATGTAGTCCTGAGGCATAGTTCTAGGGCTCAGGTCCTCCAAGAGAAAAAGAGAAAAATAATTAGAAGGAGCTTACTTAAATTCACACAGGACACCGTATAAGACAGGAGAAATACTCCAGATATAATAGACTGACCCATAAATACTGGAGGCTGAGACAGGAGGGGTCGGGAGAGACTGTGGCCCCATCTGACGATACCCCCGGACAGGGCCAACCAGGCAGGATATAACCCCACCCAGCCCCCACACCACTGAAGGGATATCTTCAAACCACCAACTTACTACCCTGAGACAAGGCCGAGTATAGGCCACGAAGATCTCCCCCACGGCACGAACCCGAGGGGGTGCCAACTCAGACAGGAAGATCACGTCAGTGACTCAACCCAATCAAGTGACGCACCCGTCCTAGGGACGTAATGGAAGAGCAGCAGTAAGCCAGTAACTCAGCCCCCATAATAGGGTTAGAGGCAGAGAATCCCAGTGGAGAGAGGGGAACCGGCCAGGCAGAGACAGCAAGGGTGGTTCGTCGCTCCAGTGCCTTTCCGTTCACCTTCACACCCCTAGGCCAGACTACACTCAATCATAGAACCTACTGAAGAGCTGAGTCTTCAACAAACACTTAAAGGTTGAGACCGAGTCTGTGTCTCTCACATGGATAGGCAGACCATTCCATAAAAATGGAGCTCTATAGGAGAAAACCATGCCTCCAGCTGTTTGCTTAGAAATTCTAGGGACAATAAGGAGGCCTGGGTCTTGAGACCGTAGAGTACGTGTAGGTATTTACAGCAGGACCAAATGGGAAAGACCGGTAGGAGCAAGCCCATGTAATGCTTTATAGATTAGCAGTAAAACCTTGAAATCCACCCTAGCCTTAAGAGGAAGCCAGTGTAGAACTAGCACTGGAGAAATATTATACATTTTTGGGGGGTTCAGGTCAAGATTCTAGCAAAGGTAAGGTAGCAGGACAGTATAGCATTGCAGTAGTCTAATCTATAAGTGACAAAAGCATGGATGAAGTTTTCTGCTTCATTTTTGGACAAAGTTTCAGATTTTTGCAATGTTACGTAGATGGAAAAAGCTGTCCTTGAAACAGTCTTGATAGAGTGCAGAATAACGCAGACGTCCTTCACAGTTTTATTTGAGACGACTGTACAACAATCAAGATAAATTGTCAGATCTAACAGAAGATCTCTTTGTTTCTTGGGACCTAGAACGACAATCACTCTTTTGTCCAAGTTTTAAAGGAAATCATTAGCCACCATCCACTTCCTTATGTCTGAAATGAAATGTACAGCTGTGTATCGTCCACATAGCAGTGAAAGTTAACACTATGTTTCCGAATGACATCACCAATTGTTCAAATATATAGTGAAAACAATAGTGGTCCTGAAACGGAAGCTTGAGGAACACTGGAATTTACAGTTGATTTGTCAGAGGACAAACCATCCACAGAGACAAACTAATATCTTTCCGACAGATAAGATCTAAACCAGGCCAGAACTTGTCCGTGTAGACCAATTTGGGTTTCCGATATCTCAATCGATGGTATCAACATCAGCACTAAGGTCTAGGAGCACGGGGACAGATGAAGAGCCTTGGTCTGATGCCATTAGCCGCTCTAGGTAGCGTCCCACCTCGTCAACAGCCAGTGAAACTGCAGGGCGCCAAATTCAAAACAACAGAAATCCCATAATTAAAATACCTCAAACATACATGTATTTTACACCATTTTAAAGGTAGACTTGTTGTAAATCCAGCCACAGTGTCCGATTTCAAAAAGGCTTTACGACGAAAGCAAACCAAACGATTGTTAGGTCAGAGCCAAGTCACAGAAAAACACAGCCATTTTTCCAGCCAAAGAGTGGAGTCACAAAAAGCAGAAATATAGATAAAATGAATCACTAACCTTTGATGATCTTCATCAGATGACACTCACAGGACTTCATGTTACACAATACATGTATGCTTTGTTTGGTAAAGTTCATATTTATATCCAAAAATCTGAGTTTACATGGATGAGTTATGTTCAGCAGTTCCAAAACATCCGGTGATTTTGCAGAGAGCCACATCAATTTACAGAAATACTCATAATAAACATTGATAAATGATACAACTGTTATGCATGGAATTTTAGATCCACTTCTCCTTAATGCAACCGCTGTGTCAGATTTCAAAAAAACTTTACAGAAAAAGTACACCATGCAATAATCTGAGTACGGCGCTGTTAGAGGAATTTAATTCCTATATGTTCATTAACCAATTCAATTATAACAAAGCAAAACACTTTGTCTGTTTCTAAGAATTTGTAAGATTCTTAATTGCATAAAATAAACATGGATCAGTCTCAAAATTAATCAATTAGCATGTATTCCTGAGATCTCTGGTCATAATACCATGTACATTGGTTTATATACCTCACATTTCGTCATAGCGTCTTAAATGCCACTCCTTCTCTCCGACAAGGACCCACTAACCCACTAACCCACATACATTACACACTATATCTGGATTATATCCTGAAGTCTCACCACAGTTTATTACCACTTAGCTGACAGTTCCAGTCCCCCCCAGATACGGAAAACCTGGAGGGGCTCTCGCTGTCTTATTTTCTCTCCACAGATATATAGCCAGGTTGGTTCAAACATAGGTTAAGGCACCTCTTTGTTTTTGTTAGGCACACACATGCATTCCTCTCTTCCCCCCTCCAACCTAGTTGGAGCTGTGTTTATTATTTTTAATTACTCCTTGTTCATGCTACACAAACTCTAATCCCTAATGGTTATCTTAAACCTTGATAAAATATCTTAACAGGCGCTCAGATGACATATCAAGCCAAACAGATATCTGCCATGTTGGAGTCAACCGAAGTCAGAAAAAGCATTATAAATATTCACTTACCTTTGATGATCTTAACAAGAATGCACTCCCAGGAATCCCAGTTCCACAATAAATGTTTGTTTTGTTTGATAATGTCCATCATTTATGTCCAAATACCTCCTTGTTGTTCGCACGTTCAGTACACAAGTCCAGCAGAAAATACGGACGAAAAGTCCAAAAAGTTATATTACAGTCCGTAGAAACATGTCAAACGAAGTATAGAATCAAACTTTAGGATATTTTTAACATAAATCTTCAATAATTTTCCAACCGGAGAATTCCATTTTCTGTAGGATTGCAATGGAACAGAGCTCGCTCTCACATGAACGCACGAGACTGAGCTCGTGGCTCTCTGGCAGACCTCTTACTCATTCCCCTCTCATTCGCCCCCACTCACAGTAGAAGCACCAAACAAGGTTCTAAATACTGTTGACATCTAGTGGAAACCTTCGGAAGTGCAATATGATCCCATAGACACTGTGTATTCGATAGGCCAAGAGTTGAAAAACTACAAACCTCAGATTTCCCACTTCCTGGTTGGATTTTTCTCAGGTTTTTGCCTGTCATATGAGTTCTGTTATACAGACATTATTCAAGCAGTTTTAGAAACTTCAGAGTGTTTTCTGTCCAAATCTACTAATTATATGCATATTCCAGCTTTTATGGCTGAGTAGCAGGCAGTTTAATTTGGGCATGCTTTTCATCCAAAATGTCCAATGCTGCCCCTACCCTAGAGAAGTTAAAAGGTTATTTACCACCTTCACGAGTGCAGTCTCAGTGCTATGATGGGGTATAACACCAGACTGAAGCATTTTGTACACATTGTTTGTCTTTAGGAAGGCAGTGAGTTGCTGCGCAATAGCCTTTTCAAAACATTTTGAGATGAATGGGAGATTTGATAATGGCCCGAGAGTTTTTTATATTTTCTGGGTCAAGGTTAGGCTTTTTTAAGTGATGCTTTATTACTGCCACTTTTAGTGAATTTGGTACACATCTGGTGGATTGGGAGCCATTTATTATGTTCAACATAGGAGGGCCAAGCACAGGAAGCAGCTCTTTCAGTAGTTAGTTGGAATAGGGTCCAGTATGCAGCTTGAAGGTTTAGAGGCCATCACTATTTTCATCAAAGTGTCAACAGATATAGTATTACAAAACTTGAGTCTCTCCCTTGATCCTAGGTCCTGGCAGTGTTGTGCAGACTCAGGACAACTGAGCTTTGGAGAAATGCGTAGATTTAAAGAGGAGCCCATAATTAGCTTTTTAATGATCATGATATTTTCGTCAAAGAAGTTCATGAATTTATCACTGCTGAAGTGAAAGCCTTTCTTGGGGAATGCTGCTTTTTAGTTAGCTTTGCGACAGTATCAAAAATGCATTTAGGATTGTTCCTATTCTCCTCAATTAAGTTTGAAAAATAGGATGATCGAGCAGCAGTGAGGGCTCTTCGATACTGCACGGTACTGTCTTTCCAAGCTTAGCGGAAGACTTTCAGTTCGGTGTAATGCTATTCCGTTCCAATTTCTGGAAGCTTGCTTCAGGGCTCGGGTATTTTCTCTGTAACAGGGAGCTAGTTTCTTAAGACAAATATTTTTTGTGTTTAGGGGTGCGGCTGCATCTAGGGTATTACGCAACGTTAAATTGAGGTCCTCAGTTAGGCTGTTCACCGATTTTTGTACTCTGACATCCTTGAGTAGGTGGAGGGAGTCTGGAAGGGCATCTACGAATCTTTGGGTTGTCCGAGAATTTATAGCATGATGATCCTTTGTTTGGGGTCTGAGCAGATTATTTGTTGCGATTGCAAACATAATACAATGGTGATCCGATAGCCCAGGATTATGAGGAAAAACATTAAGATCCACAATGTTTATTCCACGGGACAAAACTAGGTCCAGAGTATGACTGTGTCAGTGATTAGACAAAACCAACTGAGTAGATGGTGGCTCTGACAGCCTTTTGGAGTGGGTCTGTGGACTTTTCCACATGAATATTGAAGTCACCAAAAATGTGAATATTATCTGCCATGACTACAAGGTCTGATAGGAATTCAGGCAACTCAGTGAGGAACACTGTATACAGCCCAGGAGGCCTGTAGATATAAAAAGTGATTGAGTATGCTGTATAGATTTCATGACTAGAAGCTCAAAACACGAAAACACAGTCATTTTTTTTGGTAAATTTTAATTTGCTATCTGAAATGTTAGCAACACCTCTGCCTTTGCAGGATGAGCATGGTATATGGTCACTAGTGTAACCAGGAGGAGAATCCTCATTTAACACAGTAAATTCATCAGCCTTAAGCCATGTTTTAGTCAGGCCAATCACATCAAGATTATGATCAGTGATTAGTTAATTGACTATAACTGCATTGGAAGTGAGGGATCTAACATTAAGTAGCCCTATTTTGAGATGTGAGATTTCACAATCTCTTTCAATAATAACAGGAATGGAGGAGGTCTTTATTCCAGTGAAATTGCTAAGGCGAACACCGCCATGTTTAGTTTTGCCCAACCTAGATCGAGGCACAGACACAGTCTCAATGGGGATAGCCGAGCTGACTACACTGACTGTGCTAGTGGCAGACTCCACTAAGCTGGCAGGCTGGCTAAACAGCCTGCTGCCTGGCCTGCAACCTATCTCATTGTGGAGCTAGAGGAGTTAGAGCCTTCTCAATGTTCATAGATAAGATGACAGCACGCCTCTAGCTAGGATGGAGTCCGTCACTCCTCAGCAGGCCAGGCTTGGTCCTGTTTGTGGGGGAGTCCCAGAAAGAGGGCCAATTATCTACAAATTCTATCTTTTGGGAGGGAAAAAAATACAGTTTAATGGGGAGAACTGCTTGAATGTTTCTGTCGGCTGAATGATCGACACCGGTTGTGCATTCCTACAGCATTTCCTTCCAGAAGCCATGAGAAAATTGTCCGGCTGCTGGGACCGTGCGAGGGGATTTATACTACTATCTGTACTTATTGGTGTACAGACGCTGGTTTCATCCTATCCTACTCTTAAATTACCCTTGCCTATCGATTGCGTCTGAAGCTGGGCTTGCAGCAACACTATCCTCACCATAAAGTGACCGTTCTCCTGTATATTATTAGTACAGCGACTGCCATTAGAAGGCTTAATGTTAATGTTACTACTTAGCTTCGGTCTGGTGGAGGTCCTGTAGAACCATATCCAGATAGAGCGTCCGGGGTGAAAAGATTTAATGAACAAAGTCGAGGGATCGGAAAAAATGTAATAGAAAGCGGTAATTAAATAAGTAAAAACCACAAAGTTGGCAGGTAGCAAAGTAACGTTAGCAACAAACCGCACCGCAGCACGTCAACAAGTTGACAATTTGTGACCGAAAATGATGTCACTGACTGAAATATAAAGTTGGTCTGTGTATAACCACTGTCACCAAGTATGATTCCACTATGTTGTCCTCCATAAAGCTGATCTTACAAACAGGAGTTTTGGAATGAGTTGCAACTTTCCCCTGAGAACAGACAAAAATGTAAAAATATATGCAAGTCTTAATTATTCACACAAGTTAAGTCACTGCCCCCACTCCTCATCTGGAATTGATTTGCACTCAGTCCATAAAGTACAAAGCAGGAGGCACACTGCTGAGTAGGAATCTCTGAAAATATATGGGGCCCAGTCTTCCCTAGGTTCAACACAGAGATTAGGCTCATCTGAGTTAGGGGAGATGATTATCCGCCTCATCAACTGCAGAGTATTCATGATATGTGGGGAGAAGTGTAAAGTTTAATCTCAGTTGTCTGTCAGTGAGGATATACTCCCAATGATACATACTACCCCTCCTGGAGTATAGGATGGGAGACAGATCTGATATCATGCCTTACTGGGAGATCCAGCACAATGATTAGGCACAGCTGTTGTAGTGCCACCTCACTGGAAAATATACTGTGTCACCGAATTTCAGAGGAGGTAGAGAAGCCAGAAGCATGAAAGTCAGTCAGAGATTATTGTGGCATGCTCCACCCTTTTCCAATGAAGATAGTGTCAATTAGTAAGTGTTACAGACTCTCTTACGACTACAATCCTGAGAAGGTAAAGCAGATCTAATTATTTGAAAGTTATCTCGAAGGTACCTGTTGGTACTAAGCTGTGCACTGTATGGGCGGCAGGTAGCCTTGTGGTTAGAGCGTTGGGCCAGTAACTGAAAGGTTGCTGGATTGAATCCTCGAGCTGACAAGGTAAACATCTGTCATTCTGCCCCTGCACACTGTTCCCCTGTAGGCTGTCATTGTAAATAGGAATTTGCTCTCAACAGATTTGCTAAGTAGATTCTTTTTTTTATGGAACTGGATGGTTAAACAGCTTTCTTTTTCCAAAAAGCAAGCTTCTTTAGAAACCAAAAAAAGATATAAAACAGGCTCAACCGCAAATTATTTAACAGTCGCGTTTCCAATCACCTCTTTTCCCGAAAGCTCTCAAAGTAAATTGTTATCGGTCAATCACTTGGTGAGACCTTGCATGTTAATTCACTCTTACAAAAAGTAATTATAGAAACCCATGGTCCAGCAATTAACTGCCACCGTGTAATGTAATTGAGGCGCCATATTCCCAAGCCTTGTATTTAAAATTTTGGGCGCCTGGCTTGAATGTTTTCATCAGTAAGTTATTTATTACCATGGAGACCGTTGGTTATTTGCAGTAATGGGGGTCATTGATAATTAAGATTCTAGCGTTGGAATGGCCATTGATTAAAGTTGAAATTGCAATCAAATGCACAAAATACTAGCACATTTTTAATCTATTATTTTCCATTAACCTCTGTAAATGGAAAGGGATGACAAATAGTCTGAAATCTGCAATGTAATCTTTATTGAGCACCTTTATTCTGTGACTTTGTTTTGCTATATTCTATAGAAAATTAGACATTTGTATTCATTTTTTATTTTCAATACTGTGCTGGCTCCAGGTAACACCGATGGTACATCGACTATGAACAGACCCACAAAAGTGGAAATTCCCCCCAAAATTCAACTGAAAGACGATACCCAGAGCTTACCCTTGATGTTACACAAAGATTGAAGTCAATAAGTCATTGTTTTAGTCAAAGTATTGATATATTTGGGCTTGCTTGAAGTGGCAATGCTGTGTGTTTCCCTATGATATAACGTGTTAATACTTTTCAGTTTACATTTCTTTTCAGGGCTGGGTTTTATTTTAATATTACCACCCACCAGCATGGCATTATTTATTAATCAGAAACACCTGCAAAGTTCTTCCTCTTCGCGAGTCGCCACATACGGCCTGTGTTCTCTGGCATGCGGTAAATGGTCGCTTGCGACTTCGGCCACCCAGAGTGGCTCGCTTGTGGATGTGCTGGCATCATTTGGCAACTTGAACGTAGCAGCAGTTCGGTTGTGCATCAAGAGTTCAGTTTTGCAAGTTTGTATGAAGGTCTGGCTATTAAATGGCTAAATAGTTCAATCCATTCTCCATTTCATGAATTTATTCACAAGTAAATAGTCATATGCTCTTCTAAACTGTTCTGGTGACAAACAAACTTTGCTGGCCTGTATTCAATCGTCCACATGGCTGGGAAAATCTACTCAAGTAAGTAAATACATTTTGAAAATGTAAAACAAAAAGATGTATTATAGGCTATAGTGCAGACTAACTCAAATGAGCTGCTAACTTAGCGAGTTAGCTATCTAGCCAACTTTACATACTATATAGCTAGCTAGCTAAGATCATTAAATATCAGCAGCTAGCTATCTTGATGTATTTATCAGTGTAGAAAACCAACTCCAAGTGCATTTGTAGGTACCTAGCTAATAGCCATGGAAGAGGGTGAAAGGATAGCAGCTCCAACTGTCAAATAAAGGAGAGAGTAGGCTATTCTGGATAGGGCAGGTACTTTTGTGTAGTTCCAGTCCCTAGAAAGAAGTGAGGACAGAGATATTAGTAACATAATATTCAGTACTATCTAATTTCAGTATTATGAAGTCTGTTTCTGGTGATGTTTTCTGTCCTCAGATACAGAGGGTAGTGAAAGCCTGTATGCAGATGTAGAGGTCCCAATGAAGAGCAGTGGTTCTCAGTCCTGGGGATTATTTTATTTTTATTTTACCTTTATTTAACAAGGCAAGTTAGACAAGGTAATAAAATCTTATTTATAATGACGGCCTACTGGGGAACAGTGGATTAACTGCCTTGTTCAGCGGCAGAAGAACAGATTTTTACCTTGTCAGCTCAAGGATTCAATCCAGCAACCTTTCGGTTACTGGCCCAACTCTCTAACCACTAGGCTACCTGGCACCTCAATGGGGTGCACATTTTTGTTTTCGCCTTAGCACTACACAGCTGAATCAAATGATCAACTCATCATCAAGCTTCAAGTGGTATTTATGTATTAATTTATAATGCTATCCTTGATATGATCCATCTGTCTGTCCGCATGCATCGATCTCTCCAATGTTATCATGATATGTTAAAAGAGATATTGAACTTCAGTAATCCACAATGACCTAGGGATGTAAAGGTCTAATAATTACACCATCTTCCCATATTCCTACAGATACCTTGCAACTGGAGATTCCTTCTAAACGATTGCCTACAGTTACCATGTGAGACACTGCACGGTTGGGTGACCAGGTCTATCTGGGGCTGCCTCGTGGGGGAATTCAGATGTGTGTGAAGGTGTCATGACGTCGCCCTCTATGAGTACAGCGAGCACCATCCCCCGCTCTCTGTTTCTACAACCAGACTGCTGTGGTCAGAGGTCGTAAATTCCTGAGAAGACCTCATGGACACACAGTTATAGAGAGTAGTTTTTCATGGAGACAAAGGAAATCCTTCCACCTCACATAACTTGAGGTACGAACAAATTTCATGTTCCAGAGAAAGTGTAAAAGATCGGTGAAGAATCCAGCTACGAACTGGTGAGTTTGGCACAACTTGGGAAGCTCAAGAGGGACGCTGTGGCCACATTACCATAACGCTGTTTATATAATAGCCTCGGATATGAGGTTTACATCTAATTGTTGTATAAGATGAATGAGTGAGTATGATACTGTTTGTATAATTATGTAATATGATTGTGGACTGTTTAATGAAGAAAAATACAATTCCCTTTTGATTTGAACTAAATCAGAGGACCGCCCCTGAGCCCAGTTAGGGCCAGACATCCTGGGACAGCCCTCTTCTGCCATTCCGAATAAAACCCAACTTTGAGAAATTATCGTGAGACCAAGCTTACCTCAATTACGAGATGGCTAAAGGTTGTAGAATCTTTTAACCATACCACGTGGTTAAACTCTTAGACTATCGATACCAACAGAATAAGAACAAGTCTTTGATACTAATTCCTAGTCTGCAGCTAGGAATTCGGTATCATTGAACGCAAAGAACGACCACCGCCGAACCATCCATTCTACCACGAATGTCACTTTGAACTATCCCCTCTAACCAAGACAGAGAGAGACTGACAATTCTACAATAGAAATACTTTTCATCAGCGATCAAGACGACACACTGAGCGTAAATATATATATTGATTGCAATTGTTCCCGAATGAGTGAGTGTTCATGTGTAAGGGATTAGCATTTTAATTGTTATAATTAACTCTGTAGGAACTAGTTAGTCGACCACCATTGCCCCTTTGTCTAACAAGACGCCATGTCGGTTCAGCTCACTAGGGCACCTTCTATCATTTCATGTAATCATATTTACTGTTTGTTTATGCATTTCTGTGAATTACTTTGTTAGTAATAAATAAATGATTTAAGACAATTGATGTATGGATGACTGGATTCGTGCAGATAACCAACGATTTACGATGTTTGGAATGAGACTAACGCGAGGTAAAATAAATAAATCATTAATCAGAAGACTATTGATCAGATATGAAAATACCTGAAAGGTTATATTGGGAAATTATAACTTTGTAATCTGAATACTTTCCTAGTTAATTACAGTTTCATGATTATTCAGTTTAATCGAGTAACTCATTACAGAGAATTGTAATTGTCGTCAGTTTAATGATAGTAAAGACACGACAAAGGCTACCTGTGTCCTGCATAACATGGGGATGGACACGAGGACCAGGAGGGGACCTGCAGCTCGCCGCGGTGTGCCAAAGGAGAGGTCTGCTGATCTGCAGGATGTCGCAAGGATGGGGGCCAACAACGCAGCATGGGAGGCAATCCGTGTGCGACAGATCTTCATCTCCTACTTTTTAGAAGAGGGTGTTGCATTCCCTGGCAACACCATAGACTACACTATGCACAACCAAAGGGTATTTTAAGAGCCACCCACATTGCAATAAGAGTATTTTTCCATTTACTTAGCTATGTCAACTGCAGTTATTCAATTCCCAGTTTCTCTCCCTTTGATTCCTACTTCTCAGGTGAGGATGCTGTTCAAATAAGGATCTCTGTACAAAAACAAAACAAGCTCTTTTCAGAGTCACCCATTTTGAAAATGTTTTAACCAATTAGACACCCTACAACCCACACCTACACACTCGTGTATCAATCTGATTGATGGATTGTGTTGTAAGCAGTAAGCAGGCTCAGGTGTATAACTGTGCCTCCTTCCACCTTCAAAGAACAGGCAAGAGGACCAACCATGAAGAATTATTTATACTTATGTAACTACGCTATATTGTTTGTCCTCGTGTGTCTGTGCATGTTTTCAGTATAAATTACTCTGCAGTCTCTCAGTGTGGACACCAGGTGAGGCCACATACACAGATTCCTGTTGAACACTGTCTCACTGTGTACCTTATTTTCTCAGTAACAGTCTCTCTCCTTCACTTCATCCATCTCCCCCTTCTCCCGAAATCCTCTAGGTTATATCAGCTGTGTTGGTGAACCCCTACCGCTTCTGGACTGCCTGACACATAGAGGGCACAGCATGATCAGAGGTGAGAGTTCACTTGGTCAGGTCAACAGGAAGTATTATTAAAGAGATGCTTTACATTGAAATACAGATAAAGATGTAGTAGTCCCAGAGTTAATGATCCAAGGTCAGTTTTGTACTTATCCTCCTGATTATGGCTCCATGTCATCTACAAGACCCTGCTAGGTAAAGTCCCCCCTTATCTCAGCTCGCTGGTCACCATAGCATCTCCCACCTGTAGCACACGCTCCAGCAGGTATATCTCTCTAGTCACCCCCAAAACCAATTCTTTCTTTGGCCGCCTCTCCTTCCAGTTCTCTGCTGCCAATGACTGGAACGAACTACAAAAATCTCTGAAACTGGAAACACTTATCTCCCTCACTAGCTTTAAGCACCAACTGTCAGAGCAGCTCACAGATTACTGCACCTGTACATAGCCCACCTATAATTTAGCCCAAACAACTACCTCTTTCCCAACTGTATTTAATTTTAATTTATTTTGCTCCTTTGCACCCCATTATTTTTTATTTCTACTTTGCACATTCTTCCATTGCAAAACTACCATTCCAGTATTTTACTTGCTATATTGTATTTACTTTGCCATCATGGCCCTTTTTGCCTTTACCTCCCTTCTCACCTCATTTGCTCACATTGTATATAGACTTGTTTATTCTGCATTATTGACTGTATGTTTGTTTTTACTCCATGTGTAACTCTGTGTCGTTTTATCTGTCGAACTGCTTTGCTTTATCTTGGCCAGGTCGCAATTGTAAATGAGAACTTGTTCTCAACTTGCCTACCTGGTTAAATAAAGGTAAAATAAATAAAATAAAATAAAAAATTATTATGATGACTGACAGTGTTCGAATTATAAAGACAGACCTTGCCATCTCTTTGTTCATCTGCCGGTATGTTTTGATGTGAGAGAGGATGCCAAGCCCCAGTCCCGTCATCGCCACCTCATCCTGTCTAAGATAACCTTTAGGCCAACTGGGGGATAAGAGACCTCGCTCGAGACAGTATTATGTAATTGTGATGACCTGAGAGAATATTTAGTAGAATATTTAGTTTAGTAGCAATTCATTAATAATATGGCCTCTTCCCTGCTCCTCTGTTCTCATCTCTTTCCATTTCTGTATTTGACACTCTTTCGCACACCTCCTCTTTCCTCCTCTGTCTTTATAATGCACACCAGATGTGCATTGAAGTGCATATTGAACCTGTATTTATAATATATTACAATTATAATACTTACAGTATATACACATACTAATCAGAGGGAATGGGAACCAGGTGTGTGTAATGAGACAAGACAGTCTGGGGTTGGTGGTAATGAATCCAGTTCAGTGATGCCTAGAAGGCCGGTGACGTAGACCTCCGGAGCTGGTGAATGGAATGAGCAGCAGTACCGGGGAGATCCGTGACAAGGTTTTTAGACATTTTTGCAAATGTATTACAAATAAAACACTGAAATATCACATTTACAGTACATAAGTATGCAGACCATTTACTCAGTACTTTGTTGAAGCACCTTTGGCAGCGATTAAAACCTTAAGTCTTCTTAGACTTCTTAGACTTACACTACAAGCTTGGCACACCTGTATTTGGGGAGTTTCTCCCATTCTTCTCTGCAGATCCTCTCAAGCTCTGTCAGGTTGGATGGGGAGCGTCGCTGCATAGTTATTCTCAGGTATCTCCAGAGATGTTAGATCGGGTTCAATTCCGGGCTCTGGCTGGGACCCTCAAGGACATTCAGAGATTTGTCACGAAGACACTCCTGTGTTACCTTGGCTTTGTGCTTAGGGTCGTTGTTATAATGGAAGGTGAACCTTCGCCCCAATCTGAGGTCCTGAGCACACTGGAGCAGGTTTTCATCAAGGATTTCTCTGTAATTTGCTCTGTTCATCTTTCCCTGGATCCTGACTAGTATCCCAGTCCCTGCCACAGAAAAACATCCCCACAGCATGATGCTGTCACCACCTTGCTTCACCTTAGGGATGGTGCCAGGTTTCCTCCAGACGTGACGTTTGGCATTCAGGCCAAAGAATTCATCTTAGTTTCATCAGACCAGAGAATCTTGATTCTCATGGTTTGAGAATCCTTTAGATGCCTTTTGGCAGACTCCAAGCGGGCTGTCATGTGCTTTTACTGAGAAGTGGCTTCCGTCTGGCCACTCTACCACTTGTCCTTCTGGAAGGTTCTCCCATCTTCACAGAAAAACTCGATCTCAGTCAGATTGTGTCACGATTGTCGAAGCATACTCGGACCAATGTGCAGCGTGATCTGGGTTCCACATTTATTTTTATTGAAGTAAGTGAACCGCACAACAAAACAATAAAGAAACAACGAAACGTGACTACATGGTGCACATGCACAAAACACAAAATAATATCCCACAAACACAGGTGGGAAAAATGCTACCTAAATATTAACCCCAATTAGAGACAACGATTACCAGCTGACTCTAATTGGGAATCATACAAATCACCAACATAGAAAAATTTAACTAGAACCCCAGATAGAAATATTAAACTAGACTACCCCCTAGTCACGCCCTGACCTACTCCACCATAGAGAAACAAGGGCTCTCTATGGTCACCTCCCTGACCAAATCCCTTCACCCACGATTTCTCATTTTGGCTGGGAGGCCAGCTCTTAGAAGAGTCTTGGTGGGAAACAAAACGTGTTTATTGTTTTGTATCATCATCTTTGAAATGCAAGAGGAAAGCCATAATGCAAAGATTTAGACTGATCCAATGAACCATTGAATATCTGTTCAAAATGTTGTCAAGAATGTCCAAATGTGCCTAATGGGTTTATTAATACATTTTCAAATTCATAAGTGTGCACTCTCCTCAAAAAATACCATGATATTCTTTCACTGTAATAGCTGCTGTAAATTGGACAGTGCAGTTAGATTAACAAGAATTTAAGCTTTCTGCCCATATCAGATATGTCTATGTCCTGGGAAATGTTCATGTTACTTACAACCTCATGCTAATCACATTAGCCTACATTAGCCTAACCGTCCCATGGGGGGGACACCGATCCTGTAGAGGTTTTAACACAGGTGGACTCCAATCAAGTAGTAGAAACATCTCCAGGATGATCAATGGAAACAGGAAGCGCTTGAGCTCAATTTTGAATCTCATAGCAATCTGTCTGAATACTTATGTAAATAAGGTATGTCTGTTTTTATTTTTATACATTTGCAAATATTTCTAAAAACCTGTTTTTGCTTTGTCATTATGGGGTATTGTGTGTAGATTGATGAGAGATAAAAAAAAAAACATTCTTAGAATAAGGCTGTAAAATAACAAAATGTGGAAAAGGGGAAGGGGTCTGAATACTTTCCTTACGCACTGTATCTCATATGGAAGATGCCAAAACTTTGGAGATAACAATAGATTAGAAGTCAAAGGTACTGATTTGTATCTGTGGTGAAGTTTTCCCTATTATGCTTATGACAAATCCAGCTCCAGAACCAGCTTAGCCAGCTAGCTCATCTTTTGAATACAGTGAAGTAAGAAAACAAACAGCAACAACAGATAACACTAGATAGATATTAGCAAGATAGCTAGCGAAGGTTAGCATGGTAGCTAGCTACATTGACAGCTGTTGTTCCCTATTTGTTGATGTTTCTCCGGACCACGTGGAAATCACCAGGACATTATTTCCCACCCCCCAATTTGTGAATGTGCTCACTGTTTCTTAATCAACATAAATTGGGTTTACTGACTGGGCTACATGACGATCCTGTGATTATGAAAGGAGACCTTTAATAAGAGATGATCAATGGCAGCTGAACAGATGCTGTTCAGTCAGGTTGCTGACAAACCACAAAAACAGCTGAGTCATTTGACAGGAAAAAGCAAAGCAGTAAATAACACTGCATACATTAAGTGCTCTTTGGGATATGAAGGCCATGAAAAGATGGGCATCAGATCAGAGTACAGTTGTTTGGTCATCAACAATTGGCATAAATCAGCGTCAAGAGTATGGCTAACATTAATTTTTACAGCCTGTTGAGAGCTCCTCTGAAGCCAAAAGCCTGAGCACCAATTTTAATGGAGATTGTGTGGCAGGAATCCACACATCATGCCATATCAATTTGGCAAATAATTTGACAGTCTAGGTGAAATGGGAGAGTGTACTGAAGAATGAATTGCACTTACAGCATGGATAATTTCTTACGTCTCTGAAGAGTTGTTAAAAATAGTCTACTCCATCAAAACTGTTTATCTATTCCCCAAATGCACCATCCTTTTGACCAAGCACTGTAGAGTGGCTACTTTTTGCTAAATTAAAACCACTTTTCAATGGGTATAAATACCTTGCAAAGCAATAGTAGACTCCAATCAGTATTTATTGCCGCACTTCAGGACCTCTCTCTTTTTACGTCACAGTCTGGAGAAATGGAGGTCAGAAGGACCTTCCCTCCTAAAAGTTCCATAAGATGTATGAATTGGGGGGACATAGAGACTCTCAGCAGCAATTGTTTGGAAGCTGTAAGTTTTACTGCTGCACCCTTTACCCTGTCAACAAGTGACCACATGTATCACGACTCAGGATAAGACTCAGATGCAGACAAAGGAGGCGAATAGTTTGAATCGCAGATATTTATTGTAACACAGGTGGCAGGCAGAGGGCAGGTCGAAGGCAGGCAATGTTTCATAAACCAGGTCCGACTCAGCCAGGTACAGGATGGCAGGCAGGCTCAGGACAGGCAGGAAAATCAGAACCGGGAAGACTAGAAAACAAAAACTTGAAAACAGGAAAAACCGGGACACATACTGGTACGACCTGAAAAAGACAAGACGAACTGGCAACAGACAAACAGAAAACATTGGTATAAATACACAAGGGATAAAATGGGGGAAAATGGGAGACACTCGGTGGGGGGTAGAGACAAGCACAAGACAGGTGAAACTATGTCCAAAGGCCCCATTTCATATCTCTGCCCCAAATGAAACCATTATTTGTCATCAGCAGCTCATCCCAAGCGCTCACGCTGCAGAATGGCTCTCTGAAAGACGTTTTAATGGAGAGATTTTGACAGGTCCTGACAATGCACATCCACCAGCCTCATCCACCTCATTACCTAGAATGCCCATAGTAATAAGGGGCTACCAGGAGCGTGTATTTGGAGACCTTTCCTCAAATTTGACAGTTCATTAGGCACATGCAAATAAATAGCACTGAATAGAGCCTGCTCAAGGTTAATGTGGCCATTTAGTCTGCACTAAGTATGGGCCTGATTAAATTATTGGTGACTTTTGAATCTAATTGTTTCTTTCAGCACCGAGGCCTTATCATTCTTCTGTTCTCTACTGAAATGATATGGCAAACTTGTTTATTTCTTCACTATACATTTTCCTATGTAAAGATACTGTAGATTAGGGGGGCGAATGTGGTTGGCTTGATGAAAAGTCATTACAGTAATGACATTTAATGCTGAATGCAATGGTCTGGGCTGAATACAACTGTTCTACTGTAGTACATATTGGCTATGACACAATATAACACAATTTTGGTGATGTACACAAACAGATATGTTGGAGCTGAAGAAAAGCCTATGTGGTCATTTTATCAGATAAAGTAAACAAAAAGCTCTGCTTTTGTTTTGATAGCCAACAATGAATCTGTCATGTCATGGGACTCCAGAATCAATGTGAGAGGGAAAAGTTGTCTGTTGTTTGTGCTCTCTGCTGACACAGCAACATCCTCCCACACAATAAGAGATGCCACACAAGTCTGGGCCTTGGCTAGTGGGCATACATTACTGGGTTACACGTCTCGGACTGCAATACTGCACCAGAATAGCTGTAAATGGTCACTTTCTGAAACAGTTTTCTGACACTGAACTATAACTGACAGTTGTCTGCTTGTGGAAATACAGTACCTTCAAAGCAGAGATGTACCCTAGTAGGTAAAACAAATAGTTACATGAATCACATGGGCCTAATATTAAACATGAATTATTCAATAGTGTGGTGCTTCCTCAGGTGGTACATTGGGAATACAGAACTGGCAATCACTTTGCATATCACAAGGTATAAAATGAGTCCACTGCAAAACCTATTTATGATCACTTAGTCACTGCACCGACTTGTGTAAGTTGCAGATGTACATACTCATCAAAGAATCCATATGAAGTTTAAGAGCTTGATGAAGTTATGCTCTTAAATGGGTTTATATGGCACTATGTCATTAGGGATTTGTTAATATACAGCCCAATGGCCATTTAAAATCTTTCAACATTTAGAGGGTATTTAAACCAAGGAAAGTTTGATTCCACAAATGCATGGCCTAGGTCTAAGTCAATTTCATTTAGTTTGACATACATTTTCTGTAAGAGGTCTACTTACTTGTTATGATACTTGTTTGCCATATACAAGTAGTGTCTGTTGAAGTAAGGTCCTTGTTGTTGTTGTCGGTATTTCGGTAGCCCGCAAACATAGGTTAGTGGTGCATGTCGCCACCTACTGTGTGGGGTGAAAACTGGGGAACTTTAACACAGAAAAACAGAGAGATTTAGAGGAAGGGTGAAAAAGAAACAGTCATATTATTCCCCCCTCGAAAAAAAGCAAAAGACAACAAAAACTCAATGTACTCCTTTAGTCAGATTGAACTGTCTACTCTGATCCCTACAGTCTCTGGGTCCTGAGAGGGAAGCACATAGTTTAACAGCAATGTTTCAGCTGTAAAGTCCTGGAGATCCAAAAACCTTTTTGCTGCATTCACAATTATGTAAAGCTTCTCTGATTTCTTGTTAGTTTGACATGTACAATTTATCACCTGCCCAATAAACTCAAGAAAATCTACCTTCACTTTCTGTACTTCAGGATCCCTCACCTGATGAGCAACACTTTTTGCAGGCAATGGGGCATCCATTGCCACTTCTTCCTCATTTGCACTTGCTCCTTCCGCTATTTACACTGCCTCTGCATGGGAGACCTGATGGACAGCCCGGATTCTTGCTACTTTGACCTCCTTCACGCTTACAGGACACTCCTGTTCCCACCACAATTACATGCACCGTGTATCCACTGACTCTTCCACAACATATTTATTCCCTCTGCACACACTTACCACATGGCCAAACTGTTACATTTAAGATACTGCAACAGTCTGTTCACAGAAGCTCTCACCGTGTATCTCTTAATACCACAGCTTTACACGTGTTGGAAGAGACTTCATCAAATAGCGATAGCATCGATAGGTTCTTTCCTTCCATTCACCATATGGTTCAATCGACATGCATCCACTCCTCCTGGTACGTGGTGCTTCAGATTTTCCGCCTCAATTTCTATTGAGATGCCTGAGATGACACCGTCTACCAGTGCCCTGTTCAGAAATTCAAAGCTTTCTACTTCATACTCTGCTAATTCCCAGTGACACAATGCACTTTCTTTTTGTTCTTCTGACACAATAGCATCTTATTAAGGCTAAGTTCATCGTTAGAACCTTCGTAGGAGCAGCGTTAAATCTCCTAGCTGTTTCCCAAAACCGTTGTGATTAATGTTGCACTTGAAAACACCTCAGATCAACTAAGTGAGTCGTTTATTGCTTTTTTCCCCCCTCATTTCCGCCAAACATAGAATCGCACGGTTTATCCGTATCTCAGTTACTGCCAATAACTTTAGAACAAAGTTGACTACAAATACAAAGTTACAAATGTATTTGCAATTGATACAGAACAAGCGAGGTCTAAAAAGACGCTTCAAATGAAACTGAGGTGACTGCACTAAAATATAAACAGTGGGCAATAGGCCTATTTCAATCACATGGAAATGCATTTCATGTTCAATCAATTGTTCTATTTTGCGTTTTTGTGGGGTAGGCATTCGAATAAGCCGCCTCGATATTTGCAGCTGTAGGCGGTAACATTTTTCTAGGAGTGGATCGGTTGTCAGTATTGTGAAATCATTTTAATTTTAAGGAAATATTTCAATGGAGAAATCTGATCAGATACGATTGAAAGAAAGGGAGCGCTGCCAACAGTATCGACACACGCTCCAACTACGCCCTTACCGACCGTTCTCTCTGCGTGGTTCTGGGAAATGCGTGTCACATCTTCAGCCGTTGTAGGGAGAATTCATCTTTGAAACACTCATTAGCTTAAGTTCAATCGCTACTAGGAAACCAGGCCCTGGTCATTTTTATTAACTCCACCTCTCTCTTCCCAGTGAGTGCTACACCATCTCGTTGACTGCAATAAAAAAATTGGACTGCATAATTTTTTCAAATCACCACCCCATTCCACTACTTTGACCCTAACTGGTCCTACACCAGGCCGACGACCTGGGAGGATGGGACTCTTTCGTCAAACACAACTTTTAACTTGTCTGCAATAAAAACCTTGCACACCCAAGTACTTCTCTCCAGCTGCCACCACAACATTATATTTCCTGTGATTTTACGTTCCTTTTCTGCGGTACAGTTGACAACCATGGCAATGAATGTTAAGAAGCCAACCTTACTGAAGCCCAAATTTGTATCACTCTGCATTGGCCAGAGGCCTTCTACTCACCTTTGACCTATCATCCTCTACTCTCTTCACTGCCTCAGCATATAACACCTTCTGTTCTTCTCTGACCGTGGCAACCTCAACCTGTCTCGCTTGCACCGGGCACATCTGATCCCCAGTAACATGAACACCCCCAAAATTGACACAACGTTTTTTCCACCGATACTACTCATTCGTTTTGTCCCATGCCCTCCTGCACACTTCTCACATCTTGGAATTTCCCTCCTACACACTGCTGCAACGTGACCATGAGCTTGGCATCTGAAACACATGAGTGGGTTCGGCACAAAAGCTCTCACGGGATAACTGAAGCATTCTGACCTGACTTTATCAGGTGAAGACTGTGCTTCAAAACTTTAAAAAAAGGACAGACAGTGTCTTCTCAGTTTCATCACGCTCGCCACCGGGTCTGCGTTGCACCAAATGGTGGGCATCACAAACACAGGGAATCTTCCATTTCAGTTGCTCCACCGCAACACATAACGCCACCCCAGTAATCAACCCATTCAAAGGCGCCCTGCTCCGGTGAGCAAAGCAAAGAGAGAGCAAAATATGGTTTGTGCTTGGCACCATTCTACCTCAACACACATCTTCCCACTGCATTCTGCTCTTCTCCTTCTTCCTCGCTGTCGTCAACCAGGGCTACAATCCGGGAGAGCCAATTATTCTGTGGTTTGGGTAACTCTAAATCAGAAGGGGGAAAGAAATGTGTACGCTGGGTTATTTCTTCTTAATCTTCTTATTTCTGGGTCTACACTAATAATTGTTCCAGGTATCCCACAAGAGCGGAAATGCATATTTGTTTCAGATGAAAGATGATGCCCATTCTTATTATTGGTAGTGGTTTCTTTGCAGCAATTTGACCATGAAGGGCTGTTTCACGCAGTGTCCTCTAAACAGTTGCTGTTGAGATGTGTCTGTTTCTTGAACTTGGTGAATCATTTATTTGGGCTGCAATCTGAGGTGCTGTTAACTCTAATGAACTTATTCTCTACAGCCTAGGTAGCTCTGGGTCTTCCTTTCCTGTGGCGGCCCTCATGAGAGCTTCATCATAGTGCTTGATGGTTTTTGCAACTGCGTTTTTTCCGGATTGACTGAACTTCATGCCTTAAAGTAATGATGAACGGTCATTTCTCTTTGCTTATTTGAGCTGTTCTTGCCATAATATGGACTTAACCCTATTTGGTAAAAGACCATCTTCTGTATACCACCCCTACCTTGTCACAACAAAACTGATTGGCTCAAATGCATTAAGTAGGAAAGAAATTCCACAAATTAACTTTTAACAAGGCACACCAGTTAATTGAAATGCATTCCTTGTTGACTACGTCATGAAGCTGGTTGAGAGAATGCCAAGTGTGCAAAGCTGTCATCAAGCCAAAGGGTGGCTACTTTGAAGAATCTCAAATATAAAATATATTATGATTTGTTTAACACTTTTTTGGTTACTACATGATTCCATATGTATTATTTCATAGTTTCGATGTCTTCACTATTATCCTACAATGTAGAAAATAGTAAAAATAAATAAAAACCCTTGATTGAGTAAGTGAGTCCAAACCTTTGCCTGGTACTATATATACATACAGTGTCTACCTCAATGACCTTTTAACCCTGCACTTCGACTTGGTACTGGTAACCCGTGTACAGTGCCTTCAGAAAGTATTCATGCCCCTTGACTAATTCCACATTTTGTTGTGTTACAGATGGAATTCAAAATGGATTGAATTGATTTTTCTCTCACCCATCTACACACAATGCCCCATGATGAAATGAAAACATTTTTACACATTTTTGCAAATGTATTGAAAATTAAATACATAGATATCTCGTTTACATAAGTATTCACACCCCTGAGTCAACACAGTGATTACATGTCAATACAGTGATTACAGCCAGTGGTGAAAAAAAAGCACCCAATTGTCATACTTGAGTAAAAGTAATGAATAGAAAATGACTCAAGAAAAAGTGAAAGTGACACAGTAAAATACTACTTCAGTAAAAGTCTGAAAGCATTTGGTTTTAAATATACTTCAGTAGCAAAAGTAAATGTAATTGAGAAAATATACAAAAGTAAGAATCATTTCAAATTCCTTATATTAAGCAAACCAGATGGTTTTTCAGTTTTTTAAATTGTATTTATGGAAAGCCAGGGGCACACAGCAACACTCCGACATAATTTACAAATGGCTATAGGTTTGACCAGGGATGTTCTCTTGATAAGTGTGTGTAATTGGACCCCTTGTCCTGTCCTGCTAAGCATTCAAAATGTAACGAGTACTTTTGGGTGTCAGAGAAAACGTATGGAGTAAAAAGGACATTATTTTCGTTGAATGTAGTGAAGTTAAAGTAAAAGTTGTCAAAAGCACAACTAGTAAAGTAAAGCACAGATACCCAAAGAAACTACTTAAGTAGTACTTTAAAGTCATTTTAATTAAGTGATTTACACCACTGATTACAGCTGTGGGATTTTCTGGGTAAGTCTCTAACAACTTTGCACAACTGGATTGTACAATATTTGTACATTTTTATTTTAAAAAGTCTTTAAGTTTTGTCAAGTTGGTTGTTGATTATTGCTAAACAGCCATAGATTTTCAAGCCGATTTGAGTCGGTAACTAGACCACTCAGGAACATTCAATGTCGTCTTGATA
This sequence comes from Oncorhynchus kisutch, assembly GCF_002021735.2. Classification (NCBI taxonomy): domain Eukaryota; kingdom Metazoa; phylum Chordata; class Actinopteri; order Salmoniformes; family Salmonidae; genus Oncorhynchus; species Oncorhynchus kisutch. The sequence goes on along the minus strand of NC_034188.2, from coordinate 52,599,249 downwards.
AGCAACTCCACTTTATATTTGGCCTTGTGTTTTCAGTTATTGTCTTGTTGAAAGGGGTATTTGTCTACCAGTGTCTTTTGGAAAGCAGACTGAACCAGCTTTTATGCTAGGATTTTGCCTGTGCTTAGCTCTATTCCGTGTATTTTGATCCTAAAAAAGCTCCCTAGTCCTTGCCGATGACAAGCATACCTATAACATGATGTAACCACCACTATGCTTGAAAATATGAGAAGTGGCACCCAGTGATGTGTTGTGTTTGCCCAAAACATAACACTTTGTATTCAGTACATAAAGTGAATTTCTTTGCCACATTTTTGCAGTTTTACTCTAGTTCCTTATTGTAAACAGGATGCATGTTTTGGGATATTGATATTCTGTACAGGCTTCCTTCTTTTCACGCTGACATTAAGATTAATATAGTGGAGTAAATACAATGTTGTTGATCCATCCTCAGTTTTCTCCTATCACAGCCATTAAACTCTGTAACTGTTTTAGAGTCACCATTGGCCTCATGGTGAAATCGCTGAGTGGATTCTTTTCTCTCCAACAAATTAGTTAGGAAGGACGCCTGTATCTTTGTAGTGACTGGATGTATTGATACATCATCCAAAGTGTAATTAATAAGTTCACCATGGGATATTCAGTACCTTCTTTTTTTCATTTGTACCCATCTACCAATAGGTACCCTTCTTTGCGAGGCATTGTAAAACCGTCCTGGTCTTTGTGGTTGAATCTGTATTTGAAATTCACTGCTCGACTGAGGGACCTTACAGATATTGTTTGTGTGGGTTGCAGAAAGAGGTAGTCATTCAAAAATCATGTTAAAGACTTTTGTCGCACACAGTGAACTTGTTTAGGTTTACCCTAACAAAGGGGTTGAATACTTATTGACACCAGACATTTCATTTGAATTCATTTGTAAACATTTCTAAAAAACATAATTCCACTTTGACATTATGGGGTATTGTGTGTCCAGTGACACAAAATGAATGTTTTATTCATTTTAAATTCAGACTACAACACAACAAAATGTGGCACGGCGTGTGTATACTTTCTGAAGCATGACAGCCATGATATTGTTACTCATTGTGTATGTATTATTATGTTTTAATTGTCTATTATTTCTCTATAAGGCCCCCGTAAGTAAGCATTTCACTTTTAGTCCACACCAGTTGTTTACAAAGCATGTGACAAATACATTTGATTTGATTTTGATTTGAGGTGGAACCTAAATGAGAATTTCCCCTATAGGTCAGAAATTATGTCGAAATAGGGCTGTCATTGCCCTCTGGTGGGGGCCTTTAAAGACTTGTCACTTAGCGCTCATAGAGTTGATTACTTTCAGTTGACCTGAGTTTAGACTATGTTTCCTGTCAGGAGTCTCTCCTGTTAGTTAATTTTGTTGTTAATAGATGTACATATTGTAGGCTACATACTTGTGGTGCATTAACACCACTTTGCCCTCATCCTCACCCTGGGTATTGCATTGAATCCTCTGGTCTGCCTCAGTGGCCTCCTCCACCGCCTCAGAGTGCCACTTTACAATGAGGTAGGACCATTCTTGAGATAATATGATTAGTAGGAGTTCCATTGAATGTTGTTCTGAAAGTTATGTTTGAGGAGTGTTTTTCTGCTGAGTCAGATATCTACCTAAGTATACGTCCAGCCATATGAGCAGATAAATGGGCAAATCTGAAATGTATGTAATGCTGCGCTACCAGTGTACTTTGCATCTTTTATAGCAAACATTCATTAAAGCCAACACCATTTCTCAAGTTGCAACAATACCCTAATTATTGTGTTATACAACATACTAAAAAGCTATTTTTTCCACACCATTAATCTTAAAAAGTGTACAGTTTTCAGATGAGTAAGATATTGAGTCCACATGAAGCGGTGCAACAGACAAGACTCGAACGCCGATCATCTGTTGGTTTACTCAGTGGATATTGATTACTCTGGTCTACAGACCCTCAGGGAATTTGGTGGATCACGAATACCAGATGACACCTAAAGCATAGATCAAAGCATAAGCACATGAATTCCATAGCAAAGATCATTTGCCTGCTACTTGGACCGTCTATAACATCTGCAGGCCTGCCTCCCTTCATCACACACCTCTGGCAACAACCTAATATAACTATTTGTCAATATACAACATGGTCTCAGGTTTTGGCATAGCATATACAAAAACATTCCAAATGTGGCCTTCCTCTTGTACAAGTCCCTAGATGTACCTTGCATGAAATAACATGTGCAGAAGTGTCTGAAGAAAAAAAAGCCCAGCACCGACAGTTAATCGTGTTTATGGCTTCTTCTAGAAATCAATGCACATCTGTAAAGACCATCTGTGTTGGGAGGCTTATACTGTAAATATAAGATAACAAGACCCTCCGTTAGCACAAGGGCCTAAGAGAAGCATCCAGGAAAAGCATTGGAAATACACACAAGAACAGGTACATGCATATTGGGTGGTGTTTTGATAAGGCATGGTGGTAGTTGTTCTGTGAAGCCTGTGACATCTTTAGCTGTGAATTATAATGTCTGATTGTGCCTTTGTTCTCTGTGAGAGCAGCTATTCCCCTGTGGGCTTAGAGAACCTGACACATGCCTTTTCGCTCCTTCTCTATAAGACCTCCTATTACCTTGGGGTTTCAGAGGTGTCAAAAGCAGACACTGGCAGTCTGGTTGTGTGCCCCATTTAGTCTTATTTTAAGTATAAGGCCAGGCTAAGACAGAATGCTACTGTAGTTTCTCTTTGTCTTGTCCATAATACGGTTGAGAATCAAAATCTCAAAGTCTGCAAACCAATGTAAAACAAGGAATTATAATGTATATAGAATTGTAATTAGTTGTTTAAAAAAAATCTGAATTCAAGTGTGCGATTTTTATGGTTATTCATGACTATCTAGTATTAAAAAGCGAAACCATTTGGACGATCTGTTTTGTGGGGATACAATGTATATTGTTTTTTTTATTGTTGCCATCATTTTCAGGCTTTTAATAGGTATGTCGTGAACAGATGATTTAGGCCTGCGTGTGGTCGCCTCAGTCCTACTTAAAAACAAAACAACAAATGAACATCAAAACAGGCGAGCAAGTGCAATGTACTCATTTTAGTTTTTTTTTGTTCAATACCGCATTGTTCTCTCAGACACATAATCAGTGTTCACTCTTTAAAGATTGACAACCAATAAAGCTAAAATTACTGCATAGTAGCAGATTTGAGACACGATGCTGCTATGCCACCTAGAAATATTGCTGCGTTTGCGCTCGCGCGCAGAACCCAGTGCTGCCTGCAGTGGTGTAGTATACATCAAAATGCATGGATAATTTAACGTATGTGTCAACATGAGTAGAAATCTGAAACCTTAAGTCATCAATTCCAAGACATAATGTCTGCCAACGGAGCACTCTGCAACCTGAGTAACAGACACGCACTCGATTTCGGGGGTTCTTCATAACGTGATGGATGTCAACAGAATGTCTTCATCAGAGACTAACACCGACTCCCCTTTGGCCATCTCTCTTCAACACAGCCAGGGGGGCTCAGATCTGGGATTAGACTCCAGAGCATCGGGGCTGTAAGTGTTTGCATTATCTGGAGGGCTCCGTATGTCACTCAGATGCTCTGAGAACAGTCTCCCCACCCACAGGGAGCAGAACGTGATTAAAACCAGAAAACTGAACCTGTCACTGGGGGTGGGGGGGGTTCTGCAGGCGGAGGGCGAGGAGGCGAGACTGGGGAGTGTGGTACCCCTGGTGGAGTGCTGATTAGTGATCATTATAAGGATTTTAAAATTATATTATTGTTGGAAGCTGCCTCTGCTCTGTTGCCTGGCATTGCCATTTGCAGGAGAGTGCTTCAAAGGGTTCAGCGGCACATAGGCTTTTGATAAGGGTAGCCCCTGCGCTTGTCTCATCTCAACTGCTCACAGTGTCTCATCCCCCACTCTCTTCTTCCCTCCCCTAACCCCCTGTAGCTGACAGGAAGCTGTCCTAAAAAAGATGCTATGAAAAAAACTCTAATCACCGCCAGGCTTTCTATTGGCCTGTAATTTTGTACGTACAGTGGGGAGAACAAGTATTTGATACACTGCCGATTTAGCAGGGTTTCCTACTTACAAAGCATGTAGAGGTCTAGAATTGTTATCATAGGTACACTTCAACTGTGAGAGACGGAATCTAAAACAAAAATCCAGAAAATCACATTGTATCATTTTTAAGTAATTCATTTGCATTTTAATACATAAGTATTTGATACATCAGAAAAGCAGAACCTAATATTTGGTACAGAAACCTTTTTTTGCAATTACAGACATCATGCGTTTCCTGTAGTTCTTGACCAGGTTTGCACACACTGTAGCAGGGATTTTGGCCCACTCCTACATACAGACCTTCTCCAGATCCGTCAGGTTTTGGGGCTGTCGCTGGGCAATACGGACTTTCAGCTCCATCCAAAGATTTCTATTGGGTTCAGGTCTGGAGACTGGCTAGGCCACTCCAGAACCTTGCGATGCTTCTTACGGAGCCACTCCTTAGTTGCCCTGGCTGTGTGTTTCGGGTCGTTGTCATGCTGGAAGACCCAGCCACAACCCATCTTCAATGCTCTTACTGAGGGAAGGTTGTTTGCCAAGATCTCGCGATACATGGCCCCATCCATCCTCCCCTCAATACAGTGCAGTCGTCCTGTCCCCTTTGCAGAAAATCATCCCCAAAGAATGATGTTTCCACCTCCTTGCTTCACGGTGGGGATGGTGTTCTTGGGGTTGTACTCATCCTTCTTCTTCCTCCAAACACAGCAAGTGGAGTTTAGACCAAAAAGCTCAATTTTTGTCTCATCAGACCACATGACCTTCTCCCATTCCTCCTCTGGATCATCCAGATGGTCATTGGCAAATTTCAGACGGGCCTGGACATGCGCTCGCTTGAGCAGGGGGACCTTGCGTGCGCTGCAGGATTTTAATCCATGACGGCGTAGTGTGTTTCTAATGGTTTTCTTTGAGACTGTGGTCCCAGCTCTCTTCAGGTCATTGACCTGGTCCTGCCGTGTAGTTCTGGGCTGATCCCTCACCTTCCTCATGATCATTGATGCCCCACGAGGTGAGATATTGCATGGAGCCCCAGACCGAGGGTGATTGACCGTCATATTGAACTTCTTCCATTTTCTAATAATTGCGCCAACCTTCTCACCAAGCCTCTTTCCTATTGTCCTGTAGCCCATCCCGGCCTTGTGCAGGTCTACAATTTTGTCCCTGATGTCCTTACACAGCTCTCTGGTCTTGGCCATTGTGGAGAGGTTGTAGTCTATTTTTTTGAGTGTGTAGACAGGTGTCTTTTATACAGGTAACAAGTTCAAACAGGTGCAGTTAATATAGGTAATGAGTGGAGAACAGGAGGGCTTCTTAAAGAAAAACTAATAGGTCCGTGAGAGCCGGAATTCTTACTGGTTGGTAGGTGATCAAATACTTGTCATGCAATAAAATGCAAATGAATTACTTAAAAATAATACAATGTGATTTTCTGGATTTTTGTTTTAGATTCCGTCTCTCACAGTTGAAGTGTACCTATGATAACAATTACATACCTCTACATGCTTTGTAAGTAGGAAAACCTGCAAAATCGGCAGTGTATCAAATACTTGTTCTCCCCACTGTATTTGTCAGACAATATGGGGAGTGAATGATTAGTGTGCATCATCACGTCCTAACAGAGATTTGCTGGGTTTGTTCCTGTGTCTTTTCAGGTTACGTTAGATCAGGTAAACAGGTTAGGATAGGTCGAATCCCCGAGCTGACGAGGTAAAAACCTGTCGTTCTGCCCCTGAGCAAGGCAGTTAACCCACTGTTCCCTGGGCGCAGAAGACGTGGATGTCGACTAGAGTGGTTGGGTTAAATGCGGAAGACACATTTCAGTTGAATGCATTCAGTTGTACAACTGACGAGGTACCCCTCTTTCCCTTTCCCTTTAACAAGAATGGGGGGGGGTGGGCAAGGGGTGGAGATAGGCGGGCATGTGGGAAGGATGGGGAGGGCTCAGGGGACAATCAACGGGTTTGGGGTACTCGGAGCGGCTTCACTTTTGTATAAAATAAAATGTTTTCAATTGTAATAAAAAGAAAATAACAAGTTTAGGAAGTGGTGGCGGTGACATATGTGACACCACCCCGCCGTGCATCTGGCCTGCCCCATAGCTGTGGTGATAATTAGCAGGTGACTCAACACTAACATGCAGCAATGACGTGGGACTCACAGAGTGTTGGATATATGGGGGCTTTCTTTCATTTTCCCTTCACTTTAATAGACCTGTAGAAAGTTCCTCAATACTTTTCTAGACATTAGCAGACTATGTATGAGTACGCATAGGGATTCTGTGAGTGACAAAGCCTGAGCCACAGTAGACTACGCCGAAGTATTTATGTCCAGGTGCTGCGGTTCCGAGTCTGCCCCTGGGATAATATTGTTATGTACAATTTCAGGAACAGTATGTTTCTCAGGGTCTGGGGGACTAGAGAATGTTCATGAGGCACTGGCAACTTCTCAACATGGAAATTGATCCACAGCTGTAGGTAGTAGACTGGAAGCTCCCAATAGATTTGGCTCCGCATTGTGACAGAGTCTATATATGTCTTCTCTCGCTCGCTTTTCTTTCTTTCGCCCCTTTTTCTACTTCTTCCTCTTTCCCTTTTTCCATCTGTTTGCAGGAATCGGTACCGTGGCCGATTTCTATATTGAATCATGTAGTTAGGAGTTACATTTCAAAACCTCTGTATCTTGCCGACGGGCACTGACTTGACATCAGTAAGTCGTGTAAGTCCAATGTGTTTGGGGTTTTAGGCTGGGTTCTGTATAAGCACTTTGTGACTGATGTAAAACGGGCTTTATAAATATGTTTGATTTGACATCTGTCCCATGGTAACCTCTCAGTTCTTTGTTTATGTTGATTTATGAATAATGCTTTTGCGATTGACCTTTCTCTGCTCACAAACACATTTTCTTCGAAGACAGTTTGCACGACTCACTATCATTATCTTCTGGTCCATGGAATGTTTTGGTCTTCAATAAACCTCATTGTGGTGTTATTCAGCAGGAGCTTGATACACATGCCTGCAAACATGCCTGCTGCTTTCCCACATTGTACAAGTGAACACACGTGCAGGCATATTACCTCCATAGTAGGCGAGTTCATTAGAACGCTTTAGTTCAGAAGCAGTCTCAGCAGGTTGAAGTAGAAAGGAAAACAACACAGCACAGGATTGTATAGAGATCAACATGCTTTAGTTATGGGTAAACTCATTACCATCTCTGCACCTTGAGGGGACTAAATGTTTTGCAGCACAACAAAAGCAGACTGCATTCAATGTGACAGCGTCAGAAATGACGAGGCATCCAATAAGTGACGGATTTATGTAAACGTACCATACTCCCCTCATGGCGGCAGGTAGCCTAGCGGTTAATGGCGTTGGGCCAGTAACTGAAAGGTCGCTGGTTTTAATCCCTGAGCATACTAGGTGAAAAATATGTCCGTGCCCCTGAGCAAGACACATAAACCTAATTGCTCCTATATGTTGCTCTGGATAAGAGTGTCTGCTAAATTACTAAAATGTCAGAATACAATCTCTATAGGCTCACGTTGAAGAATACAAGGTATAAATGTGTAATCCTACTTTGACCTGAATATATGAATGACTGACACGGGGCCTCTCTTAATGTATGTCACCTCCTCTCATGCATATTGCCAGCTCAATGAACACCTTGTCTGACCTCAGCCTGCCATTTCCTGATGTGCTGTTCATTCTAATCTTTTAGTGTGGCCCTCTTATAGGGGGAGAGGAGGGGACGCATGAGGATCAGTCCGACAAGGTGAGGCGAGGAACGGCAAGGGAGTGGATCCAGATCTACACCAGATGGATCCTGACAGTATATCTCCATGATGTGACCTGTTTGTGCCGGAGGTAAGGCAGCACAGGCGAAAAGGTACCGAAAATCCCTTGCCTTCCTTTCAGGGGAATCCTTTACAGTACCAAATATGGGAAGGCTTCGATTGAAGGTGACCCCTTTAGATGGGTTATAAGTGAGGCTGACACCGGGTTAAGTGGGTTTGGTCAGTGAAAATGGCCAGTGCAATTGATGTTTTTGTCCAAGATGTTGAATTCTAACACTTTAATCTGGGAAAGGAATATTAGGCCAAAGAGGTTAAAAACGTCAGATATTTTCTTTGTAATACACTGTTTTGTGATGTTATGAAGAGGGAAATTTGCTAATTTCTGAGTGCATCCACTGAATTCAAATAAAAACTGTGTGATAGAATGGTATCTCACTTGCTTTCCAAATGGCAACGCTTTTCAATGTAGCAAGGGAATGTAAGAGCATCAGCCATCTGCTACCCAAGTAAGTGTGCCTTCGAGGTTGTGCCTGAAGCCTGCAGAGTACTGACATTTTGCCTCAGTAGCAGCATACCGTGTGGAAGTCTGGCGCCAGAGTCGATGCCGTCTGTACAGTGGAGCACAGTGCCATAAGCCATCACTGTGTCCTATAACGAGGGAAATGGACAGGGCAAATGGACTCCTCATTAGCCCATGTCCTGCATCATTAATTTGGGCTGTTTGCCAGACTGAGATGAATGGCACAAATTAGCGTCATTAAAGCGTTGCTGTTATTCTCCGTGTCTATGTCACCCGGACCCCTAATTGAATCTAAAGGGGACTTCTCGGGCCCATTGTGGGGAGATGTTAAGAGAGGGTTGTCACCAAACAGGTCTACATTTGTTTTTTATCTTAGTCTTTTTTTCAAAAGAGTGATTATGCTGAGACTTACGGTGTCACTGCTTTAAAGTCAAGCAATCTCAGGGTGATGAATGACTAGACTGATTTGAATGGCGATATGGACCATCAAACATGAACAGAATTTATGGGTTTGCATTTGAAATGATATGTTTTTTCTTCTTTTGGGTGGGTACACTGTGCCCGTGATTTAAACTCTTGACACATTTCCTGGCATAGATGATGTACAATTGAACATGTTAATATGCTTTTGAACCTTTGAGTAAAGTGCTGAAACATAGTCCAATGAATAGTTAACAATAAGTATCTCTAAAATGTAAATAATTAGACAGTCACCCGAAAAGGTGTTTTAAATTGTATTTTACTTAACCTTTATTTAACTAGGCAAATCGGTTAAGAACAAATTCTTATTTTACAATGACAGCCTACCCCAGCCAAACTGTCCCCTAGCCCTTACAACGTTGGGCCAATTGTGCGCCTCCCTATTGGACTTCCGATCACAGTTGGTTGTCATACAGCCCGGGATTGAACCAGGGTCTGTAGTGACACCTCTAGCACTGAGGTGCAGTGCCTTAAACCACTGCGCCACTTGGGAGCTCATTTTATTTTAAACATTTACATTTCAGAGCGACATACAGGAGCAATTAGGGTTAAGGGCCTTGCTCAAGGGCACAGGCAGATTTTTCACCTAGTCAGCTTGGGGATTCAAACCAGCAACCTTTTAGTTACTTGCCCAACGCTCTTAAACGCTAGGCTACCTGCCACCCAAGCAACCAAGACCAAGTAAAAATACTTTTATTTGGAAATTACCTGACATTCTCTACAGAGCATTATAAAAATGAACCAAACACCACATTTTGTTTACAGTTAAGAGAAAAATGAGCAATTTCCGTGAGTTATAATGTGCTGTAAATGTCAAAACTATTATGGACATTTTACAGTAAATAGTCTAGAAATAAATAGCAGGTTCCCTGCCTCAGGCCTGATAGATGGTTTCTCTGTGCAGTGCCACACACCAGTGTGAGAAGTATTGAGTACCTGTGTGGGTGTAAGGAAAGACAAAGCTTTCAATGCCAAGACCAAGTGAAACATTGGCACCAATTGTTCATGACAGCGGGCGAGTTCATATGGAGCCGACAAACATCTACATTTCTTTCAAAAACCAAATCAGGAAGGTAAGAATAACCTGCCTTTTGTGTCATAAAAACTAAGGATTGATTAGCTTTGACACAAATAGCAGGTTTCTATCCAGGTTGGTTATGGTTTAATATCAGTTTTTATGTAATGGTTTCTGACAACATTCAGGACTCTTCTTTCTGACTGCTATCATGTTGAGCTCAAACACCCTCTTTTACTGCAACAGTGAATTCCTATAAGGTTTGGTTTCTGAAATCCTTCCTTCAGGGGTAATAGAGATAACTACAACTACATGTTGTTATCTAACTTTTATATCTGCCTCGTCTTAGATTGCAAGGATCACTATGAGGCCATGTGATGGTGCAGGAGGAGATGGCTGCCATTTTACGGGCTCCTAAACAATTGTACTATTGTGTGCATTTTTTGTACATAAATGTTTCTGCCACCGTCTCTTAAGACCGAAAAGAGCTTCTGGATATCAGGACAGCGATTACTCCCCTCCTATTGGACAAAGTTTTTTTCTTTAACGAGTCGGACGAGAAGGATTTACTTCAGACACCGGACAAGGCCCAAATCCCCGTCATCCGCATGTTGAAGAGACAGAGATATCGGGGACGTAGGTCCGGGTGCCTTGTAAGGACCCGACGGCAAGTGAGTAATCCCCCTCTACCATCAGTCCTACTAGCCAACGTGCAATCATTGGATAACAAAATGGGTAAGCTCCGATCAAGTCTATCCTTCCAACGGGACATTAAAAACGGTCTGAACAACGTTATGGATAACATACAGCTGGCAAGATAGAACAGTGGTCTGTCTGTGTCTATTTGTAAATAACAGCTGGTGCACAAAATCTAATATTAAGGAAGTTTCAAGGATTTGCTTGCCTGAGGTAGAGTATCTCATGATAAGCTGTAGACCACACTATTTACCAAAATAGTTTTATATTTTTTTGTAGAGGCCTATTTACCACTTCAAACCGATACTGGTACTAAGACGGCACTCAGCTAGCTGTATAAGGCCATAAGCAAACAACAGAATGCTCATCCAGAGGTGGCACTACTAGTGGCCGGGGACTTTAATGCAGGGAAACTAAAAGCCGTTTTACCTCAATTCTATCAAATCAAATTGTATTGGTCACATACACATGGTTAGAAGATGTTATTGCGAGTGTAGCGAAATGCTTGTGCTTCTAGTTCCGACAGTGCAGTAATATCTAACAAGTAATATCTAACAATTCCACAACAAATACCTAATACACACAAATCTAAGTAAGGAATGGAATAAGAATATATAAATGAGCAATGTCAGAGCGGCAGAGGCTAAGATGCAATAAATAGTGTAGAATATAGTATATACATATGAAATGAGTAATGCAAGATATGTAAACATGATTAAAGAGGTATTATTAAAGTGACTAGTGTTCCATTTATTAAAGTGGCCAGTGAGTACAAATATGTATGTAGGCAGCAGCCTCACTGTGCTAGTGATGGCTATTTAACAGTCTAATGGCCTTGAGATAGAAGCTGTTTTTCAGTCTCTCGGTCCCAGCTTTGATGCACCTGTACTGACCTCATCTTCTGGATGATAGCGGGGTAAACAGGCAGTGGCTCAGGTGGTTGTTGTCCTTGATTATCTTTTTGGCCTTCCTGTGACATCGGGTGCTGTAGGTGTCCTGGATGGCAGGTAGTTTGCCCTCGGTGATGTGTTGTGCAGACCGCACCACCCTCTGGAGAGCTCTGCGGTTGTGAGCGGTGCAGTTGCCATACCAGGAGGTGATACAGCCCGACAGGATGCACTCCTTTCCACCTTCTCCACTGCTGTCCCGTTGATGTGGATAGGGGCTGCTCCCTCTGCTGTTTCCTGAAGTCCACAATCATCTCTTTTGTTTTGTTGACATCGAGTGAGGTTATTTTCTTGACACCACACTCCAAGAGCCCTCACCTCCTCCCTGTAGGCTGTCTTATTGTTGTTGGTAATCAGGCATACTACTGTTGTGTAGTCTGCAAACTTGATGGTTGAGTTGGAGGTGTGCATGGTCACGCAGTCATGGCTGAACAGGGAGTACAGGAGGGGGCTAGGCGCGCACCCTTCTGGGGCCCGTGTTGAGGATTAGCGAAGTAGAGGTGATGTTTCTTACATTCACCACCTGGGGAAGGCCTGTCAGGAAGTCCAGGACCCACAGGGCGGGGTTGCACAGGGCGGGGTTGAGACCCAGGGCCTCAGGCTTAATGAAGAGCATTGAGGGTACGATGGTGTTGAATGTTGAGCTATAGTCAATGAACAACATTCTTACATAGGTACTGTATTCCTTTTGTCCAGATGGGATAGTGCGGTGTGCAGTGTGATGACAATTGCATCGTCTGTGGACCTATTGGGGCGGTAAGCAAATTGAGGTGAGTCTAGGGTGACAGGTAAGGTGGAGGTGATATGATCCTTGACTAGTCTCTAAAGCACTTCATGATGACAGAAGTGAGTGCTACGGGGCACTCACTTCTATTTAATGTGCAACCAGAGGGGGGGGGGGACAATTCTAGACCACCTTTACTCCACACACAGATAACCGTACAAAACTCTCCCTCACCCTGCATTTGGCAAATCAAACCATAACTCTATCCTAATTCCTGCTTAAAATAAGTGATACATCGATATTACATTTTTGACCAATACCTATATCCAATATTTTCCTTGCCAAAAAAACGATACCGATAACCAATATTAAAAAATGTTGTGGCCTTTTAATCATTCTAGTACAGTTAAATAGTTAATACACACACATGGACGCAGCGGTCTAAGGCACTGCATCTCAGTGCAAGAGGCGTCACTACAGTCCAGGGTTCAAATCCAGGCTGTATCACATCCAGACTTGTTTGGGAGTCCCATAGGGCGGCACACAATTGGCCCAGCATCGTCCTGGTTTGGCCGGGGTAGGCCGTCATTGTAAATAATAATTTGTTATTAATTGACTTGCCTAATTAAATAAAGGTTACACACACCACACTGACAAAAAATGTTATTTTGTTGCCATTTACGTGTGTCCCATTACCAGCAAAAAATAATCCAAACCTATTTCTTTCACTTACTTGCTGTGCTGTTTCATTGTTTATTTGTTCAGTCATTTAATTCTCAATCAGAATTTCATCATACATGTCAAGCAGTGAAGTTTCAGCTGTCTTTCCTTGGCCTCTCTTCCTCAGTGCGCACTGTCACTGTGTTCGTTTCCATCTTGTCCAGCTGTAACATTTCACGTAAACCCGGTTTCTCGTCTGCATTGAAGTAGTGGTCCTTGTACATAGCATCGAGCATGGTAGCAACACAGTAAAAAGAGAATGACACCAAATCGCTTGTTCACAGCCTGCGTCGGTAGTTTTGTTGAGTAGGTGTTTCAATGCCATGTGACAGAGCGTATCACGTCTGTTGCAGGTGCAATTGAGGAGCTTTGCAGGTGTTCGGACAGAGCAAGCTATTGTGTTCATGTTTCCAAGTTTCAAACATGTTCTCAAATGCCATTGAAATGGCAGCAGCGGTATGACAAACAGCACATTCATGAGCATAAAATACAACTTTCCTCAGTACAAAATCCTTGACGACACACACAACTCAAAGGCAATGAATACCATTATCTTGGCGTTAATGTATTTTGCCTTTGAGTTGTCTTGCTGAAATGTTCTTACTCTTTCAAATGACTGCTCGACTTGATGACTGCTCAATCCACACAGTAGACATTGTGGGCTAGGTTAGGAATGCTGTGTTGCATGTGTAGCGCTAAATTTTACGTGGTGTCATTACTTAATGTACCTACATTATATAGGTATGCACGTCAGCTTTGACATCCGTTTTGCATATCGGCATTAAACTAGACATTTTAGCTAATATCGGCTGATTCCGATATGTTCACCGATATATCGTGCATCCCTATTTACGTGCAAAAACTAAAGCAGAAAGTACCCGTGACTCGCTCAATAAGGAAGTGGTCAGATGATGCAGATGCTAAGCTACATTACTGTTTTGCTAGCACAGACTGGAATATGTTCCGGGATTCTTTCGATGGCATTGAGGAGTACAACAAATCGTCACTGACTTCATCAATAAGTGCATCAATGTCATCATCCCCACAGAGACCGTACGTACATACCCCAACCAGAAGCCATAGATTACAGGCAACATCGCACTGGGCTAATGGGTAGAGCTGCCGCTTTCAAGGAGCAGGGCTCTAACCCAGACGCTTATAAGAAATCCCACTATGCCCTCCGACGAACCATCAAACAGGCAAAGCGTCAATAGAGAACTAAGATGGAATCGTACGCTCGTCGGATGTGGCAGGGCTTGCAAACTATTATGGACTACAAAGGGAAGCACATCCGCGAGCTGCCCAGTGACACAAGCTCACCAGATGAGCTAAATAACTTATATGCTCGCTTCAAGGCAAATAACACTGAAACATGCATGAGAGCATCAGCTGTTCGAGATGACTGTGTGATCACGCTCTCCGTAGCCATTGTGAGTAAGACCTTTAAACAGGTCAACATTCACAAGGCCGCAGGGCCAGATGGATTACCAGGACGTGTACCCCGAGCATTCGCTGACCAACTGGAAAGTGTCTTCACTGACATTTTCAACCTCTCCCTGTCTGAGTCTGTAATACCAACATGTTTAAAGCAGACCACCATAGTCCCTGTGCCCAAGAACACCAAGGTAACCTGCCTAAATGACTACCGACTCACTCACGTCTGTAGCCATGAAGTGCTTTGAAAGGCTGGTCATGGCTCACAACACCACTACCCAAAAAACCATAGACCAGCTCCAATTCACATACTGCCTCAAAAGAACCACAGATGATGCAATCTCTATTGCAGTACACACTGCCCTTTCCCTCCTGGACAAAAGGAACACCTAAGTGAGAATGCTATTCACTGACTACAGCTCATCATTCAACACCATAGTGCGCTCAAAGCTCATCACTAAGCTAAGGACACTGGGATTAAACACCTCCCTCTACAACTGGATCCTGGACTTCCTGACGGGTCACCCCCAGGTGGAAAGGGTAGGTAACAACACATCTGCCACGCTGATTCTCAACGCAGGGGCCCCTCAGGGGTGTGTGCTTAGTCCACTTCTGTACTCCCTGTTCACCCATGACTGCAAGGCCAAGCACGACTCCATCTCCATCATTAAGTTTTCCAACGACACAACAGTGATCACCGACAACGATGAGATAGCCTATAGGGAGGAGGTCAGAGACCTGGCAGTGTGATGCCAGGATAACAACCTCTCCCTGAACCTGATTAAGACAAAGGAGATGATTGTGGACTACAGAAAAAGGAGGACCAAGCACGCCCCCATTCTTATCGATGGGGCAGTAGTGGAGCAGGTTGAGAGCTTCAAGTTCCTTGTTGTCCATATCACCAACAAACTATCATGGACCAAACACACCTAGACAGTCGTGAAGAGAGTGCGACAATGCATATTCTCCCTCAGGAGACTGAAAAGATTTGGTATCCTCAAAAAGTTCTACAGCTGCATCATCGAGAGCTGGTTGCTTCACCGCCTGGTGTGGCAACTGCTTGGGCTCCGACCGCAAGGTACTACAGAGGGTAGTGCGTACGGCCCAATATATCACTGGGGCCAAGCTTCCTGCCATCCAGGACCTCTATATCAGGTGGTATTTTAATGTATTTTTTACTTCAGTTTATTGGGGTAAATACTTTAACACTTTTTTCCTTAAAACTGCATTGCTGGTTAAAGGCTTGTAAGTAAGCATTTCACTACAACACCTGTTGTATTCAGCGCATGTGACAAATAACATTTGATTTGATATGGTGGCTCCATTTCTTAATATTTTACAAAGAGGCAGATTGTACTATTCTAATCCGATTCTTATCAATATGTATACAAAGATGTCTGATTATCTAATGCTATATACAGTAGAAGTCTCAAACACATCATGTTCCTCTTACCATAGATAGAAATCTCAAGAGGTGCTCCTCGTTCTCAAAGCACTGAGTCGTTTCCATGGTGATAGAGCTGCCCCATGAACTCACGGCTGGGTGAAGAAGACAGGTCAATGGTGCCTGTGGTGTTTCAACAAGCATCCTGCATCAGTCTGACACACCTGTGCTGCTTGGAAGATGAGTAGGTCCCCAATTGGACAATAACTTGAAGAGTGTTCACTTTGCATATAGCTCTCTAATGCTTGACAAAGTACTGCAAAGGCCAATAAAGTGAATTGAACTCCTATATGTAACGTATCAGTGGAAAAATGTAGATGTCATATTTTCAATGCAAACACTGTTGTGTGCAATGGCATGACAGTACGTTGACCTTGGGTGTCTTTCGTGGGCTACCCTTTTCTCTCTAACCTAAAAAAGCTATAATAAAATGGGTGATATATGATACTCATCTCTATTTCTTATGTGTCAGTATGCTGCAGGGAAACCATATTTTTCTCCCTAGCTGAGGTGAGTCCAGCTTGGTCAGGTATGTTTTCACTGCACTCATCTCCCCTGGCATAGAGTTTCCTTTCATTTGACCTCTCAGACTCCTCTTTTAAACTACTGTTGCCATAACAACTGACCCACTGTGATTACTAGGCTTGAGCAAGTCACCCAGCCTGAGAATGAGTGAAACGCAGCATCTTCAAACAGATGTTCCCAGCGAGAGACACACTTAATTTGTATGGCTTTCTCTCTTACGGGGATATTCTGGCTTGAGCCCAAACCAGATGAAGTATCTAAATTGGAATAAGGGATTAGCTCAATGTCTCAGATAGCAATGTGTCCCCAGGTATAGAGATAATGTGGGTGTGATCGATCCTGGCAGTCTTACAAGTCTACACTTATCTAGGTGATGGATTGGCAGCTCTCTGTCTTGAGCTTTCCAAACACCATCACACTGGCCGTGTAAACTGACCTCTGTTTAATCGAGTCAATAGCTGGATAGTTCAACTTAGTTTTCTTTGTGTGTGGTGTGAATAATTTTGACAGTTACTGTGATGCAGGGTCATGTCATATCCTCTGATGTCTCAAATTAATAGGTTCTCTAAATTCAAACCCTTGAAAAATACTTAACTGGAAAACAAAAAAATGTGTTTGAAGCATCATAAACCAACAGTTTACACCTCATTACCCAGTGTCGAAAGATAAAAGTCAGTCAGGAAAATGTTTCGCCAATCTCATTTATGTTCAAACACTCACTAAGCACATGAGTAGGGTTGCAAAGCTAATTTTGGTAATGAACAGAAATCTATGGCAATCTATCGTACCTTTGATCATTGTAACTTTTATAACTGTTAAAACGTGTAATCATATATACACTGCTCAAAAAAATAAAGGGAACACTTAAACAACACAATGTAACTCCAAGTCAATCACACTTCTGTGAAATCAAACTGTCCACTTAGGAAGCAACACTGATTGACAATAAATTTCACATGCTGTTGTGCAAATGGAATAGACAACAGGTGGAAATTATAGGCAATTAGCAAGACACCCCCAATAAAGGAGTGTTTCTGCAGGTGGTGACCACAGACCACTTCTCAGTTCCTATGCTTCTTGGCTGATGTTTTGGTCACGTTTGAATGCTGGCGGTGCTTTCACTCTAGTGGTAGCATGAGACGGAGTCTACAAGCCACACAAGTGGCTCAGGTAGTGCAGCTCATCCAGGGTGGCACATCAATGCGAGCTGTGGCAAGAAGGTTTGCTGTGTCCGTCAGCGTAGTGTCCAGAGCATGGAGGCGCTACCAGGAGACAGGCCAGTACATCAGGAGACGTGGAGGAGGCCGTAGGAGGGCAACAACCCAGCAGCAGGACCGCTACCTCCGCCTTTGTGCAAGGAGGAGCAGGAGGAGCACTGCCAAAGCCCTGCAAAATGACCTCCAGCAGGCCACAAATGTGCATGTGTCTGCTAAAACGGTCAGAAACAGACTCCATGAGGGTGGTATGAGGGCCCGATGTCCACAGGTGGGGGTTGTGCTTACAGCCCAACACCGTGCAGGACGTTTGGCATTTGCCAGAGAACACCAAGATTGGCAAATTCGCCACTGGCGCCCTGTGCTCTTTACAGATGAAAGCAGTTTCACACTGAGCACATGTGACAGACGTGACAGAGTCTGGAGACGCCGTGGAGAACGTTCTGCTGCCTGCAACATCCTCCAGCATGACCGGTTTGGCGGTGGGTCAGTCATGGTGTGGGGTGGCATTTCTTTGGGGTGCCGCACAGCCCTCCATGTGCTCGCCAGAGGTAGCCTGACTGCCATTAGGTACCGAGATGAGATCCTCAGACCCCTTGTGAGACCATATGCTGGTGCGGTTGGCCCTGGGTTCCTCCTAATGCAAGACAATGCTAGACCATGTGGCTGGAGTGTGTCAGCAGTTCCTGCAAGAGGAAGAAATTGATGCTATGGACTGGCCCGCCTGTTCCCCAGACCTGAATCCAATTGAGCACATCTGGGACATCATGTCTTGCTCTATCCACCAACGCCACGTTGCACCACAGACTGTCCAGGAGTTGGCGGATGCTTTAGTCCAGGTCTGGGAGGAGATCCCTCAGGAGACCATTTGCCACCTCATCAGGAGCATGCCCAGGCGTTGTAGGGAGGTCATACAGGCACGTGGAGGCCACACACACTACTGAGCCTCATTTTGACTTGTTTTAAGGACATTACATCAAAGTTGGATCAGCCTGTAGTGTGGTTTTCCACTTTAATTTTGAGTGTGACTCCAAATCCAGACCTCCATGGGTTGATAAATTTGATTTCCATTGATAATTTGTGTGATTTTGTTGTCAGCACATTCAACTATGTAAAGAAAAAAGTATCGTCTGAGACCAGCCAATCGGACAGCTGATGAAACTACGCGTTTGCACAACTGAAGAATTTCTGCGAATAAGCTCATCTGCATGCTCGTCATTCCCACTAGGGTCTTGACCTGACTGCAGGTCGGCGTCTTAACCAGCTTCAGTCGGCAAATGCTCACCTTCGATGGCCACTGGCAAGCTGGAGAAGTGTGCTCTTCACAGATGAATCCCCGTTTCAACTGTCCAATGGCAAATGGCAGACAGTGTGTATGGCGTTGTGTGGGCGGGCGGTTTGCTGATGTCAACATTGTGAACAGAGTACCCCATGGTAGCGGTGGGGTTATGGCATGGGCAGGAATAAGCTACAGACAACGAATACAATTGCATTGTATCAATGGCAATTTGTATGCACAGAGATACCGTGATGAGAAGCTGAGGCCCATTGTCGTACCATTCATCCACCGCCATCACCTCATGTTTCAGCATGATAATGCACGGGCACCATGTCACAAGGATCTGTACAGAATTCCTGGAAGCTTTAAATGTCCCAGTTCTTCCATGGCCTGAATACTCAGACATGTCACCCATTGAATATGTTTGGGATGCTCTTGATCAATATGTAAGTCAGCGTGTTCCAGTTCACGCCAATATCTATTAACTTCAGATAACAATTGAAGAGGAGTGGGACAACATTCCAAAGGCCACAATCAACAGCCTGATCAATTCTGTGTGGTAGATGTGTCGCGCCGCATGAAGAAAATGTGACCAAGTCATGTGAAATCCAGAGATTAGGGATTTCCTTATATGAACTGTAAATCAGTCAAATCTTTGAAATTGTTGCATGTTGCACTTATATTTTTGTTCAGTGTATTTTACATGTGATAAGGCCAAAGAGAGGTGGGAGATAATTAGACACCTGTGATAATCTGAAGTACCCAAAAAGGGCCACTAGATGTCTTGTGATGGATTACGTAAAATACTTGAAAGATACCAAAATTCTGGTAGTTTACTGGTAATCTTTGAATGTTTCCAGTAACATACCCTCCCTTTGCAAAATTGCAACCCTATTCATGCGCTATTACATAATAAGGCAGGAGTTCCATGATATTCTGATGAATGTTAATTCAATTCCACGCTCTCACAACATGATGAATTTCAAAAGCAGCCATTTTGACTTGTCGACCAATGCCACATACTGCACATTGTCATCTTATTAGATGTTTGCCACTGCAGCAAGCAGATGGGTATGCTGGATGACTCTATGCATGTGGTCAGGACTCTGTTTCAAAGGATTGCATCAAACACTTTTTACATCAATACTTCATTGTAGATCATGCCTCACCAAACACGCCATTGAAATGGCCAACCAAGACAACGGCGGTGCTGGCCGTGGTTGTCTCTCTGGATAATGCATTAAAAATGGTTAAAGCCATCATTTTGATCTCATGGATGTTCGGTCCTTATATTTCTCAAGCCCCGTCCCTCATCGGTTTACCAAAACAAGAAGCAATGACAGCTTGGTTATTGTTTGAAATGCGGATCGGCCCTTTGATCTCAAAATCGAGCTCATCTATACCACCCTTGGGCTAACCATTTTGCTGCATAACGTGTTAAAATTATATACAGTGGATAAGAGGAGTGACTATAATGTTCAAAAATGGATTGCTTGCTGTAATCATGACTTATTTCACCATATCTTTGTCCTAAATTACCCACTTGCATTTATGTTTGCAATTTTATCCTGTTAAAATAGAGACTGTAAAATAGCAGTTACTGTTTTAATGCACTGACACAAAGGCTGAGTGAAAGCAGTGGAAGCTATCACCACGCTTTTCCTATTAAAAAGTAGTGCCTGTTTACGTAACCTCCACATTTGGATTGATTGTGTTTCTAGCTTCCCAGGGGTTCCTGCATGCTAATTGTCATGTTGAGAGGGTTACAAAATCCACCATTTCCCCTAGTCATGGTTCCCTCCCCTCTACAATGTGGGCACCCATAGCAACAGTCCAAAGAGGGCAGTGACAGGTCAAGAGAGCCCTCTACAGGCAAAAAGGAGAAGAAGCACATGTTTCTGAGTAAAATCTACATCTGAAAGAGCTCCAGCCTTTATGAACAGACCCAGAATCTTAACTCCTGATAGGCTAATACTGTAGAGACATGCATTGTCAAACTGAAATGGTTAATATGGGAAAGCCATACCTTTGCTAGGTATGTATTTGATCGTATGGTTGTACATAAGTTAATTGAGCTATTTGGACATTTTAAAGACTGTCTCTTCCATACATGTAGAATGTGTATATTTAATTAAAATGAACAAAAAGTGTGTTTAGGAGGTGATATAAGTAATAACATGTATACTCCATTTATAATCCATGAAAATACTTTCTTCAAAATATTTAGATAAAAGTGTGGGTTTATGGAGCAAGTTAATCTATTGGCGAATAAATGTATTTGTTGCTTCAATGGTCCCCCAGAGAGATTTCCAATTGAAGTTTATATAGACCCGTGCAGATGTAGAATCACACATTATAAACAGTATTGACATTGTCACAATACACAACAACTCCACGACCATTTGCTGAATCACATTGGGTCTGAGATCTGGTTGGTATGTGGAAAAATGTCCACCTATACTGTAAGCTATGGGTGACTCGTTTACAATGGAACTCATAATGCACACAATAAATAAATAAAAATGCTAAACATGGCGAGAAGTCAAAGAGCCACTAACACACCTTTAAAGATGGATGAATTTATACATATCATGCATTAAAAACCTAAATCATTTTCTTTGCATATTTATTTTCTCATTCATTGTTTAAAAAAAAAAATCTATTTACCAGTGTGATGGCATTGGTGAGACGGCATATCTCTGAGGAATTGTGCTAGGGGCCACACTGCTCATTAGCAATCCTCCTATCTGATTCCCAGGCACTTTTCTTTGCCCTGCAAAGTGCCAGTAATGGAATTTAAATGAGTTTCCCAGCTGAATTAATTTACCAGCGATGAATGCACACTTCTGAAGGCAGCATTTGCAGCCGGAGGTTGGGAACTAGGGTTGCCAAGGGAGTGTATTTTACTTTAGAAGTTTACCAGAACTTCCAGAATGTTGGTATCTTTCAAGGATTTTATGTAATCTATCAAACTACATCTAGTGGCACTTTTAGGTACTTCAGATTATCACAGGCGTCTGTGCCCTCTAACTGACCTTATCATATGTCAAAATATATTAAATAATGAAATAAGATGATATACATAAAACAGAATGACAAACATTATCCTAAATATAAACCATCAACCTACTGAATACCATTGGTGTTTAATATGAGGGTTTCAGTATGAAAAATCCTATAAATCTATACACTTATTTTACTGATGTCAATATGTATTTGTTGTCCATGTTTGCCATCAAACTGGTTGCACTTGTTAAAAAAGTAAATAGCTGGACGAGGTGCAGGGGTAACTAGAAACTACCTACTAGGAACTCATGGACAATAGGGACACAGATACACAACATTAATACTATATATATGAATGCATGTTCTAAAGGTTTTTCAAGTATAAATTACCAAAGTTACAATAGATTGTCATAGATTGTCTGTTAATAATCAAAATGACTGAAGACATGACACAACATGTGAACAAGTGCATGCGGAGGAGGGCAATTAAATTGGGCAGCTCAAGGAGCGATGTCAAGTTTTTAATCTCACAGATGTCACCAGAAACCAGCTTATCAAATTGGTCACAGGCAGTGGCATGCTGCATAAATTACCTATGCCTACTGTCATATGTTAAAGTTTTAGATAACGTTTTATGCAATGCATGATAAGTGTGAGCATATGTATGTGTGTATGCTAAATATACACTCAGTGACCAGTTCATTAGGTATACACATCCAGGACAAGGTCGGACCCCTCTTTGCCTCCAGAACAGCCCGATTTCTTTAGGGCATGGAAACGTAGCTCAATTGGTATCAAGGAACCTAACATGTGCCAAGAAAACGTTCCGCCAGCAACCTGTACCGTTGGTACCCGGCAGGAGTGGGCCATGGACTCATGCTGCTTACGCCAAATCCTGACTCTGCCATCAGCATGACACAACAGAAACCACAATTGGCCACTGAGTGTACAGTACATAGGACATACAGACCTGTGTGTGTCTCTCCTCACATGGAATGTGACGGTGTTGCATGGATCACACTGCACATTCTATATTTCACTCAGTGTCCAGTGGGCCTCCATAGTGGTCTACAGACGACAGACATACTGAATTCTGTATCATGATGGAGTTGCGAGTCTATGGATTGGGCTACATGGATCGTGTTCTAGCTGTCATTGGGAAAACACACAGAAAGAGATATTTCCTGTAATAGGTGGGATTGGTATGGGTGAACTCTCACTCGGGAAGCCAACGTCCATTAGACCAAGAGGGAACCCCCGTGGGCCGAGCGTGACAACTGGTCTCTGGCGGGGCTATCAATCACAACAATTCCATACATGGTTGACAAGGACAGTGTGCAAATGTCAAAGCTACTTGAAGCTTTGCCAGAGAGTGGATATAATAAGGAAGGATATGAGAATCAGCGAGAGACGAGCAAAGACCAGTCGAAATTCAAGCGTTCGTGAAGCACTCCTGTCCCATGTCTCAAGGCCAAAAATCATATAGATGTATGGTTAATGTTGTGAATATTAATGAATGGGGATGGAGTCATTCATTTATCTATTATAAACTCACACATATTACAATTTCCATTGTTAGAATTAAACACAGCAAATATTGCTTTCTGGGCCATGGCCGTTAGGTATGTAAGTAGGACTCAAAGTCATCTGGCAAAATACACACAATTCTGACTTTCATTCACATATGATCTGATAATGTGTCAGGTATATACGTGAGGTAGGGTAAACAACACTAGTGTTATTGGTTTCTACAGAGGGCCAGTCTGTATGCTGACTTCAATGTGGTCAGACCCACACAGACACACGGGTAAGACTGGGTTTTACTTTCTTTTGAGAGGGAAATGTCGAATCCAATGTTAATAATTAGATATGGAGGTAATGTTCTGTTAAAACTAGCTGATAGGTTACACTCCAAAGAAAAGTCATTGGAAAGGGCTGTCTGGTATTATTCATTAACCAAATGTTGATACTTTATTTGTACTTTTGTTCGGGTCTCTAAGGAAAAAAAGAACAAGCAGGTGAATGTGTGTGAGGTTATGTTTTCATTTTCTTTGCAGTAGAAATCTGTCGTGATAGAACTAGTAGCTGAAATCGATGGTGAACCGTCAACACATATTTGAGGCAATTACTTTTGTGCAAACACATGCTCGAAGTCATCGATACAACCAGGTCACAATTTATGGAGCAGCCAAGTTCTGCAGCTTCCTGACATGATTGAATATAACTTTGGGCTTACCCTTCATTGAACTGCAGTACAACATAAAACATTTATTGAAAAGCTGTCTTAATGTTTATGATTATGTTAATTCCGCTCATTATATTTTGGTAATTTACTCTGTATGACTTTGGCCAGTGTCGGAAAGTGCTGCATTTTAGCCCTTACACATTATCGTTGAATAACTAATGGATGGCCATGAATTGTTATAATCTCCACCCGGCACAGCCAGAAGAGGACTGGCCATCCCTCATAGCAGGTTCCTCTAGGTTTCTTCCTAGGTTTTGGCCTTTCTGGGGAGTTTTTCCTAGCCACCATGCTTCTACACCTGCATTGCTTGCTGTTTGGGGTTTTAGGCTGGGTTTCTGTACAGCACTTTGATATATCAGCTGATGTAGGAAGGGCTATATAAATAAATTTGATTTGAAAAATACATTTGATTTGAAACACCTTTCAAGCAACATCGATACATACTACAATATATATTTTTTTAAATGACTCAATTCTTGGAGAAAACAAAATTCTGCCAGCATTTGATTGACATTGTAGAATAACAACTAATCCTTACTCACTGGTAATTGGAGTTTATATCAGTTGCAGTGATCGCGAATCGAAACTGTTCCATCTTATACCGTATGAATGTTATAACCGGTTTTATTCCCTCGGTATGGACAATGTATTGGAACGATAGACAAATGGACGGAGAAGATAAGTGGAAAGTTAGTATCTGACGTGTTTAGTGACACAGATAATATCATCTTTTATTGGATTGCCATGTCTACCTCTACACTGGTTAATAAACAAGAAGGTTACCTTGTTGGATGATGTCTAGGCATATGGCCTGTCCAGAGCATGTATCAAGGTGCCACCTCCGGCCACTGTAAGTCTGTTCTCCCAGCGCCTCAGCCGCACTGAAACTCTACTGAAGAAGAGCAAGAGTAGGTTTCAACCCTTAGGTTGACTTCACGTGACCTTGTTTTTTTGGGGTGTTTTGTTCTGACAATCAAATGATGTTACTCTTTCCACATTCACAGTTTACATGAACACAGAGGCAGAGTGGAGGGAACAGAAGCCCGAGTTGAAGCTCCCTCCTCCAGTGTGGATTAGCTACTTGGCCCTCCTCGCCATCATCTTATTCCGTCCCGTGTGGAGGGAGGGTGAGGCCGACTTTCGTGCGCTTCAGGGCCTGGAATTTGCAGGCGGTGATAAACTCTGGACTGGGTTGGTGATCTGCCACTTCAAGGCCATCCAGGATGACTTTTGGAAACGTCCCCTGGGCCTCTATAGAGCCACCCAGCATCCCTACCCAAAGAAAGGCATGAGCGAAGGTGATAAGGTCAATTGGAAAGCCATAAAGCTGCTCTGCCTCCCCGTCAGGGTTGTAGTCCTTGCCACTGTATTGTTTTGCATTGGAGAATGCATCATGCTGGAATCGATGGCCATATAGCAACACTGGGGGCTTTCCGCAGTCTTCGTCCTGAGGACTATTCGGCGGACATCCAAGCACCTGTTCTACACCATGGGCAGCAGTATCCAGCACCAGATGAACAGCTCGGCCGTCAGCGACCAGATGGGCTTCATGAACAAGGTGAGGAAGGAGGTGGGTGTTATGGTGGATTTCATCCACTTCATGGAGGTGTTCGAGGGGAGGAGGATCCGTGTAGTGCTGGAGATCACCCACCTGGACCGCTGTGGCCCAGACGGGGTGATCCGCACCCTGGAGGCTACGAACGTTCTGCTGGCAGGGGAGAATGTCCTGTTCGTGTCCATCCTAGCTGTGGACCCCTGACTGGTGGTGGGCTGATATCCAGTCGGTACAATTATTATAAAATGTTTTTGTATTTTACTCCCTTTTTCTCTCAATTTCAATTACAATCTTGTATCGTCGCTGCAACTCCCCAACGGGCTCGGGAGATGCGAAGATCGAGTCATGCATCCTCCAAAACATGACACGCCAAACCGCACTCCTTAACACCTGCCAGCTTAACCCAGAAGCCAGCTGCGTCGATGTGTCGGAGGAAACACCGTTCAACTGATGACCGAAGTCAGCCTGCAGGAGTTGCTAGAGCGCAATGAGCCAAGTAAAGCCCCACCGGCCAGATCCTCCACTAACCCGGACGACGCTGGGCCAATTGTGCGTCACCCTATGGGACTCCCAGTCACGGCCGGTTGTGACACAGCCTGGGATCGAACCCGGGTCTGTAGTACTGAGATGCAGTGCCATAGAACACTGTGCCACTCGAGAGGCCGCATACGACTTTCTAAACAGGATGGTCACCCTGCCTTTCTCAGTGCCTGAGATGTTCCCTGACTCCAAATGCAGAGCTTTTAAAACCTTCACTGACAGCCATCTAGAGTCTGACTGGTGGAAAGTTATTAAGAGAGGAAAACACAGGGCTGGGAAGTTCTCTGCATTTGAAAAAGGCAGGCTTGATGACAACGTGGACCCTTTCCAGTGAACGGCACAAAGCGAGACAGAGACACTAGAAAAAGGCGTCCGTTGGGAGATCTGTGCCAAGAGAGTCAAGGCGCTAACAAATGAGGCATGACACGGCATATATACCAAATGCAACCCTCTTCATGTTTATCTTATGGCAAACCATGTGCATATGAAAAGGATAATAAACTCTGCAGGGGTGACAGTCATCGTCATGGATGCAATGAATTACGGGGGCCTCTCCAAAGCTAAAGACCTTGCTGCCTGGGTGGTGATGGCCAACCTTTGGCCCTGCCATCTGAGCTGGATCCTGCAATGCTCAGAGGACCACCAGCAGAGGGCTGACACTGATGGCGCTGATGGGGATATCATCCAGGCCAAGACCTTATGGGAGGTGTTCAGTGAGACCAGTCTGGAGCCCCACATGCTCAGAGATCATCTGGAGACTGAAAGGTTCCTTAAGGTAGACTTCCAGTGTTGATCAGTTCAGACTGTGTACAGTCAACCTGGACCAATCCATTAAAGTAAAACTGGCTTGGGTTAGAGCAGGAACCAGCCTGAGAGACAGGGCCAAGTCAGAGCCATCTGCGGATTGGAACAGTAATCAGTATGCGTAGAGGACATCTGCAAAGAGTTACGTTAAAAATAAGAATCTTTATGCTGTTAGAATTATTAAGCTAGTATATCATGGAGGTCAGTATACAGTTTCATGCATAGATCATTATTATGGCATTTACATAACTCATTTAGCCAAGTCCATCAGTGTATCAAATGAATTTTGAATCAGACAGATCAGTCACAACAGAACCCAATGCACCCGTAAAATAATTGTTTGA
Source organism: Oncorhynchus kisutch (assembly GCF_002021735.2). Lineage (NCBI taxonomy): Eukaryota > Metazoa > Chordata > Actinopteri > Salmoniformes > Salmonidae > Oncorhynchus > Oncorhynchus kisutch. Next base: position 52,571,873 of record NC_034188.2, on the reverse strand, counting down.
CAGTTTCCCTCAGTCTGCTGCTATTGTGTACTTGTTAACATGCAAAAATGGCAAGTCAGTGACCTTGAAATGTTCTGTTTCAGGAGCGATGTGTGCTAATAGCGCTCAGCTCACAAGCGTGGCATTCATAGCAGCAGACTGCATACGGTACAGTCCCTTGCGAGCAATCACAAATGGTGTAACTTCCCACACGCCATAACCTTTCCCATTAACCCCCGGTGCCCATTAGAATGACGACCAACCATGTCCAATGGCACCATTCAAAATACACTCACCTGCCAGTTTATTAGGTACATCGTTCCTACAGACAGTGAGTCATGTCGCCGTGGCTTGCTATATAAAGCAGGCTAACAGGCATTCAGATACTGTTAGAAAGGCCTAAACAGCTTTGAGCGTGGTATGATCGTCGATGCCAAGCGCACCGGATCCAGTATCTCAGAAACGGACGCCCTACTGGGCTTTTTACACACGACAATGTCTAGGGTTTACCGATAATGGACCGACAACAGAAAAAATAACAGTGGCAGTCCTGTGGGCGAAACAGCTCGTTGAAGAGAGAGGTTGAAGGAGAACGGCAAGAATCGTGCAAGCAAACTGGCGGGCCACAGACAAATAACGGCGAAGTATAACAGTGGGATGCAGAACGAAATCTCGGGAACGCACAACTCGCCGTTCCTTGTCACGGAGGGGCTACTGCAACAGATGACCACACCGGTTGCCACTCCTATCAGCTGAGAACAAGAAGCGGCTCCAGTGGGCACGTGATCACCAACACTGGGCAAATTGAGGAGTGGAAAAACGTTGTCTGGGACATGACAGCGAGTTCAGAATACTTGAGTGGCCTGCGCAGTGGGCAGACTTCAACCCAATAGAGCTGGATAGGCTGTTTGCAGAATGAATGTACCGCCATCCAATCTGCAGAAACTGCGTGATGACATCACGTCAGCATGGACCAACATCCCGGTGGAACATTTCAGCTAAAAACAAGAAGTAACTCCAGTGGGGACGTGATCACCAACACTGGACAATTGAGGAGTGGAAAAACATTGCCTGGACCAACAAATCCCAGGTCCTGTTACGTCATGCTGATGGCAGTCATGATTTGATATTAGCAGCATGAGTCCATGACCCCATCCTGCCTGGTGTCAACGCTACAGGCTGGTGGCGTAATGGTGTGGGAAACGTTTTTATGGCACAAATTTGGTCCCTTGATACCAACTGAGCAACATTTCCATTGCCCGAAAACGTCTGTCTGTTCTTGAGGCAAAGCAGGGTCCGACCCGGTACTAGATTGGTGTACCTAATAAACTGGCCAGTGAGTGTCTATGTCACACAATGTCATGTCTGTATTGTTCTCTAGATGGAAAAGTTGATCTTGCCAATGAAATACCAACAGCTGCTGACAGGGAGTCAACTTGATGGAGCATCTCTAGTTGATTGGAGCAGCAGTGAGATCTAGCTAGCTACGTTTGCTCTGACTACCCAGCTAACTAGCGATTACCATTAGTGGCAAACACGATTTAGCTTAACTTGCTAAGAAAATACTAACTAGCTGTTTGTAGATGTAAGAAACACAAACTAATATTGTAATTACAGAACGCATGTGGATTTATATTTAAGATCAAAGTGGAAACAACATCATTGTCATCAACATTGTTGCATGTGCTGCATTGACCATGCAGACTGAACGAAAGTGTCGCGTGGTCAAGCAAAAATAAATGCGCTCCTTGAGTGACAGGTGGTGGGACTAGGTCTGTGTGGAAAGCGGCGTGGAAAGAGAGAGAGCGGAGGGATGACTCAAGTAGCGGAGTAAACTATAAAAATGGACGTTACACACAGCATATTACATTTAACAAACCAAACATTTAAAATACCGTTATAGAAGGTAAAGTAAAAACCCAAACCGGTATATAGTAAAATACGGTATACCGCCCAGCCCTAGTGAGATCAGACATGCCCTTCAGATGACCTTGGGAGAATGGATCACTTTCAGTTCGCACTTCCTGGGTGCCATGCCAAATGCTCAGTCTCACCCGACATGTCAGTGACTGCAAAAATAATGGTTAATCAAACCCCCCGGAATCCCATTGGATAAAAAAATTATCTTCAATTTTGTAACACTTTTTATATCTTTGGAAGGATTGCACTGTATCTTAAATTGTTTTAACTGTTCCTTCAAATGTAAAAGTAGAGGCCTAATTGCAGTTCAATGACTGAAATGTGAATACAGCAACGCACAATGATAACAACCTAGAATTCAATGTTGTCATTGTTTTGTTAGCAAATGGGGATTCTGCAGTTTCTTCAAATCTAGGCCTACGCAAAAAATGACCACAGCGGTCGCATCCCTTGCAGTGCCTTGCTGACACCACAAGAGTGGGCTGTGCACTAGGACTACACAAGGTTTGGTGCATTGGAAAATACAGAGATTGACATTTTTATTTATTTATTTATTTTACCTTTATTTAACTAGGCAAGTCAGTTAAGAACAAATTCAGATTTTCAATGACGGCCTAGGAACAGTGGGTTAACTGCCTGTTCAGGGGCAGAACGACAGATTTGTACCTTGTCAGCTCGGGGGGTTTGAACCTTCTCATGTGCTTGTGAACAGCTAAATACTTGAACGTATGATTGAGAGCAATAAGCTATCCTTTATGGCCAACTACAATGAATAAGCTATCTGAATAACATGGAGCAGTAATAGTATAATGGCATGCATAATTTATTCACCTAATGCAAGTGCCTTTTACAAATAACAATACTCCCAAGTCCATTGTTTAGCCTACATAATACATATGAAAAAATGAATGGGGCACATCACTGTCTGAGAATAGGGGTAGTGGGAGAGGAGGGGATGGTAATATCGGGGAGTAGATAACAGCTGGTGATAATGTCTATTTCCTCTGAGACGGACTTGAGGTCATCCAGAATGAGTCGGATGCTGTGGGAGGCGTTGATGATGCCGTTCTGGGAGCTGTTTAGGTGGGTTGTGGCCATGCGTATCTCCTTTGTGGCATTACCATACACCTGTTTGATGGTCTGGGGCACATCCGTGCACAGACGTGTATTGCTCTCCTGTAATTTCAGCTGGAGTAAAGTGTTGTAGTAGAGCCCATTGTGTTCAGGCCTAGACACAACAAACTCCTCTACCGCGGACGGAATGTCAGGGTTATCTCTGATCACAAGCAGGGGAGTTAAGTCCTTGCGTAATATTTGTGGGTTTTCAGAGCTTGCAGGAATGACACATTTACGTACTCTCTCAACCTCCCCCCCGCTGTCAGTCTCAGATGCTTCCCCTGGTACCTTTTGCCCTCCGGCTGTTGAATGTGGAGAGAGGGAGGTGATGTATACCTCATCATCTGAGTCGGTCTCTGACGCCTCACCTTGCACCACTATCTGGTATTTGTCACTTGCCATTACACCACACCACCTAAATACACAAGATAATTGTGAAGGCCTACAGTAGAAAATATAATATTTTATGGAGAGGCACAGTTTAATGGAACAGTGAAGCATGTTCTGATGGTATGCATTGTTTAATGGAACTGTTGCAGAATCAGATGATGCCTGGGTGCCCATCGGAATGTGCCTCCTTCCCAAATTTGGTCACTAGCCCAAATATTTTTTTTGTGCGAGATGATAACCATCGAAAGGCGCCCCCCGTTTAATCATGTTATGAAATGTAAGTATTTGGCTTGTTATGTTAATCAATCTACGTTAAATCAATTCACCAATGCCAATATAGATTGCTAGCCTGCTATTATTCGAAAAATGTATGTAAAACAAATGATCATACCTCCGGTCCTGCAAAAAAGAATCACATGAGCACCCGGAAGTCGGTCAAAAACACTCCCTCACTAGGGTTGACACAAACTAAGTACTGCACATATTCGCTAATCAGTACACCTAGATGTCTGTTAAATCCGACTAAATGAACATTGAGATTATGTGTAGATCTGAGTATCTGCGCAGATCCTCACAAAGTCTAACCCTCGTGAGTATGCAGTACGATTCTTGACCAATCAGAGTAGACACCGAACGACATGTGACATATGGAACGTCAACCATATGCAGTCATTGGCCGTGTTCGAGAACATCAAAATCGTAATGTATCATGGGAAATGGTGAATGACTGATTGATCTACAAACAACAATGAGTCGTTATTTATGACGGACGGTGATTTGTAGATCAATCAGTCGGCAGTCTCCTCCACTGTCGGCTGCAATGTCGAACAAGACTATTGATGTAAAAAAAAAAACATATGATCGTGCGACGCAAGCAAGCTTCCTAGACGCAGCGTAAAATATTTTGTGATGAAGGTATGAAGTGCCATCTGTAGTAGTTACAGTAAGCGCTATTTTATGGTTATTAAATTATAATAATAGTTTGTGCATGAAAAAAATGTTGACCGATGCACTAAGACATCGCCGCAGTGTTCTGTAAGAAATTACATTCTTCATCGTCAGCATTCGCCGTCACGGCCACTGCAACACAGCTACGGTCACTTTCCTGCAGCCAGTACAAGCTCGTTAAGTTAGGTTGTCAGTGGTCAGACTGTTGATGACTAGTTATGAGTGTCTGACTGTATGGTGTGTGATGTAACGTTAGTTGTCTGTAATTTCCATGATCAGTTTTATTTTAAGTACTTCCCTGTACCAAAAGGGAAAGGCTATTGCATATGTATTTTTTTGTCGCTGTAGAAAGCGTTATGTTCTTGTATGTGTGCATAAATTCACATCGCACACAAACTAACGTTACTCCGCTCATCATGTCTCATCTGAGTGGAATTTACGTGGGAAAGTCGTGATTTGCTGTTGGGTGAACTTCAAAGGGACTGGAGAAGAAACTGTCACTGTACTCTTGTGCGAATGTTGTAATGAACATCTCTGGATTGGTTTATTTCACAATCTATTCCTGTCATTTATATCCAGTATCTATTTTGGATGCTGTTGTGACTCATATATTCTCCCATAATGAGGTTTCATATACCTTTGATTTTTTTTTTTAACCCACCATTGTTCCTGTGTTGAATACTAGCTTATTATAATGCAACTTGAATGCTGCTCTTTGATGCATATTGCTACAGCATTTTATTTCAGTAGAAAGTCTAACATTTATTTCAGGCCATTTTATTATAATAATTCGGGCTGTCCCTCAGTCTACCTCTAACATAGAGAAATTATCTTAGCCTACATTATCGTGTGGTACTTCAACCTTTTTCCATGTGTTCTTGTTTACTCCCATCCAGGAGGAGCCCAGGGGCTGCTACCAGAGCAGGTACACCCAGTGAGGGTCGGGAGAGACCATGGACCTGAGTGAGAGGAGACCCAACAAGTGGTGGACAGAGTCGGACACCTTCGCCATGCTGGCCCTCATCGAGCAGCTGGACCTGGTGCATGAGCTGGATAAGAAGCGCCAGCGCAACGACTCGCACTTCCGCCGCCTGCGCTACAGCCTGGCCAAGCGGGACATCCACTTCACTGTCAACCAGATACGCAACCGCTGGAAGAGCCTCAAGCACAAGTACCGCAAGATCAAGATGGCAGGATACCGTAGCGCTGCTGCACGCCTGTCCACCATCGAGTCGTTCCGTTACTTTCGTATGCTGGACCGCATGCTGGCCAGGAGGGCCCGGGTGGGGGCCCCAGTGCAAGGCATTGCAGATGGACACAATATGGTGGTGTTGACCCCTTCAGACCTGGAGGATCATACAGATGGTACTACTTTCTGGCTTTAGGATTATTATACATTTATTATTTCACATTAAATAATTGTAAAGAAGTGTATGCTTTGCGTTGGCCTGCTCTGCTTACCCTTCTTCTCAGGTGATGTTGCTCAGCCCGAATCTGCGGCCCCTTGGCAGGACAGCCTGGCTCCAGCTCTAGAGGGAGAAGCAGACGAGACCAATGCCATCCCAATAGAGGCCAACGCCAGCACTCCGGGCTGGGCCTTGAAGTCAGATGAGATAATGACTTTGGGTCTGTCTGGAGAGTATCTTTACCCTGTGAAGAGAGAGCCACATTCAGTACCCTCTTTACATGATGGTGAGGGAGCTAGGGACTCCACTGGCTGCAGTCCACAAGAACAAACTGGTGAGTGCTTTTATAACTGAGTGGCTACATGACCATCTATATTCTATGTAATTAATGTGTTATTTTTAACTAATATGTAATTCATCTGTTGGAATTTTACTTTGTACTTATCAATTGTTTAAAGCTTTGGATAATAAATATTACAGCGATAACCTAAAACAAATACAAGTTGTCCTGCTGTTCATTTCTCCGCAGGCACTTGTGAGGACACCAGCACCCTGATCCTCCAGCAGCTCACCATCCTGAACCATCAGCTAGGGGAACAACTCGCTGAGCAAAGGGCCTTCCACTGCAGCATGCTGGGTATGATGGACCGACAGATAGAGGTCCTGGAGCAGCTCTCCAACTTCTCCACAGGCCGCCAGGTCAAGGCCGAACCCGATGACAGTAACACTCCTATCAGCCAGCAGGTCCACAACTCCCTGGTGCGCATCTTGAGAGGAGTGGAACAGGTCCAAACCCAAGGACACCAGCAATGCTCATGCAAGGCCTACCCCTCACAGCCTACATCTCCCTCCTGGACAGTCTCTCTGTTGGAGGTCCAGAATGAATCACCCTCCAGGGATGAGAACTCAACTAGTGACACATCCAACCCTCAGCCCTCAGACCATGGGCGTCCTGAACCTCAAGGACCATCCCCCTCAGAGCAGCTTCCCACTTCTCCACAGAAGGGTGTTTTGCTTAACGGACTCTCAAACAAGTTCCAGCACAACTGAGTGCTCTTGAAGCTTCATTCTGACAGAGGAGAGCATACACTCTTAGGAAAAATGGTTCCAAAAGGGTTCTTCAGTTGTCCCCATAGGAGAACCCTTTTAGGATCCAGGTAGAATCGTTTTTGGTTTCAGGTAAAACACGTTTTTTTTCCATGTAGAACCCTCTGAAAAGGGTTCTACATGGAACCTAAAAATGGTTCTACCTGAAACCAAAAAAAAAGGTTATTCAAAGGGTTATCCTATGGGGACAGCCGAAGAATTGTTTCAGGTTCTGGATATAAACTTTTTTATAAGTGTTGAGTGTTGAATAAAAATATATGGGTGCTTACATTTATGAGGGACTTGTCATTTTGAGAATGTATTGTGGAAAAAAAAGGTGTTTGTTTTTTATTCCAACTTCTCTCTTCAGTTTAATTTTGTCATGTCCAAATGTTTTAATGTACAGAAGTGAATAATCTGATGTTTTAATCAGATATATTTTAAAGTCTACAATCTAGATAATTTTGACAAACCTTAGCGCAGATGTTTATTTTCACTAGTCAAGAAGAGAGATTCCAATTCGCCAGCAATCATCCACTGAAACTTCCCCAAATGATGTTTAAATGTATGTTTTCTTAACTCATACACATTTATGTAGAAGCTGGTCAAGCAAAGGCTTTATCCAAATATCTCCTCTTTTCTAAATGTTCCTTTTCCTAAACATATATTGGATATTTTGGTGACTTCATTTCTATATTGAAGACTTGTTTTAAACAGGGACTTTGTAGAACTCCATTTGCACAGCTATTTGCATAGTCGTGGATACACATGGCTGCTTTAATTTAGGCCAGTGAATGTGTTTTACTTTGCTTTAGCTTTGCTGAAGATGAGAGGTACTGTAGTGTGTAAGTGCAATATGGTAATGAAGTCTACATTTGAAATCTCACAAGAGATTCATCCCACATCATACATCACTTAATTTGTATCTTGGAATTGTATTACTACATCTTGGCAGTACTGCAATTTGGCATGTTTTGCTTGTAATTTGTTACCTGTCTTAAGCAAGAAGAGTCAAAAACTGGGAGGGGTTGGGGAACCCTGTCAACTTGGCCAATTTCAGGCAGTCTTTTCAAACAGCTCTTACATTAAAAGCATTATCATGATTTTCACAATTTCACAGTATTATTCCAACCTCATAGTGTGAAAATATATATAAGACACCGGAAAATCACGTTTTTGACCTCACTGCGACTTTTCTCTCAAAGTTATTTTAATACTTGACTTCCAGCTTCAATCAGAACTTGTATCAAGTCCATTGATATTGAGTTATTTAGTGTAATGTATTTGATGCACCTTGACATTAAACCTAATCCAAATGAGAACAATAAAAAGAGGCATACTTGTGATGATAGCCTTATTTATGGACTGAAACGTGCCTAAAAATGTTATTGATGCTATTGTATTTTTAAAAGTGAAGAATTAAATATTCACTGTAATGGAAGGACTGGTTTCATTTATGAATTGCAAATCTAATCAGTAGCTTTAGCCATTGTGGAATTAGAAATGAATGTTGCAATGTACATTGTAGGTTTACTTCAAAAGGAAAATATGATGTACATTTATTTCAAATGCAAGCTTTTTTTGCGGATCAATTATTTGAGCTCCCTTTTTCAGCATCAGACTGTTTTGTAAGCAATACCAGATTCCGGAATACCAATATACCTTTATCATAACATTGAAGCTGTAACAAAAAGTAGCCTAAAATTTGAAAATATTCAATAAAACATGAATTGTTTCTTTTTACGTTTTATGTGTTCCCAGACTGAAAATGTGCATCACCTCACCTATTGCGAACATATCTCTGTCCTCATATAACCTGTCAAATTAAAAGGACATGTATTGAAATTATGTGATGGTCTTAAAATATTAAGGGAATTTCACATAAACTGGGAAGGGTGTGAGCTGCATGAAGAAACAAACTATTTGCATTGTTGTCCTAGCTGGTGACCCTATTAACCAATTCATAGTGTCTGTTTTTTCTTCTAAACAAAACATTAAAGAAAAATGTTTAGCATTTTCTCCTGTAATCAGTTATCCAGCTATTTGTCCTTCGGCACGACTAAGCAAAGTTGTGCCTCCTTCGCAGGTTCCGTAGTCAGGAAGTAAACGCTTTGTTTACATCGTGAGCAATTTAGCGGAAAGTAACTCAAACCAGAGCTGTAAAATAGGTATTCTGTTTGATTTACATGCGTTAGTAATATGTGATCATATTTATTGAACGTAGATAGCAAATTATATTTTAATTCAGAAGAAAGAATTGCCCGCAGTTTCAACCACTAGCAAACGTTAGCTAGCTAGACGTTCTCCACCAGTGTACCAGGATCATTTAGCTTGCATGTTTTAAACGTTTGTCAGTCAGGTAGAGAACGTTGCCTAGCTTTTCCTATTAAGATTTTTCTTTTATTTCAGACATGGCCGACGACGTACTCTTTGAGTTCCTCCACATGGAGATGGTGTCCCATATTTACAAAGACCAAGCCTCGAGAGGGGAGATGGACAAGGTTGGTTAAGCTCGTAACGTCATTAGACAGCCACCTGACATACCCACTCAACATTGTTTGAAAGTTTAGTCATCATCAAAAGGTGTGTTTGTATAATGTTGTCACATCTAGCTATTTGGGTTTTTTTCTACACAGGATAGGGCAACGTGTGTGTCCACTCTGGAAGGCATGGGCTTCAGAGTAGGACAGGGGCTTATAGAAAGGTAGGACAACAGTTTTCACTATTGCATATGCCCTGTATTTCAGTTTGACCTAAGTTCCACCTTTGAGTACTTTAGTATCACTTTACCTGATTGAAATGGCAATATATGTAGGCTAACCTTGTGTGTTTCCTGACCCTCCAGGTTCACAAAAGATTCGCCCAGCTTCAAAGATGACTTGGATGTCATGAAATTCATCTGTAAAGACTTCTGGATAAATGTCTTCAGAAAGCAAATTGACAACCTTAGGACAAACCACCAGGTGTGCCCATAAAAATAAAAGCACTTTAGATTAGGAATTCAGCTGCTGATATACTACACTACCTATGGCCTTCCTCCCAAATATTCATGGTGTGTCTTGTTTCTACACAGGGTACTTATGTTTTGCAAGACAACAAGTTTGCGCTCTTGACACAGTTTTCTAACGGGAAGCAGTACCTCGAGGAAGCTCCAAAAGTAAGACATCCAATCGTTTTTAAAAAGTAGACCCAGTCGTTTCTCATTTTACAACAGTGGTCTTAAATCTTGGTTCTGGGGACCCAGGCTGGGAACACACTTGTTCCAGCCCGGCACTAACACCAGGTTAAACTTGATAAGTTAAAGTATGCATGTTAGTACTTGGATGGAAAAAATGCTTGCCACACCCTATTTGGCCCAAGGTTTAACATTATTCTAGAATATTCAGCCAAATAGATTGAAATATGGGCCTTCGGTGATTTAACTCGAATGTAAATGTTCAGCCGTAACTGTCTGTTATGTTTTGCAACAGTATCTGGCATACTCCTGTGGATTGGTGAGAGGAGCTTTGTCTAACTTGGGGATGGATTGCGTGGTGACAGCTGAGGTCTCCCTAATGCCCTCATGTGAGTCTCTTTTATCATCATCATCATCATTTATCATATACCATCATATACTACACCAAACATTACCGATACTACAGAGATGTTTCAAGTCAGAGAGTGTTCAGTGACAGGTACTTCCTGTAAAGGTTGTTAAGCAGTCCAGGGCAGGACTTTGGCTAGCTGAGTGACAAACTCATGCCTTGTTAGTAGGTTTTATCTCACTTCAAAAACATTATCTAGCTTCGAGACGACTTCTTAAAGAGCTCAATGTGTCTTTATTACGTAGCCATGAAAGTAATACAATTACACAATTCCATATGTCAAAAACAACTTCATTTCAAAGGAGTGCTGCACTGAGCATGCACAGCTCGGATTGTTATCGGTTAGCGTGCCGCTCAGGCCCAGTTAATTTCAACAACAAGAGCTGGTCAGTCTTTCGTTGACCAATAAGAAGGCTGCACGATTTAAATGCTATTTTGTGTGGGCCAAATAATTCCACTATTACTGTAGATACTGTATCTTAAAGACATTTTCTGAAATTACAATGCCAAAATATTACATGTAGCTTCTTTAATGACAAGGTACATAATATGTCCATACTTTGTCAGACGTTTGTCTTTTTAAGTAATATTACCACCTTTTGTGTTCCCACACAGGTAAATTCCAGGTCGTGATTCAGAAGATTTGAATAGGACCCACCTCTTTAAAATGTTATGTTCATCTGTGACAATAAAATAATGTGAATGTCAACCCTAAGGTCCTTAAATGTCATTACATGGAAGGTGGTTTACTACATATTATTTTTGTATTACATTATTTTTTCTTTAGAAAGCAATAATACATTGTAAAGAATTACACACTTATTTGAGTTTTATAAACACTTAAAAAAAGCTTAATGTAGTCACCAGATATTGATTCCTCTATTTAATTGTCTTTAACAGATTTATTTTGTATCCTAACATCAGTTTCATGTCTTTGTATATTAACTAGAAGGTATTGCAGTTAGTCTGTTGTAGGTGTCATCTCTGTTGTTGAGGGAAATCAAATACGAATTGCATTTTTATTCTCAAATGATTTTCATACTTATCCCATGTCATTTCCTTGGCTCTTTGTTGACTGCATTTGCTAAAGAAACAACAAATAGTTGTTGACAAAATAACTTTTTTATGCCACTAGAGGGTAGTCTCTGCAATATACTCTTCTCGACAGCATGCCTGTGAATGGAATTGGAGTGCATTATCATTTGAAGAGAGAGCCCAGTTGAACATTATAGCAGTGATATCCAGCTCTCCAGTTGTCTCTTTCAAACTTTGTGAATCATGTTATTATCTTGAGATATGATCTTTCTGCTTTACCCTGCATCAAGAGAAATACATTTAAGACCTGGATTGAAAATGTTGTTTGTACAAAATAATACTTTAAAGGGGCGATCTGCAGTTACTACATCCATTTTTGGACCTATAAATTCATGATATGCACCTTTTTTGATTATTTTTAGAAAATAACTTATAAATGCGTCATGAGCTTAGTTCACCTGTCTTACCCCTTCAGAACCCAAAATATAAGTTTGTTTTACTCCAATGTTTGTAAATAAAGTACATTTAAAGAAACACTATATAGCCTCCAACATGGTTAACACTATAATTTGGGATGGTCATTGCTCTGTCTAGGACTTTCAGAGTGGTTACATTTCTCCAACCCATCCCCCAGAAATGGGGCTGGAAGGACGCTTTGTTATTATTACAACTGCAGATTGCCGCTTTAAAACACTATTTGAAACATATTTGATCAAGTTTGGTAATACTTACTGAAACAGGAAGTTACCTCATCTCTTACTGTTCCATGTAAATGTTTTATGGATTGAAATGCATCATTCTGTTCTGTTTGCGATCATCAGTGCCTCAGGCTCTAGAAAGGCTATGCTTTCAGCATTTCAAAGGGAAAGCCAAAACCTCTGTGTTTTGTATGAAATTGTGCTTCAATACCAACTGGACAGGATTGATCTATTTGGCACAAAATTTTGTAATGGTCAACTGCATATTGTTTTGAAGATCATGAGTATAAATACAGAGCAGCAGAATTGGGCTAGGTTAGATAAATGCTCTTCCTAGTTTTTACTTGTCCCGGGACATTTAAGAGGAAGGAGGATGTATGTAGGTTATGTGACTGGATTGTGTCCCAGATATTCATTCCCTTGTGATATTTGCTTCATTCATTTCGACATCAAGCAGACTTTTTTTTAACGTTACAAATCTATTTGTATTCAACATGGAAACCTCTCACTACCTCTGATGATAGGTTTTATACCCTTTTCAAAGACCGTGTCCTCTTCCTGATTTTGACATATCAGTCAAGTCAGGTTTATTAGTGCTCCCCTAAAACAAGCTTTTATTAGACTGCCACGTCCTGTTATTTAATTAACTGTAATATTTTGAGTTTGGCTCTGGTTCAGGTTACCTAGAAAAGTCCTGCCTTGCCCTTTTAAGGAAAGGCATTCTTAGGATAAAAGGATTTATGTCAGTACCTCCAAAACCAAGCCTTGTATTGCCCCCCTCAACATAGCCAAAAAGTCGATCATTCCTTCACATTTACACGTCTTAAACCGCAATATCCAAGCACAAAGTCACTGGCGCCATCCCTTCGGTTAAAGGCCTTTTTTCCCTTGAAAAGAAACAAATACAGAATGCTTTAGCTTTAAACTAAGGTACACAAAGGAGAACGTAGGGCATGACTACCTGGGGTGAGCCATTCACAGGCTCTCTTTGTGGAGAACTTTTACTTTGCCACAGGGAGAAGTAAATAAATGCTCTGAGCCAGAACTCCAGCTGTCTCACTTCTCCTTTCTAAAGCCATTAAAAAAAAGAGGCTGGAGTGAGGTGGTGTCTGCTCCGTCACTCTAAAACAGAGAATGAACTATGGCCAACTTCAAACGCCCCGTCTGGTCTGAATGTATGTTCAAGTAAACATCCTCCACAGTTCCACCTCTTAATTCTCCTCCCCTCCCCCCATTCCTTTCTTTTAGGTCTGATGCAGTTCTCTGTTTTATTTTGGGGGGTTTCGCAAACATAACCATCTGTGCTGGAGAGATTTCTTCCCTCAAATGTTATTTTTTTCCCCTGTGTCGTGTACCATTTCTGTTAAATTTCTACCATATAGAGTTGGTTGTAGTGAATGTATTTCTGTAATTCCAGGAAACCAGTTCAAAGACCTATGCAATTTTTACTACCATGGTTGTTGTGCTATAAAAGTACCTGTTCTTTAATAGCTGTATGGTCTTTAAATGTATTTTTTCCCTCCAAATAAAGATAATTGTTTGAACTCTTCAATATATTCATTGTGTCCACTGTGAAAGAAGTGGCACAGTGTCTTGTGATTTTTAACCACTGGGAGGCTGGCAGTGGGTCAGATGTAACACACAGTGACCCTCTTGTTGTCCACGTTGCGTGGTAATGTTTGCAGAATTCACTTTTGTCATGTTTGCAGCACTGACATGTTCAGCAGCACCAAGCTATTCTTTTCTGACCATGAAAGGGAGTCCTGGGAGAATTGAAATGAAGAAGGGAAGAGTGTATGAATTGCCCATAAACATTGTGCATGTCATAACATTTACATAACAAAGTCAAAGGGACTGAGACTATCTGGCTGACAGCATCAGGATCCTCCTCCCCAAACCCAGTCAAATGGTCTCCGTCTCCAGAGCTTGATTGTGCTGGAGCAGTAAGAGTGTGGATTAGATTGGGCAGGGATCCAGCTGCTACCCTGCATAGCGCTACATGGCGTTCCCAGGCCTTCCCTGCATCACAATGTGATCAATAAAGTTACAGGAGGGGAAAAAAATTGACAATTTTTGTTTGGACTGATTACGAAAAACCCCTTGTCCCACCACCCCTCCTGCATCTGTCCCCGCCCCCTTCCCTTCTCCTCCCCCTCCTTCATCAGTAACCTCTTCACACACACTCATTTATCTCTTGAATTGGGAAGATTTAATCTAAGTATGGGAACCAGAGCCCTGAAAACCGTCTGCAGCTGGGGAGTGAATGAGTGAACACAGTGCTTCTGACACAAAAGCAGCCCCCCTTCCTATACCCACTGCCCCATAGCTGCTGGCTTGACTGATTTGTGTTGCTGTCACAAGTTCTCATGAATCCACTCTTTGCTCATGGCAAAAGAGAGCTGCAGAGAGGATTATTTTCTTGCTCATACCTATGTTTTCACACATCTCATCATATTCATTGTTTCTGCATCTAATTGTATTTGTTTATACTTCTCTCCCAGTGACACAGTACTGACAATTAAAAAAAAAATAGTTTCAGGTTTATTCAATTAAACAACTAAATATTTAACAAATACTCATCTATATGAGTTAATATTATTTGTAAATTCAAAATGTTGAACGCTACTTCAGAGAGACTAATTTTGTAGTAGTAGTTTATGGTATGCAGAAAGATTTATGTTCTTTAAACAGCTTAACAGTGTTATCCTGTTTGCCACGTAAAGGGCTATAACCTCCGTCATTGCTCGAGGTTTACCTCAAACTGTTTGACATTTGCGCTCTCCAGATAACTTCCCCCCTATTGTTTCTCCTATAAATCTCCTGCAGAAGGTTGGAATGAGGGAATGGGTGGTGGGTGAGTATGGGGCCCATATCTCCAAGAAAGTAACAATAACTTTTAATTTACCACTCTTTCCTCAGAAGGGAAGATATGATGGTTTCTTTGTGGGTGAGAGAGGAAATCTGGTTACAATACCAGGACGTCTGGGGAGATTTTCTCTCTTTTGCCGTTAGTGAAAGGATTAGTTTTTTGTAAGAGCTTGTGGCTAATCACTTCCCCCAGATAAAGCCCCCCTCTTGATTAAAAGACAGGCAGAGACCATAGGAGGTTATCAAGGGGATATGAAGGCAGGTCTTAGAAGGGGGGGGGGGGGGTGCTACCTGACCACTGAGCTTTGGAAAAGATTGTGTGAACTGGGGTTAGTGTGGCAGTTCACTAATCAAATGGTTCTGTTGCTGTTACAAAAACCTGTCCGGCCAAATGCCTGTGTTGTCAGACATCACTTCAGGCTATTCAAATGGGTAGATTGGTCTCTGGATTATTTGGGATTTCCATTGCTAATTTCAGTTAAGATATTGTTAACCAATTCCATCACTGATTCCCCCCCCCCCCCCCCCCCCCCCCCCAACAAATCTTGATCATCTGATGCGTTTTGGGCCAACCAGTCACATGTAGCCTACTGAGCATATTCAAACTGACGGGATTGTTTTGGCTTTCCACAAGCTGAAACGCTAACAGTGCTACTGCTAAGAATTGACAGACAGAGTTGTTTAGAATCACATTGTTTTCCTGAATCTTAGCTCTCGCACTAGAAATAAAGTTATCGTCGTCACGAGCCACACTTTGCATGTGCCATGACAAAAGACATGGGACGGTTTGTTTAGGCTGAACTGGGGTGGGGTCGTGTTAGAATCCCCCCAAGGATTAAAGAGCACCTTTCTTTCAAATAACCTTAAGTGCTACTCTCTCAACTCCCAGTCACACCCTCCCTGACATGACTCCGGTGCCAAGGCAATGCAGGCAGACCTTGTGGGTTTTGGGTTTCTCAGGGCTAACTCGATGGATTGTTTGGGCAAATCTGACATTATCGCCATGATTTCCGTCCATCAAGAAGACAATGCCCCAAATGCCACTGGCTAAGAAAGCTGTGTCCAACTGGTATTTCATTAAAAGGCCCATGTATGCTGTGCTGTTGGAGAGGGACGTCTCAAAGCATTACAAGGGCGACTTGCAGTTCTGGGAGGCTATGTCCTTAACTATTCATTAAACACAAGGCCTGATGACAAAACGAACTGTCTACATCACCCATCCAATGTTCTCAATCCTGGAACCAAATCCATTTACTATACCTACATTACTTGATGTAACATTTGTTCAAGCTCTTAGTGGTTGAAAGTAATTAAACGTCTAACTGGACTTTCTGCTTCTCATCCCCAACCTGCATGGTCATAGTACTTCAGTCAATCACCAAACCAAACCTACAATGTGCTTATTACCTCAATCAAATCACCCCAACTACCTCGCACCGCAGCACACTAACTCGGTACCGGGAACTCCTTGTATATAGCCTGTAGATAGGCTCATTATTGTTATTTCACTGTGTTATTTTGCTGTGTTACTATTTTCTTTGAATCGATTTGTTCATTTTGTTACCTTTTAACTGCATTGTTGGGAAAGGGCTCGTAAGTAAGCTTTTCATGATCAAGTCTAACCTTGTTTTATTCTATGCATGTGATTTTTTTTCTTTCACATTTTTTATTTGAAGTACTGTTAGTGTAACGGAATGTACAGAATGTACAATATACTATCAGGCCTCAGTATGTGTGCAGTTTGTAAACATGCTATGCTGTCTTGGTAAGTTCTCATACTATTTGTTGCCTAACTTGCCAGCTTTGACCTACACTATATAGATTTTCCACAGGCCATAGCCACCATGGTTCACTGCGACAGGTCCTCCCCCCATAGTCTGGAAAGGCTATGGGGTTACAGGCTGCTCTCGGGATCAAACCTTTAGACAGACAGATTAAAAAGGAAAGATTGGGTGGTTCTGCCTTCTCACCTTCAAACCAGGTCCTCATGACAGAAATGCAGGTATGTGGGCTTGCTCTACCTTAAAAGCAACGGTTTGATTTAAATCAAAAGAATACCTATTTGTGTATAACCACCAAAAGATGTCCTGTTTTAATATCTCAGCCTAATAAAAAGTGATCACACATATGTATACTGTATGCATTTGCTTCAATATTGTAGTTTGTGTTTTATTCGCAGAGCAGCACAACAGACACCCTGTCCCGGTCTCTTCTCTTCTCAGAACTGACACAGTCCTCAATAGAAAGCCACATCCACTAAACCCATGGAAGAGTTACTCTTGCTTATCCTTCAATGTTTACCTAATGAAATGTCGTGTCAGTGGTAATCCGTGCATTCGTGGCCAGTCGACCCCACCGAGTCCTTCACAGCTGACCCTATGTCATCGCTGCTGAGATCCAATGGGCTACCCCAAAAATAATTACCTCTTTGTCCATCCCCTGTACCTCCTCCACCCCTCCCACCTCTACCCATGTGGCCTCTCCCTGGTTACAAGGCATTTGTTTGCCTGTCTTTGGCTCTAATGGATGCCTTTTGCCTTCCATCCCTCTCCCTGACTGGCCTTGTACCTTTGCCCCCTTTGTGCGAGAGTGCCACAGCGTTCTTCGTGTTTAATTGAATCAACAGGATTGCTGTTATGAGGAACGGAATGGCAGGGGGGGGGGGGGGGGGAGAGGCCATGTCAGGGGGCAACGGTGAGGTCGTCACCTCTGACCCCTGTGTGGTACCTGCTGGGCATGCCCGATGGGTGTCAAGGCCTCTGCACTGGGCTAAATTAAGCCTGTGTGTATTTTGATAGTTCTAATGGGACACAGATGGATAGAGGCTAGCTGTTTTTATAGTGTAGGGTGAGCAAGGAGAAAGATTATTACCATGACCCGAGTGGGCTTTTTGTCTTCTGGCCACACTGATTAAACAATGGAAGTGGCTTTCCATAGAAAATATGCGACCCAATTACGATCCGTATTTGTCATTAGGAGTAATTGAGGTTTAACATCACCTGTTTTAGTGTTAATAGAAAGTTTGAAAAGCTTGAATAACTATTGAGTTTCCTTTTCAAAAATAATATTCCGACCCTTAAGTAGCAACACTTCACATTGGGAAATTAAACATATCACCATGCTCACCAACATGCGGTTGATGGAAAAATAATTTTCCCATAGGGTCGGCCTTGCTTGGCCTTAACAGTGAGGAAATACAGAACCAAACAACACTCTGAACAACAGAAGGCCAACAAAGAAACCAAACCGACATATGGCTGAGAGACCATAAAACCACATGATTTACATGAAGGCTTGGCAGAAACCTGGAAGCTGGGGAATGGTTAGTCAGCTAGTGGCCTGTTGAGGCCTAATCATCTCCACATTTTCTGACCCAGAGCCCATCTGCCTTACCTCTGCCAGGGGGGCGGCTGGAGGTTTGGGTGGAGCGCACACCTCCCCCCTCTACCACCACCCCCTCCCTATCCGCCTCTCTTTCTATACCCTCAGGATCCACAAATCAGCCCAGTAACCAGATGATTTGTCAAGTGGCCTTAAGGAGGAATAAACAACAGAGCCTAAAGAGAGGGTGAGGTGTGGGCCTGTTTAAGGTTTTGGAGTTGTTCAAATGGTGACCTGGGTAGTGCTGGGGGCAGAAAAACACAGGATTGTGGGGGATGGGGTTTGTCTCCTTTTCTAAGCATACCCTCAGCTGTTTATCTTTTTTTTTTTTGCTATTGCGTGAAAGTCATGCAGACGTAATACCAAACTGTGGTGCTTTGAGGAAAAGTGCTGAAATACTACAAGGAAATTCCATCAGTCTTAGATGCAGATAAAGAAATATAACTCTCTCGCCCTCTGTCTGTCTCTCTCTTCCTCTCTCACTAATTACTCTAATAAATGGTCAAACGTCTTCATGAAAGAACAGTCTGTGTTCTCTCATGGCAGTATGACATCTGATTCCTCCCCCAGCCTCCATGTGATTGTACTGATAACAGGGATCTCGGATAAGGTCATCTCATATGTCATATATTCTCTGCCATCCATTTCCACTCCGAACCAGCCATTTTGCTCCCCTGTGGACAGACATTGTATTGCAAAAAATACCAAGCATCGAGAGGAAGTTTTGAAAAGCTTTACAATTGGGAGCGATGGGGGATAGGAAACGCACAAAAGTTGTGTCACAGCCATTTATGATACATTTGCATATCTATACCTCATACATTCCTAGTTAAATAAAGGTTAAATAAAAAACATTCCATCGGTATAACCTCATGCATTCTTTCTGGTTGACTGACGGTAATAGTACTCTATTTCAAGCCTCAACTAATGCCTTATCACAATGGAAAGTGTAACATGTTTTCATAGTAAGAAATCCGAGTATCCCGTCTTATCAGTATTAATTCGGTTACCCCAAAAAAAGAGAGGTAAAATCCAAGACGCCTGACAAGCTACTTTTACCTTCACAGCGGGAGAAATATACAGGAAGCAAAAAGGCATTTCATTCAATACGACCCCATTTCCTTCAGCAGTGAATACAGGTAGCTGCCAAAATAAAGGAAACACCAACATAAAGTGTATTAATAGGGCTTTGGCAGCTTAATAGGCCTCCAGAACAGGTTTTACAAGCATACAGTGGCTTGCGAAATCACTCACCCCCCTTGGCATTTTTCCTATTTTAGTGCCTTACAACTTGGAATTCAAATAGATTTTTTGGGGGAGGGGGGGTTGTATAATTTGATTTACACAACATGCCTACCGCTTTTAGGATGCAAAATATTTTTTGGGTGTGAGACAAACAAGAAGAAAAAAAAGAAAACATAAGCGTGCATAACTATTCACCCCCCCAAAGTCAATACATTGTAGAGCCACTTTTTGCAGTTATTACAGCTGCAAGTATCTGGGGTATGTCTCTATAAGCTTGGCACATCTAGCCACTGGGATTTTTGCCCATTCTTCAGGGCAAAACTGTTCCAGCTCCATCAAGTTGGATGGGTTCCGCTGGTGTACAGCAATCTTTAAAAGTCATACCACAGATTCTCAATTGGATTGAGGTCTGGGCTTTGACTAGGCCATTCCAAGACATTTAAATGTTTCCCCTTACACCACTCGAGTGTTGCTTTAGCAGAATGCTTAGGGTCATTGTCCTGCTGGAAACTGAACCTCCGTTCCAGTCTCAAATCTCTGGAAGACTGAAACAGGTTTCACCTCAAGAATTTCCCTGTATTTAGCGCCATCCATCATTCCTCCAAATCTGACCAGTTTCCCAGTCCCTGCTGATGAAAAACATCCCCACAGCATGATGCTGCCACCACCATGCCTCACTGTGGGGATAATCTCCTCGGGGTGATGAGAGGTGTTGGGTTTGCCCCAGACATAGCATTTTCCTTGATGGTCAAAAAGCTCAATTTTAGGCTCATCTGACCAGTGTACCTTCTTCCAAATGTTTGAGGAGTCTCCCACATGCCTTTTGGCAAACACCAAACATGTTTGCTTCTTATTTCTCTTCCTTAAGGCCAGCTCTGTGGAGTGTACGTCTTAAAGTGGTCCTATGGACAGATAACCCAGAAAAAGCTGCAAAGCTCCACAGCAGAGATTGGGGTATCTTTGGTCTCTTTGTTGCGTCTCTGATTAATGCCCTCCTTGGCTGGTCCATGCGTTTTGGTGGGCGGCCCTCTCTTGGCAGGGTTGTTGTGGTGCCATATTCTTCACATTTTTTAAATAATGGATTTAATGGTGCTCCGTGGGATGTAAAAAGTTTCGGATATTTTTTATAACCCAACCCTGATCTGTACTTCTCCACAACTTTGTCCCTGACCTGTTTGAAGAGCTCCTTGTTCATCATGATGCCGCTTGCTTGGTGGTGCCACTTGCTTAGTGGTGTTGCAGTCTCTGGGGCCTTTCAGAACAGGATATATATATACTGAGATCATGTGACAGATCATGTGATACTTAGATTGCACACAGGTGGACATTATTTTACAAATTATGTGACTTATGAAGGTAATTGGTTGCACCAGATCTTATTTAAGGGCTTCATAGCAAAGGGGGTGAATACATACAGTATGCATGCACCACTTTTCCATTTGTATTTATTTATTAAAAAAGTTATTTTGTCAATTTCACTTCACCAATTTGAACTTTTTTGTTTATGTCAATTATATGCAATCCAAATAAATCCACTTTTACAATGCACTGTACATTCTACAAGTGTCTGGAACTCTATTGGAGAAATGACATAATTTGAGGTTTTGTTGGTGGAAAATGCTGTTCAATTGGGTTGAGATCTGGTGACTGAGACACACACACACGCACCCTTTAATTCCACTATGCTACTTTGAGACCTCTTTCAAAGTCACTGAGATTTCTTCTCCTAGCCCTGGTGGCATTTTTATGCATGACTCTAAGCATGATGGGATGTTAATTGAACCTCTCTAATTCAGAGGGGTTGGGTTAAATGCGGAAGACACATTTCAGTTGAATGCATTTCAGTTGTGCAACTGTACTAGGTACCCCCTTTCCCTAATTAACTCAGGTACCACACCTGTGTGGAAGTACCTGCTTTCAATATACTTTGTAGACCTCATTTACTTAAGTGTTTCCTTTATTTTGACAGTTACCTGTACATTGAGTCATTAACAACTTTTGGTCAATACCATTTCTTTACAATTCTATATAATTTATTTCCCTCATTGAGTATGGCCCTCAGCATGCTGCTGTAGTTGGATTCTTTCCTTTAAAAGAAGAGCCCCCTCTACAGAGCAGCGGTGGTGGGCTCTTTGTTCACATGAAGGATAATCACAATCACTGTGCTCAGGCATGCACAGTCAGTCGCTCCTCAGGCGGCAGGCCAGCCCTAATTAGAGCAAGCCCTAAAGTTTATTATGATTGGATGGCCGTGGTGAAAGGAACAGGAGACTGAAAGAGAGGGAGAGGGGGAGGGGGCTTGTTCACTGCGAGCAGATGTTCAGCAGCGTCCAAATATCTCCCGGGCCTTCAGAAAACCCCTCACCGGCATAGCTGTGCAGAACTCTCGAGCTGCATTCCATTCTATGGGGTTTTGTACAGCATGCCGTGTTTTTTCCCATTTTCCCTCCCTTACACCCCTTCCTCCCATCTCCCTTTATGCACCCACATTTCCATGCTTTTGAATGGCCATTAAAGAATGGCCATAAAGGGGGCCAGCAGGGGCAGGCTTTGAAAGCGTATCTGCCTGATGTGATGTAAGATAGGGCCCTCGGCGGGGAGCGGGACAGAGTGGACCGCGTGTGGAACACAAGGGCCTTCCTGTGGGGCCAGCTCCGAAAAATAGAAAACAGGCCCTCTGAGAAATGGGGGGAAAAAAGCACCCTCTCATATCCAAAGATAAAAAGAAAAGGTTTTCCCCCTCTCTAACTCCATTCTCCCATGAGTAAGGGGTTTGGAGACAGGTTGTTACAGATGGTGTATATCAACATAAAGCCAAGGCTAAAATGATATACTGCCTCCTCACACGAGTAACCGAAAATGTCCACAGAACTGAAGAGGTCAGTATTGTGGCGAAATGATTTTCAGTGACCTAAAAAGCGTCACTTGACTAAAATGTTGCTCTAAATGCTCTGAAATTATACTCTATTACACATTTATTCATTTTTCTGCCAATACTGCAGATTGTGTGTTTGTTCCAATGCATCGTGGGAAAGTGTTTCATGCCCTTTCTGGTCCTGTCGCTCTACTAGGCCTTTAACAACCAAGCTGACCACTTGCATTGGGTTGTCAAATAGAAGCCATTTGGAGCCCTCAAACTCATGACCTGCCATACCCTAATGCTCTTTCAAAAACTCCACTTTTGTGAAGAGCATGCTGAGTAGTTTAAGGTCCAAACTCCTCATGTGTTTTTGCAATTACATCTGGCCACAGAATTCCAGTGAGAAGGACCACCAGAAATCAATCATTCTCCATCCTCCCATGTGCTTTATCTCACTGCGTGCACTAGATGGCACATCCTCTAACAACAAACCTGAGTGATTCTAGATAACTCATCCATAACCCCTGGACAAACCTTGGAGTATTGCCAATTGTTCATTAGCTTGTATATGGTTGTGGTTCTCTGGAGACCTGATCTGTTGGTCAAGCCATTTGTTTGTGTAGGGGTAACCAGACTCCTCTCTGCTCCAGGACTGTGGCTGAGTAAACTACCCCCCCCCCCCCCCCCCCATATCCCCTCAGCCTGTTCTGTGTCACACACTCTCATGCTCACAAACACAGACACTTACATAAACACGCACACACCGACACCTTGGCAAGAGAGGGTGTGGTGGGGAGGGCTTACCTGTCATTCTGCCCTGACAGAGTGAATATCTCTCCCCTCAGGAAGAGAAATTGTTTTGGCTTGTCTTAAGTGGAGGTGTATCACCTGGTCCTGGCATCCCCTCAGGATCTCTCTGGCAGTTAACTCTATCCACAGATCTAACCCTGCTCTTACAGAAAAATAGAGGTCTTTAGACACAGCGCTAACATTAGAATCCATTAAATAGTTCACTACTGTTGGTTATCATCAAACCTCTGGCATAGCCATTTACAGCATTTTCACCTAATCCGACATAGGAACACATACCACTGTTCACTCATAGCATTGTGATACAGTATTTCAACTACTGCTTTGGCTATCTGAGTACAGATGCATGATGTAGAACAGTGGACCTCAGTGTGCGACACATAACACGCAGTGGGGTGTGCACTTCATCACCTGCAAATTAAATCAACAGATTTACTGTGGAGAGGACAAACAAACGGGACAACCCGCTGTCACAGGGCAGGGCAGGCTGTATACAAATAGCACAGAGCGGAAGATCATGGGAGCTAGCCTGAAAGAGTAGGCTATAGGTGGTACGCCTCTGATTCCAGGCCCTGACTGTTGTTGTTTGTCTCATTAGCAATGAAGTAGGCCTCACAGACCAATATGAAGGAAACACACCGAAGGGCCTCGGGACGCACTAGATCGAGCTGCCAGAGTATAGAACTGACTGAAGGACTGTCATGTCCAACCTAACTGGAACAGAATACTCAATATTTCCAGAAATATACTTAAGCAATAAGGCTTGAAGGGGTGTGGTATATAGCCAATGTACTACGGCTAAGGGCTGCTCTAAGGCACGACACATCGCGGACTGCCTGGATCCAGCCCTTAGTCATGGTATATTGGCCATATACCACAAACCCCAGAGGTGCCTTATTACTATTATAAACTGGTTACCAACGTAATTAGAGCAGTAAAAATAGCTTATCATACCTGTGGAATACCACAGATTTCAGCCAATCAGTATCCAGGGCTTGAACCCCCCAGTTTATAATGTCTGATATACCACGGGCATTCAGCCAATCAGCATCCATGACCCTGTCACGGCCGTTGAACCAAGGTGCAGGGTGGTGAGTGTACATGTTCTCTTTATTAGAGAACGAGGCCGACGAAAACAATAAACACTACAAAACAAACCGTGAAGCCTAAGCTATGTGCCATAAAAGTCAACTTCCCACAAAGATAGGTGGGAAAAAGGTCTACCTAAGTATGGTTCTCAATCAGAGACAACGATAGACAGCTGTCCCTGATTGAGAACCCTACCCGGCCAAAACATAGAAATATAAATAATAGAACATAGAATACCCACCACAAATCACACCATGACCAAACCAAATAGAGACATAAAAAGGATCTCTAAGGTCAGGGCATGACAGACCCAAACTACCTGGTTTATAAAGACAAATAAACCTGGCCATTTTGCATCACAACTGTGGAAAGTGTTTTTACAGTAGATTAATAATGTACTGTATATTGGTGGGTATTACACTTGAAATATGAGTCTATACTTTAATAAAATAAAAACATTGGGTTTCGCGTTACATTCCCCACGCTTTGCTATTGCACGAAATACATTAGCATGACAATGTCTAACTGAGAAGTGTGTGAAGCAGCCTTTTCATGTAACACCGAAGGATTGTGATCCTGTCAAGTCAGTCTTTGTTTTTAGTCCTGATGCTGGGGGCAGGGATTTTCTGTCATAGTCCCTAATGGTGTCCCATTATTGGACCTCCCTCAACAGTGTGAATAGCATTATGCCAAAATGCCCATACTCAGTGAGGCAATTTATTCAAACCACCTGTGGCATTTAGCCCCTTTAAGTAATTTCCCTTGCTACCCAAGTCGTTTTTTTCAATGCCCTTCAGTTGAGGTCTTACCTTCCCATGGTTCTTCGGTTGCTGTCTGACTGCATGTTGTGTAATAGTAACCACAGCTAAAGTTTTAGCATCTCACATCCCACACGCACGCACGCAAGCAAGCACACACACACACAACACACACACACGTGTTGATCTGTGGTGCAATGTTGGCATGAGTGATGAAGGTGGTGGGGAATACGTTTGCGGTAGGGCTCCTCAGTGCCTCCTGACACTGCTGTTTAGCCCTCTCCTCCCTAAACAATCACCCCTCACCCCCAATATCCCTCCCCCAGTTCCTTCCATTCAAACTACTCCCCTTCACCTCGTCAACGGGGGAGGAAGGCATTGTTAGCCCAGAAACACATTATGCACTAAATCCCTATTAACCAAGCTGAGCTAAAGGGGACAAGAACGCACCTCCACCTCTTCTCCATCCCTTCTCTTCCTAGCCACACAAAACTCAGCCACTCCCCCTGCTTTTGGACAACATTGCGTAAAACATAGAATCCCCTAATGCTCTACACATATACTCTAATGGTCTTTAGACCAACAGGTTTGGAGTTCTGGGCTGTGAGGTGTTTGCATTTGCCGTGGTCCACATAATCTATTCTACAGCTAGCACACTGGTCAGCTAGCACACTGGTCAGCTAGCACACTGTTTTTTCTGTCCTCTTTCAATGGAAACCAAACAACTTGATATTTGAACCGTTAAAATATTGCAGAATCACAATTGTATTCAATTTCCTATTCTTTGCATGTGGCTGCAGAATTTGTAAACAGGCGTTCTTCTTCGTCTTGCCATGGCACATCACAGTAGATATTGATAATGGATAATGGACGAAATAAGGCATTATACTAATTATAGTAATGGCCTGTAATTTCTTAATTGTTGCGAAAATGTTATTTTTGTTGTGTCTTTCAAGTTACTTTTAGAATTAATACTGGGGGATGGATAGAGCCTGTTTGGACCTGCTATAGTTTCCCTCATCTCATATAGAGGATCATTGATTAAAATGTGCTGCTGTTTCTAGAGGGCAGAGCTTTGGCCATAACCAAAACAAAACCTTTCTTTCTGCATTGTCATGAGTTCAAGTTATGTTACTGAAAGACCTTAAGTACATGGACATAAGACCTAAGTCAGCTTGTTCACAAGTGCCCTTGTGTCTCCAAAAGCCCCCTTGGCCTTACTTAACCCTCTGTCCACCCCCCTTCCTCCTTATCGGTATTAACTCCGTTCCCCCAACAAGGGAGAGAGCCTTGTTAGTGCAATGCTCAATATAGCAAAAGGGGACTATAATGAGAAACAACAAGTCGTCACTGACGCAGCGGACTAAGGCACTGCATCTCAGTGCAAGAGGTGTCATTACAGTCTCTGGTTCGAATCCAGGCTGTATCCCATCCGGACGTGATTGGGAGTGCCATAGGGCAGCGCACAATTGGCCCAGCACTGCCCGGGTTTGGCAGGGGTAGGCCGTCATTGTAAATAAGAATTTGTTCTTAACTGACTTTCCTAGTTAAATAAATGTTAAAAAATATATAGTAATGATAATAATAAGTGAGATAGGGAGAATGGGATAAAACTGCAATTGATAGTATCTAGCAACAGTTTCTCTAAAATGATGTTTGACCTACTGAGAACAGGATCACATACGATCTGTCTGACAAACTTCCCCTTCACCATCTCCACTCATACTAAGTCTGGTAGGATTTTAGTCTGCCATCCCTGACTGTGCTATCTCTAAACCAAAGTTCCCAATGCTGGCTGCACCCAACATGTGACCATGTCACCCCTGCCTGCCCCCCGTCACCTCCAGGCAGCATTGGCTTTAATGTCTGGATCTCTAGCCTAAGGGTGAAAACATTCAACACCTTCCACCTCTGAAATCAAAGGCCTTTCTCCAGGAGGTCTGTCGTATCTTTCTTTTTGAGCTCCTGGGTGACTGTGAGTTGGGCCACAACCCAGTGGCTGCTGCTGCTGGTGGGCTTGGCCTGGTCTAGATCCCCTGGTCCCTGGTCTCTTTTATCTGACCAGGACATAACTCCCCCGCGATCGTGACATCAAGGTACTTCAAGATCCTCCTCCTTATGGACACACCCTCAGAAGGGGTTTGATGTTTCAATTTGGTGAGCCTTGAGGAGGAAACTATATCTTCATGTGTGTTATGAGATTTCCATAAGTTAATCATGTGGGCTAGACGCCACAAGTGAGAAGGTTTGTGACCATAGCATTAGCTTACTGGCCAATGTGGCCATGCATTGAATGAGCATGTTATGGACACATCTTCTTGTTGTATTCATTGCATGTGTGTTTGGATGGTATGCAGAATGCTGATATTTTACATGAGGTACTGTTATTCATTACAGTGCACTGACATTAGTTTGAATTGCAACATTGTTATTGCATCCTATCATCTGCACATTCATATTTGTGTGAATGGAAACGCGCAGTACCTTCATCATCTTGTCCAATTTGACCAACAATATGTGCTTGGTGGCTTCCGACTTCATTAAACTACAACATATATTTGGCATCTTTCTAAATTATAATCACTCAAAATTAAAATGTATGAAAACAAGTTGTGCTTTGGGTTGTAACAGAGAAATGGTTTGCAGTCCAACATTGTCCATCAATCGGTGTGCGTCAAAAGATTTGTTGTTGTGATGTGACGTTCATCTCTCCGCGACGGGTAAATCAGCGCTCGTCCGTGCTTTGCTTGACTGACATGCACGGAACTACTAGGCTGAGCGGTAGGCGGGCCATACAGAGGGGAATGAGAGTTGGTGCAGGGGTGTGGCTGTGGTATACAGTGAAGCCTTAAAACCACACGTGGACCAGCGCGAAGGTTTGTAGTTCGCACAGAAAACTTTGAAAAGTTTGCATAACTGGAGTTAGCAGGCTTTCCCGTTTGTGCAAGAGGGAATCCCATCTCATGAAAATGCCATCATACGCGCTTAATCAGTTTCTTGATTTGGAAGAGGTTATGTGCAAGGTAATTTGGTTATTTTTTAACCATTAAAAACGAACTAACTAGCAGCTAACGATGACTCGTGTCTGGCAGCAAGTCTTGATGTTGCTAGCGTTGCACCAATCAACGGATGATTAGCACAATATAGCAGGCTACCGTATATGCAAATAATGTGTAGTTTTGCTAGCTACCTAATTATTTAAACTTGCCAACAAGTCTATTTCGAATGAATACTGGCAGTGAGTGAATTTGCAATGCAGGTTCAGTCCCCAGATCGGTTAGTGGCACAGATCGATGAGAACATCTTTGTTAGTGGTCATGTTTTGTTAGCTAGCTATGTTTTTATTTGACAATGTGCGCCCGACTAACTTACAAATGTAGGTATTCGTGCAACTGCCAGTGACGCGAAGCATCTTGTAATTCATTCATTGACGTGCGTTTTTAACTTGTTGCACTGTTCGAGTATCACTGGAAATGACTCAACATTGGTGGTTAACGTGAGTTACGTCGATTACTCTTCAACTACACAATCGTTTCCAAAATAAGATTGGTGCTTTCAATGCACAAACCAACTGTGGAGTGCTGGTTATCCATGTGCATTTTAAATGAGTTTTAGTGCGCGCTTCAAAAGTCAACGACAGGTATTGGCTAGCTTACAGTACATTAACATTGTTCTGCTAAAGTAACTGAATCCAAGCAACTAACTAGAGGTAATATGAAAACGAAAATTGCATTAGCTAAAATCACCCACAACAAATCCGAACTGCTTGGACAGACGAGCCTTTCTTGCACTTTAACGATTCTCCATTTACAAAGTAAATCTTACAGCACCTAATTGTAGATGGTCGACTGATTTGAACTATGCAATTAACGTTGCTTTCAAAAGACCAAGACTCGCTCTTGCTAACTTTAGCTTACTCATGTTAGGCCTACGCAAATGGGCCTATAGAACGTCTGTTTATTGATGTGTTAAGTTTAGCTGTTTAACATTATTTTTTTATGTAGATGCGGGTCCTCCAGATAACATAAGATGGCGTTCTTGACATGACTGTAGTCTTCAGGCAACAGAACATGTGAAAATGTAGATGTCTGTATAATTATTATAATTTTTTTTTACTGTCTCTACCCAGCATCTTCTGAGCCTGGACCTCCGGGATGCATCCAAGCAGTCAACTTTCCCAGTGAGACCTGTTGGTTACAATAAGCCCCGGGCCCCCTGTTCCCTCTCTGCATCTAGCTCTGCCCTCTCTACAGACTCCACAGAAAGTGCAACCATGACCTCCTGCCACTGGGGGCAGAACACCGATGCCTCACTTCCATCCAGATTGAACAAGATGTCATTCTGGGCTGAGCGCTCTGTCAGCATGGTGGATCCCAGCACGTGCACCCTGGATCCCAGCACGTGCACCCTAGGCTGGGCCTCTACAGACCCTAAACAGCATCCAGCCTCCCCTACTGGTGCCCCTGTCTCTGGGTCTCCCACCTCTTCACGCTATAAGACTGAACTGTGCCGCACCTTTGCTGAGAGTGGCATCTGTAAGTACGGGGGGAAGTGCCAGTTTGCCCACGGCTTTGATGAGATGCGTGACCTCAACAGACACCCCAAGTACAAGACAGAGCCTTGTCGCACCTTCCACACCATCGGCTTCTGTCCATACGGCATCCGCTGCCACTTTGTTCATAACAACGAGGACGACCTGGGCCCTGCCAGACCTGGCCCTGGTCCCCAAGCCCCCCGCTCCAGACGACCCCCTCTGCTTAGGCAGAGCTTCAGCTTCTCAGGCTTCCCCTCTGCCCCTCCACAGCCCCTGAAGCATTCCCACCCCTTCCTCCTCGTGCCTCCAGTTTCCCCTCATACCTCAGCTGACATCACCGACCTACTCTCCCACGCCTTCTCCGAGGTGGACTGTGTCTTTGAGCCGGCCTGTGATCTCCAGTCTCAGTTTCTCCCCTCTCCTGACTCGGGCTGTTCCCTCTGTGGACTGTCCCCTGTGCCTTCCCCCTCCCAGACCCCCTGTACCTTATCAGAGGGCTGCGGCCTGCAGCAGAGCCAGAATCCCCCCTGTGGCCCTGCTCTCGGTGACAGAAGCCTCTCCTACACCTCACTGTCAGACAATGAGGGTAGGTGTGGCAGCTCAGCCAGCAGCCTCAGTGGGTCTGACTCCTCTGGTCCAGATGGGTCTGGTCGGCGGCTGCCCATCTTCAGTCAGCTGTCAGTGCCTGACGAGGGCTTCAGCGGCACTAGCTTCTTCCTCTAGGTATGATGGTATCCTCAAAACTTCCCCAACCAGCGTGACTCTTGTCTTGTCCATTGAAAGACTTGTGTATTTTTTTTAAAAGAACCTTACAGCAGTATGCTGTTACTGTACGGCAGATGCTTGACAAACGAATGTGCTTCAGTTAAGCTTAAGCGGAATTAAGCTGTACAATTTGAGTTCGAAGTCAACAAGGCAAGGTGCCGGAGTTGCGTTGCACTGACCATTTTATCAAATTGTGTGATTGGTGCTGGAAGTCCTAATTTCCTGCCACCTTACTAGTAATGTAAATGCCAGTTTGAGGAGCAATGAATTAATCTTATAATGTTAAAGCCAAAGACAAGGATAGAAATCCATTTCTGCCAGGCTAGAAAATTTCCCCTCTATGAATGTTGGGTGACTAATGTTGTGATATTTTGTATACTGGCAATGGTCTTTATTATACACTGTTCTTCTGACTGGGCTTAAATGTACCTTTTCCAAAAACCCTGTTTGAGTTTTTTTTAAATGACTTCAGTGCCTATAAACTTTTTCTTTTTTGGAAACTGCAATTTTCATTGTTTGTTGCAGGGGGACCTTTTCTGTTTTTAGATGAAAGCTTATATCGGTTTCCTAACTTCACTTGGCAAGGTGGCTTGTGAGAATTAATAATTGTTTTCTCACTTGCTTCTGCGATCTCTGTAAATATGTTTTGTAGATGTTCTGAAGACTCACCCAAGGGTACAGTGTGTATCCCCTGTGTGGTGGACTCTGCATGTATCCCCTGACTTTTAGCAGAAAAATAAATGGAAACGTCCTATGATTAAACTGGGTTGCTGTTGAAATCTGATTCTATTGAGTTGGACCTAAACTGCACCTGGTTCAGTAGATTCAATTGTAGTGTCTTTCTAAAAGTGCTTTGGAGATCAAATGGTAGCTGTTTTGGTAGTTGGTTCTGAGTGGATGCTCTTTTTGCATTCCGTTGTATTTAAATGCCTTTTTGACAAATGTTTCAAGCTTGTTTTAGTGTTAATGGGTCTTTTAGTAAATTAAGTTTTAATTTATTTTTATGTATTTATAGAACTCTTGGGGTTTTGTATTAAGTTTGAATTTTCTTTGTACCTTTTTTAAATTAAACATGTTTAGTCCCTTACAATGATTGTATTTTCACTGTCTTCAAGGTGTTTGGGGGAACTCTACGTAATGTTTGCGTCTGAAATGCAGTGCTGAATTTGTCATGCCATCGGGTTTGAGAATATTATCGACCGTATTCACAAAATGAACATGCCTCTTCAAATTGTGAAGTGGCACATTTGAGTAACTCATGGTTTGGTCGTGTGTCCTGTCGCGTTAACCTGGTTATAGCCCAAAAACTTTATTTGGAACGGTTTCAATATAAAGTTGCTCCACATAACACTACCCACAGCTTAATCTGTAGGCTACTGTAACAGGGGACTACACTTTTAGGTTGAATACGTTCTGTTATTCAGAAGTGTTTGTGTGCGCGTAGGGTGGGGGATAGTCAAGCGGCTCAGATTTCATATGGAGATAAGATGGCTTTTGTTTCGTCCCTGATCTTTACACCCCTCTGCTTACTCCCTGAAAAGCAATGAAGCTGAATTCCTTCAGATGACAGCTGATGCCTGGCTCAAACAACTGCTGTATCGTTTGCGTGGCTGCTATTTTTAAAGATGACAAAAGGCTAATAGTAGCCAATAGTGACACCATCTCTATAGTGGAGTTGCTGTAGGAAGTTACACTTCTGCTCCCATTTTCACAAAGAAGAGACTTCAATTATGTCAAATTAATTTCCAATATGTTTTCTTCCCCTTTTGTGTTGCCCTCCATTTCCAAAGAGTCAACGCAACCAAAATAATCAGAGCATAATAAAAGGAACCCTGAACCCACATCAGTTAGCAGTTCAGTAATGAGAAACTTCTAGTTCATTTCCTTGTCAGTGCGACAATGGGATGACTGCCATTGGGGAATGGGTTTTAAAAAATGTCTGACTGTTCTCCGTTGTGGGGATGAGGGGGATTCTCCCACATCGCGCCCAGTGAGTTTGTACAATGGCAGGCCCATTCTCACACAGCCACGGATCATCTGGAGGACGGAGCAGATGGCTGCATTCATGGGGACTACGGGTCAAACATATGCTCCTGGATAGAAAGGAATATATTTTGGAGGGAGGGGAGTGTGTCCATGCCTCAGCACTATATCCCATAGAGGTGAGGGGAAGAGGTCTAAACACATGAACGACTACAGAACGGTTCCCAGTGGTTTACCCTGAATGGCCTAGTGTAACATGAACTCCTTGTGGATGCTGCTGGTGTTTTTGTTGGGGAAAGTCATTTTCAGTTTATGCCTACTTTGTACCTTTTGTGTTTTCATTGAGAAAGGATCCTCGGCGCATGTTGACATGCTCCGAATGTGCGCTGAAATGTCTGCATATTTACAAGCCGCGGAGGCGCTAAAAACAAACGCTGTTATTTACTGATGTTTATGTTTGATCAGAACAATTTCCACAAAAAATTTATCTAAGGCTGTTCCCTCAGTTGTAACCCAACTCCTGTTTCTGTTCAAACATATTTTTGAGCTACATTGAAATACTGCGTTGTTGGGTCTGGAGCTTGAAAGAAAGGCATTTCACTGTACTTGTGCAAGTAACATTAAAACATGAAACGGATCCAATTCTTTTCAATTCAATAATTATTTTGCACATAAAATAGCAGTAATGTTGTTCGCCACCAGAGGTCAGTAAATGCATGTTTAATCTAATCTGCACTGCTACAGATTCTGCTGTGCCTTAGGCCTTCAGGAGAAAATCAACTGCATCTAAGGGTCAGCATTTACCTGTCACCAATGCAAAGCATACACTTACTGTTGTGTATATAATTGAGATATGATAATTTGCATACTGCCGGTAATGGTTCAGTGAACTTTGCATGTCCACAATAGTATGTTTCTGATTTCTGGGGGATATTTTGCATAATGGACAGTATTCCTACTTGCTCTTGATCTGTTTATGTCACATTACAAAATTATTTAAATATCTAAAAGGGAACTATTTTAGTAAAGCATGTTTAAAGAATATATCATTTTGAAATGACTCACAACCCAACAAACATTTTTAGAACACTTTTGTAGGTGCTCTCGAGTCTCACACTTCCTCTTTATAACTGTACATACGCTCCACCAATGGAATTCACGAAAGGGTAAAACAGCGTTGTCATGACTGGTACTAAAGCAACACCCGGCCTCTGACCTTTAGCCATATATGTCTTTTTGCTACTTCCTGTCCTGTCACTTCCCATTACATGATTGGTGAGTATGGCGGTGGTCGACGGTCCTCTGAGCCCTGTCCAGTTGGCGCTCACAGGACCCCATCGCCTTGGTTTCACTTCCTCTTCCTGCTCCCACTGCAGGCTCACAAAACAGGAAGTGGCCTAGGTCATCGCCATAGCTCAGCCAAAGATGGTGGATAAATGAAGATTGTTTACTCAGGCTGTTTACCATTGCAAAAAAATGGTCCATTCCTGTCTACCAAAGGGGTTGGCTTTCCCATAGACATGATAGCAGCTCGGTCTGGTCTACTTAGTTCATTGACTTCCAATGAAACAGAAAAAATGTGGGAGAGGGATGTCTTGCTTCAGTCTGGCTCAGCCAATCGCAATGGCCTGGTTTTATAGACCATTAGGATAAACAGGCTTCGCAGCGAAATGCTGTTTTTGACCATCAGTCAACACACACAGTAGTCATGGCTGGAGGTTAGAGTCATCTTTTTCCGTGTTATTTCTTTATTTCCTTAATGCCTTGACAGAGGATGGTGCTGCCCAACAAAATACCAGAGGCAGCTTCCAGGTTCATTTGTGTACTGAATGTCAATAAGTTTGGCCCTTTTTCTGCACCTTGAAAATAATATAACATGGTAGGTACCAAAGTTTGGTCAGTGTTTCTCCTGGGACCCTAAATAGTGCTGAACCGGTAAACAAACTACACCTTAGACCACTGAAAAAAAAAAACTATGCCAGTGCAGTAATGCAATTTATTACACGTCTTTGGAGAGAGTCAGATGGGGGTCCCAGCAGGGTTTTGAATTCAGACTCAATATCAAATAATTTCTGGGTATCAATTAAGTACCTTACTGTGATTGTTTTCAATGAAAGTGTTAGAAAATAGCTTCTTAGCAAAGAACAGTTTCTCAAGCAAGAATTTTGATAGGAATGTCTGGGAGAGGTCTGCGTGGGGAGGGAAAACTGAAAACTAGCTGTTATTGACAGAGCGGTTTGGAACTCTCTTTGTTATTGGTCTAATAATTAAGGTTATGTATGTAACCACGGATCACTCTGATATATTGGTATCACTCTGCGACATCCGAGGTGAGGATTTAAAGATCTACTCCCGTTTACATGTCACGGCTGGTGTCCGCCCCTATATACAGTGGGGCAAAAAGGTATTTAGTCAGCCACCAATTGTGCAAGTTCTCCCACTTAAAAAGATGAGAGAGGCATGTCATTTTCATCATAGGTACACTTCAACTATGACAGACAAAATGAAAAAAGAAAATCCATAAAATCACATTGTAGGATTTTAATGAATTTATTTGCAAATTATGGTGGAAAATAAGTATTTGGTCAATAATAAAAGTTTATCTCAATACTTTGTTATATACCCGCTGTTGGCAATGACAGAGGTCAAACGTTTCCTGTAAGTCTTCACAAGGTTTTCACACACTGTTGCTGGTATTTTGGCCCATTCCTCCATGCAGATCTCCTCTAGAGCAGTGATGTTTTGGGGCTGTTGCTGGGCAACACAGACTTTCAACTCCCTCTAAAGATTTTCTATGGGTTTGAGATCTGGAGACTGGCTAGGCCACTCCAGGTCCTTGAAATGCTTCTTACGAAGCCACTCCTTCGTTGCCCGGGCGGTGTGTTTGGGGTCATTGTCATGCTGAAAGACCCAGCCATGTTTCATCTTCAATGCTCTTGCTGATGGAAGGAGGTTTTCACTCAAAATCTCACGATACATGGCCCCATTCATTCTTTCCTTTACACGGATCAGTCGTCCTGGTCTCTTTGCAGAAAAACAGCCCCAAAGCATGATGTTTCCACCCCCATGCTTCACAGTAGGTATGGTGTTCTTTGGATGCAACTCAGCATTCTTTGTCCTCCAAACACGACGAGTTGAGTTTTTACCAAAAAGTTCTAGTTTGGTTTCATCTGACCATATGACATTCTCCCAATCTTCTTCTGGATCATCCAAATGCTCTCTAGCAAACTTCAGACGGGCCTGGACATGTACTGGCTTACTGGCTTAAAGAAGAAGTTACAGGTCTGTTAGAGCCAGAAATCTTGCTTGTTTGTAGGCAAATCCTTATTTTGCACCATAATTTGCAAATAAATTCATTCACATCTACAATGTGATTTTCTGGATTTTTTTCCCTCATTTTGTCTGTCATAGTTGAAGTGTACCTATGATGAAAATTACAGGCCTCTCTCATCTTTTTATGTGGAAGAACTTGCACAATTGGTGGCTGACTAAATAATTTTTTGCCCCACTGTATAGACCCCATGGCTGCGACACATTTTTGAGGCGCCTCTAGCACCGTAGAGGATTGGAGTGGTTAAATACGTAACCTTCGTTATGTTTCGCTATATTGGATCACTCCAATATATTGGTATGCCTGTACCAGATAGGTCGGTGCTAGAGGGACCTGGCCAGCCAGCCGCGAAGTCCCAGTGCGGTACCGACGCAGGTGCTGTAAATGTGGAAGGTGTGTCTCGGCACAGTCCCCGGAGGAGGAGGCCACGCCCAGGACCGCTGAACCAACCTCAGAGGGAGGTTTCACATTTACCTGATAGTACCTAGCAAAAGTGCAAGAGGAAGCTCATCTGGCCACAGCACAGATATCAGCGAGGGGCACTCCTCTCAGTAGAGCCCAAGACGCAGCAACACCTTGTGTTGAATGTGCCACCACAGACCCCACCACCTGCCAGCCTCTACTTTGATAGCCCAGCCCCCAGGACTCTCTCACCATAGCAGACAAAGAGCTGTTGTTCTCACTGACCGTGTCCGCTCCACATAGGCAACCAGTGCCCGCACAGGGCACAGCATGCCGGAGGGAGTCCCAGACTCCCCCACTGCTGCCGGGGGGTTGTAAGCAGACAGGATAAAAGGGATGTTCACATGCCTATCTGACAGAACCTTGGGCAGGAATAAAGGGTTCAGAAAGATATCCTTCCACCGGGGACCATCCGGTAGCACTCAGAATTTACCAAAAAAGCATGGAGCTTTTTGGTAAGTGAATCAGCAACAGGCGTTGGCAGGTCAGGGCCGATACCACCTGACCCTGCCGAAAATGGTTGAGGCAAGATAAGATCGCCTCAACCCTTCTGGTGGGCAGGCGTGCTCTCATGAGGACTGAGTCTAGTTTCATGCCAATGAAGGCCACACTCTTCTTGTCGATTACAGTAATGCCCAGCCCACCAATATGGGTCAGGAGCATATCTCTGTCTGACAGGTCCTGGGTCCTGGTTGGGACACACATCAGCCAATCGTCCAGGTAATTGAGGATCAACAATTCTCTGGACGTGAGAGGTGCCAGGACAGTGTCCATACACTTTGGGAAAGTGCAGGGTGCCAAGGAGAGGCCGACGGGATGAACCATGAATTTGTTAGCTGTCCCTTCGAAAGTGAATCGGAGGTCATGTCAATGAGTTGGGTGAACAGGAACATGGAAGTATGCATTGTTCAGGTCCAGCGTCACATTATCCCCTGGTCCCTGGATACAGCCTGCAACACGCGGGCTGGGGACAGCATGTGGAACCTCAGTACCTTCAAGAACCCATTGCGGAGGTCCGGATTCGGTCGAAACCCTCTGTCTCTTTTTGGGACCACAAAATAAGTGGAGTAGAACCCATCTAGCTGTTCTGATGTCTTGATCCAGCCACAGGGTTTTCTTCAGGGGGTCGGCCACCGTGGTGACACGAAGGCCCCTGAAGGACGTGGGCTGGCACCGGAATTGGGGTTGGTACCCCTCAAGCATTGTAGACGACACCCAAGGGGACTCCATGCCATCCTCAGCCTGAGCCCGAGCCTGGCCGACCCACTCACGCATGGCCTTCAGTCACGCCAGGCGCAGGCGTCCTGAGAACACCACACAAAACAGGCATCCAGTACGGCGCTCCACTACCCTCTCCGCGTGGCTCAAACCCAGGCAGTGCATACACAAGGTATGCGGATCCCCAGGGGGGATGCCACCATCACACCTCTCAAACAGGGAAGCCATAAGCTCAGCCAAGACAACAAGGCCACGGGGCAGGGGTCCAACGCCCTGGGAGAGCTTATGTTGTGACCCGCTTGGAGGAGTGATTAACGAGACGTGGTGTGATCATAACAGCATACAAGAACTCAAGTCCTTCTGTTCACCTGACTTAGAATTCCTCAATCAAATGCCGACCGCATTATTTACCAAGATAATTCTCTTTGATTATAATCACAGTCGCATATATTCCCCCCCAAGCAGACACATCGATGGCCCTGAACTAACTTTTTTTGACTATGTAAACTGCAAACCACATTCTGAGGCTGCGTTCATTGTAGCTGGGGATTATAACAAGGTTAATCTGAAAACAAGACTCCCTCAATTCTATCAGCATATAGATTGTGCTACCAGGGCTGGTAAAACCCTGGATCATGTTATTGTTATTCTAACTTCCGCGACGCATATAAGACCCTCCCCAGCCTTCCTTTCAGAAAAGCTGACCACGACTCCATTTTGTTGCTTCCAGCCTATAGACAGAAACTAAAACAGGAAGCTCCCGCTCTCAGGTCTGTTCAACGTTGGTCCGACCAATCTGATTCCACGCTTCAAGATTGCTTCGATCACGTGGATTGGGATATGTTCCGCATTGGGTCAAACAACAACATTGACGAATACAATGATTCGGTGAGATAGTTCATTAGCAAGTGCATTGGCGATGTCGTACCCACAGCAACTATTAAAACATTCCCCAACCAGAAACCGTGGATTGATGGCAGCATTCGCACGAAACTGAAAGCGCGAACCACTGCCTTTAACCAGGGCAAGGTGACCGGAAACATGAACGAATACAAACATATACAGACCCCATGGCCGCGACACACAATAAAGTGCAAATTAATTACTTAAAAATGTGATTTTCTGGATTTTTGTTTTAGATTCCGTCTCTCACAGTTGAAGTGTACCTATGATAAAAACTACAGACCCCTACATGCTTTGTAAGTAGGAAAACCTGCAAAATCGGCAGTGTATCAAATACTTGTTCTCCCCACTGTATATACTGTACTCGATACCATCTACTGCATCTGCATATTCTTCATCCCTTTACACTTGTGTGTATAAGGTAGCTGTTGTGAAATTGTTAGGCTAGATTACTCGTTGGTTATTACTGCATTGTCGGAACTAGAAGCATTTTGCTACACTTGCATTAACATCTGCTAACCATGTGTATGTGACAAATAAAAATTTATTTGATTTGAGTGGGAACCCGGTGAGGGATAAATTACCTCGAAGACCTGGACGATGCCCTGGGAGAGCTTATGTCGTGACCCGCTTGGAAGAATAGGAACCTGGTAAGGGTTTTTTGCAGTACCTCTGCAAAAAAACAGGGAAGCATCGTGTGGGAACAACAGGCATTTCTTTTTTTCACCAACTGCAATATTACCTAGCAGTAAGAACAGCACCATATGATGGAGTAACTCCAATTTAATGTCTCAATGTAGTGGAAGACCCCCACGATACTCTTCCACTCTGCAGGGGAAAGTGTAAGAAAAAACCTGCAGAGAACCAGCAATTCAAAACACACTTATAAAACAAGCCAGTTGGCAAGTTGTGTAAGGTAGTTTACGGTTTGTGTAAATTACAGTTTGTGGCAGCAAGAGCCACCATACTAATGGACGCACAGGGAGTCGTAGCGTAATGTTAACAAAACACAAGTACGACAAACCACGGGCAGAAGATACAGATCAACCACGCATGTTATTGTTATTCTAACTTCCGCGACGCATATAAGACCCTCCCCAGCCCTCCTTTCAGAAGGACACAATACATGTATGTTTTGTTCGATAAAGTTCATATTTATATCCCAAAATCTCAGTTTACATTGGCGCGATGATATGTTTTACCTCCAAAACATCCGGTGATTTTGCAGAGAGCCACATCAATTTACAGAAATACTCATAATAAACATTGATAAAAGATACAACTATTACACATGGAATTTTAGATAAACCTCTCCTTAATGCAACCGCTGTGTCAAATTTCAAAAAAACTTTATGGAAAAAGTACACCATGCTATAATCTGAGTACAGTGCTCAGAGACCAAAACAACCATATAGATATCCGCCATGTTGTGCAGTCAACAAAAGTCAGAATAGCATTATAAATATTAACTTACCTTTGATGATCTTCATCAGAATGCACTCCCAGGAACCCAGTTCCACAATAAATGTTTGTTTTGTTCCATAAAGTCCATAATTTATATCCAAATACCTCCTTTTTGTTCACGCGTTTAGTACACAATCCAAATTCACGACGCGCGGGCAAGTCCATGGGAATGTTCCGACAAAAAGTCATATTACAGTTCATAGAAACATGTCAAACTAAGTATAGAATCAATCTTTAGGATGTTTTTAACATAAATCTTCAATAATGTTCCAACTGGAGAATGTCTTTGTCTAACTCTCACGTGAGTGCGCGTGACCATCTTGCGCCACTCTGCCAGACCCCTTACTCATTTAGCTCCCATTCCCCCCCACTTTCACAGTAGAAACATCAAACAAGGTTCTAAAGACTGTTGACATCTAGTGGAAGCCTTAGGAAGTGCAATATGACCAATATCCCACTGTATATTCAATCGGCAAGGAGTTGAAAAACTACAAACCTCAGATTTCCCACTTCCTGGTTGGATTCTTTCTCAGGTTTTTTCCTACCATATGAGTTCTGTTATACTCACAG
Organism: Oncorhynchus kisutch; assembly: GCF_002021735.2. Classification (NCBI taxonomy): domain Eukaryota; kingdom Metazoa; phylum Chordata; class Actinopteri; order Salmoniformes; family Salmonidae; genus Oncorhynchus; species Oncorhynchus kisutch. The sequence goes on along the minus strand of NC_034188.2, from coordinate 52,531,470 downwards.
ACATCATTCAAACAGTTTTAGAAACTTCAGAGTGTTTACTATGCAGATATACTTACTAATTATATGCATATATTAGCAACTGGGCCTGAGTAGTAGGCAGTTTACTCTGGGCACCTTATTCATCCAAGCTACTCAATACTGCCCCCAGCCATAAGAAGTGAAAGACAAACTTCACTCTATATATATATTTTTCATTAGTCCCACTCTTGATGCAGTCCTAAAATGTTTTGCTGCCAAGTTTTCACGATATTGGACTTTCAAGAAGCAAAGTGTCAACGACTACATCATCATGTTGTGTATTTATATTGTTATTACTATATTATTTACGGTTTATGTTTAAAATAGAGTGACTAACTCTCTTCTTTCATCAGAACTTTTGTTTCTCACTGTTTTTGGCAACCCAAAGGAAACCTGGTGAAGAACCGTGGACAAGGAGATGAAGGACAGTGGCCTGTTATGGAAAACCATTAAAAAAAAGATGGGCAGCAGTGGCGCTTTCTCGTGAAAGCCTTATGTTCTATGTAGGAACAAAGAGGATTAAGTAAGTACGCTTTCGGTCAATTGTTTTGTAACTCGTTCATCAACCATTTCTAGTCGTGTGAAAGCCACTTTAGGTGTCAGTTCTATGCAGTGAAAGTACAATAATGTGAATATTTTCTCAATGAAGGTGTGCATAAAAGTTTTGCAATGTCCAGAGGCCTGTCAAAATGTTATGTTGAATCTTTCATAGCAAATCCATACAGCTAAATGATTGCCAAGACTAATATTATTACAACGAGTGCTTTCACTTTAACCAAGTAGAAAGAAAACAACTACTTCATTTCCATGGAATATAATTTCCAAGAAAAATCTTGTCAGTATTCACAGTTATCCGGTTGACATGTTCACTTATAAATATCAGCTAAATGATCTGGTGGGTATTGCTAGGGATACGGGCCTGTTGAGTGAAAATGGAAAGCTTCTTTTCCACACAACTCTACGATATTCCGCTTGAATAGATAAGTGAGTGACGTTTCCTGGATGACGCAAACCTTTTTTTTGCAAACATTTGCAGTTTGAGAACTTCATGAGAAGGGAGGGTGCACGCTGTTGTAAATCAGGGATAAATTAAGTCATAGTGAATTGAGATGAACCATAGAATGTTTGTTTGAGTTAACTTGTCCATGGGGTGTTAGTCACTCATGTCACCCCCCAATTATTCTGTACAGCCACTTTAACCAGTGTTTGCAAGCGCATGGTAGAAAATGGCAGCAAACTCACAGCGAGTGAATAATATTGACTTATTTTGCAACGCAACTGAAGTTCATTCACACATTCATAGTACAGTGTACCCACTTTATACGTTGGAAACCACAAATATTTAGCTATTCATGGTTTCCTCACATCAGAGGTACACGTACAGTAGCCTACATACAGGATATACACTGTGTACAAAACATAAGAAAAACCTTCCTAATATTGAGTTGCATCCACTTTTGCCCTCATAACAGATTCAATTCGGCGGGGCATGGACTGTACAAGGTGTAAAGTGTTCCACGGGGATACGTGTTGACTCCAATGCTTCCCACAGTTGTGTCAAGTTGGCTGGATGTCCTTTGGGTGGTGGACCGTTCTTGATACACACGGGAAACTGTTGAACATGAAAACACAAACCGGTGCGCAATGGCACCTGCTACCATACCCCGTTCAAAGGTGTTTACATCTTTGGTCATGTACATTCACCCTCTGAATGGCACACATCTCAATTGTGTCAAGGTTTAAAAATCCTTCTATAACTTGTCTCCTCCACTTCATCTACACTGATTGAAGTGGATTTAACAGGCGACATCAATAACGGATTATAGCTTTCACCTCGATTCACCTGGTCAGTCTATGTCAAGGAAAGAGTAGGTGTTCCTAATGTTTTGTTCACTCAGTGTAGTGTTCTATTTTTGAATTATGTGTTTAGCCTAAGGGGGTAGAGGAGGGTATTTACTGTAAGATGCAGATTAGGTGAACCAGAACCCTCAGATCCATCCAACAGAACTGGAAATGGTGTGTGAACCATTCATCTTGGCTAGCAAATTCATGATTTGAAATATCCTCATATTATGGGTAACTTTCCATCCATGACCTGTACCGTACTTGAAAACATTTCCTGAATGTACAGGTGTTGACTTTGACCTTGCCCACATAGTTTGCACAAAGAGATGCTAGGCCTAGGTTAAGGTGTGTGTGCGTGCGTGCGTGTGTGTGTGTGTGTGTGAGGAGATTACGAGAGCGGGGGCTCACAGGGCAGCTCTGTTCTGAATGGCCACCTTTGTGGTTCTCTCACGCCAGCTCCGTTTCCCACAGGCCTCTTAGAGTTTACATCTCTCTGGTGACAGTGGGGTCGGAACGGGAGGAGTGGGGAAAGCTCAGCTTTTTTTTCTGTTTTGTGGCTCTGACTCCTCTTACTGCATGTGCGGATTTGTCCCATTGCTGCAGGCACTCTGACAAGAGAATAAATTGAACAATTTTGTTCCCTAAATGCTTAGAAAAACATTTGTGGGTTTTGCAACGCACCTTGTTGTCAGTTAGATTTACCCCGAGTCAGTTAGAACGCTCCCACACTGCTTTTTCCCAGTTGTGCAAGATATGTCTGTACACGATAACCTGGGTAAATGCAAGCTTTTTGTCAACATGCCCTTCTTTTAAGGGGTGAATTTCAGATTTGGGAGGATTTTATGCCACACTGTAAAAATTAACAGAGGATAAACAGTTTTCTGAACCTTACCCTCTAGTGTAATTTGTTAGAGTTTACTATAGAGGTGGCCAATGTATTTTGTAAAGCAAGTGGCTGATAGCACAAACAATGAAGTTTGGGCACAGACGTCAGTTCAACATCTAGTTCTGATTTATATTTGGTTGAGTTGTCAACTAATGCAAAATCAACCAATCATTTCACACTGTCATTGGATTTAGGTTAAAGGTTAGGTAAAAAAAAAAAAACATTCCCTTATGTTGATGACTTTTTGCAAATCTAATCAGTTTTCCACGTTGATTCAGCGTCATCACAACGATTTTTTTGGGTTAAAATGACGTGGAAACAACATTGATTCAACCAGGTTTTGCCCAGTTGGTTGTTTGGTTAAAATGTGGGTGTTTAAAAAACAAAACAAGGCCCACTCCATTGATAACAAAAGGTAGGGTGTGTCAAGCCTGAGAACGTTTGTGAAACCTTGAAGACATTGCCCTGCTATTAGACGTGTGCTTCAACTCTTTTTGTATTTATCAGCCTAGTTTACGCACTGTAGCAAATCTTTTTATGAATCTACCGAACTCCTTTATGGGGTAATGTGTGTTACCTTGGAGAAATAAAGTGTCAGGGGTTGGATGTGTGGAATGGGGAGTGTGTTTTCAGATGTGTGTGTGTTGACAAACACACTAAAAGACCCTACGTGGCTTTAATATTTCCGAATGAAGCCCATATTTAGAGATGTCAGACTCTCCCAGGCCTTTAACTTTCTTGGGCTCCTGGACTTACAGTCCTTACATGGCAATCTGAATGACTTGGACGATCAGACATTTATGAACTAATAGATACCAAATGTATCTCCGTTTGGCAGCAACTCTTCATAGTCATGACAGTACGTGATGATGTATTGTGTCAAAACAATGGTATCTTAGAGACGTCTCCAGTACAGGGAAACCACCTAGTTCATTGCGAAGCTGGCCTGGGTTGTGTAAGCTAGTGATGTAAGTCTAGCACTGCCTAGCAAAGGCAATAATGCTTGGCTGGGCAGATGTGTTGTTTGGACAGGAGTGTGTCACTGTGTAAACTGAAACATGTCAACTAGTCGTTTAGCACTGAGAGCTACTGCTGATCCAACTCCTTAGTAGCGAACTAGGTCATTATGTTTTGTGGGAATTGCAGGGGCACTATGAGTCAAGCCTGTGTCTGCTGCTGCCGGGGCAAACCTGACAGCAAATCATGATTTTAGCTAATTCACCTTTACAATCATAGACATACATCACAGGTTGTGACAGGACTTGTGCGGGTGCAACTGGTCTGGTATTTGCGTTGCAATGTGTTGTAATCTTAAAATGCATTTTCTGTATTTTTAATGGTTGTACGCAATGCTTGGTATCCAGACAACTGTACAAAATATTGAGCGTGATCATGGATATTGATGATATTCTTTCATTTTAGTTGACATCTTTCTCTTGGTTTATCCTCTTTGGAAAGAAATTATCTTTGTCTCGAGCCCCTTACTAAGTATTGTCATTCACATGTCTGAAGGCTGTTTTCTCTATGGGGCGGCAGGGTAGCCTAGTGGTTAGAGTGTTGGACTAGTAACCGGAAGGTTGCAAGTTCAAACCCCCGAGCAGACAAGGTACAAATCTGTCGTTCTGCCCCTGAACAGGCAGTTAACCCACTGTTCCTAGGCTGTCATTGAATTTGTTCTTAACTGACTTGCTCGTTAAATAAAGGTAAAATAAATATGTAGATTATCCATTGTAATTTTCCATTCTGGTTCAATAATCTATTTTCCATTCTGGTTCAATAATACATGTATTATTGAACCAGAATGGAAAATTACAATGGATAATCTACATATTTATTTAACAAGCAAATCAGTTAAGAACAAATTCAATGACAGCCTAGGAACAGTGGGTTAACTGCCTGTTCAGGGGCAGAACGACAGATTTGTACCTTGTCTGCTCGGGGGTTTGAACTTGCAACCTTCCGGTTACTAGTCCAACACTCTAACCACTAGGCTACCCTGCCGCCCCATAGAGAAAACAGCCTTCAGACATGTGTTCATTGGCTCCCCATACCTTATATAGGACTGTCTGCCCCATGGGACAAACATCTTAACAAGATCTGTAGCGACTCTTGAGAAAGGGAACCATTAGTTCATTAAATTTTTGCTGAGTGATATCTTTGTGTTATTGCAAATTTGCCGTGTGACCCAAAGTAGGCCAAGACTGTGAGTAATTATGTGTTCACTAAAGATAGATACATTTTATAAATATCACATAATCACAGTGTAAGAGGTACAAAACAGGAGGCTTGAATAACGAACTGGAAGCTCTACTTGATTGTTACACATTTTGAACCATAACCTACAATACACAAAACAACCAATGATTATCTTTAATAGTTTACGATGTGTACAGTCTACGCTAACATTGGTTTTGTCCTGGTTATTTCTGTATTGAGAACCGAGATTCCCAATTCAAAACAAATGTCTATTAAATCCCCCTAACTCTCCAACCCGTGTGTGTGTGTCGGGAACATTATGTTTTTGGGCTACACTGTTTCCTGTAATCACTTCCTTGAAATGGTTCCCCTCATTTGTGAAAAGTGCGTGGCACAGATTTTTCTTTCAGTTCTACAGAGTTACAAACCCTATTACGAGATAGGTAAACCATCCATTGAGGCAAGCCCATCCTCCACCCTTTCTTCCACTCCTTCCTCTGATTATTTTCCTAATTCCTGCTGCTTCACAGGAACCTTGTCTCCACAGCAGACCAAAGCATGTCCGTTCCCCTGCTCCACCTTACAACTATCCTTCTGTCACCCACGGGGTGTGGAACACGTCATTCAGCTTCACACCCAACAAAACTACCATCCTGTCCCTCTGCCAGCTCTGCTAGACTGCACTTGATTCCCAGAATAGGTCTGAGACTGAGTATAGGAAATACAAAACAAAACATGTATTGCCTTGTCACAGTGTTATCACTGAGTGTACAAAACATTAGGAACACATGCTCTTTCCATATTATAGACTGACCAGGTGAATCGAGTGAAAGCAATGATCCCTTAGTGATGTCACTTGTTAAATCCACCTCAATCAGTGAATATGAAGGGGAGGAGACAGGTTAAATAAGGATGTTTAAGCCTTGAGACAATTGAGACATGGATGTGTGCCATTCAGAGGGTTAATGGGCAAGACAAAAGACAGAAGTGCCTTTGAACCGGGTATGGTAGCAGGTGCCAGGTGCACCGGTTTGTGTCAAGAACTGCAACCCTGCTGGTTTTTTTCACACTCAACAGTTTCACGTGTGTATCAAGAATGATCCATCACCCATATCCAGCCAACTTGACACAACTGTGGGAAGCACTGAAGTCAACATGGGCCAGCATCCCTGTGGAACGCTTTTGACACCTTGATGAGTCCATGCACTGACAAATTCAGGCTGTTCCGAGGGCAAAAGGGGGTGCAACTTAATATTAGGAAGGTTGTACACTCTGTGTATGTAAATACAGTGGGGAGAACAAGTATTTGATAACCTGCTAAATCGGCAGTGTAATCTGTAATTTTTATCATAGGTACACTTCAACTGTGAGAGACAGAATCTAAAACAAAAATCCCAAAAATCACATTGTATGATTTTTAAGTAATTAATTTGCCTTTTATTGCATGACATAAGTATTTGATTACCTACCAACCAGTAAGAATTCCGGCTCTCACAGACCTGTTAGTTTTTCTTTAAGAAGCCCTCCTGTTCTGCACTCATTACCTGTATTAACCGCATCTGTTTGAACTCGCTACCTGTATAAAAGACACCTGTCCACACACTCAATCAAACAGACTCCAACCTCTCCACAATGGCCAAGACCAGGGAGCTGTGTCAGGACATCATGTATAAATTGTAGACCTGCACAAGGCTGGGATGGGTTACAGGACAATAGGCAAGCAGCTTGGTGAGAAGGCAACAACTGTTGACGCAATTATTAGAAAATGGAAGAAGTTCAAGATGATGGTCAATCACGCTCGGTCTGGGGCTCCATGCAAGATCTCACCTCGTGGGGCATCTATGATCATGAGGAAGGTGAGGGATCAGCCAAGAACTACACGGCAGGACCTGGTCAATGACCTGAAGAGAGCTGGGACCACAGTCTCAAAGAAAACCATTAGTAACACACTACGCCGTCATGGATTAAAATCCTGCAGCGCACGCAAGGTCCCCCTGCTCAAGCCAGCGCATGTCCAGGCCCGTCGGAAGTTTGCCAATGACCATCTGGATGATCCAGAGGAGGAATGGGAGGAGGCCATGTGGTTTGATGAGACAAAAATAGAGCTTGTTGGTCTAAACTCCACTCGCCGTGTTTGGAGGAAAAAGAAGGATGAGTACAACCCCAAGAACACCATCCCAACTGTGAAGCATTGTGGGGATGCTTTTCTGCAAAGGGGACAAGACGACTGCACCCTGTTGAGGGGAGGATGGATGGGGCCATGTATCGCGAGATCTTGGCCAACAACCTCCTTCCCTCAGTAATAGCATTGAAGATGGGTTGTGGATGGGTCTTCCAGCATGACAATGACCCGAAACACAGGACCCGAAACACTAAGGAGTGGCTCCGTAAGAAGCATCTCAAGGTTCTGGAGTGGCCTAGCCAGTCTCCAGACCTGAACCCAAGAGAAAATCTTTGGAGGGAACTGAAAGTCCGTATTGCCCAGCGACAGCCCCGAAACCTGAAGGATCGTGAGAAGGTCTGTATGGAGGAGTGGGCCAAAATCCCTGCTGCAGTGTGTGCAAACCTGGTCAAGAACTACAGGAAACGTATGATCTCTGTAATTGCAAACAAAGGTTTCTGTACCAAATATTAAGTTCTGTTTTTCTGATGTATCAAATACTTATGTCATGCAATAAAATGCAAATTAATTACTTAAAAATCATACAACACAGTTGAAGTGTACCTATGATAAAAATTACAGACTTCTACATGCTTTGTAAGTAGGAAAACCTGCAAAATCGGCAGTGTATCAAATACTTGTTCTCCCCACTGTAAGTAGTTTCTTTCTCTATCGTAACAGGAGGAATCAGGAATTCCCCCGGGCAGATATCTAGGCCCCATATATTTTTCAATCTTTACTAAAGACATGGTTTTGAGTAAAGCCAGTATGTCTGTGCATGTGGATGACTCAACACTATACACGTCAGCTACTACAGCTACTGAAATGACTCCAACACTTAACAAAGAGTTGCAGTTAGTTTCAGAATGGGTGGAAAGAAATAAGTTAGTCCAAAATATTTCAAAAACTAAAATCATTCACTAAACCTTAAACCTAAACTACATCTCGTAATGAATAATGTGGAAATTGAGCAAGTTGAGGTGACTAAACTGCTTGGAGTAACCCTGGATTGTAAATAGTCATGCTCCAAATATATTGATACAACAGTAGCAAAGATTGGGAGAAGTCTGTCCATAATAAATGGTTGCTCTGCCTTCTTAACGACACTATCAACAAGGCAGGTCCTACAGGCCATAGTTTTGTCACACCTGGACTACTGTTCAGTCATGTGGTCAGGTGCCACAAAGAGGGACTTAGGAATAATGCAATTGGCTCACAACAGGGCAGCATAGCTGGTTCTTGGATGTACACATAGAGCTAATATTAATTATATGCATGTCAATCTCTCCTGGCTCAAAGTGGAAGAAAGATTGACTTCATGTTGTCTGTTTGAACTACTGGCACACAGCTCAGACCCATGCATACCCCACAAGACATGCCACCAGAGGTCTCTTCACAGTCCCGAAGTCCAGGACAGACTATGAGAGGTGCACAGTACTACATAGAGCCATGATGACTACACGGAACTCTATTCCAAATCAAGCGACTCATGCAAGAAGTAAAATTAGAGTTAAAAATATATACAAATACACCTTATGGAACAGCAAGCACAGGCACAGACACATGCATACACACACACGATGCCATACCTCCATACAAACACTTATACATGGATTTGTTTGTTGAGGATACTGTATGTGGTAGTAGAGTAGTGCCTGAGAACACACACTTAATGTCTTGTGAAATCTGTTGTGAATGTATTGTAATGTTTTTAAATTGTATCACTGCCTTAATTTTGCTGGACCCCAGGAAGAGTAGCTGCTGCCTTGGCAGCAGCTAATGGGAATCCATAATATATACAAATACAAGATGACAAAAATATTTTCATAAATTCTCTTCACAAACTAGCATTTTTGGCCATGTCAGTCTTCTCCCTTGTAATACCAGATGTTTCTAATATCTGTTGTCTTATGTGTTGCCCTGTAATGGCCTCCAGTATTGCCATAGAAAATGAAACTATTTCACAAAAACAGCTCAATCGTTTTCTCAGGTGCTGAGTTTGGTTGTAGCTAGAACAGTTCAGCCTGCATTAGCAGAGTAACCAAATGTCTAAATAAAGAAATGAGTAGACGAGTAGATCATTACCGTGGAGCACACAACGGGTAGTGGCATTTCAACTTGTCATGTCTGGGAGAGGTTGGCTTACTGCCAGAACCAATGTTGACCCTAAAAGTGTATCTTGAATGTATCAAGACTGTAAAGGGAAATAAAACATTTGGCAACCCTCACTGTCTCCATTTTAAACTTGTTTCACTTTCCTACGGCTAATGTGGAAGATTTGATCTGTCTGCGTGAATGGCTGCAGGGCAATGAGCATTCCAAAATGTGTTACAGTTGTCTTTCTGTTATTTTTATGCACCAGGTTGAATCATTGAAATTGTTTCTTTGCACCACACAGCTTTTGTCTGGATGACAGGCAATAAAAACAATTATTGCATGAAACATTATAAAAATAAATATTTTCTAGAACATATCATAGCTATCATAATTGCAGACAAATAAAGCTTTATGGCGTAGCTGAAGCAATTATATTATATTACAAGTTAAAAAGACAGCTCAGTTCCTGCTGTCGGCTTCATGTGAAGTATTTGGTAAGGAATGAACATTTTTCTCCTTACACTGCCCTTGAGTAAAACTGTAAAACTCTCATCCAAAAAAATAATCAGTATCATTCACCTATAATCTGAGACTCTCTTCACATTTTTTCCCTTCAAATTAACATTCAAGTAACTTCTTATGATTCTCTATATGGATTAACCATCTTTTCACATAGGCCAGCACCACTTGTATGTGGTAAGTAAAGAGCCCATACATGATTACTACACTATGATGAGAATAAGCTATACCCCCACAGATATCCTAGTTCAACATTTACGACAAAAGACACTGCTACTTCAGAAACAGGACGTCAGCACAAGTATCAGTTCCCCTTTTATGGCCGTCACTAATTCCCAGCCGTCTGCCTCTGTCGTCATCAATGTTTGTTGATAATTCACCAGAGTAGGTTAATCATGTCTGAGGTGGTCAACAAACACTCACTAGCTCTGAGTGCTGCATTTCTTGGACCCTAGACCAGTCTGATCAGCAGTTCTACCAATGGGGTAATCGGTAGACCTTAAGAGTAGAAAGTATTTCAGAGACTGTGAATGGTCCTAATAGGCCTTTCAGTGGACACTATCATAAAGCCCAATTGAGACAGAAAAGTGGGGGGTTGCATTGTGAGGACACAGGTGTCCCATTCCCCCAGAGGATAAGAGTTGGTGGGGGTTTGGACTCACCTTTTGAAGTGGCCTCCGCTTTTCTGAGACTAGGCTAGCCAAATAATGAGGCCTCGAAAATAGCAATTTAGTCTCAGCCACTTTCAAAACACACAAGGGCAGTTATTCTTCCACAGAACAGTAATAATGTTTCACCGGGTCCTTGACAAGCTGTTTGATCAACCAGAGAAATGTCATTTGATACATTCTTCAAGTCCAGAGAGATGATAAGAAATGGTGGATGGAGAGAATGTTTACTGGAAACAGATGTCTTACGTTAAGTTTTGAATCGTTGTGGCGTTCCCGGGTTTGTTTCCATTGTTCTTCCACCATTTCTTGCTAGCTTCCTTTTTCCGTGATGGATTGTTTTCACTGAGAGAGGGAATCATTTTGCTGTCCTCGGCAGTCGAGTTACCACAGTATGCCTGGGGAGGTCTGCTAGTAATATACCATTCTAACCACGCTATACATACCTCCTTACAGAATTCACACACCTGTTCAAATACCCAGCGTGGACAGCCTGTCCACAAAGGGGAATTGTCCGCTACCACGTATTTGCAATGTCATGTGCTGCATTTCCAAACTCTCGCCAGTGCTTATTTTAGACCTAAAAAAAACACAGAATTGTAATTACAATTGTAATTGTAAGTATGACCATCTGTGCTATGATAAGACACTTTACCTCTTGTGTGCAAAATTACTGCCTTGTCAGCTAGACTCATGAAGAAAATGCATGACCATCACCGCTGCTTTGGGATCTCAATATAATGCTATATTTTCCTTCTTTTTCTGGGCTATATGCATTTCGGGGGGGAATTGACATGAACAAGAAGGAGTGGTTGCCAGTTTCGTTCAAATGCAGATATACCTAAATGTATTGCAATTCATTTTAGTCACATTCACATGACAATAGCAACTTCCTAAAGCTGTAATGAAAACTTCAGAAGCACATTACTAATGAGTCTATCCCATCTGATTGTGGTGCTTCCATCAGAGGTCCATTCCCACCCACAGGATTCCCATGCTCCGTTATTAGGCTCAACCTATTTGTTGTTGTTACGAATGAATATCATTGTGCAACCAACACCTGCAAATATGCATGGCTTTGCCAAGGCATTTCTCAACTGTGTGGAATCAAATTCCATCAGGACACCATTGTGTACATGTTATTTAAGTGGTTGCTTATTGTGTGAGTGGAAAGAACTCTGGGAAAATACTTGAAGAGTTCCTGGTGCAAGATTTCTGAGGTCAAGTTGAAAATGGAGCCAGAAATGTGATTTTATTGTGTTTGCTTTTTATATGCACCTTGTAATGACCACCAAGGGCTAGGGTTTCACAAAGAAATAATAAACAGGAACTTTGGTCTGAACTTCTGCAGCCCATCAACACATGGGTTGTGAAAGATGTCTTTTTTTAGAAAACAAGGAGATGTGAAACAGGCTGACAGGGTATTTCTTTTGCAGAAGAGAGTGACGCAAAGTATGCCGTGTGCAGATCATCAGCCAATAGCAGGGTTCAAAAGGAGATGGCCTCACTATGTGAGAGTATTGCTTTTGGTGTGGGTGTCTGTTTCCCTTTTTTGAGTCCATTTATACACCTTTCATCACTTCGTTGTACATGCTCAATGGTATGTCGCAGTGGTGAATTATTCAAATATATTTGTACTCCTGTAAGATATCTATTTTTATGTACAAGATGGGTTGCCCATCACTTGATTCCAGTTGACTCCGGGCATCCTCCAAAGAGCACCATTTATTCCCACCCTAGAAAGCTAAAGTAGTTTTCATTGAAAGGCATGCTGGAGACTGTGAGGACAAAAATGGCAAACTTCTAAACTGGTTTAGAGTCATCTCATTGAATGCAGCTGGAAGGCAGAGAATGAGCTGCTTTAGTTTTGCTTGTACAAAAATGAGTAGAGAGGAGGGAAATAGCTGTACACTGACGTCAACGCCCATGAGTGGAAGTGCTCTCCTTTTATAGCCACGTTCTCTTTCTCTGGTGCATTCCTTAGAAGAGCACTGCGTCCCAGCACCCTGGAGAGGGCCGTGACGCACACACAGGGAGAAATAGAGAAGTTTGCACGTGCCGGCCATGAGGAAAGGGAAGAAGAATTCCCCCTCCCAAAGCTTTTACTTTCAATCGACAGGCTCAGTGATCCTAAAGCTCCGTATGTTTGAGGAAATGTAAGAACAATTTGACTTTAGAATGGACTGAGGTCACACTGAGACTTGGCAATGAAGTTTGATGAGATGGAGAAATGTGCCTTTACAGACACCTTTGGACTACTACTGAATCTGCTCTGCATTGTAAAAACATGATGGACTACAATTACACTGTGAAGAAGATTGCTATTATTTAGTAGAAAGCACAGAATGATACATGTACTTTTACTTCTGATTAAACATTTTCTTCCCTTCCCCCCTTGGAACAGAATGGCACCAAATTACATGGCATCAAAATCTTGAAAATCTGATTTCCCCCTAGCTGATCATTGTCTGCAGCCAGATCTGATCGTAGTGTAATGAAACAGGCAGGGAGAGTGAGCTCATCTGTGGTGGTCGGCAAACTTTCTGGCTCATAGCACTGCATGGCATCAACTGTGCACAATTGTTCACATTTATTCACACATTGTTATTTGTGGTCGTAAACAATTTGTTGAGTTAATTTATAAGGTGGTTACATTTATTTTACAGTACAAGGGGAGGGCCATGTGAAAATATGTGTAATGTTGGGGGGGGTGCATTTAAAAAAAAAAAAATGACACATTGAGTTGGACCAGCCCCCCCAAAAAAGAAACATGTTGATCTGTCCCTTACTATAGCCTATATCCCATGGCCTGACTTCCCACAACACCAAATTAATAATGTCAACACACCACAAAGTCTTCAATGCAACCTCTCTCAGATCAACTTGATTAATAAAGCCAAACACATTTAACATTTAAAGCCTATTTCCTAACTCTCTGATTCTTTAGCCAATTTGCCACATTGTTTAGTTATTTGTTTAGCTTCGACGCTCAGCTCAAAGATGTGCCAACTGCCTACACACACACACCTGCTAAAATACACGTTCATATACAGTACATTTTGATTTGACTTGAGTGAAGTTTTATAGCTAGCACTGAATGATTATAATAGCACAGGGAGTGCACCGTTCAAACTTGAATGTGCCTGACTCAAAACACAAAACTGTAGCAGTGCTTAAATGTGACTGTTGCGATAACTTCTCCATCGCTCATATTGCTGTGCACACATGCTCCACATTAGATAGGTAGGAATTCTCCCTCTGTGTTGTTCTTGGGTCTTGATAGGATTTGACACTGACTTGCACTGGCAGAATAGAAACCAGACTTGTTTCCATGACGCTGAACACGCCTGTTTCAAGAGGCTTTTGCAATTCATCTTGTGTCGCCTCAGTAACTTGTGCAAATAGACCACTTCTACCTTTGAACTGCTGCTCTAACAATCACCTCTCGGCAAATGTTGATAGAGAGTGGTTCAAATCGACTGCTTTCTTAACTGTTCATATTATGGTGCTGCTAAATGAACTTTCCTACTGTGACTCATGTTTGTCCAAAAAAGTTTGCCTGTTCGTGTTTGTTACCGTAGGCAGAAGGATGTGTTTTGGAGACATGTACTTTTGAATGGAAATAACTACCTTGGTCAAAACACTGCTTTTAGTCATACATGTTTTTTCGACAGCCTGTCTGCCCAACAAAACAATGTCCTGACTAGAATATTTATTATTCAAATTATACTTTTGTAAGGCTTCAGTGTTTCACAATAGTAGACTCTCTACTAGGTCTACTATCTCCTCTTTGATTGGGAGGGTGGGTCTTGACGGTCCACAATGTAGCTCATGGAGTAATGGATTTTGTTTATATTTTATCTCTTACTAGTGGTTAAACATTGATGTTGGGAGAGGTTTGGTCTCTGATTATGGATCTGCTTGTTTGCACTAAGACAACCTTGCCAGGGTAAGTCAGTTAAGAACAAATTCTTATTTACAATGACGGCCTACCCTGGTCAAAACCTAACTCGGACGACGCTGGGCCAAATGTGCGCCGCCCTATGGGACGCTCAATCATGGCCAGATGTTGATACAGTCTGGAATCGATTCAGGGCCTGGAGTGACGAAACTAGCACTGAGTTACAATGCCTTAGACCGCTGTGCCACAACCTCACTCTGTCAAGAGGCTTAGTGAACCTTATGTATAAAATATTACTTTTCGGATCCCATCACGTTCTTCCTCTGTCCCCATTATGAGGTCCTTTAAGAACAGTTATTCTTTAGGGTTTAGGCCACAAGGCCAGTGCCCCCAAGTGAGTTATTGCAGACCCCTAGAGGTTTCTAAAGGCATTGCAAGAAGGAATGGGGATTAGGATCAGTTTGTCATCCTAATAAATGATTGTACTGTCAGTCCACAATAGATAGCCATAGAGCTCGCCAGCTTGTAGTCCTTTAATAATGGAAATGAGTTACCTCTGGTTCGTTCGGCCATTCATATGGGGTAAATTAATAAGGAAACAAACAAACATCTCTCTGGTAAGAAGAAGGGTGGGGGTGTATGCCTCATGGTGTAATAACAACAACATACAGGAACTCAAGTCCTTTTGTTCACCTGACATAGAATTCCTTACGATCAAATGCCGACCACATTATCTTCCAAGAGAATTCTGTTCGATTATAGTCACAACCGTGTATATCACCCCCAAGCAGATACCTCATCGGCCCTGAAAGAACTTCACTGAACTCTATGTAAACTGGAAACCATACATCCTGAGGCTGCATTTAGTGTAGCTGGGGATTTTAACAAAGCAAACCTGAGAACAAGTCTTCCTAAATTATATCAGCATATTGAATGCGTGACACAGGCTGGTAGCATTCTGGATCATTGCTAGTCTAACTTCCCTGATGCAAGGCCCTCCCCCGCCCTGCATTCGGCAAATCTGACCATGACTCCATTTTGTTGCTCCCAGCCTATAGACAGAAACTAAAATGTGAAACGCACGTGTTCAGGTCTGTCCAACGCTGGTCTGACCAATCGGATTCCACGCTTCTAGTTTGCTTCGATCACGTGGATATGTTACGGATAGCCTCAGACAACAACATTGACATATATACGTTGATTCGTTGA
The DNA here is from genome assembly GCF_002021735.2 of Oncorhynchus kisutch. Taxonomy (NCBI): domain Eukaryota; kingdom Metazoa; phylum Chordata; class Actinopteri; order Salmoniformes; family Salmonidae; genus Oncorhynchus; species Oncorhynchus kisutch. The sequence continues at coordinate 52,515,970 of NC_034188.2, read as the reverse complement.
GCGAGTTTATTAGCAAGTGCATCGGAGATGTCATACCCACTGTGACTATTAAACCTTTCCTAACCAGAAACCGTGGATTGATGGCAGCATTTGTGCAAAACTGAAAGCGTGAACCCCCACTTTTAATCATGGCAAGGTGACTGGAAACATACAAACAGTGCAGCTATTCCCTCCGCAAGCTAATCAAACAAGCAAAGCAGCAGTATACAGACAAAGTAGAGTCGCAATTCAACGGCTAAAACAAGAAACGTATGTGGCTGGGTATACAGTCAATCATGGATTACAAAAAGAAAACCAACCCTGTCACGGACATCAACGTCTTGCTCCCAGACAAACTAAACAATTTCTTTGCTCGCTTTAAGGAGAATACAGTGCCACTGACACGGCCCGCTACCACAGCCTGTGGGCTCTTCTTCTCCGTGGCCAATGTGAGTAAAACTTTTAAACGTGTTAACCCTCTCAAGGCTGCCGGCCCAGACGGCATCAGTAGCCGCTTCCTCAGAGCATGCGCAGACCAGCAGGCTGGTGGGTTGTCGGACATGTTCAATCAATCCCTATCCCAGTCTGTTGTCCCCACATGCTTCAAGATGGCCACCATTGTTCCTGTTCCAAAGAAAGCTATGGTAACTGAACTAAATGATTACCACCCCTTAGTACTCACTTCTGTCATCATGAAGTGTTTTGAGAGACTAGTCAAGGATCATATCACCTCCACCCTACCTGATACCCTAGACCCACTCCGATTTGCTTAATAGGTCCACTGACGATGCATTCCCCATCACACTGCACACTGCCGTATCCCATCTGGACAAGAGGAATACCTTTGTAACAATGTTGTTCATTGAATACAGCTCAACATTTAACACCATAATGCCCTCCAAACTCGTCATCAAGCTCGAAAACCCCGGTGGTGAAGGTAGGAAACAACATCTCTACCCCGCTGAATCTCAACACTGGGGCCCCACAAGGGTGCGTTCTCAGCCCTCTCCTGTACTCCCTGTTCACCCATGACTGCGTGGCCATGCACGCTTCCAACTCAATCATCAAGTTTGCAGATGACACTACTACACTACAACGACGAGACGGCCTACAGGGAGAAGGTGAGAGCCCTCGGAGTGTGGTGTCAGGAAAACAACCTCTCACTCAATGTCATCAAAACAAAGGAGATGAACGTGGACTTCAGGAAACAGCAGAGGGAGCACCCCCCTATCCACATTGACGGGACAGTAGTGGAGAAGGTGGAAAGTTATACAGGAAACTGCAGTGCGAGCACCCCCCCCCCCCCCCCTCCTCCCCCCCGGCGGCTGCCAACTTACAGACTCAAATCTCTGGCCACTGTAATAAATTGTAATAAATTGATTTAATAAAGGTATCACTAGTCACTTTAAATAATGCCACTTTAATAATGTTTACATATGCTACATTACTCATCTCATATCTATATACTGTTCCATACCATCGACTGCATCTTGCTTATGCCACACGGCCATAGCTCATCCATATATTTACATGTAAATATTCTTATTCATCCCTTACATTTGTGTGTATAAGGTAGTTCTTGTTACATTATTTGTTAGATATTACTGCATTGTCAGAACATTCGCTACACTCGCATTAACATCTGCTAACCATGTGTATGTGACCAATAACATTTTATTTTATTTGGGTTTTGGGATTAACAAAAAATAAGGTCTAAGGTTAACACAGGATTAGGAGGTCTTATACTTTTTGTTCTGTGAGATAATATCAGTCAGTTAACATGTCACGAACCCCGCTTCCTGAGTCTGTGTTTGCCTGTGTTTCTGTCCTGGAGTGTGTTTCCGGTGTCCTGGAACGCACCCTGTCTGGTTGCCGGGCAAATTAGCTTGTTGGGAGATCGATGTTCACCTGCACCTGTATCCCATCAGTAATCTGCACACCTGTCCTGATCATCACCTCTCCCCTTCAAAAGCTCTGACCTGACATCCATTCCCTGCTGGATCGTTAGCCATGAACAGTATGTTGTGCCCATGAACCAGCCTCCAGTTTATAGAGTTTGTTTTGTTTTATTGTTTTGTACGTCTTGCTTGCCTTTAACTTACCGCCGTTTGTTTTGTCTACAGCCATTCACCCGGAACCCAGTGTGTTGTTATCCATTGGATCTGCCTATCCACTCCAATCAACCCACCTCCGCTGCCCGCTCCTCCACCCGGAACTATCTACCTCCACGTTCTCATTGATTAATAAATACTCACCATCTTTATACTCACCTTGTCCTGGTCTGCTTCTGGGTCCAATTCTGGTAAACCTTGACATAACATGACCTTTGTAAATTATGAAGCCTTCATGTGCTTGTTTTTATTTACATAAATGCTTCAAAATTCACAAAAAGTGATGTTCGCTGATAAAGATTCTCATAGAGCAAAACATAGATCTCCTAATAAGTCCTAAAAAACAGAAATGCGTTACCTCTGGGTCGTTCAGCCATTCATATGGGGTAAAATACCTTATTTTTGGCATTTATCCAAAAAATCTAGAAAACCCATTAATTTCCCCATAGGAGAAAGTTCCTACAAAAATACGCCATTACTATTGCTCGCTATAATATTTATTTACCAGTGATACTGGATTTAAATCAGTTGTAGGGTATCACTGTTGAGTCTTGGAATCAGAGTAGAGCGTAATACTTGGAATTGATTTGTGACTCCCCATGTGACAATTTATAGAAACTGGGTCCATTACACAAGGTGCACAATTGTAAATTGAGTTTGTCATAGACTGTAAATATATCCTCCTTGGCAGGAATCTACATGTAGTATATAAACTAGCATAATACTCAGAGTAACGACATTTCAAAATGTCAACTAAAGATAAGGATTTCACCAACCATTACAAAAGATAAAATGCAAAAATAGAATAAAGAAGCACACTATATGTGGCATTACACTGTTGCGGTCCAAACTGCAATGGATGCTCCACCAGCTGTCTATGTTTGCAGTGTGAGGCTAGGCCAAACCAAGAGAAAACACACTTCCCATTTGTACTCTGTGTTGGTTATTTGCTTTTACTGAACGCCTCTGTTGTTATGGCAACACATCCTGTGTCTGTACTGACGTAAAAGGACAAGAGAAACTAAATGGACTGTGAATTTAACTCTTTATTGATGTGACTGATGGCCTGCAATCGTAGTTTCCCTATAGTAGGTGTTTTTGTGTAACGGCATGGTCTTCTTAGGGGTGCTGTGAGGGGTCCTCTGGTCCTACATTCTAAGTTCTTGGGTGAAATACAGAGAAAATATTAAGGCAATATCATCTGATTGACAAAAAACTTTCTGCTCTTCAGATCAAACTTTAACTTCTTCCTTGTGGACTGACACCTCAACTACCCCATCTTGGTCCCGAAAGAGGGCAAGGCAACAAATAAATTGATGGCGTGAATTTGTCATATCCTTGACCTCACTTGTAGCTGTCACAATTGGGCTTACTGTGGTTTGAACAACACCGTCTATCTCATGTGTCAACCACTGAGTGGGTGGTCTCTTTCCTTCATCTAAAAGTGAAAAACACACTAGCAGCACCATGCAAGATGACATTATCTAAACAAATAATAGCTTGTGCTCCCACTTTATAGTATATGGGCAATGTAAGTCTACATAGGCAATTTGTTTTGCAACTATTGATCTGTCTTTCGGTGACCTGTTCAAAGCTTGTGTTTTCCATACATATGGATTAGGACTATGTACGTACATGCACAGATAACTGATCTCAGGACAGGTTTATCCGGAGGCATTAGCATTTAGCACAGTCTCTTCACTGCTGATTGCATTGACAGTGAGAAGATTGCATATCCAATTCATTGGCTTAGCCTGAAATGTACTAGTAGGCTATTCCCAGAAACCTCTCATTTAGAGTAAATGGTAAACTGAAAAGAATATGAGCCGTAACAGCATATAGGGTTAATGTAACAAGTGCGCTAAGAGTCGGGAAGCAAGTTCAGGGAGTGAGTGTTAATTTAAAAAAAGCAAAAAATAAACACAAAACAGAAACAACACACGGACATGAATACAGAGTCAATAACACCTGAGGAAAAAACCAAGGTGGGTGAAAGATATAGGGAAGATAATCAAGGAGGTGATTGAGTGCAGGTGAGTGTCATGAGGCGCAGGTGCATGAGACGATGGTGACAGGTGTGCGGGATAATCAGCAGCCTGATTACCTTGGTTGGAGAGGGAGTATATGTGACAGTTACAAAGATACTGGTTACCGGAATATTCAGTCATTTTTGTAATTAAGGCAATCTATCGTAACTTTGGTTATCCATATGTAGTATTTATTTCTTATATCTGTGTCATCATATTGTCCATGAGTTTCTAGTAGATAGACCGTATGGTTCTAGAGAAAATAGACAAATTAATGAAAAAAGCATCTGATTAACAATGGCTTTATTTTCAATTAACTCTGCAACTCTTCACAACTGCCACCACTTTGATGCCTAGGCATTGACTACAACTACAGTTGATGTCAGATGTTTATATACACCTTGGCCAAATACATTTAAACTCAGTTTTTCACAATTCCTGACAAATAATCCTAGTAAAAATTCCCTGTCTTAGGTCAGTTAGGATCACCACTTTATTTTAAGAATAATAGTAGAGAGAATTATTCATTTCATCTACTATTTCTTTCATCACATTCCCAGTGGGTCAGAAGTTTACATACACTCAATTAGTATTTGGTAGCATTACCTTTAAATTGTTTAACTTGGGTCAAACAAGTTGGGTAGCCTTCCACAAGCTTCCCATAATAAGTTGGGTGAATTTTGGCCCATTCCTCATGACAGAGTTGGTGTAACTGAGTCAGCTTTGTAGGCCTCCTTGCTCACACATGCTTTTTCAGTTCTGCCCACAAATTGTCTGTAGGATTGAGGTCAGGGCTTTGTGATGGCCACTCAAATTACCTTGATTTCGTTGTCCTTAAGCCATTTTGCCACAACTTTGGAAGTATGCTTGGGGTCATTGTCCATTTGGAAGACCCATTTGCGACCAAGATTTAACTTCCTGACTGATGTCTCGAGATGTTGCTTTAATTTATCCACATAATTTTCCTCCTCATGACGCCATCTATTTTGTGAAGTGCACCAGTCCCTCCTGTAGCAAAGCACCCCCACAACATGATGCTGCCACCCACGTGCTTCACGGTTGGGATGGTGTTCTTCAGCTTGCAAGCCTCCCCCTTTTCCTCCAAACATACATGGTCATTATGGCCAAACAGTTCTATTTTTGTTTCATCGGACCAGAGGACATTTCTCCAAAAAGTACGATCTTTGTCCCCATGTGCAGTTGCAAACCGTAGTCTAGCTTTTCTATGGCGATTTTGGAGCAGTGGCTTCTTCCTTGCAGAGCGACCTTTCAGGTTATGTCGATATAGGACTCGTTTTATTGTGGATATAGATACTTTTGTACCCGTTTCCTCCAGCATCTTCACAAGGTCCTTTGCTGTTGTTCTGGGATTGATTAGCACTTTTCACACCAAAGTACGTTCATCTCTAGGAGACAGAACGCGTCTCCTTCCTGAGCGGTTTGACGGCTGCATGGTCCCGTGGTGTTTATACTTGCGTACTATTGTTTGTACATATGAATGTGGTAACTTCAGGTGTTCGTAAATTGCTCCCAGGGACGAAACAGACTTGTGGAGGTCGATAATTTGTTTTCTGTGGTCTTGGCTGATTTTCTTTAGATTTTCCCATGATGTCAAGCAAAGAGGCACTGAGTTTGAAGGTAGGCCTTGAAATACATCTACAGGTACACCTCCAATTGACTCAAATGATGTCAATTAGCCTATCAGAAGCTTCTAAAGCCGTGACATCATTTTCTGGAATTTTCCATGCTGTTTAAAGGCACAGTCAACTTAGTGTATGGAAACTTCTGACCCAATGGAATTGTGATACAGTGAATTATAAGTGAAATAATCTTTTAACAATTGTTGGAAAAATTACTTGTGTCATGCACAAAGTAGATGTCCTAACCGACTTGCAAAATCTATAGTTTTTAACAAGAAATTTGTGGAGTGGTTGAAAAATTAGTTTAATGTCTCCCACCTAAATGTATATAAACTTCCAAACTGTACATATTGACATGGTAAAATAAATGTGTTTAAAAAAATACATACAGTACCAGTCAATAGTTTGGACACCTACTCATTCAAGGGTTTTTATTTATTTGTACTGTTTTCTACATTGTTGAATAATAGTGAAGACATCAAAACTATGAAATAACACATGTGGAATCATGTAGTAACCAAAAACGTGTTGAACAAATCAAAATATATTTTATGTTTGAGATTCAAAGTAGCCACCCTTTGCCTTAATGACAGCTTTGCACACTCTTGGCATTCTCTCAACCAGCTTCGTGAGGTAGTCACCTGGAATGCATTTCAATTACCAGGTGTGCCTTGTTAAAAGGTAAGTTGTGTTGTGACAAGGTATGGGGGGTATACAGAAGATAGCCATATTTGGTAAAAGATCAAGTCTATATTATGGCAAGAACAGCTCTGATGATGCCGAAGAACATGGCTGACGTTTTACATTCTCCCATCCAATTGGGCTATTTTTTTAAACTTATTGTTTACATAATGTTGCTGCTACCGTCTATTCTGACCGAAAATAACTTCTGGAAATGAGAACGATGATTACTCACCATGGACTGGAAGAAACATTTTTCATTAACGAGTCTGACGAGATGGACATCCTGCTTTCACTGGAACAGGCCCAGTGTAGCTATTCCCTCTGCAAGGCAGTCAAACACGCTAAGCGTCAGTATAGAGACAAAGTAGAGTCGCAATTCAACGGCTCAAACACAAGACGTATGTGACAGGGTATATAAAAAGAAAACCAGCCTTGTCGCGGACACTGACAGCTTGCCCCCAGACAAACTAAACAACTTCTTTGCTCGCTTTGAGGACAATACAGTCCCTCTGGCACATTCTGCTACCAAAACCTGCAGGCTCTCCTTCTCCGCAGCCAACGTGAGTAAAACATTTAAACGTGTTAATCCTCGCAAGGCTGCCGGCCCAGACGGCATCCCTAGCCGCCTCCTCAGAGCAATCCCTATCCCAGTCTGCTGTTCCCACATGCTTCAAGAGGGCCACCATTGTTCGTGTTCCCAAGAAAGCTAAGGTAACTGAGCTAAACAACTATCACCCCTTAGCACTCACTTCCGTCTTCATGAAGTGCTTTTAGAGACTAATAAAGGATCATATCACCTCCACCCTACCTGACACCCTAGACCCACTCCAATTTGCTTACCGTCCCAATAGGTCCACAGATGACGCAATCGCAGTCACACTGTCCTAACCCATCTGGAAAAGAGGAATACCTATGTAAGAATGCTGTTCATCGATTACAGCTCAGCATTTAACACCGTAGTACCCTCCAAACTCGTCATTAAGCTTGAGACCCTGGGTCTCAACCCCTCCCTGTGCAGCTGGGTCCTGGACTTTCTGACGGCCGCCCCTAGGTAGTAAGGGTAGGAAACAACATCTCCATCCCACTCCACTGATCCTCAACACTGGGGCCCCACAAGGGTGCATTCTCAGCCCTCTCCTGTACTCCCTGTTCAGCCATGACTGCATGGCCATGCACGCCTCCAACTCAATCATCAAGTTTGCAGACGACACTACAGTGGTAGGCTCGATTACCAACAACGACGAGACGGCCTACAGGGAGGAGGTGAGGGCCCTCGGAGTGTGGTGTCAGGAAAATAACCTCACACTCAACGTCAACAAAACAAAGGAGATGATCGTTGACTTCAGGAAACAGCAGAGGGAGCACCCCCCTATCCACATTGACGGGACAGTTAGTGGAGAAGGTGGAAAGTTATACATCCTGTCGGGCTGTATAACCGCCTGGTACGGCAACTGCTCCGCCCACAACCGTAAGGCTCTCCAGCGGGTAGTGAGGTCTGCTCAACGCATCACCGGGGGCAAACTACCTGCCCTCCAGGACACCTATACCACCCGATGTCACAGGAACGCAAAAAAGATCATAAAGGACAACAACCACCTGAGCCACTGCCTGTCCACCCCACTACCATCCAGAAGGCGAGGTCAGTACAGGTGCATCAAAGCTAGGACCAAGAGACTGAAAAACAACTTCTATCTCAAGTCCATCAGATTGTTCATCAGCCATCACTAACATTGAGTGGCTGCTGCCAACATGTTGACTCAAATCAAATCTTTAGCCACTTTAATAATAAAAAAATGGATGTAATAAATGTATCACTAGTCACTTTAAATAATGTCACTTTATATAATGCTTACATACCCTACATTACTCATCTCATAGGTACAGTGCCTTGCGAAAGTATTCGGCCCCCTTGAACTTTGCGGCCTTTTGCCACATTTCAGGCTTCAAACATAAAGATATAAAACTGTATTTTTTTGTGAAGAATCAACAACAAGTGGGACACAATCATGAAGTGGAACGACATTTATTGGATATTTTAAACTTTTTTAACAAATCAAAAACTGAAAAATTGGCCGTGCAAAATTATTCAACCCCCTTAAGTTAATACCTTTTGCTGCGATTACAGCTGTAAGTCGCTTAGGGTATGTCTCTATCAGTTTTGCACATCGAGAGACCGACATTTTTTCCCATTCCTCCTTGCAAAACAGCTCGAGCTCAGTGAGGTTGGATGGAGAGCATTTGTGAACAGCAGTTTTCAGTTCTTTCCACAGATTCTCGATTGGATTCAGGTCTGGACTTTGACTTGGCCATTCTAACACCTGAATATGTTTATTTTTGAACCATTCCATTGTAGATTTTGCTTTATGTTTTGGATCATTGTCTTGTTGGAAGACAAATCTCCGTCCCAGTCTCAGGTCTTTTGCAGACTCCATCAGGTTTTCTTCCAGAATGGTCCTGTATTTGGCTCCATCCATCTTCCCATCAATTTTAACCATCTTCCCTGTCCCTGCTGAAGAAAGGCAGGCCCAAACCATGATGCTGCCACCACCATGTTTGACAGTGGGGATGGTGTGTTCAGGGTGATGGAGCTGTGTTGCTTTTACACCAAACATAACATTTTGCATTGTTGCCAAAAAGTTCAATTTTGGTTTCATCTGACCAGAGCACCTTCTTCCACATGTTTGGTGTGTCTCCCAGGTGGCATGTGGCAAACTTTATACGACACTTTTTATGGACATCTTTAAGAAATGGCTTTCTTCTTGCCACTCTTCCATAAAGGCCAGATTTGTGCAATATACGACTGATTGTTGTCCTATGGACAGAGTCTCCCACCTCAGCTGTAGATCTCTGCAGTTCATCCAGAGTGATCATGGGCCTCTTGGCTGCATCTCTGATCAGTCTTCTCCTTGTATGAGCTGAAAGTTTAGAGGGACGGCCAGGTCTTGGTAGATTTGCAGTGGTCTGATACTCCTTCCATTTCAATATTATCGCTTGCACAGTGCTCCTTGGGATGTTTAAAGCTTGGGAAATCTTTTTGTATCCAAATCCGGCTTTAAACATCTTCACAACAGTATCTCGGACCTGCCTGGTGTGTTCCTTGTTCTCCATGATGCTCTCTGCGCTTTTAACGGACCTCTGAGACTATCACAGTGCAGGTGCATTTATACGGAGACTTGATTACACACAGGTGGATTGTATTTATCATCATTAGTCATTTAGGTCAATATTGGATCATTCAGAGATCCTCACTGAACTTCTGGAGAGAGTTTGCTGCACTGAAAGTAAAGGGGCTGAATAATTTTGCACGCCCAATTTTTCAGTTTTTGATTTGTTAAAAAGGTTTGAAATATCCAATAAATGTCGTTCCACTTCATGATTGTGTCCCACTTGTTGTTGATTCTTCACAAAAAAATACAGTTTTATATCTTTATGTTTGAAGCCTGAAATGTGGCAAAAGGTCACAAAGTTCAAGGGGGCCGAATACTTTCGCAAGGCACTGTATATACTGTACTCTATACCATCTACTGCATCTTGCCTATGCCGTTCGGCCATCACTCATCCATATATTTATATGTACATATTCTTATTCATTCCTTTACACTTGTGTGTTTAAGGTAGTTGTTGTGAAACTGTTAGATTACTTGTTAGATATTACTCCACGGTGAGAACTAGAAGCACAAGCATTTCGCTACACTCGCATTAACATCTGCTAACTATGTGTATGTGACCAATCATATTTGATTTGAATTGAGATCCACGCCTTTTGTGTGAAGACAAGACGCAGGAAAAGGGGCCGCAGATCAGGCAACCTTCTGAGAATCCGTAGGCGAGCGAGTAAACTCCCATCGCCATCCATTCTTCTTGCTAACGTGCAATGATTGGAAAATAAAATTGATGACCTACGATTAAGATTATCCTACTAATGGGACATCGAAAACTGTAACATCTTATGTTTCACCGAGACATGGCTGAATGACGATATGGACAATATAGAGCTAGCAGGATTTTCCATGCACCGGCAGAACAGAAACGCTACCTCTGGTAAGACGAGGGGTGGGGTTGTGTGTCTATTTGTCAATAACAGCTTGTGCATGATGTCTAATATTTAAAAAGTCTCACGGTATTGCTCGCTTGAGGTAGAGTACCTTATGATAAGCTATAGACCACACTATCAACCAAGAGAGTTCTCATTTACATTATTTCATAGCTGTCTATTTGCCACCACTGAACACTGCTGGCAATAAGACCGCTCTCAACCAGCTCTATAAGGCCATAAGCAAAGAAGAAAATGCTCACCCAGAAGCGGCGCTCCTAGTGGCCGGGGACTTTAATGCAGACAAACTTTAATCAGTTTTACCAAATTATTACCAGCATGTCACATGTGCAACCAGAGGAAAAAAAATCTTAGACCACCTTTACTCCACACACAGAGATGCATACAAATCTCTCCCACGCCCTCCATTTGGAAAATCTGACCATAATTATATCCTCCTGATGCCTGCTTACAAGCGAAAACTAAAGCAGGAAGTAGCAGTGACTCGCACAATATGGAAGTAGTCAGATGATGCGGATGCTACACTATAGGACTGTTTTGCTAGCACAGACTGGAATATGTTCAGGGATTCATCCAATGGTATTGAGGAGTACACCACCTCAGCCATCGGCTTCATCAGTAAGTGCATCAACGTCGTCGTCCCCACGGTGTCACGACCTGACCGTAAAGAGCTTTTTTATGTCTCTATTTGGTTTGGTCAGGGTGTGATTTGGGGTGGGCATTCTATGTTTTGTTTTCTATGATTTTGTGATTCTATGTTTTGGCCGGGTATGGTTCTCGATCAGGGACAGCTGTCTATCGTGGTCTCTGATTGGGAACCATACTTAGGTAGCTCTTTTTTCCTCCTTTCGTTGTGGGTAGTTAACTTTGTTTGTGGCACTTAACCCTGTTGAGCTTCACGGTTGTCATCTTGCTTTGTTGTTTTGTTGGCGACATTTATCTTAAATAAAAAGAAATGTACTCTCACCACGCTGCACCTTGGTCTTCTTCCAGCAACTGCAGTGACAGAACTAGCCACCACAAAAGGAACAAGCAGCGTGGCCAGGAGTATGAGACCACCTGGGAAGAGGTAGAGAGGTGGTTGGTCGACCCAGGGAGAGTGCCAGAGCCCGCCTGGTATTCAATTGAGCAGTGCGAGGAGGGATACCGGAGAATGGAGTTGGCGACACGTACACGGCTAGCGAGGAAGCCCGAGAGGCAGCCCCAAAAAACCTTTTGGGCGGGCACACAGGGAGTTTGGCTGAGTCAGGTTGGAGACCTGAGCCAACTCCCCGTGCTTACCATGGCGAGCGTCATACTGGTCAGGCATTGTGTTATGCGGTGGAGCGCACGGTGTCTCCAGTGCGCGTTCACAGTCCGATGCGTTACATCCCAGAAGAGGGCACAACAAAACCTTTTCCCCTCCTGGAGACTGAAATGATTTAGCATGGGTCCCCAGATCCTCAAAAGGTTCTTCACCTGCACCATTGAGAGCATCCTGACTGTTTGCATCACCGCCTGGTATGGCAATTGCTCGGCATCTGACCGTAAGGCACTACAGAGGGTAGTGTGAATGGCCAAGTACATCACTGGGGCCAAGCTTCCTGCCTTCCAGGACCTATACAATAGGCGTTGTCAGAGGAAAGCCCATAAAATTGTCAAAGATCCCAGTCACCCAAGTTAGACTGTTTTCTCTGCTACCGCATGGCAAGCGGTAACGGAGCACCAAGTCTTCTACCCCCAAGCCATAACACTGTTGAACAACCAATAAAATCGCCACCGGACAATTTATGTTACCTCAACTAACCTGTACCCCATGCACACTGACTCGGTACCGGTGACCCATCTATATAGGCTCATTATTCATGTCACTGAACAAAGGGGGATCAAAATCAAAAGTAACAGTCCATTTCTGGGGGGTATGGCCCTAGCCCTCACCCTCCGATCCAACAGGTCCCAGACGTGCTCAATGGGATTGAGATCCTGGCTCTTCGCTGGCCATGGCAGAACACTGATACTGAACACTGAATCCCCATCTTGCAGGAAATCATGCACAGAACGAGCAGTATGGCTGATGGCATTGTCATGCTGGAGGGTCATGTCAGGATGAGCCTGCAGGAAGGGTACCACATGAGGGAGGAGGATGTCTTCCCTGTAACGCACAGCGTTGAGATTGTCTACAATGACAACAAGCTCAGTCCGATGATGCTGTGACACATCGCCCCAGACCATGACGGACCCTCCACCTTCAAATCGATCCCGCTCCAGAGTACAGGCCTCGGTGTAACGCACATTCCTTGGACGATAAACGCAAATCCGACCATCACCCCTGGTGAGGCAAAACCGCGACTCGTCAGTGAAGAGCACTTTTTGGCAGTCCTGTCTAGTCCAGCGACGGTGGGTTTGTGCCCATAGGCGACGTTGTTGCCGGTAATGTCTGGTGACACCTCCTTACAACAGGCTTACAAGCCATCAGTCCAGCCTCTCTCAGCCTGTTGCGGACAGTCTTAGCACTGATGGAGGGATTGTGAATTCCTGATGTAACTTAGGCAGTTGTTGTTGCCATCCTATACCTGTCCAGCAGGTGTGATGTTCGGATGTACGGATCCTGTGCAGGTGTTGTTACACGTGGTCTGCCACTGCAAGGACAATCAGCTGTCCGTCCTGTCTCCCTGTAGTGCTGTCTTAGGCGTCTCACAGTTTGGACATTGCAATTTATTGCCCTGGCCACATCTGCAGTCCTCATGCCTCCTTGTAGCATGCCTAAGGCACGTTCACTCAGATGAGCAGGGACCCTGGGTATCTTTCTTTTGGTGTTTTTCAGAGTAAGTAGAAAGGCCTCTTTAGCATCCTAAGTGTTCATAACTGTGACCTTAATTGCCTAACGTCTTTAAGCTGTTAGTGTCTTAACGACAGTTCCACAGGTGCATGTTCATAAATAGTCTTTAATTTTGGTTCATTGAACAAGCATGGAAAACAGTGTTTAAACCCTTTACAATGAAGATCTGTGCAGTTTTTTGGATTTGTATTAATTATCTTCGAAAGACAGGGTCCTGAAAAAGGGACGTTTCTTTTTGGCTGAGTTTACATGTTACCTCAATTAGCCCGACTAACCGGTACCCCCGCACATTGACTGTGTACCGGTACCACCTGTATACAGCCTCGCTACTGTTATTTTCACTGTCATTTTACTGTTCTTTTTATTTTGTATTTCTCTACTTTCTCTACTTATCTATGTTTTACCAAATACTTATTTTTTTACTTAAAAATTGGTTAGGGCTTGTAAGTTAGCATTTCACTGTATGGTCTACACCTGTTGTATTCAGCACACGTGACAAATGAACTTTGATTTGATTTGAAATATGCAAAGAGACATGACAGTCCATCATTACTTTAAGATATGAACTTTCAGTCAGAAAAAATATTAAGCGCTATGATGAAACTGGCTCTCATGAGGACTGCCACAGGAAAGGAAGACACAGATTTACCTCTGCCACAGAGGATAAGTTCATTAGAGTTACCGGACTCTGCAGCCGGAAATTGCAGCCCAAAATAAATGCTTCACACAGTTCAAATAACAGACACATCTCAACATCAACTGTTCAAAGGAGACTGCGTAAATCAGCCCTTCATGTTCGAATTGCTGCAAAGAAACCACTACTAAAGGACACCAATAATAAGAAGAGACTTGCTTGGGCTAAGAAACATGACCAATGGACATAAGACCGATGGAAATCTGTCATTTTGGTCTGATGAGTCCAAATTTGAGATTTTTGGTTCCCAACGCCGTGTCTTTGTGAGATGCGGAGTAGGTTGACAGATGATCTCTGCATGTGTGGTTCCTACTGTGAATAATGGAGGAGGATGTGTGATGGTGTTGGGGTGCTTTGCTGGTGACACTGCCAGTAATATATTTAGAATTCAGGGCACACTTAACCAGCATGGCTACCACAGCATTCATCAGCGATACGACAACCTATCTGGATTGTGCTTAGTGGGACTATCATTTGTTTTTCAACAGGACAATGACCCAACACACCTCCAGGCTGTGTAAGGGCTATTTGACCAAGAAGGAGGGTGATGGAGTGCTGCATCACATGATCTGGCCTCCACAATCACCCAACCTCAACCCAATTGAGATGGTTTGGGATGAGTTGGACCGCAGAGTGACAGAAAAGCAGCCAACAAGTGCTCAGCATATGTGGGAACTCCTTCAAGACTGTTGGAAAAGCATTCCTGTCACGCCCTGGCCTTAGTTATCTTTGTTTTCTTTATTATTTTGGTTAGGCCAGGGTGTGACATGGGTGATTTATTGTGTTTCGTCTTGTCTAGGGGTTTTATTAGATTAATGGGGTTGTGTTCAGTTTAGTTGTCTAGGTAAGTCTATGGTTGCCTAGAGTGGTTCTCAATCAGAGGCAGGTGTTTATCGTTGTCTCTGATTGGGAACCATATTTAGGCAGCCATATTCTTTGGGTATTTTGTGGGTGATTGTTTCTTGTCTTTGTGTTTACTGCACCAGATAGGGCTGTTGTATTTTGATAGATTACATAAAATCCTTGAAAGATAACAAAATTCTGGTAATTTATTGGTAGACATCGAAAGGTTCCAGTAATATACCCTCCCTTTATAACCCTAGTTATGTGTTCAGGGTTGTTGTTTGACCCCTACTTTATTCTTGGAGAAGGAATTTCTGATGATCCCATCAGAAATGTGCAGCGTATAGACTTTTGAAGACCTTACTGTGTTGTGTAAGAGTAGGCTATTGACGCAGGGAGGTTGATTTTAACACTATAAACCTCACATTTCAAATACAAGATATAAGGAAGTACTTGCATTGCTCTTTGTGTTCATCCTGTGCCCACATTAAAAACTCCTCAATAAAACCCTGTCAGCTATCCTTATATGAAGGGACACATCGCAAAAGGAGATCTTTTTTTTTCATCCAGAGTTCATTTTTAATAGAAGGCCTATCTGAAGCAATCTAGTCATATCTGACATCATAAACATTGATACCCCATTTGGGGATAAAAATTGCAAGTATTGGTTTACACTCAAGTGTATGCAGAGCAGAAGGAAAGACTGTTAACCATGACAACCTTGCCAGTGAGTAAACACAAGGGTGAGCACTCTTGAGGAAATGGTGTCCTAGGAGAGGAATGTCATATATGACAGGCACTTGACCACACAGCTAGGTTACAGCTCATCTCCCTATCAACATATTAGCTCCAGCATTTGCGCATGGCTAGTTATGAAACGGAGCTCTATACATGCAGGATAAGTTGTTGTTTTGGGTCAAATGCCTTCAGTGACTGACACGGTATTTTGGCCAAATACTGGACCGATCACCCATTTGTGTTGACATAACAGCCGTCTCCAGAAAGATAAAGACTGGTTGCTCACAGGTTACACTGAGGAATTGAGAGCTTCTTCTTCTTCTTTTTCTATTTTTGTATTATTAAGCCATGTATTCTGCCCTCATATAACTGTCTGTTTGTGTTGTCATCAAGTAGTAAGAAAGGTTTTCCTTATTGAATCAAATTTGAGACAAACTGTAAAACTGTCAAAAAATAATAATAATAATATTAAATGCAAGAAATTACATTTATTTATCATTTTCATTTATTTCTCTTGTTTAGGCGATCAAAAATAAATTCATATTTTTCTCAATAATTCACACATCGTTTTTACAGACCCTGACAAGTTCTTGATAAATAAGTACAAAATACATTGGTATTACCACAATAAATATCATAATAAATATATTAGTTAAGTCTTTACAATTACAAAAAGCAAAGAAATGCAAATAAGTCAACATATAGTCTATGGAAATACTGTGATGTTACAGTCCCTGATGAAATAGAAGTCACCTACTACAGTTGAGTAAGACCCAACCAGGGTTGTCAAAACATTATGCAACAAAACAGGTCTCTCAATAAATGGCAAGGCTACACAAAATCCTAGATCTGTGACATACACAGATGGCGTACTAGCACCTTCTCACTTTTGTCACAGATGTGTTAAAATATGAGTCCAAAAATAATAAGTCCAAAAATAATATGAAAAACTGTCCTTACACAAAGAATTTGGCAAAAGTTTAAAAAAAGAAGAAGTGTAAAGCTTTGGTTAAATGCTACAGAGAGACTAGTCTCCCAATACCTAGTTTAAAGTGCATATCACAGTGAGAGAATGTGTTGTTGTCATTTTCCAAGTCACATTGATGGTTTGAATAGTTCTTGGTATACACATGAATACCAACAGTATAAACAGACCTGACAAACAGTTCTGTCAGCTTACTAAATGGAGGGGAGTCTTTTGTTTCAAATGATCATATATTAAAAGGACTAATCGAAGTAAGGCTACTAGGTCCTTCTCATATTGATTGAGACAGGTAAAGCTACTTAAAACGTTTGTTACTATCAACCATCAAGGTCATTTTTAAAGAAAGCAATTAATGGAAGACAAGATGAAAAGATAAATGAAAATATACATAATTATAAAAAATATACAGATTTTGATAGAAGTTTGAGTACCAAATAAATGTCACTAATATAAATAAACAGTATAAAGTGTTGATGCGCATCATATTGATAGGATTTCTGATTTGTGTAAGCAGAACCTTCACAATTGATCAAGGTTCGGGTGTTGGATTGTCTCTATGTGGTTTGGGTTTCCTAGTCAGAGAGTGACAGACGCGCAAAGACGGTGAGGCGCTTGTTGCCAGCCCCATCAAATGTGGGGGACTCTGAACCGCTGGTGCTGCCTGTGCTGGTGTAACTATCCCGATCTGAGAGGGAATCTTCAGAAGAGAAGCGGTGGAGGTTTTGCTGGGTGATGTAGACGTTGTTGCGGTCCTCCATAGCGTACGATTTGTTCAGAGTGTCTGGGAAGTTATTTCCGTGGCCACAAACGCAGCGTGAGGGCTTCTGTGGCTCAACTATCATAGGGATGTTGTGGATGTCACCAACACTGGGTCGGCTCTGACAAAACTGAAATGTGTCGCGTTGGGTGTCATTGAACACTGGGGAGAGAATGTCCGCAGGGGGTGGTGACACCGAGGGCGCACGGGTGAAGCCAAGGGGGTCGTGGAGCGCAGGGGGAGGAGAGCTGCGTGATCCCATGAATCCTGCGAAACTGACGCTCTGACGGAGCTGACGTGGGCTCTGATCAGCAAGTGCTTGGTTGTGGAACTTTTGGGTTAAGGGGGTGAGCTTCTCTTCATGAATGAAGTGACAGCGGGCTCCATATGGGCAGTAGCCAAAGTTGTAAAAGGTGCGGCAGGCCTCCGTTTTGTATTTTGGGTGCCTGTACAAACCACGCAGCTCAGGCTCTCCATGGGCAAACTGACACTTGCTCCCATATTTACAGCTGCCGTTCTCCTGGAAACTACGGCACAGTTCGGTCTTGTAACGGTTGGAAGGGAGAGGTGTCGGGTTGTTCAGTGGGGGAAATCCAGGCGGTGGAGGCACTTCATCCAGGGTCTTCAATTTACCGAAGGAGAGTACACTGGATTCGGTCAGACTCATGGAGCGATCAGGTCTGAAGGAAACCTGTGGTTGACTTGGAGCCATCTTGCTCCAAATGTCAAGTGGCCAGGGGGTATCATCGTTCAATTGCTCAGAGCTTAGACTATGGCTCTTTGGTGAGAAGAACGAAGTTGAACGGTTGAGACGAGGTACCATCGGTTGAATTTGTTTCTGGGTGAATGGTTCATCTAAACCCAGATTGATCAGATTCTGTGGAGAGAAATATAACAGTCAATAAATCACGTTATAACCATATAATAGCCTACTCACGAAGCAGAATTGTAGCATATGCTCTGCTCCTCAGAAGCTTAATCGTTAAATATGTTTTGTGAATATTTCAACATGTAATCAAAGTTGAAAGTAGCCAACAACTAATAAAATAGTCTAATTGTGTGTTTTTTTACGCACCAAATGCATAACCATAGCTTATACTACTGATCTGAACATACATATAACCCCAGTGAATAAAACTTACCCTCGTGATAATATCGTCGATCATATCTGACATGCTTCTATGTATTCTTGTCCGTTGAAAAGTTTTAGTTCGCCTGTCACTTTCAGCTGCAAGACACGGGCGATTGCGCTGCGCTGTTACTGCAGGACTAGCCCTTTTTATAGTTTATTTCTGGCGGCAGGCGGGGTTTCCTGTGCTATCTTCCCGGACACCACTCCCGTAAAGTTTCATACACAGCAACCAGGGTTTGTCGTAAAGCCATGTTTTTGTATTTTTAAATAGCTGTGAAATGTTTCAGTTTCCCCAACATTCAAACATGAACGCATCATATAGACTAGTGCTACATAATACGCCCACAAGTAGTGACCCACTTGTTCATTATTTTCCTATGTTCATTCGATTTTAAGTTACGATGACGACTAGTTTTGGGATAGTAGGCTATGATTAACTACTTCGTTCCTGGACACATTTCCCCCCAAGGCTGTTACCAGAATCACCCCAGACTTTTTCCTTATTGGTTTCTATGCGTGAGACCTGCTCTCTGTTTTTAATTATGTCTTTAATAATATATTTTCCAGTCTTTACTTTCATTTCCCAACAGTTATAGGCTAGCCATCAAAGGAGAGAGAGATAGTTATTTATATACCCTTAGGCTATAGGAATATATATATGCCAATGTGCATTATTTAAAGTCAATGTTTTCAATCGCACCTTCAGACAATTACGCTCACATTTTGGCACAAAACAGACATGGTCAATTTCATGTAGCCTAGATTTAGTTGGAGACCGGATGGTGGTCATGTAGACTATAGATCTAACAAGGTGGCCTAAAATGTATCTGTGTTTCCATCTGTATGTCCATTTTCATGACAATGTCATGACAGGTGATATGAATCCATTTAGGCAATGACTTTAGTATGATCTTACTGTAACAAATAACATTATCCAGTAATCAGTCTAGACTTGAAACACAGGGTTTATCAGGATACGGTTTAGTGTCTATTTGCGATATCATGTAGGGTTTGCTAAGTCATGTGTGTGGTACCATGACAAGGCTCAGTAAGTATTTTTTTTCTCTATCTGTGTTACTGGTAGCCCAATGGTAAACAGACAATGTGATTACTAATCCCTCGATAGCAGGAAACTCTTGGATAATGACAATATGTTTCTGTTTCTGCTATTTAACCATCAATGAAACCATGGGTCTATCCCTTGCCTGACATAGCACTGTTCACACGCGTGAGAAACGCATCTGAATTTGTGTGGCTAAATAAGTCATTTTGGCATTAACTCAGCAGCTAACTACCATTTTCTAACACCAATAAAGTAGGTGCAACAATGGCCCGATTTTAAAGTGTGGAATAATCCACTCTGCCTTGATTAGTAGACTACATTCTGAGAGTATTTTGTACATTAGTTGTGCTACACTTGCTCATGTAAATAGTGTCAAGTTGAAGAAGTTGAGAGGGTTTAAAAACATATCCAGTCAAAATATTTCCAGGGACAGTGTCCCATGGATCAACTGGCCTATGTTGAGTTGATCTACAGTTCTTAGAGGTGACTGTATCTCTATTTGTCATGTGGGTTTGTTGTCACACAGTTCATAAGTCTAACAAGGAAGTGCGATAGAAAGTCACATATTTACTTTGAAATGCTTACACTTGGATGTGCGTTGAGCTCTTTCAATTGAGTCATTTGATTGCCAAACTACCTAATGGCAGAAGGAACACTGTTTTAACTATTCAATGTTTGAGGTAACTGCTCATTTCACTTGGACCCTATCACTCCCTCAAAATGCTTATACATTGACTTCAGCACCGTTGTTGCTGAATAGTGTTTTTGTATAATCTGGTTGTGTCCTAAACTCTATAGCCTATATTTAACTCAGTATTAAGGTTGTATTATGGAGACAATGTGAGGGGAAATGGGTGCAGAGACTGGCCTAACATGATGTTTAGTAACGGCTGTATACATATTCCTGTAAGCCAACTCCTCATTGCCTATATAGCCAAGGGGTGGATGTGGAACTGAAACACAAACTTGAGGCAGAAACACTCTTATGTCCCTCCCTTCCCAAGACATATTATGTCAGTTTCCCACCTTAGTGGTCACAGTGTACCTTTCCTTTACATTAATGTCACCTTAGTGGTCACAGTGTACCTTTCCTTTACATTATATCCCAACAGCAGTGGGACGTGTCCATCAGGGGCCTTGAAAAGCTCAAGTTTCATTAATTGCAGGCAGCATAACTCCCGGCCACAGAAGCAGGTAGGGCAGGCATGCCTAGTCATGTCCAGTTAAAAATAACCCCAAGCTTCCACTACCTTGTCAAATTTGGCTGGAAATTATATTTAAAAAAAGGTTCATGAGAAATTGAAAATCTTTCCCTTTTTTTCTATTTAGTTTCCCAATCCACTTCTTTAGTTTCTCAAACTGTGAAGTGGTGTGCATCTTTTCTCCAAGTTTATTTTCTTCCCCTTTCCCAAGAGTATGGAAAGTTGCTCCTGGTGAGTTGGGGAGGGGCGCGGCATACTTGCTCATACACACGCGCTCACACAAATATACATGCTAGCTAAGCCCCAAGGGACATTCTATAGTGCGCAACAATGTGCGATACGCCAAGCTTTCCATTGGGGCTTTCCAGTCTTAGCAAAGGTACAGTTTATACACTATAGACATCCCAATAGGCATGTTTAGGCAGGAACCCCCTTATGAACACTCATGGTGATATGTGCACAGGGTGGGGAGGTTATTACAAAAACGTATGCAAAACAAAATCTGACATAATTGAAATTGATACATTTTATAAAGCACCTTTTATAGCTTGTATTAGCAGCCCAACAACATGTGAAAATAGATGAGTAAAAGCAAAACTATAAATGTAACTCCATGTAAATGCATTACAGAAATCACATTTTGTGCATTGTGGATTGTTACTGAAAATCACGTATGCCATGTCCTTTGTCCCAATTTCCACAAATCATTAACCCACACAATCATTCACCGATACCACTTATGGTAAGTGACCTGGGAGTGACTCAAATGGCCCAGTTATCAAATGTCTCAGCTAAACTCACTGTTTTTATGCTGCAGTTATCTTATTGTTGACAAAATTGTCAGCTCATAGTGAGCTGCTCTTATTGTAACTCCTCTCAATGCTGCTCAAGACATAAATAAGTGAAGGGTTGTGTCCAGACACATCTGTGTTCAGCACTGTCAATAGACTCAACACCTAAATCCAAATTTTTTATTTTTCTTGTACATTAGTCAGTATTTACAGTGCCTTCAGAAAGTATTCGCACCCCTTGACTTTTTCTACATTTTGTTGTGTTGCAGCCTGAATTTAAAATGTATTAAATTGAGATTTTGTGTCACTGGCCTACACACAAAACCTCATAATGTCAAAGTGGAATTATGTTTTTAGAAATATTTACAAATTCATAAAAAATGAAAAGCTGAAATGTCTTGAGTCAACAAAATGTGAATATTTAATATTCATAGTCTTTGTTATGGCAAGCCTACATAAGTTCAGGAGTAAAAATATGCTTAACAAGTCACATAATAAGTTGCATGGACTCACTCTGTGTACAATAATAGTGTTTAACATGATTTTTGAATGACTACCACATCTCTGTACCCCACACATACAATTACCTATAAGGTCCCTCAGTCAAGCAGTGAATTTCAAACACAGATTCAACCTCAGAGACTAGGGATGTTTTCCAATGCCTCGCAAAGTAGGGCACCTATTGGTAGATGGCAAAAAAAAGCAGACCTTGAATATCCCTTTGAGCATCGTGAAGTTATTAATTACACTTTAGATGGTGTATCAATACACCCCATCACTACAAAGATACAGGTGTCCTTCCTAATTCAGTTGCTGGAGAGGAAGGCAACCATGAGGCCAATGGTGGACAATAAAACAGTTAGAGTTCAATGGCTGTGATAGGTGAAAACTG
The DNA here is from genome assembly GCF_002021735.2 of Oncorhynchus kisutch. Taxonomy (NCBI): domain Eukaryota; kingdom Metazoa; phylum Chordata; class Actinopteri; order Salmoniformes; family Salmonidae; genus Oncorhynchus; species Oncorhynchus kisutch. Next base: position 52,493,560 of record NC_034188.2, on the reverse strand, counting down.
AGGATGGATCATACTATTCTACTAACATACTAACCTAAATGACAGTGAAAATAATGAAGCCTGTACAGAATACAAATATTCCATAACATGCATCCTGTTTGCAATAAAGCAACATCCAACACAACACATCACTGAGTACCACTCTTTATAATTTCAAGCATGGTGGTGACTGCATCAAACATAAACGGAAACGGAATAGAGCTAAGCACAGGCTAAACCTGGTTCAAGAAAACCCGGTTCAGTCTGCTTTCCAATAAACACTGGCAGACATATTCACCTTTCAGCAGGACAATAACCTAAAACACAAGGCCAAATATATTCTGTAGTCGCTGACCAAGAGGACGTTGAATGTTCCTGAGTGGCCTAGTTATAGTTTTGACTTAAATCGGCTTGAAAAATCTATGGCAAGACTTGAAAATGGCTTTCTAGCAATGATCAACAACCAACTGGACAGAGTTTAAATCATTTTTAAAAGAATAACAGGTGTGAAAAGCTCTTAGAGACTTACCCAGAAATGCTCACTGCTGGAATCGCTGCCAAAGGTGATTGGAGCATGTATTGACTCAGTGTGAATACTGAATACTGAATATGAATGAGATATTTGTGAATTTAGTTTTCAATACATTTGCTAAAATATATAAAAACAAGTTTTCACTGTCATTAATGGGGTAGTGTGTGTAGATGGGTGTGAGAAAATAAATCAATTTGATCCATTTAGAATTCAGCCTGTAACACAAAATGTGGAATAAGTCAAAGGGTAGGAATACCTTCTGAAGACACTGTACACATAACAGAATCCCTCCACCCTCACCCCTCCCATTACCCCGAATGACATACTTAAGTTTTAACTGAATGATTGTGGACCATAACTTCCACTCAAATGGAAATGTACTCCTTACTTGTTGTGTGTATGTACTGACCTTAATGTGTAACTGATAGATGTGCACACACACACCACATGTTAATGTTTGTAAGTGTGCAAGTACAGTACCAGTCAAAAGTTTGGACACACCTACTCATTCCAGGGTTTTTCTTATGTTGTGCTATTTTCTACATTGTAGAATAATAGTGAAGACATAAAACTATGAAATAACACATATAGCAACCAAAAAAAGTGTTAAATGAAAATATGTTATATTTGAGATTCTTCAAAATAGCCACCCTTTGCCTTGATGACAGCTTTGCACACTCTTGGCATTCTCTCAAGCAGCTTCATGAGGTATTCACCTGGAATGCATTTCAATTAACCGGTGTGCCTTGTTTAAAGTTCATTTGTGGAATTTCTTTCCTTCTTAATGGGTTCGAGCGAATCAGTTGTCTTGTGATAAGGTATGGGTGGTATACAGAAGATAGCCCTAGTTGGTAAAATACCAAGTCCATATTATGGCAAGAACAGCTCAAATAAGCAAAGTGAAACGACAGGCCATCATTACTTGAAGACATGAAGATTAGTCAATACTAAAGGGTACCAATAAGAAGAAGAGACTTGCTTGGTCCAAGAAACAGGAGCAATGGACATTAGACCGGTGGAAATCTGTCCTTTAGTCTGATGAGTGCAATTTGAGATTTTTGGTTCCAACCGCCGTGTCTTTGTGAGATGCAGAGCAGGTGAACGGATGTTCTCCGCATGTGTGATTCCCACCGTGAAGCATGGAGCAGGAGGTGTGATGGGGTGGGTATGCTTCGCTGGTGACACTGTCAGTGATTTATTTAGAATTCAAGGCACACATAACCACCACAGAATTCTGCAGCGATACTCCATCCCATCTGCTTTGGGTTTAGTGGGACTATCATTTGTTTTTCAACAGGACAATGACCCAACACACCTCCAGGCTGTGTAAGGGCAATTTGACCAAGAAGCAGAGTGATGGTGTGGTGCATCAGATGACCTGGCCTCCACAATCATCCGACCTCAACCCAATTGAGATGGTTTGGGATGAGTCGTACCGCAGAGTGACGGAAAAGCAGCCATCAAGTGCTCTGCATATGTGGGAACTCCTTCAAGATAGTTGGAAAAGCATTCCAGGTGAAGCTGGTTGAGAGAATGCCAAGAGTTTGCAAAGCTGTCATCAAGGCAAAGGATGTCTACTTTAAAAAATATATATTTTTAGTTGGTTACTACATGATTCCATATGTGTTATTTAATAGTTTTGATGTCTTCACTATTATTCTACTATGTAGATAATAGTCCAGATGAAGAAAAACCCTTGAATGAGTAGGTGTTCTAAAACTTTTGACTGGTACTGTATCTCTCGCTTAAACTGACAGAGTTGTAGGGGGATATATATGTTTTTTTGCTAATTAGATTTCCGAGGGGGTGCAGACATCGACCTTTGCTAATGGAGGCTTCTGACTGGTACTGTATGTATATTGTAAAGTCAATTGTCTGTTATGTCTTTTTCGTTATATGTCGGACCCCAGTAAGACTAGCTGTTGCTAATGGGGATCCTAATAAATCGAATCCAAATCCAAAGTATTCCCTTTTTATTACCCTCCAAGCTCTCCATGGTTGTTTCCCCCCATTTTTCATACTCTTGTCTGCTTGGTTTCAGTTTCATCAGGGCACTTGAATATGAGTCAGTTGCACCACATACTCTTCTCATTGGGGATGACCTTACAGGAGGAGGACAGAGGGCATCGACTGACTCGGCTGCTGCAGTTGGTCACGAGCCCATATTTACAGACCTTTTACAAGGGAAAGTACCTTCCTTTCCTGCTCGCATTACATTACTAACAGTGAGTCTCCCCCCTTAGAAACACAGTGGCTCTTATTTTGTCAAGAGGTGTTTCCGTGTTCTATTCCTTTGTTTGAAATCAGTGTGTCTTTGTGAAATAGGTGTATATGAGGACTTGTGCTGTATAGTAGGCCTATGTGCTGTACCGTAGCTACGTATTGCTCTGCATTGACTATAATGTTTGTATGATAACCGTTTTCCTCTATTGCCTTTGTATGTTTTCCCTTAGCCTATTGGATTTGTTCTGACAAACTCACTGGGTAACTTGTCCGTGAGGTTAATCTCCCTGAGTTCAAAAGTTCAGTTTGAAATGCTTTTTAAAAGATTTGCTTTTGGGAGAAAAAACCCCCCGAAATTGGGTAATACTTTGGTACATGATGTTTTCCAGGTATGTCTGTTTCCTAGAATTACCTCAGCGAGTCAAAGCAGTAGCTTACTCTAGCGGTCCTCAGAGGGATTGCATTTGTGCCACTCTGTTTTCGCTATGGAGGTGCAGTTTTTACACTTCCCTTCGAAACACATTTTGGCGGTGTGAAATATTCCCTGAGGAACAAACATGGCCTTATATATGGAATACCACCCCTTGTCTTTCACATACTGGCTCTGTGAGTTGATGCTACCTCCCTTCTATTTACGCAACCCCTCTTGAACACAGCACTGTCTACCGCACCTGGAAAACCTGAATGGATGTCAATACACATAGGCTACTGTGCCCTGTCTCCCTGTTATAGAAAAAATGGTCTATCAATGAATATCAAAACCGAGACACATAACCCACTTGCTTTGTGCCAGTTAATATGTGGATGCTTGTTTGTCAATCCAAGCATAAAACCGTATTCCTTAACTTTTCTATGCACCTGTCACTGAATATAGTGGCCCAGCGTGCAGTGACAACACCTCGCAGTGACAACACCCCCGCAGTGCCAATGATGCTGTCCTTTATTGTCCATCGCAGTAAAATTTCTGACGCACTATTTTCACACTGAGCAGAGGTCTGAAATGGGATCATTAGCCTGTCGGAGAAAGAATGCTGTGGAATATTGTCCCAGGAATTGTACCACAATTCAGGTTCACTCAAGGTTCAAGATTGCGTGGAAAACTAGATAGTCTTTGAAGAATCCAGCATGTTGAATTACAGATATTTGAGGCTTGACATGTCAGTGTGGCACTTCCCTTCTCAATACAGTCTTTACAAATACCACTGCTTTACATGTGTGACGTGATCACATGACATGTAGCCACATTTTGACCACACGTGTGGCATCGCACATGGAAGGCAGTGTCATTCTATGATAATATTCAAAATGGTGGATGGTGACATCATCTCAGATTTGACCATTTGTGGGAGGGATAATTAAATAAATACAAATACAAGAAAGGCCTTTATGATTCCAATAATAAGTTCAGCACTGTCTTGTGAAGTGGCTATTTGGATCATTATTTCAATTCTTGTCTCGTTATAGGTGTAACTAAAGGCAGTGCTAGTCTGTTCTTTTTAATAACTTGGATGATCCTAGGTCCTAATGGCCAGGCGCCGTGGGAATGATTGAGCCATCCCCTCACAGGCAAGTGTGGTATGGCAGTCAAAGCTGAGTGCAGAATCTGCCAGTCCTGAGATAGGTCGGAAGTCCCACTCACTCTGCAGCAGCACAGCTCTCATAGTCTCTCTCTGTCCCTCTCTCTCTCATGCTCTCTCTCACTCAGTATAAAGTAGGGAACATTATTGTCAGTGAACCATGTAGCTGTGTCCAGAGTGGGGACGCCTTGTGACAAAGGGGTCAGACACTGCCAGGAGACAGTTCCTATGGTGCAATGTTTTTTTTCTCATCCGTGTGAAATAGTTATGTTCTGAAAAGTTGTGTATTTTTAAGTGTATCTATTCATAACATGCAATAGGCTTTCAAACCTAACCTCTGTGAGAGCTCTTTGGGCTATGGCCAAGCACACACACTCCCTTTTCTGAGTTCTTCCATGTTTCAATCATAGCTGTACTCATGGTCAGGTGCCGTACTGCTGGATGATAGCTGTGCGGATGTGGACCCACTTAGTGTTCTGTAAGACTATAGCTGTGTTCGAATTACTCATACTAACCGCACTCACTGTACTATTTGTGACGTAAATTGAGTCTAAAGTATGCTTATTGGTCATAGTATGGATATAGTTAGTATGCTATAAGTTCCCGGATGTTGACACTATTTCCGTACTTTTAGGGCACATAATGCAATTCTTCTGAAAATGGGAGTGGCTTCACATAATTTTCAGATTTGAAGAAAATGATGGGAAATATGTAGCCGAAGTCCAACGAGAGCTTCATCCAATTCATTGCATTAACTAATTGGGAAAAATTTTAAGAAAATGTTGAGCAATGTAATAAAGTAATGACTTTTCAAATAGGCAACCTTTACATGTTATGTTGGCTGACAATTTGTTAGCTATGCTATTCTTACGCAACACATAGCATATCATTACAGCAGTATGCAACGTTATCGTCATGTTAGCTAGCTACCTAAAGTTAGTTGGCTAATAATACATCAAACTTGTCAATATATTAACTATATGCTATATAACTAACTATCCAATGTTTATTTACTTGATTATTCCCATAATTCTTTAGCTTAGCTAAGTGGTGTAGTCGTGCGTTCTCAATTAACATGGTGTTTTTGGAAATTCCCTCTGGCTATACTTCAATTTCAGAGATGGCCGGTGTCAGGAAACCTTGGCAAAAAGTGTAATTAAATTGTTGCCAGCAGCACTGTTACAGTCACCAATGCTCTGGATAACATGAAACCTGCCTAACCAGCTCTTCTAGGGCAAGTAAAATGGTCAGTTAGGCGTTTTCTCATTTGTATCTGGAAGTAGCTAGCAAGCTAGCCAACATTAGCCAGTTAGCTTGGGTGCTTGACTGCCATTGTAAGATCAGAATGCTCGAAACAACCCTATTCCTCAGCCAGAGCGTTCAGTGTGCGCTCTGAACGCTCCAAGAGCTAAATGTTCTGAATTTACAAACAGACAAACTGACAATGCTCTGAATTTACAAATGCCCCGAGCGCACTCTGAGCGCCCTCTGGCACTCCAGTTTGAATTTCAGAACACACGCCAAGTCGGAAAACGTCTAGCTAGTCATTTGTTATGCTAACTTGCTAGCAAGAGGTTGCATAGCAACAGCATCAATTTCCGGTAGACAGGCGAAGCGCTAGGACGCTTTACAGTATACTTAAACGAACAAACAGTATATAGAATAGTATGTAGTATATACTCATTAAGTATGTAGTATACAGTATGTTAGTATGGGTATTTGACCACAGTTTATGACTCAGCCTTACACCCCTTTTTGAGGTGTTTTATGCAAAAAATAGTAATACCTCTGTCATCCTTGGTCACACCTATGAAAATAGTACATTTCCTCAAGATTAGGTTTCAAACGTCATGACCAGTTTTGTTCAGTTTCAGTAATATCAATGGAGTTTCAGTGTTGGATTGGTTTTCATGTGGTTCTTTGACAGGCTTGAAGTTATGAATACTCTGTGTATTAGCACATATAGCATATACTATTCCCTATGGGCCGTGCTTATTTGAACTCCCCTCTGTAATTTATCTCCATGTCAACACCCCTTCCAGTCGCTGTATTTTTCGCCCTCTCATTGTCTCTCTCTTTTCAAACCTTCTGCGAGTCTCTCCCTGGTTCTTCAGTAATATGAGAATCTGAAGTTGTAATATGCTTTCTCACTTTTCTTTCTTCCCAATCCTCTTTGCCCTCTTTATCATATTTCTACATTTTTTTTCCCCTCTCAAGGAAGTGGGGCCAGCGCTGCCTAGCAGGAGGTTGAGGGGTGGGAGAGACGGGAAGCAGAAGAAGGAAAATGAAACCAAACGTCCTGAATGCTCTCATAGTGGTTGCGCAACACCAGATTTTTGTTTTTTTCTCTGGTCTAGTGGAGAAAAAGGAAAGCAGATGAGTGCTATTGGGAATCCAAGGGAGGCAGCTTCCCCTAAATGTTTCATAACACCAGCAGTGCTTGTAAATCCTGTATAGGGAAACACAGGCAAGTGAACTCAATTGAGATGGGAAATAAAATAAAGGGAGAACGGAGTGTGTTCCAAAACCTTTGATCTGTCCATTAACTGCCATTGCTATGGGAGGATAGCATTATTTTATGAGAGGTAAAGAAACATTTTGTCATACTGGAAGGGGAGGAAAGTAAAGAAAAGGGCAAGAGATAGTTAGAAGGAGAGGGGGATAGAGATGGAGGGAGGGAGTGGGCGTGTCTGCCATGCGTCACACCAGGCCTGATGTGCAGGCGCTATCTCAGCACAATCCCGCCTGTCAACATTCCCCATTCCACTGATAACAGGCCCTACTTCACTCGCTCACTCACTCGCTCACTCGCTCACTCACTCACTCACTCACAATCAATCAAGAGTCTGCTCTTTTAAAATAAAGAAGTATTTCCATGTATGGTAGGGGAGGCTAAATGTGCAGGGTAAAGTTTGATGTGTGAGGAGAGCGTTTCTGGGATTTGTGCTGCTGGTTCTTCTCTGTATATCATGTTGAATAATGTCCGACACTCTGGTGCCTGACTCAGGCCATTCATCAGCCATGTCTGATGGGAAAAATGTGGAAATATCATAAATGATCATAATACCATTAATCAGAACAGCAGTAGTAAATACCAATGGTTGTGTGGACACGTTGAGCTGTGTTTTCCCATAACATAACTTCCCCATACTTTTATGTAAAGGTCATGTATGCAGTAGTCACGTTTAAAGCGGGGAATATTTTAGATATTCAAATTGAAGCACAGTGGATTTGAAAACGCCACACCTCATTGGTGTATCCCTTTCACCAATCAGATCTGAAGCCGCCTCTTTGTCAGGTGGCGTCTCCCTATGAATGTTCTCTCACATAAAAGTAGGCCAAAGGTACAGTGCAACACCTTTCCGATATCTCACACGCCGTCTTGTATGTCTCCTAGGTCCTAGGTGCGTATGTGTGTTCCCCCTATTAAAAGTCTGTGTAGTTCCTCTGTCTCCTGAAGGAAGCTTCTCCCTGCTGCCGGTGCTCTCACGTATGCTCTGTATTTGCCACCATGGCACTATTGACACTCACAGCAGAAAGAAGTGAAAGGCTAAGCAATAACAGCAAATGTGTGCACATAGACACAAATACTTACACACGTCCACACACACACACACACACACACACACACACACACGCACATGCACAGTCCCTCAGGCTTTTAAAGGGAACCTTGTGATGTGGGTGAAAACATTGAAGAGGTGTGAAGGAGGTTACTGTTTGTTGTGTAGATGTCATAAACGCTGGATCATGTTCATGTTTTGCTTGTCAAGGCCTATATTCTGTATATACCAGTGGAGGCACCTCAGAGGAGGAAGGGGAGGACCATTCTCCTTAGTGAATTTCAGAAAAAAAAGTTATACTATTTTGATAAAACGACTAAAACGCACTGTTTTGCAATGAAGGTCATGTACTGTAGCCTCAACAGCAATCTCTGGGGTAGCTCCATGGTGTAGCCGGAGGACACCTAGTTTCCGTCCTTCTCTGGGTACGTTGACTTCAATACAAAACCTAGGAGGCTCAGGGTTCTCACCCCCTTCCATAGACACACAGTAATAACTTCCAGAGGGGATCCTCCAACCTATCAGAGGTCTTGCAGTATAAACTGACATGTTGTCATTCCAATCAAAGGATCAGACAAAGAATCTACTACTGAAAGCATAAGCTACTGCTAGCTAGCACTGGAGTGCAACAAATATGGTGAGTAGTTGACTCAAAGTGAGAGAAGGACAATAGTTGAACAGTTTTGAAGAAATTAATTCATAAGACAATGAAGTAATGATTACACCCTATATCAGCTAGATGCAGGCAAGAGTGTTCAAGGTGCTATTGAATGTGTCACTGTTTGGATTACTCAAATTTTTCTCTCAACCTGTTGTAACAACCTCATGATAGGTATAGGGAACATTTGAGTATCATGTAGGAGCCTAAACCTATTGATGTTACATTGAGCTGGGTGAATGGAATATGAATGACAGTCATCCAATATGCTGTAATGGAAATAAGGCCATGCTCATTAAGCATCATTAAGCATCCTTCCTCATCTTAAACGGCACTGACCGCCTCTGTAACTTATTATAACTGAAACATTTACATTCAGCTGACATTGTCCCTCAATTGCAATACCTTGATTTAAGAGCAGGTTAATTTAGAACCTAACCCGATCCAATTCCATGCATAAGCATTTCCCTTCATCGAAACCTGGTTCCAGTCCACTCCTCTTATCCATCTACCAGTGACTCCTACCCTCCATGCCCATGGACGTGACTGTTGATCCATGATTGTGAAGTGTATTGCTCAAATATTGCTCTGTGAAATGCACTCTGCCCTCAAAAGGCATAGCTGTGGATTTATGTCAAATAAAATGATATAATATTGTATTTGTCACATGCGCCAAATCTTTTCAGACTCTCGAGGGGGAATATACGTTTTTGAGCCCTTTACGACTGTCTTTGTGTGCTTGATCACGTTGAGGGAGAGGTTGTTATCCTGGTACCACACTGCCAGGTCTCTGACCTCCTCCTTATAGGCTGTCTCATCATTGTCGGTGATCATGCCTACCACTGTTATGCCGTCTGCAAACGTAATGATGTTGATGGAGTTGTGCTTGACCATGCAGTCATGGGTTAACAGGGAGTAATGAGGGGACTGAGCACGCACCCCTGAGGGGCCCCCGTGTTGAGGATCAGCACGGGGGGAGCAGCCCGTCAGGAAGTCCAGAGGGAGGTGTTTAGTCCCATTGAGTTTTGAGGGCACTATGGTGTTGAACGCTGAGCTGTAGTCAATAAATAGAATTCCCAACTTTTGTCCAGGTGGGAAAGGGCAGTGTGGAGTGCAATAGAGAGTGCAATAGAGATTGCGTCATCAGTGGATCTATTGGGGCGGTATGCAAATTGGAGTGGGTCTAGGGTTTCTGGGATAATAGTGTTGATGTGAGTCATGACCAGCCTTTCACAGCACTTCATGGCTACCGACGTGAGTGCTACGGGTTGGTAGTAATTTAGGCAGGTTACCTTGGTGTTCCTGGGCATAGGGACTATGGTGGTCTGCTTGAAACATGTTGGTATTACAGACAGATGAAGACACTTGCCAGTTGGTCAGTGCATGCTCGGAGTACACATCCTGGTTATTCCGCTGGCCCTGCAGCCTTGTGAATGTTGACCTGTTTAAAGGTCTTATTCACATCGGCTATGGAGAAGGTGATCACACAGTCGTCTAGAACAGGTGGTGCTCTGATGCACGCTTCAGTGTTGCTTGCCTCAAAGCGTGCATAGAAGTAATTTAGCTCGTCTGGTAGGCTTCTCTCACTGGGCAGCTCGCAGCTGTGCTTCCCGTTGTAGTCCGTGTAGTAGGTTTGAATCTTAGTCCTGTATTGAAGCTTTGCCTGTTTGATGGTTCATCGGAGGGCATTGCAGGATTTCTTATAAGCATCCGGGTTAGAGTCCCGCTCCTTGAAAGCGGCTGCTCTACCCTTTAGCTCAGTGAGGATGTTGCCTGTAATCCACGGCTTCTGGTTGGGGCATGCACATACAGTCACTGTGGGGAGTGTCAGGCCTGGTGTATGTTCAGATTCAGGGGCCTACACATCAAAGCAGGTCACTGGTGTCTTTTTATCACTACATCAAACCTCTCACTGAATGTGCCTCTTTTTTTTAAAGGGGAGGCTTAATCTGAGCAATAATCCACACATCAAACATCCCGGGCCACGTGCGTGAGACCTTCGACCCTGGGATTATTTCTGACGAAATCCGTTTTAAGAAGGCAAACCTCCACAGTCAGTCCGATTGTTTTGGCCGTGCTTTGGTTTGACGTGGTTATGTGAGAGTGAAATCTCCTGAATCAGAACCAACACTCCGGCCTCCTGTATCCCGAATCTTGCCAAGCCATCCGAATGGAAGGCTGGAGAGGAACGGAAAAGGGACATATGATCACCTCCATCTAGGACAAGGGTGGATTCATGGACACTTGAGTCAGTTCTACGTTATCAGAGAAGTTCATGTCATGGCACACAAGGAAGAAATACATCTGACCGCTCGGGAGGATTTAGTTTTGAGCTCCTCTTAAAGTTTGTGAGGATTTAAAAGGGGAGTTATCAGGGCCAGGAAAGGTAATAAGCAAGAGGCCAAAGAGTATCAGAGTAATGCTGTGACGCAGGCTGCAGTTGTGTAAATGGGTGATATCTGCATAATTAATCCCTCAGTTTTCACAGGCCAATCTCTGTTGTTTTGGATGGCAAACAACAGTACTAGAATTTAGGAGCTCTGATTTTTTACATTTCATTTTAATTTTGTATTATTTTGTATTATTATTATTATTTTTTTTAAGCCTGTCACATCTGTGAATGTGGAATGTGTTTTGTTGGTTGATTGAAAAACAAGAAAACTTTAAATTGAAAAAAAGAAAGGGGAATGGAAAATGTCTGTTATCTTCCACCTATGGAAATTTTCTGAATTGTCACAAAATCTAAAACTTTCTTTGTCTTGATATGTAGGTCATATCTTTCTAAGGTGAGCTTCAAAATGCCCAGGTTGAAGTGTGTGGGTCGTGGACTTTTTCAACTTTCCCTTAACACCATATAGCATTGTACCATCTGACATACAAAGGAATTGCTTTTTCAAGTGACAACTTAATAAAGTGTATTTATTATTTATTAGATGACCAATGTGTCATCTTTTGATCAAAACCTTACTTGACATTCGATTTAAGAATGATTATCTAACCAAGTTGAAGTGTGAAGTTTTATGTCTTTGTATCAGTTGTTGGAACAGGAGTGTGAAAACATCTAGAAGGGATATTGAGGTGTGTCGTCCATTGCGCAAGAACCATAATTTAGCCATCACTCTTATCCAGAGCGACTTACAGTTAGGGCTTTTCATCTTAAGATAGCTAGGTGGGACAACCACACATCACAGTCATAGTAAGTACATTTTTCCTCAAAGTAGCTATCAGCAAAGTCAAAGTTAGTAAAGGGAAAAGGTAAAGTGCGAGTGTTAGTTCACGAAAGGCTTTTTTTTGGGGGGGGGGGGGGGGGGGGGGCTGTGGAATTAAGATACTCTTCGAAGAGGTAGGGTTTCACATGTTTTCGGAAGATGAGCAGGGACTGTCTTAGCTTCAGGGGGAAGTTGGTTCCACCATTGGGGTTGTGCCAAGAGACCAGAGGTGGCAGAACGGAGTTCTCGGGTTGGGGTGTAGGGTTTGAGCATAGCCTGAAGGTAGGGATTGGCAATTCCTCTTGCTGCCCCGTAGGAAAGTTGTGGATGCGAGTTTCGGCTGGAAGCCAGTGGAGTGTGCTGAGGGATGGGGTGACATGGAAGAACTTGGGAACGTGGAACACCAGGTGGGATGCAGCATTCTGAATAAGCTGAAGGGGCTTGATGGCACAAGCAGGGAGGCCAGCCAACAGCAAATTGCAGTAGTCCAGACTGGAGATGACAAGTGCCTGGATTAGGACCTGTGTCGCTTCCTGTGTGAAGTAGGGTCGAGTCACTGTTTTGATGTTTTCAGAGAATGACAGGGTGTTGTCCAGGGTCATGACAAGGTTCTTTGCACACTGGGAAGGTTGACAACCATGATGGCGAGGTCTTAGAGCTGACTGGCCTTCCCCGGGAGGAAGAGCAGCTCTGTCTTGTCGAGGTTGAGCTTGAGGTGGTGGGCCAACATCCAAGCAGAGATATTTGCCAGACATGCAGAGATGTGTGTCGCGACCTGGGTGTCAGAAGTGGGAAGTGGGAAAGGAGAAAAGTATTTGAGTGTCATCCGCATAACAATGATAGGAGAGACCATGTAAGGATATGATGGAGGAAAGATATTTTATGATGTCACATAGCAGGTGCAACCTGTTTCTGTTGGTAGCAGGCAGGAAGTCAGACAGTGTGCAGATAGAGAGAGAGAGAGAAAAAAAAGGATGTTTCTTGTTGTTTGGCAATTTTGTACATTTTAATGAGCTGTAAGAAAAGTGAAAAGATCTGATAATTCAAATCATGATGCATTGAAATTGGTATGTGTGCCGAGTTGGCTAATTTAGGTTAGAAATGTTTTCTGACACATCTTCTCGGCTTTATACTGGTCTGGTACAAACTCATTAAGAATTATTGAGAGAAAGGTTATAGGCCTACTAAACAATCTTAGCAATGAAATGTCACTAGAAACAGTTGTAGCCTGAACTTGGGCCAACTAGGGAAGTGACTCATGGCATACTTTGAGGTCAACCAAAAATCATTTGTTGGGCAATGGACAATTAGCTTTGGAAATAAATGCATTGCATTTTGTCCCCTTATCAGGTTTCCTGTGTTTTGGCGGGCAGAGGAGATGGCAGACAGATAGAGGCTTCTCCTTTCCTCACTCCTCGTCTCTCAGTGGGGTCCGTTTGGGGTCTTAGTCACCGGGGTGTGAATCAGAGGCCGTGTTTGCATCGAACACAGTGACTCACCCTGCTGCTTTAAATCACAGGAATGCCCGCAATGCTGCAAGATGGCTGCCTCTGGGCTGGTGCCATACGGACTCCAGCTGAAAGAGAGGTTTGACTCCCTCACTGCCAGAGAATTCCCCCCTCTGCCCTTCTCCTTATCCCACTTCAGTCATACCGATTTGGTACACCATTTTAAACAGGTTGATTTAATGTCTTCAGAAGAACATAGCTTTGACTGATGCTTGTGTTTAACCCAGAGTTCCTTGCATAGTTTTGAGGTTGATAATAACCTGCATACGAACAAATGTTTAGCTTTTTTCACTTAATCACTCACTCACTCACTCACTTCGGTCTTTTTTTTAACAACCTATTGACCTCTTAATGTTATGACAGTAAAACCCTATTTGTAAGCCTATATCTGTTGGCTCAGAATGCAAAGTACCCCAAATGTTGTAGAAATGTACACAGTAGTGTTAGTGTTACGTACAGTATTAGCAATAGTGTAATAAGGGCTTTTATTTCCTAAGAAAAATAATGACAAAGTCACACACACAATACTAATTCAATTGATGTGTATGTTAGGTATAGTTATGTACCTTCACTCGTCAGTCAAATGCATAACAATACTGTATCACTTTTTGTTAAGATCATCAAGCCATTCATACTGAGAGAGCTTTTATGAGAGGTCCCTCTTAAATGGAGGAAGTGGTCTGGGGAATGTTTCTGATTTTTCTTGGAGTATCCTTTTCTGTATGAAATGCAGTCCAGCAACTGGAGATGCTAGGAGACGTCGCGAAGAGGGCCCTGTCAAACAATTGGCAGATGCTGGGAGAGGAGGCGGATCAAGACCCTAGGCATGGGCCTACCGCATGGAGGGGTATGGTAGTGGGCTAAAGGCTTGGGCTTTGGCCTACTGGAGGTGTATGATAGTGAGCAAAAGGCTTAGGACTGGGCCTATGGAGGGTGTGGTGGTGGGCCAAATATTTTGGCTTGTGCTGATGTGTGGTAGTAATGGAGGTAACAATTCAGTCTTACTTTTCTGTAATTTATGCCATTAGTGATTAGTACGGAAATGAAATACAAGTGTTTATTATTCAATTCTTAGCTGATTTTAACAAAGGGGCAAACATGAAGCTTAGTCAAACCTAAGGTAAGTCTGTTCAAATAATAATCTGCTGTACAAATTGTGTGGTTACCAACTTTGCGTACGTTACTTGTATTTTAAATGTGTATTTATACATTTGTCTTAAACATTTGCCGTATTTGAAAGCGGCCACACAGAGGTTCCTGGTTTCTATTGTATTTGTAAATTCAGCATATTGTCTGTTTGAGTTGTCTTGGTGATACGGTGAGAAGGGTGTACACTTGTTGTTACTAGAGACCAAGTCATAACACGCTTCATTACTAGTTCCTCAATCAGCAAAACCTCAAAGCAAACAAAACACCTGTCAACGCCTAATGACCAATGAGATGAAACTGTAACGTGATGCTCGCCATAAAATATGGAATGCTTCTCATACATTATTACATTTTCCATTAGGATATATAAAAGGTGGACCGGATAATTGAAATTATAGAGAACATTTAATGCTGACGCAAGTTTTGGGATTTACTTTGGCAAAATAAATTTGCTTTCAGAAGCCATGTGCCAACATATTGACACCACCCACATCCTTTTTAATCAGTATTGCTTTTTATAATATATGAATGTGCATAATTACACGTTACACTATTTAGCCAAAGTACATACTCTGGGGGTATGGATTTCGATTCTGTCCATCTACCACGGCACCGAAACTCTGTCAAAAACCCTGAAAGTTTCCCTTTCCCCAGAGACCATATCACAGTTCATTCCTCCGGCTGAAACCTCAGGCCATATGTTGAAAATGTCACCAGGGAGGTACCGTTCAAACCATGCTATTCTGCGCCCCCACCCACGCTATCCTCAGCACTTATCATGAAGAACTATGAAGAGCCTAGAACTAAAGCAAAACGTCTGTCTTCCTAGATCAGTGAGGAGGAAGGTGAGAGCTGCATTCCTGCCCTGTGGAGGTGAGGTCCATGGGAGGAAAGATCTACTCCTCGATTGGTGGGTTTTCTTTTCAATCCAATTTGCCCAGAGCACAAGCCAGCCAGTGTAGCTAAGACTACATCCCCAGGTTTCTAAGAACTCTGACAACAATTCCAAGGAAGAGAGATTAACACACTTGCTTGTAAGAACACACACTAATTAACCAGACATCTTTTTGTGATTCTTAGGTTCCCAAAGCCTACAAATGACTGGCAGTTGAACGTCGTATGATGAAATCAAAGGGGGTGGGTGATCTCTTTTCAACCTGACAAATGTTTCTTCACAAGTTCTACACTTTGTTGTCACTGGATATACATTAGAAGCTTTATTGGCAAAAACATCCAGAAACATACCACTGCTAATGTTGACTCAGTCTACCAGTGTTTTGGCATTGATGAGTGTGACTGTAATGTTTGATTTGAACAGGTAAATGTGAAACTCTTTTCAGCCTGTAGAGAGGCTTGCTTTTTATGTTGTGTCCATATTGTCTATTTTGTAAAATGCTCTATTTTTTTTCTAATAGGTCATGTGACACCATAATATATTTCTATTTTCATTTTTAGTTAAGCCTGGATGGAAGAACCCAAAGCTTGCATGTGTTTGTGACAAATCTTAATATCTCCACTATAACTACTTTTTGTTACTATCTACTGAATCACTGCTGTAAATCAGGTTGTCCGACACTCCTTGGCTTTGTCGTAACCATATTGCTTATTCTGCCTTTCAACAGTGCTTCTTTGTCAAATGTGCAATGTTGTTTTCTTTCTGCCTTTAACACAAACACCTAGGGAATTTGAGACATAAGGAAGTTATTTTGAAGGAATAATACACACAACGCGTGCGATCATCTAAGCATTTATTTTCCTGTTTTGATTGTCTGTGATGTTGTCTCGAACATTAAGACAATCCTTTTGTCTTCTTTTGTTCCCTCACAGATGAATCCGTCTGAAGTCCCGAATGCTGTGCCAAAACCACAGTGAAACAGAGTCACATGAGGTGGAATGAACATTGAGGCTTCGTCACAGGCCACAATGACTCAGACTTAGAGGACCCACTTACTTCCACACTCACCAATTTACCCACCCGCTAGCTCTGAGACAAACACTCATTCTTCTCCATACTCACAGCTATTTCTGCACATTCTGAGAACTTGGTTTACCGCTTCTCAAAAGTGCCACGTGTTGTACGGCAGAAGAAAGTGAATCTTGTTTTTGATGAGGATACAGGTTTATCCCGTTCCCACACGTGAAGAGTGAGAACAACATGAATGTGGTATTGGAACAGAGCCAATATCGGGCCTTTTTAAGCTCTTAAAGGGAAAAAATAGCCCGTGTGGTCAACCGAACCGCAAATATTTGCCTGGTGTGGTTTACTGTAGTCATCACAATTCTTTGGTGGCAAATGTAGTAGTTTTTCCCAATAACATTGTAAAATTTGAGAGATAACCTTTCATAATAAAAAACAGAAAACTGGACAGCATCTAACAGCATCCCAGACCGTTAATTGGCAATACAACTTGGCTCTGCTGCATGGTAGCTTAAGCAATGGTACACTTTTAGAAAAAAAAAGTTATTCGGCTGTCCCCATAGGAGAACCATTTTTGGTTCCTATGTTGAAAGGGTTCTACATAGAACACAAAAAGGTTACACCGGGAAACAAAAAATGTTCTTCAAAGGGATTTCCTATGGCAACAGCCGAAGAACCCTTTTAAGTTCTACCATAGCAACATTTTTTTAAGAGTGCACCACAAATCATGTTGCCACAAAGCTGATTGGTGGAACAAGGGTCAGTGTGACAGAGTTTTACTGTAGTCATCACAATTCTTTTCTGACAAATGAAGCCTTGTTTTTTCCATTTGCTATTAACAGTAAGACACACCTCTTCATCCTCAAAATTGATAGAGAACATTTTCATAACACAATGAAATAGGACACACTTGAGAAGTAATTGGTTATACAACACAGGGCACCTGATTGGTAGATTTATCTGTAGCGTCATAAATAATACCAAAAAAACCTCATACGATATCATCTGATTGGTGGAATAATGGCCAGTGTGAGTCCCTGGTTTACAGCCTTACCCCTAGGCGTGCGTTGTGCCAAGAGGCGGGATTGACTTATGGAGCTGTCTTTGATTGGGCAAGTCTCTGAGCTGGTGAAACGGGTTATACTGTCCCACAGCAAGGGCAGAACCCATCACAGAGTCATATTTTGAAGTCGGGGTGGGGCACAGGTAGGGACGAGGCCTCACATGACACAAAATCCACGGGACAACAATGTCAAAACAACCTGTCAAAATGCCTCAGTGATATAAGATCTAGAGTACTCCACCAAAACAATGATGAAACCATGCAGGTTTACTATATTATTCCAATGGAAAAGTTCACAAGTTTACAGAGAATATTTTCTTCATGTCATGTGTCACAATCGCATTCCTTGTCATACTATTGCAAATAGTGAACTCTATGACTGAGTTAAAATAGCTGTAAGGACCTATACTCCACTGAACCACAAACCGCTGACCTTCACACTGGTAATGTTTTCTCTCAGTGAAGAAAAATCCATGAAAAAATGGTCAGCATTACTGGAAAGAATTACTGTACGAATACTCCAGTGACTTGAAATTTGAAGCCAACCTGTTCACATAGATTCTTGTCTCAAGGCCCCTTACATAAGGCAACACATGATTGCATGGAAATGTTGAATAGTAAGGTCAGGTGAAATAATTACTAAACTTCTGTCTTTTTTTGGGGGTGACTGTGGTTTGTTCCATGTTCTGTCTTTGTCTGTTGTCTGTTCAGAAACCCACACCCTATTTTAAATAGCGCCACCCAGTTACCGATATTTAGAAAACTGGAAAGACAAGCTTAGCTTACCGTAGATCTTGCATTCCTAGACAGAAAAACTGTGTATATAAATAATGCTAAAATATTATACAAAACATCAACAACCTCTTTCCACAACAGACTGACTAGGTGAATCCAGGTGAAATCTATGATCCCTTATTGATGTCACATGTTTAATCCACTTCAACCAGTTTAAATGAAGGGGAGGGGACAGTTTAAAGAAGGATTTTTAAGCCTTGAGGCAATTGAGACATGGATTGTGTATGTGTGCCATTCATAGGGTGAAGGGACGACAAAAGATTGAAGTGCCTTTGAACGGGGTATGATAGTAGGTGACAGGCGCCCCGGTTTGTGTCAAGAACTGCAACCCTGCTGGGTTTTTCACGCTCAACAGTTTCCTGTGTGTATCAAGAATGGTCCACTACCCAAAGGACATCCAGCCAACTTGACACAACTGTGGGAAGCATTGGAGTCAACATGAGCCAGCATCTCTGTGGAACGCTTTCGACACCTTGTAGAGTCCATGCCCTGACGAATAGAGGCTGCTCTGAGAGAAAAAGGGGGTGCAACTAAATATTAGGAAGGTGTTCTTAATGTTTGGTGTACTCAGTGTCCGTCAGCCACAATACAAATGGGGACATACTAAACATCTGAGTGTGCACTAGCTGGTGCTTGGTTACAATGTTGACCGCCATTAGAACATTTTAATTCACCTTCTCTGCAGGCCGCATGTCTTAACTACATATCCGTCTCTCTCACTCTCCCTCTCACCCGTACACACACATACAACCTCACACATACTCATAGACGGACGTTCATACTTCGGAGCTTTAAAGTTTGAGCTTGTTGCCTCATGTAGCCTGCTGTGTGCAGTGTTTGTGTGTAACACGATGTAGGTGAGGGAAGAGCAGAGGCGGGTGGCTCTGCAGGTTGTTCAAGGAGCGGTTTGTGGTGTACGTCTCCCACAGCTGTGAGCTAGGAGGGTGTTGTTCACCATTCACTAGCTGAACCTCCTCACAACCCTTATTTGCCATCCTTTGGGGACAAACACAGCATTTTTTTCTGACTCTGTTTACCAGGCCTTCGGGCCAAGTGTTTGCAGAGTGAGTTTGTGTTTCTGCCTGTGAGTAATAACAGCCCTTGGATTTCTAAATGTGGCCATTATCACAGCTGGCTGAAAGGGGAGAGCTGTGGGCAGAGGGAGTTGGATGGGGGTGGGGGATTTTTTTTTTTTAACTAGTAAGTTTGGGTCAGAGCCCTGGATGTTGTGTTGGTTCATGCTAAATACATATTACACAATCAATAGTAGAGTAGATCTATAGTAGAAAGAGGAATAACATGGGAACAGGTTCTGAATGAAGTACCTGTTGTAATCACACAATAGAATCACAGGGGAAACCGTGTTAGTAAGGATGAGATACAGATTAGCAAAGGGCAGACAAAGGGGAAATAAAATGACTTAACTCGGTTAAAGATCAACTTCTCCTTATCGACAGTCATTTTTAGCTCATGGGTCAAATCAGTGAAGGAGGTTGACATACTTTAACCTTGACCATGAAACAATCATAGGACCTGAGTCATGTTTTTCCACAGGCTGAGGGAAAGAGACTCCCTGCAAGAAAGTTCTGTCTCAAAAAGGCTACATGGTTCTTGAAGCGTTTCCACCGGACTAATTATTTGTAGAATGAAGTAATTCAGAACGCTCACCTGATTTGACAAGGTGCAGGTGGCAAGGTGCAGTAAGCTGGCCAATGTTAACCATAAACATGGGACAAGTGACAGCTCATCAAAATACAATCTTTTACTCCTCTGTAGTTCTAGGCCAGTCGTTGTGTAGCCAAGCTTATCTGCCATGTTTATTTATTTGATTGTAAATATAAAGTCACGACTACTTCTACCATTAGGTCTGTGTCTTTGTGGCTTAGCTCGCCTCATATACTAGACGCACATACTATTGCCCTCTACCAGTTCACTGTCTGCATTTTGAAGTCCAAAGAAACTACAGTGATTCATGTTTTGTAGCTGCCCTCATTCGAAGGGACGTAGGACTCCATTTCTCACTTTATTGTACCTTTTAGGTCAGTACACTCTGGCGGCTGTACTGTAAAGGCTCTCTGACGTCAGTGTCTGTGCTTGGCCTGAATACTGTTAGGCAAACACCCTTTGGACTGTGTCGAGGAGGAACTGCACACTTCCTCTGTATTCTTGCGTTGCGGTTAGCCTGTGGTACCCTGTATTGTATTGTACTATAACGGCACTAAAACATTTTTTATGGCACAATAATATAATTCAATGTTGACCATGTCAAAATTGGAAGTTCTCATTCATAACTGAGGTGATTGTACCTGCTTTAACTTCAACTGAAGGTTGATTAAAGAACTGAGCAAGACTAATAGTGGCTACATAGTATCTAGACATGGCCACTATTTACACTGCACTGGTCAAAGTTGGCCTGGGCCCGGGTGGAAACTGCACACCCTCATAGCGGTGCCTTTGTTTTTCTTCTTACCTTCACGTCATGGCGTCTCCATTCTCGCCTCTTGGTGTGAAGTGCACGCTACCAGTACAACCACAACATCCTGTCCATGCAGACTGTTAACTTCTCAGGGAGCTGTGCGGAGGGGCGGCTGCTGATTTTAGACGTGTTAATAAGACGTGTGGGAGTGCTAGCTGCGCGCACAAACACGCTCTAATGAGTACAGAAAGGTCCTTGGCCCAGCATGGGTTTGTCTCTATTTTGATGGTGATACCAGTATGTGCAGTGGCCTGAGTTTAGTAAGTGAAGGTGGTCCTTTTTTTGTGTGTCATAATGGCTGGCTTTGACTAGTCAGCAAGCACCATTTGGGTCAGTATGACATGGTTCAAGTCATCTTTGCACTAGTTGAGACAATCTGTCTGATCACTTCTGAGAACATGACTGTATCAGGTGCAGTGTGATGGATATATAGTGTGCTAAGTAGGGCAGGCTGTGAAAGCATGTACACATGCATTGTTCATGCCTGTGGGACTGCACCAACCACAGTGTGACAGACAGCGGGTCTTAGAAACTGGAAAGTCAACCTGCTTTCCTGCTCAGCATGTTCACACAAAAGAAAAGTATAACCATCTCACCCTCACACCTATTCTTCTAGATTGATCTATAGGCTATACAACAAGCAAATAATTTCCCATTGAATACGTGTCTTTATTGCCAAAGCTTTATAAAGGTACCAAACTCACTATCTATTGGACAACAGTTTTGTACTTAACTTTTAACTAGTGACCCATTCCATTCAATACTATTTCTAGTTTAATGTTCAACTAAAGTAAAAAAAATACAATGAATCAAAAAGTAACACAAGAAATGGACATATCAACAACGAGGCTATGTAGAGGGGGTAATGGTACCGAGTCAATGTGCGGGGGTACAGGTTAGGGCAGGCGGGGGGGGGTGTAAATTGATACACTTCCCTATCACTGCAATTATAGCATATATAGACATACAGTTGAAGTCGGGAAGTTTACATACACTTAGGTTGGAGTCATTAAAACTAGTTTTCAATTGTTTACAGACAGAGTTTTACACTTATAATTCACTGTATCACAATTCCAGTGGGTCAGAAGTTTACATACACTAAGTTGACTGTTCCTTTAAACAGCTTGGAAAATTCCCCAAAATTATGTTATGGCTTTAGAAGTTTCTGATAGACTAATTGACATCATTTGTGTCACGTTCTGACCTTAGTTATTTTGTTATGTCTTTGTTTTAGTATGGTCAGGGCGTGAGTTGGGTGGGTTGTCTATGTTCCTTTTTCTATGTGGTGTTTTTGTGTTTGGCCTGGTATGGTTCTCAATCAGAGGCAGGTGTCGTTAGTTTACTCTGATTGAGAATCAAACTTATGTAGCCTTTTCCCACCTGTGATTCGTGGGTGATTATTTTTCAGTTTCAGTGTTTGCACCATTCGGGACTGTTTCGGTTTTCATTTTGTTTCTCTTGTACTTTTTGTATTCTGTATCCATTCTCATTAAATTACATTATGGATACATACCACGCTGCATTTTGGTCCTCCAATCCTTCCTACTACTCCTCCTCAGAAGAGGAGGAGGAAAGCCGTTACAGAATCGCCCACCAACCAAGGACCAAGCAGCATGGTAATGGGGAGCGGCAGAAATCTCAAGACTCCTGGACATGGGAGGAGATTTTGAACGGAGAAGGATGCTGGGCACAGGCTGGGGAATATCGCCGCCCCAAGGCAGAGCTGGAGGCAGCGAAAACTGAGCAGCGGTGGTATGAGGAGGCAGCACAGCAGCGCGGCTGGGACGAGAGGCAGCCCCAAAAAATATATTGGGAGGGGACACTCGGGGAGTGTGGCTAAGTCAGGTAGGATACCTGAGCCAACTCCCCCTGCTTACCGTGGAGAGAGGTGGACCGGGCAGGCACCGTGTTATGCCGTGAGGCGCATGGTGTCCCCGGTGCGTTACATCACAGCGCCTCGTATCGGCCGGGCTAGAGTGGGCATCGAGCCAGGTGCCATGAAGCCGGCTCAGCGCATCTGGTCTCCAGTGCATCTCCTCGGGCCGGGGAACATGGCACCAGCCCTACGCATGGTGTCCCTGGTTCGCCGCTGTGTGAAAACCTTGTGAAGACTTACAGAAAACGTTCGACCTCTGTCATTGCCAACAAAGGGTATATAACAAAGTATTGAGATAAACTTTTGTTATTGACAAAATACTTATTTTCCACCATGATTTGCAAATAAATTCATAAAAAATCCTACAATGTGATTTTCTGGATTTTATTTCCTAATTTTGTCTGTCATAGTTGAAGTGTACCTATGATGAAAATTACAGGCCTCTCTCATCTTTTTAAGTGGGAGAACTCGGACATTTGGTGGCTGACTAAATACTTTTTTTGCCCCATTGTATATATATATATATGATTGCTATTTTAGTGTGTTACCTTTTCTAGTACATACAAAATACAAGAAAGAAGTGGTCTATGTGAAGTTGTGTCAGTTGTGTATTGGCTCATCTGGATTGGTTCCCTATCTTTTTCCATAGCAACAGTTTTCATGGCCCAGCAACTAGCTGCACACGCCTCAGAGAGACACCCAGCATCTGTAGTCTGAGGGAGGGAAAAATGTTATTGTTAGGCAGTCAGGGTCAAGAAGCAGCTCCCTCAGTTCCAGCATTTCATGCAATAGAAGATGTTACAAATGTTCAGTCAGTGAATAGTGGATGGCCAGTGGTAATGGATGTGTTCCAGATTGAGACTGTGTAAGGGTTGGTGTGGGTTGGTGGTGTAGGGTGACTTACTCACTGTCACCGCTTATGGAGACGGCAGCTAAATGAAGGAATGGGTCAAATCAAACTTTATTAGTCACATGCGCCGAATACAACCTTACAGTGAAATGCTTTCCTATGAGCCCCTAACCGGTAACGCAGTTTCAAGAAACACGGATAAGAATAAGAAATAAAAGTAACAAGTAATTAAGAGCAGCAGTAAAATAACAATAGCGAGACTATATACAGGAGGGTACCGGCACATAGTCAATGTGCGGGGGCACCGGTTAGTTGGTTGTGATGCGTAGGCGGAGTCCTTTAGTCCAGTTGTGGTTAGATACTGCAGGGGCTTTTTTTGGTGTCGGGGGTGGAGGGTCATGTTGACCTAATCTCTGAGGAATGTCCTTCCTTCAAGGTCCAATTATGCAAACTCAAGGACATTGGGGGGGAGAGGGGACTATTGGCTCGACTGACTGACGTTCACTCAAATATCAGATTGTTTAAGTCAAAGATGAATGCTTCAACAGATATCTGCAAGCTGTATTCATTCTGTCAATGGTTTCTGCAACCAAATAATCTAATTGTATATCTATGTCTCAGAGGTCGAATAGCACATTGTGTATCATAAACGACATATGTGTTAATAAGATGTAACTGGTTCCGCCAGTCTAGTTAGGAGGGTTTGAGCAAATCAGATTATAACAACCTTACAATACAGGTTCTTATTTACAGTTAACTTTAACAAAAAGTTAAACAGTATGTACAGGTTGTTTGACAGCTCAAAAATACTCCCAAAGCTGAGTTATCAAGAGAGCTTCGCAACACATGTTGTATAAGCAGTTCTCTTGAACAATGAATATGAGGCATAGGTTTAATGGGCCTACCTGAACTTGACACCTAATAATTGTTTTTATTTTTTATTTCGCCTTTATTTAACCAGGTAGGCTAGTTGAGAACAAGTTCTCATTTGCAACTGCGACCTGGCCAAGATAAAGCATAGCAGTGTGAGCAGACAACAAAGAGTTACACATGGAGTAAACAATTAACAAGTCAATAACACAGTAGAAAACAAAGGGGGAGTCTATATACAATGTGTGCAAAAGGCATGAGGAGGTAGGCAAATAATTACAATTTTGCAGATTAACACTGGAGTGATAAATGATCAGATGGTCATGTACAGGTCGAGATATTGGTGTGCAAAAGAGCAGAAAAGTAAATAAATAAAAACAGTATGGGGATGAGGTAGGTGAAAAAGGGTGGGCTATTTACCAATAGACTATGTACAGCTGCAGCGATCGGTTAGCTGCTCAGATAGCTGATGTTTGAAGTTGGTGAGGGAGATAAGAGTCTCCAACTTCAGCGATTTTTGCAATTCGTTCCAGTTACAGGCAGCAGAGTATTGGAATGAAAGGCGGCCAAATGAGGTGTTGGCTTTAGGGATGATCAGTGAGATACACCTGCTGGAGCGCTAAACAGGTAGTTTTTTTCAAAGGTAAAATGCACATAGGCTTACCAAAGTAAATAAAAAAACATTTACACAACAGAAAACATCAATACTGATACTTCCGTCACCGACAATAGCAGGTGTTAATATTTTCTTTCAGTAGCTTATTACAATAGCCTACCAATCCAACTTATCCGAAACGGAATAAATCAAAGCAATTCCTGGAGTCACCAACACAATGTATTGAGGAAGTGAAGCGAGTGCGCACCATAGATATAGTTAGAGGACTCATCTTTGTATCTGTGCCATTGTAGCCTCTTTGACAGCATGGGCAGCGCCATTGAAGCTATCTCAATTTTAAAGTAGTACATTTTATTTCCTATATTTAATGATTGCTCCCAAATCATCGGAATCCTCACCCAGTTGACTACTTTAAAATGGTGGAAGCCCTCAATGGCAATGCCCATGCTAAATTATATATCCATGATGAGTCCTCTATCTATCTCTATGGTGTGCACTTGCTTCACTTCCTCAATACATTGTGTTGGTGACTGATTTATTCCGTTTCGGATAAGTAGGGTATTGTAATAAGGTACCGAAAATATTAACACCTGCTATAGTCAGTGACTGAAGCATCATTATTGAGGTTTTCTGTTGTGTAAATGTTTGTTTATTTACTTTGGTAGGCCTATGAAAGCGCCTACACAACAAAAGGTGAACACAAACAGGCTGAACATGAAATGTATGCCCTATCTTTGTTCAGAAGATACAATAAATTCTCACAATGATTTAATAAGAAGTTGTTTGTGAAGTCTTTATGTATTAGAATCATTAGTAGCACAAACAAATATGCGTGGGCCACGGTCACGCATGTAAGCACAATTGTTGGCCTACATTTGTTCAAATTGCGTATGGAGCCCTATGGAGAAAGAGTGGTTGCGCTGGTTTCGCCGTGGTGGTATTGCAACTGAGTTCACTTTACCATAAAACTTTTTCATAAAAGCTGAACCAAGCGGTACCGGAGCAGCAAGTCTTGGGCCAAAAGCCTCCTTAACAGCTTCTACCCCCAAGCGAAAAGACTGCTGAACAATTCATCAAATGACCACCCAGTCCATTTGCATTGACCCCCCTTTGTTTTTACACTGCTGCTACTCGCTGTTATTATCTATGCATAGTCACTTTACCCCACTTACATGTACAAATTACTTCGACTAACCTGTATACAGCCTCCTTATTGTTATTTTGTTTTTTTACCTTAGTTTATTTATAAATCTTTTCTTAACTCTGTTTAATTAAAACTGCATTGTTGGTAATGCTGACCAGCCCGCTCCCACGCATGTTGAACCTGATCAGGACAAGCATGTTGAAATATCAAAACAAACTCCGAACCAACTATATTGATTTGGGGATAGGTTGAAATGCAATAATAATTTATGAACATTTAGCTAGCTAGCTTACTGTTTTGGGGTATTTAGTTAGCTTCCTTGCTGTTGCTAGCTAATTTGTCCTGGGATATAGACATTGAGTTGTTATTTTCCAAGAAATGCACAAGGTCCTCTACTCCGACATTTAATCCTCAGATAAAAAAAGTAAACTGAGTTTGTTTCTAGAAATCTCTCCTCCTTCAGGCTTCTTCTTCTTCTTTGCACTTATTTGGCATTTGGCAGCCAACTTTGACCTCTTGAAGCTAGGGGGCACTATTTTTATGTTTGGAAAAATAATGTTCCCAAAGTAAACGGCCTATTTCTCAGGACCAGATGCTAGAATATGCATCTAATTTACAGATTAGGATAGAAAACACTCTAAAGTTTCCAAAACTGTAAAAATATTGTCTGTGGGTTTAACAGAACTGATATTGCAGGCGAAAGCCTGAGGATAATCCAATCAGGAAGAGCCTCTTATTTTGAAACCTCTGTGTTCCTATGCGTGCCTGTCCTCCATTTAAAGGGATATCAACCAGATTCCTTTTTTCTGTGTCTTCCCTAAGCTGTCAACAGTCTTTAGACATAGCTTCAGGCTTTTATTTTGAAAAATTAGCGTGAAGGACCACATTGCGTAAGCGGAGAGGTGGGGGCTCTCAGAGTGAGATGGTGCGGAATTGAGTGAAGCGGCCATTGTTCCTCCCGCTGTTATGGAAATAGCTACACACTCGGTTGATATATTACCGAATATATATTTGAAAAACTACCTGAGGAATGATTATAAAAAACGTTTGACATGTTTCTGTGGACATTATGATTACTATTTGGAATTTCTGTCTGCGTTGTCGTGACCGCTCTTTCCTGTGGATTTCTGAACATATCGCGACAAACAAACGTCGGTATTTTGGGTATAAAATAATCTTTATGGAACAAAAGGAACATTTGCTGTGTAACTGGGAGTCTCATGAGTGAAAATATCTGAAGATCATCAACGGTTAATTTGATTGCTTTTCTGATTTTTGTGACCAAGCTTCCTGATGCTAAGTGTACATAATGCTATGCTACGCTATCGATAAACTTACACAAACGCTTGGATTGCTTTCGCTGTAAAGCATAATTTCAAAATCTGAGACGACAGGGTGATTAACAAAAGGCTAAGCTGTGTTTCAAAATATTGCACTTGTGATTTCATGAATATGAATATTTTCTAGTAATATTATTTGACTGATGCGCTATGCTGTTCAGCGGTTGCAGACGAAAATGATCCCACTACAGGGATTGGTAGCGTCATTAAGGTGCATTACCACTAGCCACTGGACTGGCGTGTGGACCTCAGTTAATCTTTCAATCACCCACGTGGGTATAGGCTCCTAAAAACCAATGAGGAGATGGGAGAGGCAGGACTTGCAGCGTGTCAAGTGTCACAAATTGTGATATTTAGGGCCTGGCTACATAGAGGCTCCTTGACGTGTGTGAGCAGTGTGGGTGCAATGATTGAATAACATGTATGTATAACTTTATTTTGCAATGCGCATGCGACACAAGCGGTGTGGTCATCATGTCAGTAAGCATTTCACGGTATTATCCGGTGCATGTGACAAATAAGATTTGATTTGGAAATACAAGTCAATATGTATTTTCTAAATTACTTAATTAGTTTCAGCCAAATGTAAAAAAACACAAATATGGGAGAGACCGGGCCTAAACAAGGGTCAGTTGTAAGAGGTTAAATAACTCATTACAGAAACAACTTCCAAATCTCTCATGTGTCAACATGCCAATGATTTTTTATAAATCCATCAATTGTTTAAGGTTTTATTGACCTATCTTTTTAAATTATTGATCAAAGAAACACTCCATGTATCTAAACATATCATTTTTATCTGTAGGATGTGGTCTTTTGATTGGTATAGTTTATAACAATTGTTGTCAGGCTCCCGAGTGGTGCAGCAGTCTAAGGCACTGCCTCTCAGTGCTAGAGGCGTCACTACAGACATCCTGGTTCGAATCCAAGATGTTTCGCAACCAGCCGTGATTGAGAGTCCCATAGGCCGGCTCTCAATTAACCCACCATCATTCGTATCACGTTTCAGGTAAGCCCAGATGCAGACAGTGTTCGAGGAAATGAAAGTTTAATTCTAAAACAGGGGCAGGCAAACAAAACAGATCAGGGTGTGACAGTACCCCCCTCTCCCCCTCTAGTGGTGCCACCTGTCATCCTACCTGGGCGCATACCTGGTTGACCAGGGTGCCATCGTTGGAAATCCGTGATGAGGCATGTGTCCAGGATGTCCCTGGTGGGGACCCTCCCAGTCAACCAGATACTGGAACCCCCTACCCCGAGGTCGAACCTTCAGGAGACACCTTACTGTGTAAGCCAGTCGGCTGAGACAAAGGGGTGTGAGACGTGGGTTTAACTCTGGACACGTGAAAGGTGGGATGTATAGGAAGGGTACGGAGCAACAGAAGACAAACTGCAGAGGGGCTAATAATTTTGGAGATTGGAAACAGGCCTATAAACCAGGGGGGAGAGTTTGCGGGATTCCACCCTGAGGGGCTGATCCCGGGTGGACAGCCATACCTTCTGCCCGAGATGATACCGGGGAGCAGGGTTCCGGTGGCGATCCGCTTGTTGTCGATACCCGACAGGGCTCTCCTCCAGGTATGACGACAGCGGCCGACAAACATCTGGGCAGAAGGTATGCCGACCTCTTCTTCCTGCTCAGGGATGAGCAGGGGCTGATGCCCCAGGGAACACTAAAATGGTGATAGGCCCGTGGCAGAGCAGGGAAGGGTGTTGTGGGCGTATTCGACCCACACAAGCTGCTGGCTCCAGGTTGTGGGGTTTGCAGAGACCATGCAGCACAGAGTAGTCTCATGGTCCTGGTTGGCAAGCTCAGGCTGGCTGTTGGACTGGGGATGGAACCCGGAGGACAGGCTGGGAGACGACCCAATGAGGGTGCTGAACATCTTCCACAACCAGGCTGAGAACTGAGGACCCCTGGCAGAGACTATGTCAATGGGCAGTCCATGGATTCGGAAGACGTGCAGCACCATGAACTGGGCCGTCTCCTTGGCAGAGGGTAGCTTGGGGAGAGGAATGTAGTGGGCGGCTTTGGAAAACCGATCCAGAACAGTCAGGATGGCAGTGTTGCCATCAGATGGAGGGAGACCTGTGACAAAGTCCAGAGATCAGGGATGGTGAGGGACAGACAGAGGTTGGAGGAGACCAGCTTGAGCATGCTGAGGAGTCTTGTTCTGTGCACAGACCATGCAAGCGGTGAGAATTGCGGAGACGTCAGGCAAGGCAAGCCTGAAGGAGTGGGCCCACTCCAGGACCGCGGAACGGACCATGTCAGGCATGGACATCCGGTTATCTGGAGCCCCCCCTAGGGTTTGTCTGGGGACAGCCTAGCTCTGCCTAGTTGCATGGACTCAGGAAGAGGTGAATCAGCAGCCTTCGGAGACTCTCGGGGGAACTCGGGTTGCCTCAGGTTCACTTGGCAACGGAGCCGTCTGGGACTTCCGGGATACTTTGGAGGCGAGGTGGAATCCTTGAACGGGCGAGTGAAATAAAATCTCCTCTCCTCTCCTTCCTTCATTCCGGTAGTCGCCCATCGATCCGAATGGTGAAGGCGATGAGCAAGTCGAGATCCGTCAGTAGTTCCCGGGCAGCAAGCTCGTCCTTTACTTCCTCCAAAACTCTGTGCATTAACACTTCGAACAGTGCCCTCCCGGGTTCCAGGCACTCTCGCTGCCAACATGCGGGAATCAACTCCGGGCAGCATCTCCTGGACAATGAAGCATCAGAAATCCTTTCCCACAAGCTCCTCCAGATTGGAGCTTATGGCCGACTGTTGCTCCCATACTGCCGTAGCCCAGGCCAGAGCCTTCCCAGACATTAGCGTGACGAGGAGTGAACTGATAATGAGTGAACACTGCCCGACTCTCCGTCGAAGCGCTCCGGGGGAGGTAAGTGAGGATCCCGGGAAACCCGGGGTGACGGCGCTGCCAACAGCCAGGTTACTGAGGAGCTGGGAGGTTACCGTCGTGGTAGGCCGCATAGTAGACAACCCACGGAATTGCTCCAGCAATGTGTTAAATGCTTAGTTCAGCCAATGTTTGGAACCCTTTTATAAGAAGAAACTCCTCGTGCCTTCCAATGGTGGCTCCTTGGGAGGGTCAGGGCAGAACGGTCAAAACTGGGAAGAACTAGAAAACAGGAGCAATAAACAGGCAGGAGCAGGGGAAGAAACGCTGGTAGGTTTCACGAACAAAACAAACTGGCAACAGACAAACAGAGAAAACAGGTATAAATATACAGGAGATAATGGGGAAGATGGGCAACAGTCGGAGGGGGTGGAGACAAGGACAAAGGCAGGTGAAACAGATCAGGGTGTGACAGTCCGAGTTTGGACAGTTTAGGCCGTCATTGTAAATAAGATTTTTTTCTTAACTGACTTGCCTAGTTAAATAAAGGTTAAATATAAAAACATTCTCACAAGATCGACAAAAGCTCCTATGCTCGGAGTTAGTTGGTAGACTGCTAAAAAAAACTAGGCTACCTCCATGAAATAAACAAATGGGGCAGAGACAGCCTACTTGTCTACCAAAGAACTCTTGGAAGTCTTAACTCACTTAACTTCACTCTTTTAAGAGAAACATGCCCGTTTTCTGTCACTGAGTAATTAGCCAGCCGCTCTGACTCGCTGATTCGATGCTCCCACATTGCCAGATGGTCATCATGTGCCAAATTGGAGTATCTCCTGAGAGGTTCCTGAACGGCGGTCCAAGCCAAGCTGGAAGGAGATCAGATATGGAAAGGAGGGACCAGGACAGAAGGTAAAAGCCATAGGCTTTTATTGTCTCTGGTGCTAGTGCCATGTACAAATCAGTTAGACGGGCTTTTGATATCCATAGGCGAGCAGGTTTTTTTTCATGGGACCCCCTATGCGTGCACGCGCTTGAGCATTCACACATTTTTTGTGGGTGTTATAGTAAAGACCAGTGGTGATTTTAGCATGTACATTTTGGTGGGGCAAACAATAAAAAAATGGTGGGATGCATGCCAGCAAAGCGACTACACAACATTAAACAATACATTAATTGGACTATAACGGTGACAAACGGTGCCCACAAACTGTTTGGGCCTACATAAAGCTTTCCCAACAGCAGACCTAACGCCTTTACACTGCTATGCCTGGCTATCAGCAAAACAGTTCATTCAGCCTCAGTAACTGCCTTTAAAAAAACATATTTGAAATGGCTGACTTACCTAAACAAATGTGGTTTCTACTGACAATTGAGATGTATAAACTGTCATAAGGTGAAGACAAGCGGATAAGAGGCCATCCGTATTTTCGATTAAGACATTAATGAGCGAGCTAGGATGCACATAGTCAATATACCTATTTGTTCAGCACTTTTGAAATGTACAGCGACAGAATTCAGAACACGGGTCATTCTGACAGTGTTCTCCCTGTACACCAAGTCAGAACCATAGGATAAATAAAGGGGGCATATAAGCAGACAATGAAAGCCCTTACAATGTTCTATGATTACATTTCTCTAAAACAAGTTATCTCTGTCTACAACAGCAGGTTCAACTGTGCTGATAGAAGAACGGCTTATTGCCTTTGTCCCCGGCTTCAAAAACATAAAACCTCTCCTGACAAGTGAAATGTCAAAGGCAGTTGTAAAACAAATGAAGCTGACCACAATATGGGGTAGTAAAATCACCCCCCATCCCACAGCTTACGTCTGCCGACTGTAAAGGGGTAAGTTTTGTGTACGCCCATGACCTACTCTGAGGTTCTTATAACTGTATATGGGGGTGTAGTAGGAAAACAGTTTGTCTCTCACTTTCATATTCCATGCCACTTCTACATTACTTCAACATCTCATTAAGACTCACCTCAAATGGTTTTTACTGTAAGTTAAGCTTCTGTATTTCTGGAAGAGAATACCATTTTCTACGTTTTTTAATGTGATTTTCCCCCTAAAAGAAGACTATTTGAAAAGTTAACTCCTCAAAATGGGACAAGGGCTCATGAACAAATAGCAAATTACACTCAATGGACAAAAAAAACTGAACTGATGTACACACACACACAGTAAAGATGATATATATATAAAAAAAATACATTTCAGATCAAAACAGGGGCACTTCCTTTGACATTTTAGTTTTTTCCCCTCCAAATGTCACCAGCTTAATGTTCTAGGCCTGTCAGTGGTATATCAAGACAACTGTCACCACTCTTCGATCAGTGACATTTGATTTGCCTCTTATCCACTAAAAATATTTTTTACAACATGTGAACTTTAACTGTACAGTACGTGGTAAACTCATGTTAACTTATGTCTTGTGTGATGGGGGGTGAGAAGTATTCTAGATGGAATCTCTCAACACTACAGAGCAGGGGTTCTGTTTCCATCGCCTCTTCTCTGTCTCTCCGTCTGGGGGCTTTCATGGCTAAAAATAACAGGCGGGGTTAACCGTTTCCACCCTCTTGCCTGGCTTTTTTTTTAGTTGACACCAACATGTTCATGTAGAGCAATGTGTTGATGGGGCTTATTTCTGACAGGCATGGCTCCAAAAATATATTATTTTCAGAAGATGGTCTGAATGCTTCACCGAATATGAAACAGTAGGTCTGAAATAGTGTTTCACTGTGAAGTCTAGTCACACATACAGTATAATGTTACAATGCAGTCCTGCTTCTTTCTCCCCAAGGAATGCAATAGACAGACAGTTGGTGTAAGAGTTGCTTCTAGGAAAATCGAAAGATTGATCCATTGAACAACATAAGTTACTGTAATTACTAGTGATGTCTTTGATTGATTGTCTGCTATTTCTACTTCAGATGAACGGTCAACATAACATACAGCTTACTCAAGACCACATTTACATGGCTGTGAAGTCATACTGAAAATGATGTGATACTGAAAAGCAACTCATACAGTAGTAGTGATACAGCTCACCACACATTGTATTCTCAGATTGAATATGACACTGTATATGTAAGAGCCTCAAAATAACGACAAACTGAGCTCCAAATTAGGGCCTTCAATTGAATGAATCTATAAAGCTTAGAAGTTATCTCTACTCAGTAAAACAAATTAAAACAAAACAAAAGTGAGTTAGAGATGATTGGAGGGATGTCCATTGGGTTTGGTTGACGCGGAGCAGATTTATTTTCAGGATAATACAATGATGCCAAATGACATAGATGGCTTACTGCCGTTTAATAATCAACTTATTGCTATTCTTGTCATGCCTTAAAGTGTGAGAGTCAAGAGGTAGACATTTCACCTCAGCTACTTCAAGATCACTTGTCCATGCCATGTGTCTCAGACACCCCACATACATAAGCATAGACATTTCAAACCTAGAGAGCCAGTGTTTATTTTTTATTTCAAAGAAATAGGAGATGTCAGCTAATGTGACAGGCTTCCTAGCCAGGCCTAGGAACTTCTAAACGCCGTCAGTCATCCAATCCAAACACTGTTTAGATTGCCTTGAGGGTTAAAGTGCAGAACCAGCGTAATAAATACACATTTTATTTATTTTATTTAACCCTTATTTTACCAGGTAATAACTCGTCAAAGCAAAAGGTTTTCATTAGACCCCTCTGAGTAGCCCCCCGCCCCCGTTCCCCTCAGTTCAGCCCTTGTTGTTGGTGTTGGATCAGGTTTTGTCATTGCAGGAGGAATTGTGCATTGTTTCCTGCTACAGCTGCCACCGGAGCGGTAGAAATTCGGTATTTTTAGCACCTGAGTTCCTGAGGCCTGCCCAGGGAGAGATGATCATGGGAAACCACTCATGTAAAACTTCTGACTACACACATTTCAGGGACTTTGTTATTACAAAGAACAAAAATATAAAGGCAAAATGTAAAGTGTTGGTCCCATGTTTCTTGAGCTTAAATAAAAGAGCCCAAAAATATTCCATATGTCCAAAAAGCTTATTTTTTCTCAAATGTTATGCATACATTTTTAACATCCCTGTTCGTGAAAATGTATATTTTGCCAAGAGAATCAATCCACCTGACAGGTGTGGCATATCAGGAGGCTGATTTGATTAAACAGTATGACCATTACACAGGTGCACCTTGTGCTGAGGACAATGAAAGGCCACTCTAAAATGTCACAGAACACAATGCCACAGATGTGTCAAGTTTTGAGGGAGCGTGCAATTGGCATGCTGACTGCAGGAATGTCCACCAGAGTTGTTGCCAGAGAACTTAATGTAAATATCTCTACCATAAGTCGACTCCAACATCATTTTAGAAAATTTGGCAGTACATCCAACTGTCAAATTAACAAATACATTATTAGATGAGCTCAGAAAGATCCAGAGTGAAAGGAAGAGATAGAGAAATCAGAGAGTAGGTCTGGGCAGTGAGATTCAACAGGTAGGCCTGTAGGGACACCAGGTATGCCAGTACAATGTTCTAAACTCTCACACTAATGTACAGCGAGACAACATGAGAGGAGAGGAGATGCCAACAATCATTGTGACGATTTTAGTGATTTCATGGCAGATCTCTCACACACAACCACAGGATATGGAAACCACACTACCGAACATAAAGTCACCTTCCACCAGAGATTTAAAAAGCGCTTGCATCAGTGGGGTCTGGCACGTTCCACTTGCAAAAGTGCTTTCATGTAACCTTAGCAGGCCTAGTGAACAGTACATAACAGCACGAGATGATAACGAACATCCAATAAACCTTATTCATGTGGGGTAGTCAACACATTTTATACATCTCAGGCTAACATTCAAAGCTATTTTACCGATTCTAACCAACATAGGTTTGTTGGCAATACAATAAATGGTCTGCATACCATAAATGTACAATATTTTACATTTACACGACTTTGAGTTTAGATTAAATAAATATCCTGGATTCTTGGTGTTTAATCTGCCCAGTAATGCAACCCTAAAAACCAACACACTATCACAGCTTATTGAAAACAAATTACTAAATCAAAATTACGCAATTCGTGTGTATTACACGGTTATCTTTCTTCATATTGCATTCATGTACATACACAAATTCCAATTTGCTGTGGCTAATGTAAGCTAGGCTAGCTAGTTGGCTAATGTTAGCTTGGCTAAGGGTTAAGGTTAGGGTTATATAACATGCTAGCTAAGTAGTTATAGGGTTAAGGTTACAGATAAGTTAAGGTTAGGGGAAGGGTTAGCTAAGCAGTTGCAAAGTTAATCAATTAAAATGCTAAAGTTGTCTATGATGAGATTTGAACACGCCACCTTTGAGTTGCTAGGCGTTCACGTTATACACCCACCCATTCTCCCCAACCAATCTTCCTCCTACCGTTTCTGTCTTAAAAGTAACCTACTGTCTTTATCTGTGATTGAAATTCACTAAATACAAAATCATGTACTCTACACGAAAAAAATTTACTTTATAATTCCAATACATATTTTGTCTATTTCACAATGATCTGTGATACTGGGTTGCTAAAAACAGCCTCACTGAGCAGTGACTGGGTCTATTGTCCAAGTTATGCTCCTGTTATCATTTGTATTCCTAGTGTACAGTTTTTATGTTGCAGTTGAACAGCTAACCCCATATTTTCCAGCCACATACCTGAGATACTGTGGTATTTTATGGGCTATTTAAAAGGATGCTTTCATGACAAGAGCTTTTTAGCAACAACATGGTAGTTTCATAATTTCACAGGTCTCAGTTTGCATTCAGGCAGTTTAATATGGCTGACAAGTGGTAGAAACCTGCCTATTGTACAAAACCTGTGCAGTTTTACAAGAAGAGGAAGACACATAACATGTATTTGATTAGCCACAAAAACATGGGACTCCAACCTCTTAACTGAGGAGATACTCTGAGTGGTACATCAAAACGTTTCAGATGCTCTAGGTTCACTGATGTGATGTGTATATATGACTTGTTTTACAGTCAGTTTAGAGGTTACTGGCAAGTCAAACCTGTAATTTAAGTACCCTGTGTTGATCATTGTCCCGGGGGACATAATTATCACAGCTTGAGTCACACACATGTCACACACCTTTTTGACTGTGTTAATCCTGAATCAATTGTTAGTAATGATGAGTGAGAAAGTTGCAGAGGAATAAATATCGTACCCTGTAAAAATGCTAACCACCTCTGTTATTATAATGGTGCGAGGTCAGCATGTCTTGGGGGTATGATATTTGTGCGTCTAACTTTCTCACTCATTATATAATTTCAAATCCAAAGTGCTGGAGTTAGAGCCAAAACAATAATACATGTGTCACTGTCCCAATGCTTATGGAGCTCAATGTATGTAACAATCTTATTCATCTGATGAGGAGTATGAAAGATCGGACCAAAACGCAGCGTGATAAGTGTCCATTTGAAAGAAATATAACTGAACACAAAATAACCAAAGTGACACAATGAAAATCGAAACAGTTCTGTATGGTGAAACACAGACACAGAAAACAACTACCCACAAACCACAGTGGGAAAATAGGCTGCCTAAGTATGGTTCTCAATCAGAGACAACGATTGACAGCCGCCTCTGATTGGGAATCATACCAGGACAAACACATAGAACTATAACACATAGAACTAAAACATAGAATGACCACCCCAACTCACGCCCTGACCGAACTAAGGTCAGGACGTGACATTGTAAGACCAATAAAGTAAGCTTTAATAAGTATTGGACCTTTTTTTGCCTAAAATGACCCAAATCTAACTACCTGTAGCTCAGGATCTGAAGCAAAGATATGCATATGTTTGATACCATCTGAAAGGAAACACTTTGAAGTTTGTGGAAATGTGATATGAATGTAGGAGAATATAACACATTAGATCTGGTAAAAGAAAATACAAAGACAAAAACATGCATTTATTTTTTTGTACCATCCTCTTTGAAATTCAAGAGAAAGGCCATTAATGTATTGTTCCAGCCCAGGCACAATTATATGCAACGTTTTAGACTGCCCAAATGTGCCTAATTGGTTTATTAATACATTTTCAAGTTCATAACTGTGCACTCTCATCAAACAATAGCATGGTATTATTTCACTGTATTAGCTACTGTAAATTGGACAGTGCAGTCAGATTAACAAGAATTTAAGCTTTCTGCCCATTTCAGATATGTCTATTTCCTGGGGAAATGTTTTGTTACTTACAACCTCATGCTAATCACATTAGCCTACGTTAGCTCAAACGTCCCGTGTGGGGGACACCGGTCCCGTAGAGGTTTTAATGATCAATTGGCTTGATGAGTTGTGATCCTCATGTTTGTAGTATGTAGTTCAGTGAAATGATACCATGTCTGTAGGGGGTCATGGCCTTTACAGTGTTGCACAATCTTGTATTTTCTGTCAAGGGTAGCAACTACAACTGAACATAACGTAAAGGTAGAATATGCACCTAGTCACATATCTAGGATCAGTTAACTCTCCTTAAATCCTAACATTGCATGTAACCCCTAAAACAGTACTTAGGGCAACGTACTATACCAACTTGCTTCAAATCCATTCTAATAGGATCCATTGACGAGGAAAAACAAGGATATCTTCTTCTGTTGTGGTGCCACCTGGTGGCTAATTCTTACAAAGTCCAACACTGGAATGTGAATCAGCATACTAGTGATGTGTAATTCGCGAACTGTTTGTTCGTTTTGAATGACGCTTTTCACTGACTCGAGAGTCATGGTTTGTTTTTCAGGGACTCTTTCATTTTAGTCATTCGTTTGAGTCCTACAGCAGGATTAATACGCTCCTCCGGATCAGCGGCTCCAGAGACATACCCCGACCACCAACTGTTTGTCATATGCGCGCAGGAAAAATAGATCATGAGCATAGTGAAGAAAATTACGTAATGATAATTGATTGCATGGTGCAATAATGACTTAAATGAATTGATTGTTTAATGTTATGATGGACACAGCTTTGTAGAACCAAAACATACAATACACAGCCTCTGCTTAACATGCTCGAGAACGAATCGTTTGGGAGGCTGCATTTCTTGAATGGCTTGTGCTTATCACTGTTATCTCACGGTTGTCAAGCAATGCACTCTGCACTGGGCCACAGCTAGACCTCAAATCCAGTTGCTGTTCGTGGGGAAAATCACTGGGGAAGCCAAGACAGAAAAAAAGCCACATTGCAACCTATGCGCTGTGACAATTGCGTTGTTTGATCCATAACCTGTTAGTTCATATGGATTGCGACAGTGATATACAGGCCTAATGCCGAGACAATTAGAAGACAGAGTGGCCGAATAAAGTCAACCACACCTTTTGTTTCATCACAAAACCACAGAGCAACCTCTGTTAGGTGAAGTCCACAAAGCATATTGCATGTAACAAACAGTTACATGACCTACAGCAGTGGTTCCCAACCATTTTTTGGTTACTGTACCACCAACTGAATTTTGCTCCAAGTACCCCTGGTTGGGAACCACTGACTTACAGCATGGTCAAGCAAGTAAATGTTTCCGAAATGTTTTGTACTACTAAACAACTATTGATTTAGAACTAGTTACCGATTTAGAACGAGTTACCGTAAATCACAAAGAAAACTGGAGCTGCATCCACTGTACAAGCACCAGTCAATGAAAGATCAATATGATGTGGCTGTCCATGGTTCTGATTTGTGTGTGTGTGCATGAGTTCGTGAAAGTAGAAAAAAAAACGATTATTTGTAATTATTTATTTTTTCGCAGGGGGTGGATATTCTTTAATATTGTGGAAAGATTGTTGCTTCCATCAATGTAATTGTCTGCATCATTACCAATCCCCCATGTATTTTTTGGGTAAATATATATCTATACGTAGATACAGTGGGGAGAACAAGTATTGGATACACTTACTTACAAAGCATGTAGAGGTCTGTCATTTTTATCGTAGGTGCACTTCAACTGTGAGAGACGGAATCTAAAACAAAAATCCAGAAAATCACATTGTATGATTTTTAAGTAATTAATTTGCATTTTATTGCATGACATAAATATTTGATACATCAGAAAAGCAGAACTTAATATTTGGCACAGAAACCTTTGGTTGCAATTACAGAGATCATACGTTTCCTGTAGTTCTTGACCACACTCGTCCATACAGACCTTCTCCAGATCCTTCAGGTTTCAGGACTGTCGCTGGGCAATACGGACATTCAGCTCCCTCCAAAGATTTTCTATTGGGTTCAGGTCTGGAGACTGGCTAGGCCACTCCAGGACCTTGAGATGCTTCTTACGGAGCCACTCCTTAGTTGCCCTGGCTGTGTGTTTCGGGTCGTTGTCATGCTGGAAGACCCAGCCACGACCCATCTTCAATGCTCTTACTGAGGGAAGGAGGTTGTTGGCCATGATCTCGCGATACATGGCCCCATCCATTCTTCCCCTCAATACGGTGCAGTCGTCCTGTCCCCTTTGCAGAAAAGCATCCCCAAAGAATGATGTTCCACCTCCATGCTTCACGGTTGGGATGGTGTTCTTCGGGTTGTACGCATTCTTCTTCCTCCAAACACGGCGAGTGGAGTTTAGACCAAAAAGCTCTATTTTTGTTTCATCAGACCACATGACCTTCTCCCATTCCTCCTCTGGATCATCCAGATGGTAATTGGCAGACTTCAGACGGGCCTGGACATGCGCTGGCTTGAGCAGGGGGACCTTGCGTGCACTGCAGGATTTTAATCCATGGCGGCGTAGTGTGTTACTAATGGTTTTCTTTGAGATTGTGGTCCCAGCTCACTTCAGGTCATTGACCAGGTCCTGCCGTGTAGTTATGGGCTGATCCCTCACCTTCCTCATGATCATTGATGCCCCACGAGGTGAGATCTTGCATGGAGCCTCAGACCGAGGGTGATTGACCGTCATCTTGAACTTCTTCCATTTTCTAACAATTGCGCCAACAGTTGTTGCCTTCTCACCAAGCTGCTTGCCTATTGTCCTGTAGCCCATCCCAGCCTTGTGCAGGTCTAAAATTCTAT
Source organism: Oncorhynchus kisutch (assembly GCF_002021735.2). NCBI lineage: Eukaryota > Metazoa > Chordata > Actinopteri > Salmoniformes > Salmonidae > Oncorhynchus > Oncorhynchus kisutch. The sequence goes on along the minus strand of NC_034188.2, from coordinate 52,453,329 downwards.
CCCTGATGTCCTTACACAGCTCCCTGGTCTTGGCCATTGTGGAGAGGTTGGAGTCTGTTTGATTGAGTGTGTGGACAGGTGTCTTTTATACAGGTAATGAGTTCTAACAGGTGCAGTTAATACTGGTAGTGAGTGGAGAACAGGAGGGCTTCTTAAAGAAAAACTAACAGGTCTGTGAGAGCCAGAATTCTTACTGGTTGGTAGGTGATCAAATACTTGTCATGCAATAAAATTAATTACTTAAAAGTCATACAATGTGATTTTCTGGATTTTTGTTTTAGATTCTGTCTCTCACAGTTGAAGTGTACCTATGATAAAAATGACAGACCTATACATGCTTTGTAAGTAGAAAACCTGCAAAACCGGCAGTGTATCAAATACTTGTTCTCCCCACTGTACATACACACACACATACCCATATACATATATATACACAAACATTCATACATATACACATATATACATAAACAGTACATATACACACACTTTGTTTTTAGAATATACATTTCTTATTCCCCCAAACCCTACCACCCCTCTCCCAATTGGAGTAAACTAATAAACAGTAACACTTAGGCTTCTACCTTCAGTTTATACATATTACACACACTTTACAGACATATTTTGTTATTTTATATTTTGTTTGTTTTTAGTCCTTCCTCTATTTCTGATGTCCATCCAGTTTGCAATTCTATTTGCCATACATTTTTCAACTGTGCTGTGATGCTTCACAAAAGTACTGAACATTTCTATCTCATAGCTTCTACAGATTGTAAATTAAATGAACATTTTTGTTAATAATTATTAAATTATTGATCAATTGACTATGACTTTTCAAATCATCCAGTATTGCTATCTGCAGCGTTAGTTCAAGGTAAATGTTGCAATTCTTCAGCCATTCCTGGACCTGTGACCAAAATAAATGTTCTAATAACTCTGCCTCCTCACAGCAAAATCTGCAGAGCTGGGAAGATTGTATCCCCCATATATTTAATATTCTATTGGTTGCAAGAATTTTTTATAATAATTTAAATTGAAAAATGTGAAGTTTTGAATCCGGGTCATTTTGTGTGTCAATTTATAAACCATGTGCCATGGAATCGCTACATCAAACATCTCTTCCAACTATTTAGCAATTTATATGGCACAGCTGTCAATTTGGTGGCCCTTAAAGGAAATTAGTATATATTTAGCCCAATTTTCTTTAACCATTTTTGGTCTTTAATGCAGGGCCGACATGCCTCTTCCATTTTTGTGGTAATGTTGCTATTAGTTGGTTGTAATTTTGGGTAGAGCATGTCCATAGGTCTGTGTTATCTGCATGTGTTTGACTTAACTCCACCAGTCCTATTTTTATTTATTTTTATTTTTTATTTCACCTTTATTTAACCAGGTAGGCTAGTTGAGAACAAGTTCTCATTTGCAACTGCGACCTGGCCAAGATAAAGCATAGCAGTGTGAGCATACAACAAAGAGTTACACATGGAGTAAACAATTAACAAGTCAATAACACAGTAGAAAACAAAGGGGGGGTCTATATACAATGTGTGCAAAAGGCATGAGGTAGGCAAATAATTACAATTTTGCAGATTAACACTGGAGTGATAAAAGATCAGATGGTCATGTACAGGTAGAGATATTGGTGTGCAGAAGAGCAGAAAAGTAAATAAATAAAAACAGTATGGGGATGAGGTAGGTGAAAAGGGTGGGCTATTTACCAATAGACTATGTACAGCTGCAGCGATCGGTTAGCTGCTCAGATAGCTGATGTTTGAAGTTGGTGAGGGAGATAAAAGTCTCCAACTTCAGCGATTTTTGCAATTCGTTCCAGTCACAGGCAGCAGAGTACTGGAACGAAAGGCGGCCAAATGAGGTGTTGGCTTTAGGGATGATCAGTGAGATACACCTGCTGGAGCGCGTGCTACGGATGGGTGTTGCCATCGTGACCAGTGAGCTGAGATAAGGCGGAGCTTTACCTAGCATAGACTATTTATGATGTCATTTACAAAAATTATACCTTTCTTAAACATTTTACGAAAAATATGTTTTGGTATCAATATGTTTTTTTAATCAATTAGTATATTTGAGTTTAACTAAATTTGTTGTATTATTGGTTGTCTTTTCAGGTGGATTAAAATAAAATTGAAACCAACTTCCTAAGGATTGTTTAAAAAATAACGATATTTTGGAAATTATTTAGTTTTCTGTCACGGCCCTTGAAAGAACTAGACCAAAGCGCGGCGTTGTGAGCGTACATATTCCTTTTATTTAGGATGATGATGACGACGCCGCCGACAAAAAAAAAAAAAAAAACTATACGCAATCTGCTTAAGGTCTATGTGCTAAGAACAAAGTTAACTTCCCACAAAGAAAGGAGGGAAAGGGCCAGCTAAGTATGGTTCCCAATCAGATACAACTATAGACAGCTGTCCCTGATTGAGAACCATACCCTGCCAAAACATAGAAATACAAAATCATAGAAAATCAAAACATAGAATGCCCACCCCACATCACACCCTGACCTAACCAAATAGAGAAATAAAACGGCTCTCTAAGGTCAGGGCGTGACATTTTCAAATAACCGAAAGTGACTAGTTGTATTCTGAATAAAGGGAAAAAGGCCATTTTCAGTCTCATGGGTGAGACATTCTGACAAATTTACTAGAGAACCGTTTTGGATTTAAATATAACTTTTGTATGACTGATGCCTTTAGTGAGAGGACAATTTCTGCCCTCCGAATTCATATTCATTATATAAATAGCCCTCTTTCTGGGACTCACCCACAAACAGGACCAAGCCTGGCCTGCTGAGGAGTGATGGACTCCTGGAGTGGTGCTCTCATCTTATCTCTGAACATAGACAGGTTTCTAACTCCTCTTGCTCCACAATGAGATAGGGTGCAGGCCAGGCAGCAGGCGGTTAGCCAGCCGGCCAGCTTAGTGGAGTCTGCTACTAGCACAGTCAGTGTAGTCAGCTCAGCTATCCCCATTGAGACCATGTCTGTGCCTCAATCTAGGTTAGGAAAAACTAAACATGGAGGTGTTCGCCTTAGCAATCTCACTGGAAAAGAGATCCTCCTCCATTCCTGTCATTATTGAAAGAGATTGTGAAATATCACATCTAAAAATAGGGCTACTTAATGTTAGAACCCTCACATCCAAGGCAGTTATAGTCAATTAACTAATCACTGATCATAATCTTGATATGATTGGCCTGACTGAAACATGGCTTAAGCCTGATGAATTTACTGCGTTAAATGAGGCCTCACCTCCTGGTTACACTAGTGACCATATCCCCGCGCATCCTGCAAAGGTGGAGGTGTTGCTAACATTTACGATAACAAATTCCATTTCACCCAAAAAATAAAATAACTGTGTTTTTGTCTTTTGAGCTTCTAGTCATGAAATCTATGCAGCCTACTTGTCACGCCCTGACCTTAGAGATCCTTTTTATGTCTCTATTTTGGTTTGGTCAGGGCGTGAGTTGGGGTGGGCATTCTATGTTTTTGTGTTCTATGTTTTCTATTTCTGTGTGTTTGTACGGGTGTGGTTCTCAATCAGAGGCAGCTGTCTATCGTTGTCTCTGATTGAGAATCATACTTAGGTAGCCTTTTCCCACCTGTGTCTTGTGGGTAGTTGTTTTCTGTTTTGTGTATTTCTGCACCTGACAGGACAGTTTCGGTTTTTATTCATTCTCCTTGTTATTTGTGTTCAGTTCTATTAAATCATCACGAACACTTACCACGCTGCATCTTGGTCCTCTCCTTCCAACAGCCGTTACACTACTCAATCACTTTTTATAGCTACTGTTTACCTGCCTCCTGGGCTGTATACAGCGTTCCTCACTGAGTTCCCTGAATTCCTATCGGACCTTGTAGTCACGGCAGATAATATTCTAATTTTTGGTGACTTTAATACTTACATGGAAAAGTCCACAGACCCACTCAAAGGCTTTTGGAGTCATTGACTCAGTGGGTTTTGTCCAACATGTCTCCGGACCTACTCACTGCCACACTCATACTCTGGACCTAGTTTTGTCTGGTGGAATAAATATTGTAGATCTTCATTTTTTTTCCTCAAAATCCGATAAGCTTGGAAAGAGCCTTCACTGCTGCTTGGTCATTCTATTTTTCCAACTTAATTGAGGAGAATAAGAACAATCCAAAATGCATTTTTTATACTGTCGCAAAGCTAACAAAAAAGCAGCATTCCCCAAGAGAGGATGGCTTGACCAACCCAAATTGGTCTACACGGACAAGTTCTGGCTTGGTTTAGATCTTACCTGTCGGGAAAGATAGCAGTTTGTCTCTGTGGATGGTTTGTCCTCTGACAAATCAACTGTAAATTCCAGTGTTCCTCAACGTTCCATTTTAGGACCACTATTGTTATCACTATATATTTTACCTCTTGGTGATGTCATTCGGGTAACGTTAACTTTCACTGCTATGTGGATGACACACAGCTGTACATTTCGATGAAACATGGTGAAGCCCCAAAATTGCCCTCCCTGGAAGCCTGTTTTTCAGACATAAGGAAGTTACTATACATAACCTAAACCCATTTTATAAGAGATTCTCCAAAATTGAAATATTCTAGGCATTTACATATAAACTCCTGTCGTACTTTATCAAAAGCCTTTTCAAAATCAGCTATGAAAACCAGGCCTGGTGTCCCCGATGTTTCATGGTATTCTATTGTTTCCAGTACTTCTCTTATATTATCTCCAATGTATCGTCAATGTAAAAAACCTGTCTGATTAGGATGAATAATATCTGACAATACCTTTTTAATTCTATGCGCCAAGCATTTAGCTAGAATTATTGCATCACAGCACTGAAGTGTACGAGGCCTCCACTTTTTTTAATGGACTGGATCTTTATATATCCCACTTGGATCCTGTTTCAGTAATAATGAAATCAGACCATCATGTCGCGTGTCCGATAATCTATCGTTTATATAGGAGTGGTTAAAACATGCTAGTAATGGTCCTCTGGGTATATCAAAATGTTTGGTATATCAAATCAAATGTATTTATTTATATAGCCCTTCGTACATCAGCTGATATCTCAAAGTGCTGTACAGAAACCCAGCCTAAAACCCCAAACAGCAAGCAATGCAGGTGTAGAAAACCTCCCTAGAAAGGCCAAAACCTAGGAAGAAACCTAGAGAGGAACCAGGCTATGTGGGGTGGCCAGTCCTCTTCTGGCTGTGCCGGGTGGAGATTATAACAGAACATGGCCAAGATGTTCAAATGTTCATAAATGACCAGCATGTTCGAATAATAAGAAGGCAGAACAGTTGAAACTGGAGCAGCAGCACGGCCAGGTGGACTGGGGGAGTCATCATGTCAGGTAATCCTGGGGCATGGTCCTAGGGCTCAGGTCCTCCGAGAGAGAGAAAGAAAGAGAGAAGGAGAGAATTAGAGAACGCACACTTAGATTCACACAGGACACCGAATAGGACAGGAGAAGTACTCCAGATATAACAAACTGACCCCAGCCCCCCGACACATAAACTACTGCAGCATAAATACTGGAGGCTGAGACAGGAGGGGTCAGGAGACACTGTGGTCCCACTGGTATACCATCCAGTGTTTACTCACCCTACTTGTAAACTGTAGAGATGCCAATGCCATCCTCCTCTTTCATGTTGACGAAATTGTCTATCACTCTGTCACACAGTATACACTTTTATTTTTTATTGTCCTAGGCTACCTGGCTAAAATGCTTGCTCGCTAGCCTAACTTCCGTTCATGGGCAACATCAGCTAGTTAACATTAGCCTTCTACAGTACATCTAGCTACATATTGAACTTACATCCTCTCTGTACATAGGCATAATGTATGCATTTATTGTTGGATCAGAATCACCATTATAATCACTGGCCAGTACAGACAATTACTGTCAGTAAAACCAGTCCCAACAGCTATCTCCATCCATGGCTAATTTAGGAAAGGACAACTTTTAGCTAGCTAGCTAGCCACCGGAGGACAACAACACAACAAGATGCAACAATTCAAGTTGTTTCTGTCAATTATGTATTTTGCGCGATGCTATGTGACAGGATTGAAGCCAAATCCAAGCTGGCTTCCCTAGGTGTGGTGCACCAGGACCATTCACAGTTTAGCTCAACACTGATTGGCTATTATTTTGTACTATTTTTTATCAAGGGAGGCCAAATGCTACGAGCAGCAACAATGTCATATTATTTTTTGACCAGACAGCATCAGCTTGATTGCCAACACATGAACCCTCTATGGCATGGTGTTGCCTTCATGCAACAAACTACCATTTTGGACCTTACACCGCCCCTTACATTTTTTTAAATAAAAAAAAGATATATATTATCACCTGACATGTGTCCAATGAAATGAGTGGCTGAAGTTGGTGTGGCCTTTTGTCTGCGTTGGAGCAGGAAGCAAAGCTGCGTGGGACACAGTGCCACCAATTGGTAAGATAAACTACATTTTTAACAGGTTTATATTGAAATAACTTTATATAAAATAAGTATGTTCGATTGTTTTTATTGGTTCGGTTGCATCAATGCAACATTGTGCAGTTAGACCACTTTTGTTTGGGCAATATCATGCTAAAGTGCGGAGATGTGCTCAGATGAATACCTATGAACCTGGTCAATGTTTTTACTTTACTATCTACTGATACTTACAGGAAATGAACACAATACTATTTTATGGAATGAAAGGAACATGAACGAGCAGTTGGGGTCATTAACTCTGACAGTGAGGACAGTGAGCTTGAGGAGAGTGACAATGAAGACAGTGAGTCAGGAAGAGTGGACCCCCGAATCAGGTTTGAGAGACAGATCTAATGATATCATGTCCCCCCTCCAGTACTTCAAGCAGTTTTTCTTTGAAGACATTCTGCAAGTTATTGTAGGGCAGTCAAATCTATATGCGATACAACGTATCACAAACAAGCCACTTAACCTAACTACAAAAGAATCGGAGCAGTTCTTGGGTATTGTGGTGTACATGTCATTGCTTGGTTTACCAGGCACCCGCATGTTTTGGAACAAAGCCTGCCCGAGTCTACCAATTAGCTGGCACCATGATACTGAATAGATGGGAGGCCATCAAAAAAATCCCTGCTCTTCAGGAACAATGAAGAGAGACGGGAGGAAAATGATGATCCATTCCACAAGATCTGACCACTTGTTCACTCATCTAACCTCAAAACTGACGTCAATCCCAATGGGTGAGAAGGTGGCTGTTGATGAGCAGATGGTCCCATTCAAGGGAAGAAATAGATTGAAGCAATACCCGCCATCAAAACCAAAGAAATGGGGCTACAAGATACTCGTCTTGGCTGGCTCTGATGGTGTCCTGCACAACATAGAAATCTACACAGGGAGAGTTGTACAACTACCTGTGCTAGCAGATGTGGGAGCAAGTGACAACGTTGCCCACCGACCCAGCCTATAACCAAGCAAGAAAACTACAAGCTCTTCTTCGTCAACTGGTTTATGAGTGTCACTCTTGTGCTCACAATGGCTCAGCAGGGAATTCACTGCACTGATACTGTTCGTGGAAAGAATACAACAAGAATATGGGTGGGATGGATCTGCTTGACTCACTGATTGCACTGTACAGGAACAAAATCTGATCAAAGAAGTGGTACTACCAGCTGGTGTTCCACTTCCTGGATATGAACATCGTGACCACCTGGCTGCTCTACCGAAGAGATTGTGAAGGCACTGGCATGAGAAAGAAAGAACAAATTAAGCTGTATACTTTCAAGTCATAAATCGCTGAAGGTCTATGCAAAAGTGGAAAGAGTCTGGAGCACAAGAAAAGTCGTCCCATTTTCACACTTGCTGGTGAGTATGATGAGAAGAGGAGAAAAGGACACGCTGCTCCAATTCCAGTCCCTGATGTGCGCCTGGATGTACTATACAACACCTTGGTATTTCAGTACCCTCATAGCACATTGTTGCCCTGAGGCAACAAAACAATATCTGGTTGGAGGGGGATAATTTTATGATGGATATATTATCAGGGACCCCCAAGCTCCCAAAAATGGGGTGAAATATTTTTCCCTTTCAAAATAAAAAATTTATGGCATAGAGGGTTAAGAAGGAAATAAATTCCACAAATTAACTTTTTAACAAGGCCAACTGTTAAATTTAATGCATTCCAGGTGACTGCCTCGGGAAGCTGGTTGAGAGAATGCCAAGAGTGTGCAAAGCTGTCATCAAGACAAAGAGTGGCTACTTTGAAGAATCTCAAATATAAAACATATTTTGGTGATTACATATGGGTTCACTGATATTTTACAATGTTGAAAATAGTAAAAATAAAGAAAAACCCTGGAATAAGTAGGTGTGTGCAAACATTTGACTGGTACAATACATGGTCAATTCTGTTTCCACTCCAGTCAGTTCAGGACAAATGGTTTTATCTTCATGCAATTACCATAACACTTCACATTTTTATATTGAAAGAAACCATCAGAATTTGTTGCCCACAAACTTCCTCACACCAGGATTCTGTGTGATGAGTTGGCATTTTGTGAGATGATAATCTAGTTCTTGCTGTAAAACCAAATGTAGCATAAATAAACGAATGCCAGGTTCCTTTAAGAGACAGGCTGTAACCAAGTTGGCCTACTATTCCCACAAAACATATTTGGTATTCAATTCATGGTGATATTTTGTACAGATGATCGTTTTAATGAGATTTATGAATCTTCTTCATAGCCACATGGATATCTGTTCAGTGCATTGAACTTGTCATGTTTTGAGGAATTATTTACATCTGATTTAACCTCTCTCAGGTAGGTGAGACGCTAACATCCCACCAGACCAACATCCAGTGAAACTGCTGAGAGCTAACATTCTAAATACACCATTTGTTATAGTAAACATTCTTGTAAATACATGTATCTTATATCATTTAAAAGATGAACGTCTTATTAATCCAGCCGCTGTGTCAGATTTCAAAAAGCCGCTACTACGAAAGCAAACATACTATTTTCTGAGGACGGCGCCACACACAAGTATTACTAGCATTTTCCAACCAAGCATTAGTGTCATGAAAGTCAGAAATAACAATAAAATAAATTGCTTACCATTGAAGATCTTCCTCTGGTGGCAATTCCAAGTGTCCTAACTACAGAGTGAATGTTCGTTTTGTTTGATAAAATCCATTTTTAGCCTAACACGAAACATTTGTAAACCGCTTGCTTCATGATTTCCATCTCATTCAACTTTGGACGATGCGTTCGTGGTAATTACACACACTAAACAAACGTTTATCCAGTCATGGTTGGTTTCATTGCAATACTCTGGTTGTTACTAACACAACCATAAAGATGGTTCTTTTCCCGGGACGTATTGACCGAAACAAACCGATTTGAAGACACCAATCAATGACATCATTCAATGACATCATTGCGCACCAATGGTAGGACCAGTCTATCATTGATTGACTGTATTTTGTCCCAATGACCACTGATCATCTTGAAATCTAGTTTGGAAGATAGCCAATGAGCTGAGGTAAACGGCAATATGTAATGGTTATACGTTTGAAGACCAGCCTTTGTCGTAAACTCTGGCGTAAAAGAGGTTCATTCGCCATTGCAAATCCTACTTGACAGAGCCACGGGTGTTACGCATAGCAGTACATATTCAATAGCATTTTCAACAAGTTTATATATTTAAAATATGGCGAATAAATCAAGAAAGGTGTCTAGGTGTCCCCATCTCCCTCTGAAGCTGGTTCATCTAGCCGGACCCCCGCTGTCTCCAGCTCCGCACCTACCTGGCCATCTAGAGATGTGAAGTCAGTGACAAAGAAGCGGAAGTGGGGAAGAGAGAAACTTGCAGACAGAGGGCCAGAGGGTTGTTGGCACTCTGTTTTAGAAGATGATGTGGAACCAAATCCACCAGTTTTTAGACCCAAAAGGCAGCCAGGACCTCAACTAGACATGACAGGAAAGTACAGCTCCCTTCAACTTTTTCAACTGTTTTTTACCTCGTCAGTTGTTGATTCCCTGGTGGCAAACACCAATAAGTACGGGGCTAAGAAGCAGGCAGGAAAGAAAGAGGCATGGAAGACCATTTCCATGTCAGACCTTTTCTGCTACTTTTCAATGGTAATTTACAACAAGGCTGGTGAAGTTGAAAACTCTAAGGGACTACTGGAAAACATCAGCTCTCTATCAACTGCCTTTCCTCACGACTGTCATGTCTTGTTGAGGCCTGCAAGACCTATTTTCAGCCTGCTCAGAACCTGTTCATCGATGAGAGGATGGTAGCCTCAAAGGCCAAAATCAGCCTCAAGCAATACATGAGAAACAAACCAACCAAGTGGGGTTACGATTCTGTGTGTGCCTACACTTGCAATTTTTTTGTTTACGAGGGGAAAAACAGTTTTGCTACCGGTAATGGACTGAGTTATGATTCCGTTATGGAGTTATTGGATTTTCAACTGCTGGGGAAGGACTACAAAGTGTTTGTGGACAACTTCTACACAAGCCCTACCCTGTTTACAGAGCTGAGGAAGCGGGATGTGTGGGCTTGTGGCACCATTCGGACCAACAGTGTGGGCTTTCCAAATACAAAGGTGAACGACATGCCTAAGTGGGCTGAGCAGGGTACCATGCGATGGATCCGTGAAGAGGATGGATACCAGAGAGGTGATCATGTGCTCCAGTATCCACAAGTCCTTCAGTGGAGATCACGTCGTCAGGTGTGTGAAGGACGGTGCTGGGGCATGGACCACAAAAAATGTCCCCATTCCAGCTGCTGTGAAGGACTCCAACAAGAGCATGGGAGGTGTGGACCTGTCAGATGCACTGATAGGATACTACAATGTTCTCCACAAGACCATGAAATGGTAAAATACATTTTTCTATAATTTCATTGACATTGCTGTGGTGAATGCCTTCATCCTCCAGAAGGAAATGCCTAAGAGCTGTGGACAGCCCCCCCATCTCACAGCTAGCCTTCAGGGAGCTGCTCATCCAGGAGCTTGCTAGCTACAGCAAGTTCACTGTAGCACCTTCTGTCCCCTCTACCTCTGTCCCTTCTGCTCCAACCAGTGGTGTTCACCTGCTCAGCTTCACCTCTGCAGGCATGAATGTGCCTCAGGGCAAAAAGGGCACAGTAGGGAGAAGTCGTTGTGCCCTTTGTCACAGGAAATGGCCCATCACCTGCACCACCTGTTCAGTAAGCCTTTGCTTTACAGCGGAAAGAGACTGCTATGGGCCATGGCATCAGCAGCACAATATTGTAAATAGAAAATATGTTTTAAAAAAAAATATATATATATGTATTTTTTTGGGGGGGGGGTATATAATATACAATATATATATTGTGTTAGAATAGCATTTATGTATTTTGTATATAGTTCTTTCCTTCAAAATGTACCAATTTGGCCACTTGGGTACATTTGGGTACATTTGTGTGGGACACCTGGGTGACTTCATGCTCAATGTCATGTAGCTCGCTCATTTTTGAAGTTATCTGTCCAAAACTTTTCTCAGATATTGCTGCCATCTTATGTTCTTTATTCAAATCAACCACAGCATCCTATCAGTATGTTTGGCTGTTCTTGGTCATTTGAAAGATGATGCAGCAACAATAAAAAACAGAAAACATATGTTTATTTCTTTGTATTTTCCTCTACCAGATCTATTGTGTTATATTCTCCTACATTCAATTCACATTTCCACAAAATTCAGAGTTTCCTTTCAAATGATACCAAGAATATGCATATCCTTGCCTCTGGGCCTGAGCTAAAGGCAGTTAGGGTATGTCTTTAGGCGGAAATTGAGAAGAGGGGGGGTACCCCAAAGAAGTTAATGCATAATGCTGCATATTTTTATGTCCATATATACAAATGCATGCTGTGTTATTATTGAGAATTAAGCATGGTATTCAGTTAGCGCACAATAAGTCATACTCATTGTTCTTTCCTTTCCATATTTCAATATTACTGTATCTACAAAGCAGTGGAAAATCATCCTTCAACACTACAGTAGCTGTACCGGGTTTATCTATCTGCTAAGCTTAAGACGAATGGTGGCCATTTGATTAATTGTTCAGCAGTCTTATGGCTTGGGGGTAGAAACTGTTAAGGAGCATTTTGGACTTAGACTTAGGCATTCCGGTACCGTTTGCCGTGTGGGACAGAGAGAACAGTCTATGACTTGGGTGACTGGAGTCTTTGACAATTCTTTGTGCCTTCCTCTGACACCACCTAGTATATAGGTCCTGTATGGCAGGAATATTGGCCCCAGTGATGAACTGGGCTATACGCACTACCAGGGCTGCAGTGGTCACGAAATTCTGCCAGCCGGTGTTTTGTCAAGCAAATAACTGTCTGTCTCACGATAATTGACCGTTAATTAACATAAACACATTTAGCATCTCCTGGCTTCCACACAAGCCATTTTAAAAAGTCTAATAAATCTGTGTAATATAGCCCACACCTTCACAATTTATCCATTATTTATTTTAGACAGGTCTAAAGAAGCATGATATGAAGAAAATGTAGTTTATTTCAGAAGAAAAGAATAGCATTATCTGAGTTGTCCTTATGTGAGGTCCTGATGTGGCTATGCCAAATGGCTGTGGGCTACACTAGTTCATTTACCAGAAAAGATTTGCTTAGAATTCCGTGGCATTATTTTTATATTATTTTATAGTATGAAGAATACAATACAAATATTTTCCCAAACAATTTAAGGGAGTAAGCACAGATCTACTCCTTCCATTTCAATATTATCGCTTGCACAGTGCTCCTTGGGATGTTTACAAAACAAAGGAGATGATCGTTGACTTCAGGAAACAGCAGAGGGAGCACCCCCCTATCTACATTGACGGGACAGTAGTGGAGAAGGTGGAAAGTTATACATCCTGTCGGGCTGTATAACCGCCTGGTGCGGCAACTGCTCCGCCCACAACCGTAAGGCTCTCCAGCGGGTAGTGAGGTCTGCTCAACGCATCACCGGGGGCAAACTACCTGCCCTCCAGGACACCTACACCACCTGATGTCACAGGAACGCAAAAAAGATCATAAAGGACAACAACCACCTGAGCCACTGCCTGTCCACCCCACTACCATCCAGAAGGCGAGGTCAGTACAGGTGCATCAAAGCTAGGACCAAGAGACTGAAAAACAACTTCTATCCCAAGTCCATCAGATTGTTCATCAGCCATCACTAACATTGAGTGGCTGCTGCCAACATGTTGACTCAAATCAAATCTTTAGCCACTTTAATAATAAATGTATCACTAGTCACTTTAAATAATGTCACTTTATATAATGCTTACATACCCTACATTACTCATCTCATAGGTACAGTGCCTTGCGAAAGTATTCGGCCCCCTTGAACTTTGCGACCTTTTGCCACATTTCAGGCTTCAAACATAAAGATATAAAACTGTATTTTTTTGTGAAGAATCAACAACAAGTGGGACACAATCATGAAGTGGAACGACATTTATTGGATATTTTAAACTTTTTTAACAAATCAAAAACTGAAAAATTGGCCGTGCAAAATTATTCAGCCCCCTTAAGTTAATACATTGTAGCGCCACCTTTTGCTGCGATTACAGCTGTAAGTCGCTTAGGGTATGTCTCTATCAGTTTTGCACATCGAGAGACTGACATTTTTTCCCATTCCTCCTTGCAAAACAGCTCGAGCTCAGTGAGGTTGGATGGAGAGCATTTGTGAACAGCAGTTTTCAGTTCTTTCCACAGATTCTCGATTGGATTCAGGTCTGGACTTTTGACTTGGCCATTCTAACACCTGGATATGTTTATTTTTGAACCATTCCATTGTAGATTTTGCTTTATGTTTTGGATCATTGTCTTGTTGGAAGACAAATCTCCGTCCCAGTCTCAGGTCTTTTGCAGACTCCATCAGGTTTTCTTCCAGAATGGTCCTGTATTTGGCTCCATCCATCTTCCCATCAATTTTAACCATCTTCCCTATCCCTGCTGAAGAAAAGCAGGCCCAAACCATGATGCTGCCACCACCATGTTTGACAGTGGGGATGGTGTGTTCAGGGTGATGGAGCTGTGTTGCTTTTACTCCAAACATAACGTTTTGCATTGTTGCCAAAAAGTTCAATTTTGGTTTCATCTGACCAGAGCACCTTCTTCCACATGTTTGGTGTGTCTCCCAGGTGGCTTGTGGCAAACTTTAAACGACACTTTTTATGGATATCTTTAAGAAATGGCTTTCTTCTTGCCACTCTTCCATAAAGGCCAGATTTGTGCAATATACGACTGATTGTTGTCCTATGGACAGAGTCTCCCACCTCAGCTGTAGATCTCTGCAGTTCATCCAGAGTGATCATGGGCCTCTTGGCTGCATCTCTGATCAGTCTTCTCCTTGTATGAGCAGAAAGTTTAGAGGGACGGCCAGGTCTTGGTAGATTTGCAGTGGTCTGATACTCCTTCCATTTCAATATTATCGCTTGCACAGTGCTCCTTGGGATGTTTAAAGCTTGGGAAATCTTTTTGTATCCAAATCCGGCTTTAAACTTCTTCACAACAGTATCTCGGACCTGCCTGGTGTGTTCCTTGTTCTCCATGATGCTCTCTGCGCTTTTAACGGACCTCTGAGACTATCACAGTGCAGGTGCATTTATACGGAGACTTGATTACACACAGGTGGATTGTATTTATCATCATTAGTCATTTAGGTCAACATTGGATCATTCAGAGATCCTCACGGAACTTCTGGAGAGAGTTTGCTGCACTGAAAGTAAAGGGGCTGAATAATTTTGCACGCCCAATTTTTCAGTTTTTGATTTGTTAAAAAAGTTTGAAATATCCAATAAATGTCGTTCCATTTCATGATTGTGTCCCACTTGTTGTTGATTCTTCACAAAAAAATACAGTTTTATATATTTATGTTTGAAGCCTGAAATGTGGCAAAAGGTCGCAAAGTTCAAGGGGGCCGAATACTTTCGCAATGCACTGTATGTTTTGATTTTTAATACATTGTAAGCCTGCATGATGAGACTCTAATGATGATTTGGAAAAAGTCCTTTGAAAGGCATGAGCTCAGGCTTTGTCTTCTTGCATAGGCTGAACACACTCCAATAGTCTCTCATTCACAATTTGACAAGCACTTGCAAATGCCACGAATTTCACGGTGGCATCGTCTTTGTGGCCTGTAATGCAACCCAGAACAGATCCAGGCCTTTTGCGGCCCGGAGTGCTGCTTTGTGCCCTTCACAACACCTCATATAGCCTAGCCAATACGCTTATGAGTGTAGCCCATAGGCCTATAAGTCGCAAAAAAAGACATTGTTTCTTATGCTGGGCATCATTCACAAGTGATAATATGTATTTCACAAGTGATAGGTTAATATTGTCAGACTATTCTTGATTTAATCTTCTCTTTACATATACTAAATAATATATTTAGTGACATTTGTTTTGATTTAGGATGGACCATTATCATGCACCTGTATCAGCGTGAAAAAAATACGTCATCTATGCACTTAAATAGCAAATGGAGGATGTTTTTCCCCGTGGTTCATTTTCATGCCAGCCAGGTAAGCTATAATCCTGTTGAAAATATAAGCAATGTGCTTAATATTAGGACAGTTCAAAAATAAATATAGTAGGCCTAGCCTATAGAAGCTGATGGGATCCTCCTCTTTTTATTAGTGGAGGGACAATAGTGTGCCGAGGAGGGACTATAGGACCAGACAGTTATCAAGTTTGGTAGGCTATAATGACCAGCAGCATCAGAGCTTGGAGAAGACTAATTACCATGACTAAATCGTCATGTAGAATTTGAGTCATTACTCATGACTGCCTGTGTGGCGGTAATACGGTTGCCGCAACAGCCCTACGCACTACCCTCTGTAGCGCCTTACAGGTGGATGCCGAGCAGTTGCCATATCAGGCGGAGATGCAACCGCTCAAAATGCTCTCGATGGTGCAGCTGTAGACATTTTTGAGTATCTGGGGACTCATGCCAAATCTTTTCAGTCTCCTGAGGGGGGATAGGCATTGTCGTGCCCTCTTCACGACTTTCTTGGTGTGTTTGGACCATGATACTTTGTTGGTAGTGTGTACACTAAGGAACTTGAAGCTCTCGACTCACTCCACTACAGCCCATCGATGTATACGGGGGTGTGTTCTGCCCTCCTTTTCCTGTAGTCCACTATCATGTCCTTTGTCTTGATCACATTGAGGGAGAGGTTGTTATCCTGGCACCACACAAGCAGGTCTCTGACCCCCTCCTCCCTATAGGCTGTCTCATTGTTGTTGGTGATCAGGCAGTAATAACTCAGTGTATCACAGTATACATCACTTCCCATGCCCACAGAGATGTTCACTGAGAGCCAAATCACATTTTCAATGTACTGCACACTCCTCCGGGAACCTCAGTTTCCTTGTAAACCAGAGATATTTGGCTGGGAAGTATGGTGCCACCTCTGCAATATTGTGTAATCCCCTTCCGTCATCAGATGTATATTCTTTGATTTCACATAAACACCCACTTAGGAAATGTGTCACTATTTCTCCCACGTACTTTACATTTTCCACTGATGCAATGTTATGGGAAGTGGGGATGTGGGGTGGAGAGAGGGGTAGAGCTGTTGAACAGTGTAACATTGGGGAGTAGTCTGCCTCTCAGAACAATTTATATAGTTTTACACATCTCCCAAAGCGAAGTTGAGATTGATTTTGTGTGCCAATATTATGTTGAGCACAGTTTTACATGTTTTCCCAAGAAACCTTAATATCTCTTTTGCAGTCGGACAGCCACAGAACACCGAATGGATGGCAAGACTTCCCCTGGTTATTCCCTTTTGGTGAAGTGGACGACTTTTAATAACCTCTGTGGTGTCTGCTGGCCTGGGCAAATTTCCTCAAATCCTCACTGGCTCCAGACAGTGTCTCTCTGATGTCACCCGGCAGACAGGGGCACAAGGATGAGGCAGGTTTTTCTCTACCTCTGCTTCTGTCATTCCTTATGTCACATGTTTGTCACAGAACTTCCCAGTCTGTGTTGACAGTGATGACTACAGAGTTTCCTGAAATGTGTGTGAATGAGTGTGTTGGTGTTTGTATGTACATGTACGTATATTTGCATGTGAGTATGTTGACTGAAATGTTCTGCTTTTGTATGCCTTCATTTCCCACCAGTGAGTGACACCATTTACCGTACATTGCTGCCCACATTTCCCAGAACCATAACATACAGTAAGTACATTGACTAGAGAGCTACGTAGTTTCTTCATATCTTTTGTCATGTACAACTTGTTTATTCCAGTCATCAATCCCATGGAACAGTCTTTTTTCCAGTTCCCTTCTTGGAAGACAGGATCATTTATTACACCAATTAAATGTGGAATGGGATAGATGTAGTTGATGTACTGGGTATCATCACCTACCTCCGTAACGTTTACATAAAATCTGTATGAAAATGAGCAGCCCTGCCAGTAACTGTGCTGTCATGTAAACAGTTCTGCTTCACATGGAATTGTTTTATCGCGGCACATTTTTACCGCCTCAAACACTATTGAAGATGTGAGAGGTGTGTCACAGTTGAAAACGTAGCTTACAGGAAACACCATGTTCACAGATAGAGAACAGTCACGTTTCAATGTGACTCATCATTTCGAGATGGTTTTGTTCGGGTCGGAAGCACACACAGATATAGGCACACATACATAATCACAAAAAAACATCCAGTAAGCAAAAGAGAAGAGAGTAACTGAGCAAAATCCTGTAACAGGCTAAATAGATATCTTTAAACTATGGCGATGCAACATTGTAAATTCTCTCCCGTGAATCAAGTGTCCCTTAAATATAGACAACTAACAAAATATAACTTAAAAAAAATGTGTATAAAAATGTGTATTCATTTGATGCTGGTATTGGGGAGCAGTTCTACATCTGAATGTTAAAAGTTGTTTTAGATGTTATATTTGACTTGCAGCAGTGACTTTATTTTCCCTCCAAGCTGAGACCTGTTTGTCGTTCTTTCAGGAACTTACTGTGTGAATCAGGTATCCGAACATATGTTTCTATGAGGCTGAGTTATGTTTTGGATTGTGAATGATAAAAATGGGGTTGGAAAAACAGTATTGTAGTTACAATGTAATGTGATTCAAAGACAAATCAAAGTTTATTGGTCGCGTACACAGATTTGTAGATGTTAATCGCAGGTGCTGCGAAACTCATCTGTTTCTAGCTCCAACAGTTCAGTAATACCTAGCAATACAAAACAATACACACACAATGCAAAAAGTAAAAAATAAAGAAATTAAGAAAAATCTGAACGTGCAATGTCATAGTCTGTTATATACACTACCAGTCAACATTTTGGACACATTCAAGGGTTTTTCTTTGTTTTGACTATTTTCTACATTGTAGAATACTAGTGAAGACATCAAAACTATGAAACAACATATGGAATCATGTAGTTACCAAAAAATTGTTAAACAAATGTAAATATATTTTATATTTGAGATTCTTCAAAGTAGCCACCCTTTGCCTTGATGACAGCTTTGCACACTCTTGGCATCAAGCGCCTTCGAGATGGAAGTGGGATGCACAGGCCCGAGTCTCAGGTGGCTGAGGTCTGATGATATTTTTGGCCTTCTTGTGACACCGGGTGCTGTAGATGTCCTGGAGGGCAGGCAGTGTGCCCCCGGTGATGCGTTGGGCTGACTCCACTACCATCTGGAGATCCCTGCGGTTGCCGATTCTAGAGTAAACAACCTGAGAATTCCAGCCTACCACGGAAGGACTTCTTGAATGGTAAGCCAAGCACTCAATAGGAATAGAGTACACTTTAATGTACTTTAGTGTCTACTGTAATATCTGATATAATGATTGGTCCAGAATATAACCCAGTTAGGGGTGTCTTTTATTTGTTTATCTCGTCCAAATACAGTTTTGGCAGACATGTACAGATGTAATTATTGTCCCTTCTCTGTTTATCAAAGACCAAACAGTAGATGGCAGTAATGCACCTCAGAGAGAGAGAGAGAAGGAAAGGGAGCTTGAGCATGTGAGAGAGAGGTGGATAGCTAGAGAGAAGTTAAGATACATGGTGAGGAGAGCATGTCATACTGTATGACTAAACAAGT
Source organism: Oncorhynchus kisutch (assembly GCF_002021735.2). Lineage (NCBI taxonomy): Eukaryota > Metazoa > Chordata > Actinopteri > Salmoniformes > Salmonidae > Oncorhynchus > Oncorhynchus kisutch. The sequence goes on along the minus strand of NC_034188.2, from coordinate 52,434,237 downwards.
TAACACATGGAGAGAGGTGGATTGAAAGAGTGAGATGAGAGAGCTGTATGGATATACCGTATAGTGTACGGAGATTGAAATGTGGGAAGAAGCTGAGACACTCGTGGTGGTTATGTTTGACGTTTGTGCTCCATGTTTGATCGGTGTCCAAGCAGTCAGCGTGATATCTATTCAACGTTAAATTAATTTGAATGTCTTGGATTTGACCTACTTCTCGATTCTCTTTCAGCTAGGGTCTGTCGATAGAAGGGCAACTTGAGGACAAATAAACCAAATGAGACGATAGTCGGTGCTTGACATGGACTGAAATAGGTGCTGGTGTTCATTTTGGGTGCCGGTACCTTTTATATTTAGGTGCAGGTGCTCCACTACTTAAAAAACAAACAAATATTCTATAAAAGGAGCAGGACCAACAGCAGTAAATAAAATGTGAGGTGCCGGTACTCAGCTCCTGCCCTAGTCAACCACTGACAATAGCAACTCTTACTTGCATTTGAGTAGGAATACAATATATATATTTATTTATTTATTGCAATGACGAATAGAATATGTAGATGTATTTATTAGACAATGGGGAAAATAATTGAATGCTTTAAACTGAAGCGCCTCCTCAGCTCTGAAGTCTCACAGCTCTCTGAATACATTATCATAGTCTACACATCACCCATCTTTTTTTAGTGTTCTTTACAAAATGAAGCAATATGATAATAAGAGCCAAGAAAAGAAAATGAAGGGCCGCCATGTTTTCAGTGCAACCTCCTGCCCCATGATTGATTCGATCACCATTAACTGACAGTGCACCTCGTTGGGTAAACACCACACACCATCATAAATTACTTTAAAAAACTGCCTGTGCATGTACAGTGTATACAACACATACTTTGCTGGTGGATAGTCTGTATTGTTGCGGAGGACAAAATCATGGTTAAATGATTACTTCCATAGTAACTTCATAAACACACCTTGACCTGACATATCGTGGCTCGATTGCAGCCGAAATCTATGTCTGGACAGGTACAATTGATGGCATCTTAGAAAAATAAATCCTCCTGTGTTTGGTTTGCATGTTAACTTTGGGTTATGAATGCATAACCATTGGCTATTGCCACTGAGAGAAATTGTCATGGACACCCATGACATTTCAGAGATACTGAAGGCTGCTCTCACCGTGAGATAATACAGTTTCCTACAGCAGGGTACATTCTGTTAGTGTGCTTATCTTCATATTGACATACTTAAAGGAACAGTTTGTGCGGTCAAACCCACCCCAAATGTTTAAACCCACCTACAGACTGAATGTTTGGGCTATTTTTAGCATCTGATGGTAGACTCATTGGCAAATGATCCAAAATCATTTATTTGAATGACAGCAAAAAATATTTTTGGGTATATATATATTTGACTATTTCCGATATGGTATCATGGCTTCCTTTACCCATGAGTGAATTAGACTCAGAACATCAGCAACTCTTCCTTCATCAAACATGAAAAGCAATGGGAGATGCCCTTGAACTAGGTCACTGAAGTAAACTCAATCAACAATGCAGCAGTATCTAGCAATTCAATAACAATATACACATTTTGCAAAAAATAAATATTAAGAAATTAAAACAGAATGAACAATGTCAGAGTCTGGAATATAAATAGATAAATATCTGAATGGTGTGTATAGACAGTATGAACAGTACATGAATAGAAAAGGTGTGTACAGCATTATTTATACAGATGAGCCATGACTAAATAAAGTATATACAAATATCTCCCCATCCCCAGTGTGTTTGGCTTTCTATTCAGCCCTGGTAATGGGTGGGTGGGAGGAGAGCCTTCTGGCGTTTCCACTTTCCTTACATTAGTGCTGAGCCTTCCATCCTAATGACAGCACGGGTATGATTGGAATGCTACAGGCTGTTACGATAAGGAGAATCGGTCCTCGCTGCAAATTCCTGCTGGAAATGACTTACTGGCATGAGGAAAAATAAATGGTGCTGACTGACGTGCAAGGCTGCTTTGGATTTGGTGAAAATCAACTGCCGTTTTCCACAAACTCGGACCGCATACGCTTGTGTTTGAAAGACAGCACACTAACTCCATCCACACTACCAGTTAAATCTTGTGTAGATTCTGGGTACTGCAACCTGACTTACAGTATGACCCTAACTAGCTCCTCTATTTTTACTGGGTTTACTGTCAGACAGGTGAGGGACTGTATTATGACACAGGGCGAGACCCAGATGCAGACACGGGAGGCAGATGGTTCGAGTCTGATATTTATTAAGCAACAAGGGGCAGGTAAGAAGCAGGTCGAGGACAGGCAAGAATTCATAACCAGGTCATAGTCCAAACGGTACACAGCGGCAGGCAGGCTCAAGGTCAGGGGTAGGCAGAAGGGTCAGGCAGGGGCTCAGTGTCAGGGCAGGCAAGAGGTCAAAAAAACAGATACAAGGATTAGAAAAAAAGGCGGGCTCAGTGTCAGGGCAGGCAAGAGGTAGAAACAAAACTGATACAAGGGCTAGAAAAAAACAGATACAAGGAAATATCAGGAGCACACTGGCAACAGACAAACAGAGAACACAGGAATAAATACCCTGGGAATAATGGGGAAAACGGGTGACACCTGGAGGTGGGTGGAGACAATCACAAAGACAGGTGAAACACATCAAGGGGTGACAGTATCCCCCCTCTATGGGCGCCACTTGGCATCCTACCTGGGTGACCGGGGTGCCGACGGTGAAAGTCGGCGATAAGGGCCGGTTCCTGGATGTCTTTAGCAGGAACCCAGCACCTCTCCTGGGCCAATAAACAGAAGACAAAGGCCTGTGAGACAAGGGCTTAATCCTGGACACATGAAAGTATGGTGTATACGGAGGGTATGGGGTAACAGCAGGCGAACAGCTGTAGGACTAAGGACTCTAGGGATGGGGAAAGGACCAATGAAATGTGGGGAAAGTTTACAGCATTCCACCCGGAGGGGCAGGTCCCGTGTAGATATCTGTACCCTCTGCCGAGACGATAGCGGGGAGTCGGAGTCCGGTGGTAGTCTGCTTGTCGACGATACCTGGAGGTGGTCTTGAGAAGATCCAACTGAGCTCTTTTCCTGGTACTGGGCTAAGGGCATGTTGACCTCTACTTGTTGCTCCGGGAAGAGCAGGGGCTGATACCCCATGGAGCACTTCAAGGGGTAGAGTCCAGTGGTCGAGCAGGGAAGAGTGTTCCTAGCATTCTCTATCCAGACCAGTTGCTGGCTCCAGGTGGTGTGGTTACTAGAGACGAGACACCGAAGAGTCGTTTCCTTGTCTTGATTGGCTCGCTCTGACTGGCCGTTGGATTGAGGATGAAACCCAGAGGACAGGCTGGCCGGCGACCCAATAAGAGTGCAGAACGCCTTCCAGAATTGAGACGTGAACTGAGGACCCCGATCAGATACAATGTTGACCGGGAGTCCATGGATTCGGAAGACGTACTGCACCATGAACTGGGCTGTCTCCTTGGCTGACGGTAACTTGGGGAGAGGGATGAAATGGATGGATTTGGAGAACCTATCCACCACCGTGATGTTGCCATCTGACGGGGGAAGCCAGGTGACAAAGTCCAGGGAAATATGGGACCAGAGGCGATGAGGAACATGGAGCGGCTGAAGGATGCCAGATGGAGCTTGCCGCAAAGTCTTATTTTGAGCACACACACCATGCATCTGTTGACAAATGCCGAGACATCAGGAGCCATGGTGGGCCTCCAGAAGCATTGTCGGAGGAAAGACAGGGTATGACAGGTAAGCCTGGAGGAGTGAGCCCATTTCAAGACCTGATGCCGGGTCGAATCAGGGACAAACATCCGGTTAGTCGGGCCCCCCAGGGTCTCAATACCCCAGACATGAGGCAGGGACATGGTCTCAGATTCAGAGGGTGTGGCATCGGAACTGAACAGGCGAGAGAGGGCGTCCGGCTTCACATTTTTGGACCCTGCGTGGTAGGAGATGGTGAAATTGAACCTGGTGAATAACAGGGCCCAACGGGCTTGCTCTGAGTTAAGGCGCTTGGCATTGCAGAGCTATTATAAATTCTTATGGTCAGTCCACACCAAAAATGGATGTTCCGCCCCTTCCAGCCAGTGCCCCCACTCTTCCAGATCCATCTTAACCACCAGGAGTTGAGACGATGGTACATGAAGGCACAGGGATGAAGATTTTGGTCCTGGACGGATCGCTGGGAAAGGACAGCCCCTACTCCCGCCTTAACCACAAACTGACGGGTCGGGTCCCGATTGATGAGGGCAGTAGTGAATCGTTGCTTCAGATCCACAAAAGCCCTGTCCACTGCTGGGGACCATGTGAATGGTACCTTGGGGGAGGTGAGTGCAGAGAGGGGAGCTGCCACTGTGCTGTAGCCCCGAATGAAACAGCGGTAGAAATTTGCAAACCCCAGAAACCGTTGTAGCTGGATGTGGGTTGGGGCCAATCCACCACCACTCTCACTTTTTCCTGATCCATCTGGACATTCTCTTCAGCGATGACGTATCCCAGAAAGGAGATAATGGTGCGGTGAAGCTCACACTTCTCAACTGATTCTCCAAGAGAAGCTGTAGAACTTGTTGAACATGGAGAACGTGTTCTTGGGCAGAAAGAGAGAACCTGGATGTCGTTGACCAGGGCCTGGAAGACAGCAGGAGCATTGGTGAGTCCAAACGGCAATGACCAGGTACTCAGTATCCACTGGCAGTGTTGAAGGCGTCTTCCGCTCGTCTCCTTTGTGTATCTGAACAAGGGGGTAGGCATTCCGAAGGTCCAGTTTGGAAAAGATGGTAGTCCCCTGGAGAGGTTCGAAAGCCGAGGAGATCTCAGGGCCAGACAGGGAATATAACCGGCCTTGAGGCGGTGTGGTGCCCGGGAGGAGGTCAATAGCACAATCTGGAGGAAGGGAGGGAGCACGAGCCTTGCTGAAAACCTCCAGGAGGTCATGGCACTCTATGAGAACGGCAGAGAAATCCGAGGCTGTACTTAACTTCTTTCGGATTATTGGGACGCTAGCGTCCCACCTCGACAACATCTGGTGAAATTCAAAATATAAAAGTAGTAATATTAAACATTCATAAAAATACAAGTGTTATACACCATTCTTTAGCTTAGAATCTTGGTAATCGAACCGCTTTGTCCGCTTTACAGTGAAAGCATAGTATTTGATCATCTGAGGACAGCGCCTCACCCACTTCCTGCATTAACCTGAAGTCATAACCTGAACAAGTGTCACAAAACTCAAAAATAGCGATAAAATAATTCACTTACCTTTGAAGAGCTTCATCTTTTTGCAATCCAAACGGTCACAGTTACACAATGAATGGTCATTTTGTTTGAAAAAATCCTTTATATCCCAAAAATATCAGTTTGTTTTGCGCGTTTGATACAGAAATCCACTTGTTCCAACTCGCCCAACATGCCTACAAAGGAATCTAAAAAGTTACCTGTAAACTTCATCCAAACAATTCAAACAACATTTCTAATCCAACCTCAGGTACCCTAATATGTAAATAATTGATCATTTGATCAAGATTAAGACGGAATATATTGTGTTCAATCCCAGAGAATCCTTCTGAGGGACACTTCGAAAGAATACAAATACTTCTTCATTTTTCAAAAAACACGCATGAAACAATTTCTAAATACGGTTGACATCTAGTGGAAGCCATAGGAACTGCAATCTAGGAACCGCATTGAAAAAGAACTGTTACCAATTACCTCCAAAAAAGAAATCCTGGATGGATTGTCCTCGGGGTTTCGCATACAAAATCAGTTCTGTTATACTCACAAGCATTGTTTAAACAGTTTTAGAGACTTTAGAGTGTTTTCTATCCAATACTACCATGCATATGCATATCCTAGCTTCTGGGCCTGAGTAACAGGCAGTTTACTTTGGGCACGTCAGTCATCAAAACTTCAGAATACTGCCCCCTAGCCTTAAAGTTGCTTCTGGAGCCAAGAAAATACCAAAACAACAGGGATGTGGGGAGACTCAATGAGGAGAAGCTGTATTGATTTCCAGATACCCACAGATTAATGGGAACTGTGGGCCGTCCAGTGCCCTGGCATCCATGGGAACGGAGAGGAGTTGAGTGGGGATACCTAGGTGGCTATGTAATGCCCCTCAGCACCACAATACGGACAACTGTTGGAACTTAGACTTTGTAAATGTTCCCTAAGCGATAATCTAGCTCTGCCCAGTTGCATAGGTTCCAGTATATACAACTCACCCGACGCCGATGATTCTGAAGGGAACGCTTCGGATCTTCTCGGAAATGCAGCCATCGGGGACTTCTGGGTCCCTTCGGAGGTGAGCAAAGCAGCAGCTGATGAATGAGTGTTACCGAGACCCGACCTCCTCTCATTCCTGCATTCCCATAGATGCCCATCAATCCTAATGGTAAGGGCAATGAGGGAATCGAGGTCCAAAGGTAACTCCCGGGCTGCTAGCTTGTCTTTTATCTCTTCTGATAGTCCATGAAGGAAGGTATCAAACAGGGCCTCCGGATTACAGGCACTCTCGGTGGCCTATGTGCAAAAACCTACTACGTAGTCTGCCACACTACGGGAGTTCTAATGTAATTTCAGTAGTTTTTGGGCAGCCTCTCTCCCGGGCACCGGAGAATCGAACACCTACTTCACCTCCGCCATAAAATCTTCCAGATAATAGCAAACGGCGGACTGTTGCTCCCAAACAGCTGTAGCCCAGGTGAGCGCCCTTCCAGACATTAGCGTAATAAGATACGCTATCTTCGACCAATCAGAAGGGAACGAAGATGGCTATAGCTCAAAAATAAAGGAGCACTGTGAATGGATATTCCGGCAGCTTCCAGGATCCACAGCATATCGCTCTGGCGGTGGTAAGAGGGGTTCTCGGGGAACCGGGTATGCTGAACAAAACCTCCGCTGGTAGGGGGGTTACTGAGTGACTGGGAGGTCTCAGATGTGGCATGCTGCCTGTGAGATAATTCACAGAACTGCTCCATTAATGCCTCGAACCTCTGGTTGTGGCGTTCCATCAGAGATTGGAACCCTTCCATAGGTTCTGAAGTTGCTCCACAGGGTTTTTAACGGTGGCTCCCTGCATGGTCAGTCAAGGCCAGTTCGTACTATAATGACACAGGGCGAGATCCAGATGAAGACACAGGAGGCAGATGGTTCGAGTCTCTATTTATTGAGCAACAAGGGGCAGGCAAGAGGCAGGCAAGATTTAACCAGGTCAGAGTCCAAACGGTACATGGTGGCAGGCAGGCTCAAGGTCAGGGGCAGGCAGAATGGTCAGGCAGACGTGCTCAGTGTCAGGGAAGGCAAGAGGTAAAAACCGTGAGGACTAGAAAAAACAGATACAAGGAAAAAGCAGGAGCACAGAAAAACACGCTGATTGACTTGACTAGACAAGACGAATTAGCAACAGACAAACAGAGAACATAGGAATAAATACCCTGGGAATAACTGGGAAAACGGGTGACACCTGGAGGTGGGTGGAGACAATCAAAGACAGGTGACACAGATCAGGGCGTGACAGACCGAGAGATATATCTATTCTTTGACAAGTCATGAGAGGTTCACTGCTGCCTCGATCTGATCTCACACTCCTCTTCTTCACATGGCCCTCTCTTTATCCCTAAGTCATATCTGATATTGCAACTTCTTCCAGCTCACTCTTGTTCTTTTCTGTTCAAAAACTATTTGGGCCTTCTTCCTTCCTCCCAAGGTTGGTATGGAGGAAGGCTGAATACCCTCTCACAAACACACACTCCAAAGATGAGCGAGAGACGTACAGGAGGAGATTAAGAGACAAAGCAAGGCGTGTGACACGACGCCGAGCGGAGAGTTGAAGCGGTACACTGAATATAGTGCATTATGCCGCCGAGAGCGAACGCTGCAAGAAGATTAGCAGGGCGATGAGTCAGAAGCACACACATTCAGCTTCTCTATTAGTCATGAATTAGGCTGATGTGGCTCTGTACAGTGGCCCGGTTCATCACAATGCAAATTAGTGCCGACGGATGTGTAATGTTCTCTGTGCTTGTGTCCTAAGCTCCAAAAGCTTGCCAGTTCCCACCATGATACTCACATGGTACTTGCAGGAAGCTGAGAGAAAATACATCTGTCAAGACTTTTGGCATTACACAGCAGTTCTAGGATTCAATCACAGTGGGGGAGACAGACACGCAATGAAATGGCACAGATGCTCCGATGACCTTAGCCAACCTTGTTTGTGACCCTGAGCAAAGATGTAATTAGTGCTAAAAACAAACACTCCAAGGGACCAAACGGTCTGAATAAATAAAATGGTGTCTGCTGTAAATCACATCCCAGCAGTTTGACATTAAACAGCTCTGGAGGCCTGTGGAGAAACACCCATCATGTCATGTTAGCACACAACTCCTGCTTAGACATGGCATAGTGCTAGCGTTTTACTCACTTCAAAGGCGGAGGGCTAGCGCTCTGCTAATACTCAGCATACAGCAGCCTACATAGCAGTCTGCCATTCCACCCAGACACAACTTCTACTGATGCTGAATCTGCATATGGACAATGTGAATTATAATATAATGATTCAAGGAGGATTAGAGAGAGGCCAAGTGACGATCTATAAAGGCTTGGCTTTAGTTCTCCATATTTCTGTATTGAAATCAATATACCAATGATTGGATAGGCTCAAGATGTCTAGTGTGCTTTTCAAGATATTATTCTCCCAAACACTCCATTGTTCTCCAATCTCCCTATTTAGAATCACCCCAGTGGTATGTAAAGGGTTGAATCCTAAGTTGTTGGGAAGTAGACTAGTCTACTTTTGCCGATGGTCATGGCCATCTGTGGAGGGGTACGATAGTGGGGGAGGTGGAAGAGCCAGACGGGAGTCCGACTGAACTGGCTAGTCTCTCTCTGGGTTTCACCCAAGCAGATGGATCTGATGATGAGGAGTTTGGACACCTTCAAGTGGGATCTATCTCCCTGACAGAGTTGTGAATCAGTGGGGTGTTTCCACTCGCTCTGAACAGAACACTGTGTTAAAGCCCGAATGCCGAACAAACATCCCTGCCAGCACCAGGTCCCAGGCTCAACTGAACCCCTGCTCCCCTAACATTTGCCTGCCAACAGGACTAACTTTTTCTGAGCTGGTCACTCCCACGGCCCCAACACTAAAAACCTACACTAGCAGAGCAGCAAACAAACACCACACAGGCTGGTTTAGTCATATATATTTAAGAACAGTTTTTCATTGTCGGTAAATGTGGCAGGGGAGATTGGAGTTAGTATTCATTTCACTATGTACTGACTATGTAAAATGCATTCTGAAAAGACTTCTGCGCCAGCGGAGTGCTTCAACCAAATCAATCCAATAGAGAATATTAAGATAGTCTTCTTAGAAACCTTTTTGAATATACACTGAGCCAACACAGAGAGGAAAGATAAAAAGAGATGACTTCAAAAGGTGCTAACAGTTAGGGTTTCCCCCTCTCCATACGGTGCTCTCCCTCTCTCAGAAATGTTGCCAATCTGACTGAAACTGCGTTTCAATTCCATTAGTGAGCATCAGTTTGAACTTAAATACGGCTCTAGCGTCACCGTTGTACTGTAGATCTAGACAGGCTATAAGATATACAGACCTTTACTATATGCACAAGATGATACCAGCATAAAGATTATACTTCATGGTGAACATGTAAATATGTACATGTAAATATACAATTAAACAAAGGCATTTACTTACAAATATATCATTTGGCTCATACATTACTTACTCACTGGGCACAGATGTCATTTCAACGTCTAGTTGATTTGAATTGGATGGATATGCCAACAAACATTTAACCATCTCATTGGATTTAGGGTAAAAAATAAACATCATCACATCAAATTTTATTTGTTGAAATGACATTCAACCAGTTTGTGGGTAATGCCCAGCATTAGGGACTTATCTGGCCAACTGTCATTGTCATTCATCTCAACTCAAGGGTTTGAATATGGCACCTCCTGCTGGCCCATGGAGTGCATCACTAGCTACACGAATCTAGCTTGTGTAGGCTAAGCATGACTCTTTCCGTTTTTCACACAGTTTTGTGAATATTCTTCCTTCCCCCTACTATCGTTTCCCATTATGAGCAAACTGTGCTCATAGAAGGGAAGCCTTGAGGTGAATCCATTTGGTCCTCTTATGAGTAGTCCTTTGAACAGGTGCTTGAACATGAGAAGCTGACGATATTGAGTGTTGCCTGACAAGCTCGGTTGACAGTAGGACTGAGGTGAAGTTGAGTCTTGTAGGCTTTTATCTGGTAGATTTAACCTGTTTTAAGTCTCCCAGTGGGTATTTCTCATATAGTCAATGCAAACAAAACTCAATTTTAATGTACAACCAGTTTATATACTGTTGCTTGTCATCTTCAAATTAAGCCAATAAAAAAAGAAAGCGAAAAATGAATTTCTCGTCTGTAAACCATCTGTTCAAAAAACAGTTGTGAGGCGTACTGTCAATATTAAATACAGCATAACTGTGTGAAAGCCATTTATACTTTCTGTGTGGGTGCATCTGCAATTGCTATAGCGCTTAACAGACAGTAGTTCCACAAAATGGAGCACATGATAAGGGGGCCTTAGGGGAACAAAGGCAAATCTACTTATCCCATCCGTGGATATGAGTTCTCAATAAGGTTATTCTGCTGCAATCATAGGTAAAATAAGGTAAGGCAGGACACTCTGTGGGTGTGTGTGTGTGTGTGTGTGTGTGTGTGTGTGTGTGTGTGTGTGTGTGTACTTGTTTGTATGTGTTTGAATGTTATTTTTAAACCCAAAATATACGGAGAAATGGTCAGATAAAATGCCATCCCACATTCAACTCAAACCATACAAAAGTAATGAATCCAAGAATGGTACTTTAGAAATCTGACTCACAATAACCTTGTTCTTTCAGGGTATTAAACTAATCTGGATACAAGGTTGACGTGTTCACTGCTGTAGTCAAGTCCTGTACTGGGAGAACAGAATATTGTATGGGGAAATGATCTGGGCCAGCTTAGTCTAATGCATTCAATTAATACTTCCTGCCATTAGAGAGAGGGCAAGGTGCCCACCCTTGCCACTCTATGAGCATTTCAAGGAGAACAGAAAGGGGCCAGCCACGGCCATCATTTCTGCACGTGCAAAGTAAATGACTGTTTTGAACACTATTTGTTTTCCTGTGTCTTCTGTCAAAGCTGTGTTTATTGTTCTGAGACAAGTGCCTGAAGATGTTTGTGTTCATCTACCGAATTTGGACATTGTGATGCTAGCATTTGTTTGGTTTATTGCTGGTCCTGTCACTTCCTTAAACATCCCTGTGAGCTCCAACGTCAAAGCCTTTAAATCATGGCGTTGTCTCCTGCAAGGGAGGATTCATCATCAAAAGTGCTGTGTGTGTTGCTTTTTCTATAATACCTTGCACTAATGAAGAAGTGTATATCAGCGGGCCAGATGCAACTGCAGGTAAAATAGAAATTCTAACAGGTCTTTGGAAGAAGAAGGCTCATTTCAATAGAATTCCACCAGGTTTGAAATAACATGTAGGGTAGATGTCACTTTCTTTCTTGAAACGCCTCTGTTGTTAGAAACTATCCCACAATCGTGTTCTTGTAGGGTACATTGCTAAACCGTATGCTTTACTTCCAAATGTTAATAAGCTAACAGTGCGTTGCAAAATTTGAACCGGTACACTTGTGTGGGGAACCACCTCTTATAAGACATGCTCCTTATATCTGCTGTACACAAGTCTTACACGAGAGAACAGGAGAGTGGAAAGTGGTGACTCTAGCAGACGGTTATCATCTCTGTCCTCTTAAACCTTTGACATTAGTTCGCTACGCTTCCTCCGAGTTCCTAATTCAAGGTTGACAGAAGCTGATTTAAGTCCTCTCTGGCAGTGTCAACCCTTCTGATGCTTCGCCTGTGAGGAGCTGTGAGGAGTGGTGCATGCTAGGGTCAGTGCCTTATGATAGGTTAAATAACAGCCACGAGGTCACCGACGGTCTCCCGACTCCGGCTGTGCTCCACGGTGGCATTTTGCTGACATTTCCCTGGCAGGTGAGAGCAGCAAAGGGTCTTAAAAGTCATGCCAAGAGATAGCAGGGGCCACTGACACAACAACAGATTTATTCAGGGGATAAGGCTGTTATCGCTGATTGACTTTGGGCAGCCAGCCCTTACTCTGCAATATGGGTGCGATGGGGATATCACCAATACTGGTTTGGTTGGACACTCTCCAATTCCTAATGCATTCTGGGATGTAATCTCAGCCATATACTTGGAGTGTTAGCAGCTGGCAGGAAAATGTTGATGAGATGTGTTCGAATGAATTTTTGTTAATGATGTGATTAATTATACATTCATTATTCCCTGATTGTGACTATTTTTTATATTGGCAATCAATGCATATGATGGCACTGTAGGGAAATAACTATAAGCATATAATCGTAATTAATGTGGTTGTTGGTGGTTTATTGCCTTCTGGGCTAAGCAGAGTCAAAACCAAACGAGCCTTGGTAGACTACAAACAGAGGGACAGTAAACAACATACACTGGTCCCCCATTTCATCATCAATGTTATGACCATTTACAACAGACACAACAGGCCGAGACATCTCTATTGCTGAGAGAGAGAGAGAGAGAGAGAGAGAGAGAGAGAGAGAGAGAGAGAGAGAGAGAGAGAGAGAGAGAGAGAGAGAGAGAGAGAGAGAGAGAGAGAGAGAGAGAGAGAGAGAGAGAGAGAGAGAGAGAGAGAGAGAGAGAGAGAGAGAGAGAGAGAGAGAGAGAGAGAGAGAGAGAGAGAGAGAGAGAGAGAGAGAGAGAGAGAGAGAGAGAGAGAGAGAGAGAGAGAGAGAGAGAGAGAGAGAGAGAGAGAGAGAGAGAGAGAGAGAGAGAGAGAGAGAGAGGAGAGAGAGAGAGAGAGAGAGAGAGAGAGAGAGAGAGAGAGAGAGAGAGAGAGAGAGAGAGAGAGAGAGAGAGAGAGAGAGAGAGAGAGAGAGAGAGAGAGAGAGAGAGAGAGACAGACAGACAGACAGACAGACAGACAGACAGACAGACAGACAGACAGACAGACAGACAGACAGACAGACAGACAGACAGACAGACAGACAGACAGACAGACAGACAGACAGACAGACAGACAGACAGACAGACAGACAGACAGACAGACAGACAGACAGACAGACAGACAGACAGACAGACAGACAGACAGACAGACAGACAGACAGACAGACAGACAGACAGACAGACAGACAGACAGACAGACAGACAGACAGACAGACAGACAGACAGACAGACAGACAGACAGACAGACAGACAGACAGACAGACAGACAGACAGACAGACAGACAGACAGACAGACAGACAGACAGACAGACAGAGACAGACAGACAGACAGACAGACAGACAGACAGACAGACATGGGGATAAACAAAGAAAGTCGGAAAGAGACAGAGAAAGAGAGCAAGAAATGTGTGAAGGGAGAGATTGACCGCCACTACTCATTCCTTATACCTGACTAAAAGTCGTGGGCTTTGAAAATAATCGATTAGAACATAAGCATAAAATGGAAGGTTGCAGAACAAAGGCGATTTTCGTGACAGGCCACAGAGAGAAAACGTTTGTTGCCTCTGCAGCTTGAGCAGCCCCTTAGTGCCCATGGCAACTCATCCATAACTTCCAACTGTCAGCCATAAAATTGAGTATAAGTAATATAATTTTTAAACACACCTTAGCATTTCTGCTTAGCTGGTCTTATTTACTGATGTGCACACCTCAAATGCTTTCTCCTACAGTTCTTGAGCACAGCTGACAAGTCTCAGGGATCACCATATGACGATTCTGTTCTGAGGCAGGTGTTGCAAATATACACTGCTCAAAAAAATAAAGGGAACACTAAAATAACACATCCTAGATCTGAATGAATGAAATATTCTTATTAAATACTTTTTTCTTTACGTAGTTGAATGTGCTGACAACAAAATCACACAAAAATTGTCGATGGAAATCAAATTTATCAACCCATGTAGGTCTGGATTTGGAGTCACACTCAAAATTAAAGTGGAAAACCACACTACAGGCTGATCCAACTTTGATGTAATGTTTTTAAAACAAGTCCAAATGAGGCTCAGTAGTGTGTGTGGCCTCCACGTGCCTGTATGACCTCCCTACAATGCCTGGGCATGCTCCTGATGAGGTGGCGGATGGTCTCCTGAGGGATCTCCATCCCAGACCTGGACTACAGCATCCGCCAACTCCTGGACAGTCTGTTGTGCAACGTGGCATTGGTGGATGGAGTGAGACATGATGTCCCAGATGTGCTCAATTGGATTCAGGTCTGGGGAACGGACGGGCCAGTCCATAGCATCAATGCCTTCCTCTTGCAGGAACTGCTGACACACTCCAGCCACATGAGGTCTAGCATTATCTTGCATTAGGAGGAACCCAGGGCCAACCGCACCAGCATATGGTCTCACAAGGGGTCTGAGGATCTCATCTCGGTACCTAATGGCAGTCAGGCTACCTCTGGCGAGCACATGGAGGGCTGTGCGGCCCCCCAAAGAAATGCCACCCCACGACTGACCCACCGCCAAACCGGTAAGGCTGGAGGATGTTGCAGGCAGCAGAACGTTCTCCACGGCGTCTCCAGACTCTGTCATGTCTGTCACATGTGCTCAGTGTGAACCTGCTTTCATCTGTGAAGAGCACAGGGCGCCAGTGGCGAATTTGCTTATCTTGGTGTTCGCTGGCAAATGCCAAGCGTCCTGCACGGTGTAGGTCATTTTGCAGGGCTCTGGCAGTGCTCCTCCTTGCACAAAGGCGGAGGTAGCGGTCCTGCTGCTGGGTTGTTGCCCTCCTACGGCCTCCTCCACATCTCCTGATGTACTGGCCTGTCTCCTGGTAGCGGCTCCATGCTCTGGACACTACGCTAACAGACACAGCAAACCTTCTTGCCACAGCTCGCATTGATATGTCATCCTGGATGAGCTGCACTACCTGAGCCACTTGTGTGGGTTGTAGACTCCGTCTCATGCTACCACTAGAGTGAAAGCACCCCCAGCATCAAAAGTGACCAAACATCATCCAGGAAGCATAGGAACTGAGAAGTGGTCTGTGGTCACCACCTGCAGAACCACTCCTTTATTGGGGGTGTCTTGCTAATTGCCTATAATTTCCACCTGTTGTCTATTCCATTTGCACAACAGCATGTGAAATTTATTGTCAATCAGTGTTGCTTCCTAAGTGGACAGTTTGATTGACTTAGAGTTACATTGTGTTGTTTAAGTGTTCCCTTTATTTTTTTGAGCAGTGCATTTCATCTTAATCAATCACTTTAAAATGATTTGAAGCACTGGACATCAAATGGCCTATTGTTTGCCAAATGATTTGGATTCTGATGCTTCCTGTGTTCCCTTGAAATAATGGGTATGACTAAAGCAGTGACTGAAGCAAGGCCACCCACACACACACACAATGACATGCATGGACAGACACACACTTACACACACTCCGATTCTTCCATCACCCACTCTGCATTATTCTATTGTATTTCTTCCTCGAAAATTTGAGTGCAGAAAGATCTCCAGTATTCACAAGAGGGTATTATTATTCAAAATCAAAACTGGTATTTTGCATGAAACTTATGTACCCTTCCTGTTCTTTTTTTTCAGCTGTGTGCCAGAAATGTAGAGCTTAGAAAACAACCTATTTTCCCTTCCATTTTTGTCCATTTTGTTTCTCTCCGGTCGACCAAATCAGTCTGCTGAAAGTAGCTGTGCACTGTCCTGCCTTGGTTTCAAAAAGTGTCAAAAGTAATTTTGCTCCCTCTGCATCAGTGTGCGAGGGAGAGGCAGATAGAGAGAAGCAGGGGAGAGAGAAATAGTTAGTGATCGATTCAAAGGTGTGGAGCCTGACTTTCATCTAATATCTAAACCAGATGGCCTTTGGCAAGAGATAAACACTGTTTTGTTGGAGCAGCCTGGAGGGAATATGCACACCAAAGGAGGCTGCTAAGGGGAGGACGGCTAATAATAATGGCTGGAACAGAGCGAATGGAATGGCATCCAACACATAGAAACCATGTGTTCGATGTATTTGATATCATTCCACTGATTCTGCTCCAGCCGTTACTACAAGCCCGTCCACCCAAATGACGTTGCCACCAACCTCCTGTGATGCACACCTATAGCCTCCATGAGGAGACCCTGTCAGAGTAGCACTGTCATCAATCTCCATTTCTATCAAAGGACATCAAACTCTGGGCACAGACTGGGAGGATGGTCTCGGGCCCTGAGGGGATAAGGGCCCAGCACTGATCTGTATCACCCCTATCAAATTAGACATTCAGTTAGGCGCTGCTGCTCCTCCTCTGGGGTTTGCTTGCATCAAATGGTAATGTATGTTGTAGTTTTAGTAAATACATACATATACATACAATTCTACCCTTATTGACCATACATTCATGGTCACTCATTTTAAAACAGTTCACTTCCCTCACATGGGTGGCAAGCTGTCCATAAATATAGAACCCTGTCTATGAACCTGACCAACCACCCATCTTGCTCACTCAAAAGGTTCCGTCTTGGAACGCATGCTCTGATCTGTAGGTGTACTCATGGTACAAAAGATTCCTATTGCTTCTGTGTTCCCATCCCTTGTTCTGTGCAGTACGTTGACCACCCACCAGGCCAACCTTATTCGTGCACTGTGATGTGAGAGCCTCCCAAGGCATCAGTGTCTCTTTGTCTGACTGGGCTCGGGCTACATGTTCTGTAACCCGCAGGCGCTGTGTTCAATGGGCGAAAGGGGATGAGAGGAACTGGAACACTTGACGTCTTGTGAGGAGAGAGTAATGGAGAGAGGCGAGCGGGGGAAAAAAACTTGTGACCATGCTTGTAATAGAGCAGTTTTGTCTGCCTTCTTTGGAACGGGGACTGGCACGGGGTGAGGGCACCTTGTCCATTGAATAATCCGTGGAGCACAACAGTGGAGTAGTGTTCGGATACGATGACTGACTCGAGGCCTATTGAGTGCAGGATCAGACAACATATGGATTGCCAGCCACTTGGACTTCTGTTGAACTTAAAGATGGATTGTGCAAACTGAATAATTATTTGAATATCTTCACGTTAAGGTGACTAAAGGAAAATGTTGGAAGGGAATGATGGAGATACATGGTACCAGTGTTTTGTGTCGGTGTCTATTGCTGTGTAGATTGCTTATTTTTGTATTACTTAACAGCTTACATACATTTCTTGGCAAATTGCACATCCATTAAAGTGGTATAATTTCCCAAATTCTCCTTGGGAAATGTTAATACCCCCCCAGTGCTGAAGCATTATGGGAAAATCTGCCCAGTGATTATATTACACCTCTTTACACTGAGTATACAAAACATTAAGAACACTTGCTCTTTCAATAACATAGACTGACCAGGTGAATCCAGGTGAAAGCTATGAACCCTTATTGAAGTCACTTGTTAAATCCACTTTAATCAGTGTTGAGGAAGGCGAGGAGACAGGTAAAATCATGCTTTTTAAGCCATGAGACATCTGAGACATGGATCGTGTATGTGTGCCATTCAGAGGGTGATTGGGCAAGACAAAAGATTTAAGTGCCTTTGAACGGGGTATGGTAGTAGGTGCCAGGGGCAACGGTTTGTGTCAAGAACCCGACACTGCTGGGTTTTTCACGCTCGACAGTCTCCCGTGTGTATCAAGAATGGCCCACCACCCAAAAGACATCCAGCCAACTTGATACATCTGTGGGAAGCATTAGAGTCAACATGAGCCAGCATCCCTGTGGAACGCTTTTGACACCTTGTAGAGTCCAAGCCCCAACTAATTGCTCTGGCAAAAGAGAAAAGAGCGGGGTATGTAATACTCAGTATTAGGAAGGTGTTCCTAACATTTGGTATACTCTAGCCCAGGGGTGCACAATTAGAATTCAAAGAGGTCCAGTGACCTCATTTTCTCCCCCCAAAGGTCTAAACCATTAAAATGTCTAACGTGCGATATGATTTGGAGGCATGTGTAGTTCTTGCATATGTATAACTAATAAACAAAGTACTACATTTCAATAGCATTTCAACAATATGTATTGCAAATTTCCAACGCAGACACATGAATTAAACATGGAGGTAAAATAAATATGCAGCCTAATCATGAATAAAAAGTAGGCCTATCACAAATGTTCTCATTTCAAGCAAAACAATCTTCTCCGAAAAAAGTGCTTTGATTTTTGAACAAATAAGAAACCACAGGTTTAATATTTATCTTTTCTACTCTCTCCCACTTCACTTCTCCATTTCTCTTCTTTAGTGAGAGAAATGGGCTTTTGCTTGCCCTGACAGTCATTTGAACCGTGGCTGGAATGGAGTCAGTGCCATTCTCATGCACATATGTAGGTGCTCATTGGTGAGTCTAGAACGGTACTTATTTTTAATGATGTTCATAGTGGAGACAGAAGACTCACAACTGTATGTGGAGCCAAACATGGTCAAGGTGTGTAGTGCTACTTTGGTTAGACCTGGGAAAACAGTCTCAGACATTGCCTGCAGCCAGAAAGTGTCATGATCAGTTAGTTGAAAGTGGTCTCTTAGTGCAACATTTGCTTGCAGATCAATCAGTTCCATCTGTAGAGATTTAGCATGTGCTCACTTGAAGGTCTGTGTCACCTCCTGACATCTGTGATGAGGAATGGATTCTCAATTAGATGATGGAGCTGATGTCCAAGGCTGAAGCTGTCAAAGCGATTTCTAAAGTTTCCAATCAGCCAATCTGTGAAGTCAACATGAGAAACATCTCTCTCACCCTGAATCTGTTCCTGCACTTTTGGGAAGTGTGCACAGTCTCCTTGAAGATCGTTATTGAACACGTCCAGTTTCCTCTGGAAGGAGCGGCCAGATGTGATCAAATCACAAACGGAATTGTTCTTGCCCTGTAGGTTCACATTGAGCTCATTAAGGTGTGATGTGTTGTCTACCAAGAAAGCAACAATATCCATTTTGATCTCGTCTTGCAAAAAAAGTGAAAAACGGTGTTGCCTTTTGACCCTTGAGCTCTACTAGGAAAGCTGTTATTTCCTTTCGAATGGACCAAAAGCGTTCCAACAACTTGCTTATACTGAGCCATCTTACGTTGTGCTGCAGTAGGCCATTTGCATTTGCCTCGACTTCTTTCAGGAATTCTCTCAGCAGGCGATGTCGATGAGATGAGGATGCCCTGAGGAAGTGGATGAGTTTCATCATTGTATTAATCACTTCAGCACACTCTTCTGACAGATTGGCGCACAGGACAGACTGATGCATGACGAGGTGGTAGGCTGTTCTCTCTCTCTCTTCCTGTCATGGCAGGGGCCCTGTCTGAGGTGATAGAGACCACTTGTTTTTAGATCTATCCCCCTCTTTCTCAGCATCTCCTTTAAGGGGCCATGTATATGTCCTTTCCTCTTGTATGCGTCTCAAGTGGTGTTACACCTAACAGGTCTTCACAGAATACTTTCTTCTCTGTGGAGCAAAATCTGACATACACCATGTTGGATTCGGGGTAAACTTTGAACATTGAGATATTAAATACATTGTAGATCAGAAGCATAGAATATAAGGAAGGAGAGATACTTCGGTTTTATGTCAGAAGTGAATGGTTTTCTGTGGAAAGACAGATGGATTTGGAATGTGTTGGGTGGAGATCCTAGAAACTAGCAATGTCACTGAGGGAGAGAGGGTAATGTATAACGTTTACATTATGTCAGGATAGGTTATTGTTAGCCATCATGGATAGTCTGGTATCAATAACCATGACAGCCTTGAGTTGGGGAGGAGTGAGCACTTTGGGGTAGAGGTCAGGTTAGATGAAGTGAGGAAGAACAGATATAACTAAGGTTCTGTCTAGCAACAGGGATGCATTGGCTGTGCGGTTGTGGAGGAGGAGACTCAGCCTAGGAGAAAGGGTTAAATATCAGTGCTTGTGTGAAATGTTTTTTTTTGTTTGTCTGAATTACAGCTGTAACGACCCTGGGAAGAATTAAACTTGGTTAATTAAGCTTCTCTAGTGTCCGTTAGTGATTTACTCTGAATATTTAGAACCTAACAACCAGAAGCTGGACATTATTACTCACATCAGTCGATTCATCAACAGCATATGCTCTGCATGGTTCACTCCGAATAGCTTCACCACGCTGTGTTAATACGTCCTCTGTTAGTACACTGCTCAAAAAAATAAAGGGAACACTAAAATAACACATCCTAGATCTGAATGAATGAAATATTCTTATTAAATACTTTTTTCTTTACATAGTTGAATGTGCTGACAACAAAATTATCAATGGAAATCAAATTTATCAACCCATGGAGGTCTGGATTTGGAGTCACACTCAAAATTAAAGTGGAAAACCATACTACAGGCTGATCCAACTTTGATGTAATGTCCTTAAAACAAGTCAAAATGAGGCTCAGTTGTGTGTGTGGCCTCCACGTGCCTGTATGACCTCCCTACAACGCCTGGGCATGCTCCTGAGGAGGTGGCGGATGGTCTCCTGAGGGATCTCCTCCCAGACCTGGACTAAAGCATCCGCCAACTCCTGTACAGTCTGTGGCGTTGGTGAATGGAGCGAGACATGATGTCCCAGATGTGCTCAATTGGATTCAGGTCTGGGGAACGGGCGGGCCAGTCCATAGCATCAATGCCTTCCTCTTGCAGGAACTGCTGACACATGAGATCTAGCATTGTCTTGCATTAGGAGGAACCCAGGGCCAACCGCACCAGCATATGGTCTCACAAGGGGTCTGAGGATCTCATCTCGGTACCTAATGGCAGTCAGGCTACCTCTGGCGAGCACATGGAGGGCTGTGCGGCCCCCCAAAGAAATTCCACACCACACCATGACTGACCCACCGCCAAACCGGTCATGCTGGAGGATGTCGCAGGCAGCAGAACGTTCTCCACGGCGTCTCCAGACTCTGTCACGTCTGTCACATGTGCTCAGTGTGAACCTGCTTTCATCTGTGAAGAGCACAGGGCGCCAGTGGCAAATTTGCCAATCTTGGTGTTCTCTGGCAAATGCCAAACGTCCTGCACGGTGTTGGGCTGTAAGCACAACCCCCACCTGTGGACGTCGGGCCCTCATACCACCCTCATGGAGTCTGTTTCTGACCATTTGTGGCCTGCTGGAGGTCATTTTGCAGGGCTCTGGCAGTGCTCCTCCTTGCACAAAGGCGGAGGTAGCGGTCCTGCTGCTGGGTTGTTGCCCTCCTACGGCCTCCTCCACATCTCCTGATGTACTGGCCTGTCTCCTGGTAGCGCCTCCATGCTCTGGACACTACGCTGACAGACACAGCAAACCTTCTTGCCACAGCTCGCATTGATGTGCCATCCTGGATGAGCTGCACTACCTGAGCCACTTGTGTGGGTTTTAGACTCTGTCTCATGCTACCACTAGAGTGAAAGCACCACCAGCATTCAAAAGTGACCAAAACATCAGCCAGGAAGCATAGGAACAGAGAAGTGGTCTGTAGTCACCACCTGCAAAACCACTCCTTTATTGGGGGTGTCTTGCTAATTGCCTATCATTTCCACCTGTTGTCTATTCCCTTTGCATAACAGCATGTGAAATTTATTGTCAATCTGTATTGCTTCCTAAGTGGACAGTTTGATTTCACAGAAGTGTGATTGACTTGGAGTTACATTGTGTTGTTTAAGTGTTCCCTTTATTTTTTTGAGCAGTGTATTTCACTCTTTCTTGCTGCTGTTGTACGTGACATTGGGATTTGCTTGATCTTTTCACGCAGCTCGTCTTTTTCTTCACCATCAAGTAAAGTTTCAGCGACAGCGGTCATGCACTCCATCACCACTCCCTCGTCAGTAAATTACTTTTGGTGTTGACCCAAAATCCAATCAATTTTTTTAATGAACATTCGTTTGCACATAGGTGGGCAGTGAATGCGTGGGAGAGGAATCATACTGGGCTTTGAGTGAGTTTATTTTGCGTGCCTTCACCTCGGACTGCTGGGGATATGTTTGCTCAAAAGATCTGTGCTTTGTCTCGTAGTGGCACTTCACTTTGGCACTTTTTGTTCGAGTCATGGTCTCTGAACATATCAGGCAGAGTGGTCGGACACTCGCTGCGGGAAGGTTAAAGGCATATTTGTCTGTCCACTCCTCTTTGAAAGCTTGATTTTCTGTATCGACTTTCCTGACTGTTGCGCACGCCGTTCTATAATTTCTCCTCTCGCTTCTGCTTTTGCTTCTCCCGCTGTCTCTCTCTCTCTCTCTGACAACATCGGTCTCCTAAAAAGCATTGTAAACATTCGCTTTGATTGGCTGAGTTTCGTGAAGGGATTGAAATAACTCACGTGATTGGACAACAAACAGTAGTTTGGTTGCGATTTCTGTGACCTTCCCAGCTGCGCTGAGCCAGCGTCGTGTGTGTACATTGAAAAAAAGGGTTGCTTCATCAGTATTTGATGAGGAATCACATGAGGAATGTGTCGAGGTCCAGATAGAACCTTCACCGAGGTTCGCCAGTTGTGCAACTCTGCTCTAGCCTATAAACATTCTAAGGGGGAGCTGTATTATGCAATCATTGGCACTCTACTATAGCCATGACTACATTGTTAGAGTATTATCTTCTGTGTCAACAAAACTGTGCTCTTGTGATTCATCTTCCCCGAAGCTCCGTTGTCTCAACAGTAGGAGGAGGTGTAGATAGGTAGGTGCACCGTAGGTGTAGGTGAGTGGAGGTTACATACCTATGATTAAAAGACTGTCTCGAATTGGAATGACAGTACTGACAATTATCCCAAGACTTTCCACTGGCATTGCTTTCACACATCTGACTTTAGCTTATAGCTGTGCACCTTCCACAGAGAGTTGGGTGTTCACCTGAATAACTGCAGAAGTTCTGTCTGCTGCCCAGTTAACAAAACTGTTCTTTGTGTGTAGTTTTTAAAATACATATGCTTGTGTTCAGTGTGAGAGATGTTATTTTTTGCTATAAAAGTTGTGCACCTTCCACACACAGTCAGATATTTAGCTGAGTAACTGTAAAAGTGTTGTCTGTGACCCTGTTACCAAAATGTTGCTTTTGTTTTTAAAATGCATAAGGGATTTTTAAAGATTGTGTTCAGCGTGAGAGATATTATTATTGCGATCAAAGTTGTGCTGCATGTCCTTTATCAGCCCATGGTGTGGCCTCCCTATGGCTCTAAGGCCTAGCTTTAGTTGCCATACTTTTGAGCTTACATTCATGCCATAGAGAGAGGATATCCCAATGCCGTTGTATATTTAAATCGGCACTTGGCAAATCAGAGAGGGGCTGAGAAATCAAACATCTTGGTAAACTGCTTTCATCTCTTAGAACTTGATAGGAGAGTGAAATGAATTTCCGTAAAGCTCATTCTGATTCTGTTTATGTGGGGGCGAATTGAAGCTACATTGTTTATCATGGAGCCAAATGTCCTACCCTGTGATTCAGCTAAACCCTGTTTTGTGATAACAGCTTTGTGTTCATCATGTTTGGAGAGAAAGCCAGAAACCGATGCCTGAAAGGGACCTCTCCTCTTTTAGGGATATATTTTTGAGGAAAACATTATGAAACATTGTTCCAGGTCTATGAATTTGAGAGAGTTACATTTCCCCAGCCCCATCCCTTAGCTTAAGTAGGGTTACAGAAGAATTGGAACAACAGTACTGACAATTATCCCAAGACTTTCCCCTGCCATTGCTTTCACACATAAATCAAATCAAAGTTTATTTGTCACGTGTGCCGAATAGTGAAATGGTCACTTACAGGCTCTAACCAATGTTGCGACAAAAAAAGGTGTGTGTGTGTGTGTGTGTGTGGTGTAGGTAAGAAAAGAAATAAAACAACAGTAAAAAGACATGTGAAAAAAGAATAGCAAGGCTGTATACCGACACCTGTTAGTCAGGCTTATTGAGGTAGTATGTACATGTAGGTATCGTTAAAGTGACTATGCATACAGTGGGGAGAACAAGTATTTGATACACTGTATCAAGTATCATGCAATGTGATTTTCTGGATTCTTGTTTTAGATTCCGTCTCTCACAGTTGAAGTGTACCTATGATAAAAATTACAGACCTCTACATGCTTTGTAAGTAGGAAAACCTCCAAAATCGGCAGTGTATCAAATACTTCTTCTCCCCACTGTATTTGGTGAACAGAGAGTAGCAGAAGCGTAAAAAGAGGGGTTGGCGGGTGGTGGGACACAATGCAGATAGCCTGGTTAGCCAATGTGCGGGAGCACTGGTTGGTCGGGCCATTTAGGTAGTATGTACATGAATGTATAGTTAAAGTGACTATGCATTAGCTTATAGCTGTGCACCTTCCACAGAGAGTCAGATGTTTACCTGAATAACTCTAGAAGGGTTGTCTGTTACCCTGTTACCAGAACCTTGCTTTAGTTTTTAAAATGCATAAGGTACTCTTAAAGATTCTGTACAATGTAAGATATATAATTTTTGCTATCAAAGTTATGCTGCTTGTCCTTGATCAGCCCATGATGTGGCCTCCCTATGGCCATACTTTGAGCTTACAGTATTTGAGCTAACATTCATTCCATAGAGATATTCCATAGAGATAGGATATTCCAATGCAGTTGTATATTTAATCGGCACTTGGAAAATCAGAGAGGGGCTGAGAAATCAAACATCTTGGTAAGCTGCTTTCATCTCTTAGAACTTGATAGGAGAGTGAAATGAATGACCATAAAGCTTATTCTGATTCTGTTTATGTGGGGGCGAATTGAAGCTACGTTGTTTCTCATAGAGCCAAATGTCCTACCCTGTGATTCAGCTAAACCCTGTTTTGTGATCACAGCTTTGTGTTCATCATGTTTGGAGAGGAAGCCACAAACCAACGTCTAAAAGGGACCTCTCCTCTTTAAGGAATATATTTTTGAGGATCACATGAAATATTGTTCCGTCTATGAATTTGAGTAGTTACATTTCCCCAGCCCCATTTGTAACACTTAACATTAAGTTGCTGTTATAAACAGGGGGGTTTGAGCCCTGAATGCTGATTGGCTGACAGCCGTGGTATATCTGACCATATACCACTGGTATGACAAAATACGTATTTTTACTGCTCTAATTACGTTGGTAACCCGTTTATAATTGCAATAATGCTCCTCTGGGGTTTGTGGTATATGGCCAATATACCAGAGCTAACCCGTGGTATATTGGCCATATACCACAACCGCTCGTGCATTTCTTCTTAATTATACCTATTTAGTAATGCTGTAATTTACTACTGAATAGTAAACTATAACCCAACAAAGTTTAACTGAAGCCAAACCGTGCAATATACATTCCTAAAGATTCTTTCAATTCTCCTGGTTCTATATGAATATAACTAAGATGTATCTTTCTATAAAAAAAGATAATGTGAAACTAAGACAGCTGGCCCATTTTTATTCGACTCTCAATATCATATTGACAATCTTGCACTGGTGAGCACATTAAAGTGAGTTCTTATTTCATGCTCCATAGGCACAACCAAGTCTCTGAACTGCAGCTGGGCCAAAGTTCTCTCTCTCTCTCTTTCTCAGGTTGGAGTGATTTATTTGTTTTCTGAGACTGTTCTTATTTCATGCTCCATAGGCACTACTAAGTCTCTAAACTGCAGCTGGGCTAAATATTGGGCCAGAGTTCTCTCTCTCTCTCATATTGTTCATTTTCATGAAGATAACATTATTAACCAATTCTTAAGATTTGAAAATAATGGTTCCTTTCCAGAACACTGGAGATTACTTTGGTTCCTGATTCTGTTTCCTTTCCTAATTTTCCGGTTTTTGTTCTGTTTCCTGAACCGGTTCCAACTCCTGCTACAAACAAAACAAACTAGTCTTTTAAAGAAATCACCAGTGGCCTCAATATAAATGTTTGCTCTTGTAACTTGTTAAACACAATAGACCAAAAATGCGTGGGAAACATGAGAGGATGTAGCCAATCATTGGAGGTCTGGCCAGTTTTCAAATAGAATGTGGGATCCCGGAGGATAAATGAGAAGTCCTCTGTTTGATGTATTGCATTGTTTTGACCTTTTTGGCACATCCCACAGCGTGTACACATAGATATTGTCAAAAAGGAGGGTTTCATTTAAAAGGGAAGTGTTTAAGACAGATTTAGGGCAGCTAGGTAGACACACAGTTTCATACGAAGGTTTGGGTTCACTTGTATGCCAAGGGAACAATATACCTTCTGCATGTACACTCTAAAAATAACAGTTGTCATGGTGATGAGAATGTAATCAATATTTAAAAGAGATACTGAATGATGATTTGAAGTGAGGAAAAAGTCATTTAAAGTATTATAAAATACATTTAGACTATCTGCAATATCTGTGTCACTGTTTTTGTGCAATTCAAGGTGTAAAATTAATGTCACTTTTGATATATTCTGTCTTAGAGAAGATTCCCATTAAAACTGTTGCAGCAAGAGCTTCAGACGGTACTTGATGCACCTTTTGAAAAGTGTAGTGGATTCTGTGTCCCTCACTCATTACCACACACAAAAACCTCTAGCAGTGTCATTAAACTGAAGGAGACGGACTACATTCATTATGGGCCTGTCTCTCTGAAAAACAACGATAGCATTCGGAATCATTGACTTTTGGAACCTAGGCAAACCTTGACAAAAATCTCTATGACAGTGCTAAAGGTATGCATTTTCTACTAGGAAGTGAATTCAAATGTAATAATAGGATGGCTATGAATACAGGACAGAAGAATGCTTCTTCTGACTTTCTTCCCAGATTTGTATTGCTTATTTTTGTTAGTGCAGAAACATTTTACTCTCGCTAGCTGAGTTTCAGTCTTATTTAGGGCTATTATGGCGACCTTATTACCACCACACCAGCGGTTATGAGTCATGAACACAGTTAAATTCCACGTGACCATTTAGTCACAGTAACTAGGCTTCTTCAAGCTATGATGCTGCTGATGGTCATTAGTAGCTTACCACATTTGCCTGGTACTCAGTACACTACTGTCCCTTTAATCACTCTGAAATCAATGCAAACCTTGACAATGTAAACTAAAATCTAATCAAACACTTCATGAGAGCCCATGAGCTCAGGTTCTGCAACATTTCCATATAATTGTGTGAGAAAAAATAGTTTTGATGGCCTCTATTAAAAATAGGAGTATCCCATCAGCTTTCTATAGGCTTGGCCTACTATATTTATTTCTCAACTTTCCTAATGTTAAGCACATTGCTACTCTTTACAACAGGAGTATAGTTGGCTGGCATGAAAATTAACCATGTGAATAGCATCCTCCATTTGCTATGTAAGTGCATCTATTACATATCCCCCCCCCCCATTTCGAGACAAGTGCATTACATGCATAATCACATTTGTCGCCACTTTGGAGAATGGTGTTTTCCAGCTAATGAATTTAATTTTGGAACATTCGTGTTTATAGTCTACAGCCGTGTTCACTTTGTTGCGCTTATAATGTGAAGAAATAACCTAATAGTTTGCCAACATTTTAACCTAAACGTTCTGATAAGTTGCATTAGCCTCGTTGCTTTTAACCATTTTCTATGCTAGTGGTTGTATTCATTTGGGCTCTATCGCATCCCACAACTGTCCCAGACTACGCTTGGAATATTTATTTCTCGCACAGAAGGAAAAGTTGACGAATAGAATAGGTCAACTTTTGTACTATGGGGGATAGTAGATTGACATAGGCTAATGCTTTTGGTGTCCGTTAGGCCTACTCATCTTCTTGGCTGACAAAGTAAATGTGGATAATTCTTCCAACATCTTAAATATGCGCCTCGGAATTCAATAAGGACACGCACAGTTGCGGCCCGATGTGTCTGTCTTCACTTGTAGCCTGTGAGAAGGACCCGAGATGCTGTGAGAAGGACCCAATCACGTGATGGGCATTGGCTAATAGGAGTTGAGATATCTGAGAGAGCCATGTGAGTGAGAGGTTCTTCAGAGCACTCAGCCGGGAGAAGGGAATTATAATTATTACATTCAGCTCAAGGGCACAACGGCCACTGGCCGCAAAAGGCCTGGATTTTTTTAGGGGGCATTACGGCCACACAAAGGGGGATGCGGCAGGGAAATTCGAGGCATTATCATGTGCTTGTCAAATTGTGAATGGGAGACTGATGAAGTGTGTGCAAGAAACAAAGCAGAGCTCATGCCTTTCATGCAACTTTTTTCATTTTCATTGGAGTCGCATCATGCAGCCTTAAAATGTATTCAAAATCTAAACATATAGCTCAACATTTGAATCAAAACTAAGGTTGCATAAATAACTCTAAATTAAGCATATTGTTGGACCTGTTTCTTTGTGAACCGCTCAACACAGAATAGCCTCAGGTGCGCACTGCCTCAAGTCGTTCATTTGTACTCCTCATACTATAAAATAATTCTAAACAAATCTTGTCTGCTAAATGAACTAGTGTAGCCCACAGCATATGCTATTCTGTTCTTGTGAAATAGACTACATTTAATTCATATCAGGTTTCTTTAAACCTGTCTAAAATAAATAATGGATTTATTGTGATGGTGTAGGCTATATAAAATGGATGTATTATACTTTTTAAAATGTATATGTTCGGGCCTCCTGAGTGGCGCAGCGGTCTAAGGCACTGCATCGCAGAGCTAGACGTCACTACAAACCCGGGTTCGATCCCAGGCTGTGTTGCAGCTGGCCGCCACCAGGAGACGCATGAGGCAGCACACAAATGGCTCAGCGTCATCCGGGCCGGGCACATGCGCGCTTACTCATGTCACCAGTTGTGCAGTGTTTCCTACGACACATTAGTGCCGCTGACTTCAAGGTTAAGCAGGCAGGTGTTAAGGAGAGCAGTTTGGTGGGTCATGTTTCGGAGGACACACGGCTCAACCTTCGCCTCTCCCAAGCCCGTTGGAGAGTTGCAGCAATGAGACAACATTGGAATTGGACATCATGAAATTGAGGAGAAAAAGGGGGCACAAATAAATAGCAATAAATAAATCATTTAAATGTAGATGTTCCAAAGGTCTTCATCAGTGGCTCGTAGGCTATGCATAGAAGCCAGGAGATGCTAAATGTGTTTATGTTAATTATCTGTCAATTACCGTGAGAGCTGCAGTTATTTGCCTGACAATCACTGGCTGGCAAAATGTCATGGCCACACTCTTAGTCTTATTGCTGACTGTCAGAGCATCAAAGATAATAATTTTCTCTCTCTAAAATGGTAGCAGTTTCCGGGCTATCCCCATCTCCTAACGGTTTCTGTACAGTAGTTTGTTTGCTGCTTTTCTAAATGCTTCCAGATGTGAAATACATTCTAGACCATGGCGTAGGTATGCAGAGCAATTGATGTAATATGACATAATTACAACAAACAAATAATTAGGGACACATGGCACACCTGGCACACACTTGCCAGGTCCCTGTATAATTGGGTATATTATAGAACACCTTTGAACACTTCTCTTCAAGCTGGAACAGAGAGATGCAACAGGGGAAGAGTGGGAGACAACACAACGTGCTGTGGGCGAAAACCAAAGACAACAGCTGACACTACAATGCAAACATAACATGAACATTTTAATTAAAATTGACAGGGGGTACGTTATGCTCCAACACAGATTTTCACACCGCTAATGATATGAGCTTTGAAACGTTGTTTTCATGACAACAGACGAACAAGGAGATACATATTCTGCTAAAACAAATCCACATAAATTTGGAAACAAGGACACTGTTTACTGTTTATGTTCTGCTGAAGTTTATAATGACAAGGTAAAAATCAGTCGTTCTGCCCCTGAACAAGGCAGTTAACTCACTATTCCCTGGTAGGCTGTCATTGTAAATAAGAATTTGTTCTTAACTGACTTGCCTAGTTAAATAAAGGTTACATTTTCAAATGATCTTTGACTCCAAAACTAAGGAATGGGATGGCGATGACAACGTAATAAATATTTGAAGACAATATTATGATTTGAAGTGAGTAAAGTCAGGAAACATACAGTAAAGTATTATAAAATACATTTTAAGTATCTGCTTTGGAGGAACAACTGCAATATCAATATACCACTGTTTAAGTGTAATTCAAGTTTAAAATCAATGTAACTTTTGATATATTCTGCCTTTGAGAGGCAGTTGCTTTACAAGTGCAATTAAGTCTCAGATTCCTATTAAAAGTGTTGCAGCGAGATCTTCAGAATGTACATGATGCACCTGTGTGTCCCTCACACAGCAACCTCTAGCAGTGCCATTAAACTGAAGGAGACAGAGTACATTTGAAAACGAATCGTGAACTGAAATAAAATCATTAACAAACCCGTTTGAAAAATTATTAAACTATTCTGAATGTATTTATCTTTGACTCCAAAGTTAAATCTTTGTTTTTTTTTATTGAGTTTTTGTTTTGTTCAGTTTCAGTTCATTTTCTTAAAATTAATGGGGTTTTCATGCTTTTATGAAGTGGGGTTTTCAAGCTTCTGAATCTGGCGGGTCACATTAAGATAGATTTTAATTTAAAGGTAGACTCAGTGAGATGACATTGACACGAACAGCACTACAGAGATTGGTCTTGTTCTCCTGGGTAGACGTCGATGATGTGGCACGCAACCATTGGTTGATGCATGCAACATCTGAGCAGGGGAATGAGACCATGATGTGGTTAGCTGATAAGTAAAATACCTTGTTGTAAGATAATCTGTACCCCCACACATCGACTCGGTACCGGTACCCCTTGTATATATCCTCATTATTGTTATTTTCTAATGTTACTTTTTTTATTTAGTAAATATTTTCTTAACTATATTTTCTTACAACTGCATTGCTGGTTAATTAAGGGCTTGTAAGTAAGCATTTAACGGTAAGGTTAATGTTGTATTCGGTGCATGTGACAAATAGCGTTTGATTTGATCTGGCAGGCATCAGCAATGTCTGAGCAGAGGAATGAGCCCATTGAGATGAGTGCGATGCAAGACATTGTTCTCACACAGTCACACAGAGTATCTGCACATATGCACGGGTGCACTTCACGCTGCTACAAAGTGGTAGGTAAGGGACTAAAACAGCTGGGAAATGTAGCCTTGCGCTTCAACGCTCCTGGTTGTTGAGGAAATTGACCCACTACTACCGTTTACTTGGTGCATGTTCGTCATCTTGCTGAGTCTACCTTTAAACAATGATCTGACCCATCACCTTATGCGTAACTTTACCATAGTGGCAAAAAAGTGACAAAAAAACAACAACACATTATTGGCTCCTAGCCTCCCACGCATAGGCTACTTCCGGTCTATATTATTACAAAATAATATAAAAACTAAATATAAATGTTTTTAATCAAATATCAACAAAATAAATTACAGTAAATCTGATCTGAAATCAAATTAAACTAAACTGAATTTCAAAAATAATAGAAATAAAAACGAATATAAAAACACAAAACTATCATTATCTTGATCTGTATACCAATAATGAAAAACAAATTATGTTAGCATTCACATCAATTGGATGTGAATAACTTGCTGTCTAACATTCATATGTTAACTTCATATTGTATGTCAACCCCTAGCTGCGTCAGAATAGTTTAATTCAGCAGGCTATTTCATCCCACCTGTTTTCTCAGTGAATGTGTAACTGACAGCAATCATGTTGTCCTAGTTACACACATCCTCAGAAGCCCAGGCTTCTCATGCTGAGTGAACAAGATGGGATTTGGAAAGATGGCCACACCAGGCCTTAACTCTGTAGTGTTTTTCCAATATGAGGAGAGAGGAAAAATAAATCAGATAAATCCAGGACTGGACAGGCCATGATGCTGAGAATATCTTGAGAGCAGTAAAAGGGAGAATGAGCCTGACTTTCATGGTGCAGACAGGAAGGGAGCTCTAACACCATAAATGGCATCGCTGAGCAGCTTTGAAATATTTAAGGGAGAGCTGTGTATTTATTTATAGAGATGTAAATCGATAGCGCATGTGCCTCGCTTCCATTTGTTACTCTTCACCTCCCCAGGACAAAGCCGATGTTATCAGCCTGGGAAATATGAGGCTCTTTCTGCTTGTTTCTGCCCCAAAATACGCTTGTTTGCACATTCATCAGATTTAGAGAGTGCTAAGCATAGGGCACCAATAGAGAAACATCCAGGGTTGTTTGTGTGTTGCATCTGTATGTGTAGCCTATACACACATGTGCATAGGTGTTTGTGTACCCATGCGCACATTCATGTTGTGTTTGTCTGAGTACCTGTATGTCAGTGTTTTTTATTTATTTATTGTACCTTTATTTAACCAGGCAAGTCAGTTAAGAACAAATTCTTATTTTCAATGACAGCCTAGGAACAGTGGGTTAACTGCCTTGTTCAGGGGCAAAACGACCTTTACCTTGTCAAAACTATTTTTACCTTGTCAGCTCGGGATTCAATCTTGCAACCTTTCGGTTACTAGTCCAACGCTCTAACCCCTAGGCTACCTGCCAACCCAGTGTGCACATTGCAAGCTGGTGTAGGGAACCTCAGCTCCTAAGAACTATAAATTAAGTTCTAAATACAATTTTTACGTGCATATTTGAATGAAGCAAACTCCTGTCTCAGCCTCCAGTATTTATGCTGCAGTAGTTTATGTGTCGGGGGGCTGGGGTCAGTTTGTTATATCTGGAGTACTTCTCCTGTCCTATTCGGTGTCCTGTGTGAATCTAAGTGTGCGTTCTCTAATTCTCTCCTTCTCTCTTTCTTTCTCTCTCTCGGAGGACCTGAGCCCTAGGACCATGCCCCAGGACTACCTGACATGATGACTCCTTGCTGTCCCCAGTCCACCTGGCCATGCTGCTGCTCCAGTTTCAACTTCCACCTGACTGTGCTGCTGCTCTAGTTTCAACTGTTCTGCCTTATTATTATTCGACCATGCTGGTCATTTATGAACATTTGAACATCTTGGCCATGTTCTGTTATAATCTCCACCCGGCACAGCCAGAAGAGGACTGGCCACCCCACATAGCCTGGTTCCTCTCTAGGTTTCTTCCTAGGTATTGGCCTTTCTAGGGAGTTTTTCCTAGCCACTGTGCTTCTACACCTGCATTGCTTGCTGTTTGGGGTTTTAGGCTGGGTTTCTGTACAGCACTTTGAGATATCAGCTGATGTACGAAGGGCTATATAAATAAATTTGATTTGATTTGATTTGATGACTTATGTGCAGAGACTTGTAATAGGGAGTTTAGGCCACATAGGGTTTAAAGCAAATAGGCACATTTCTCAATTTAAGAAATACTTCAACAGAATTATAATATTAGCTTGTCTCTCATCTACAGAGCTCAGCAGGTGGATTGTTAAATATGCCTCATTATAAAATATAGCAGTTCAATATCCCACCAGGCTAAAGTAAGCAGATCCCAGGCAAGGTTAGATCATAAATGATAATTTCTTCTTCAGCTTTATGGTTAAAAAAAGAAGAAACAAAGATGGCACCGACAGAGATGGTCGTTCCTGAGGGAACTATGCAGTATTTTGTTTATTTGATGTATTATTTCTTACATTGTTGCCCCAGGAAATCTTAAGTCTTATTACATACAGCCGGGAAGAACTATCGGATATAAGAGTGACGTCAACTTACCAACATTATGACCAGGAATACTACTTTCCCGAAGCAGAACCTCTGTTTGGATCTAATCCCAGAAGCCGAATCAAAACAACTGCGCCGCAGAAGGGGCAGACGGAGCGGCCTCCTGGTCAGACATGCACTTCGCCCACCGCTCCCGAGTATACTCGCCAATGTCCAGTCTCTTGACAACAAGGTCGACGAAATTCAGGCAAGGGTTGCATTCCAGAGAGACATCAGAGATGATAACATGATCTGTTTCATGACTCTCTCAGGATATGTTGTCGGAAACGGTTCAGCCACCAGGCTTCTCCATGCATCACGCCAACAGAAATAAACACCTCTCTGAGAAGAGGAATGGCGGGGGTGTATGCTTCAGGATTAACGACTCATGATGCAATCATAACAACATACAGGAGCTGAAGTCCTCCTGCTCACCTGACCTAGAATTCCTCACAATCAAATGCTGCCCATATTACCTTCCAAGAGAATTCTTATCAGGTATTGTCACAGCTGTGTACATACCCCCTCAAGCAGACGCCAAGATGGTCCCCAAGGAACTTCAC
The DNA here is from genome assembly GCF_002021735.2 of Oncorhynchus kisutch. NCBI lineage: Eukaryota > Metazoa > Chordata > Actinopteri > Salmoniformes > Salmonidae > Oncorhynchus > Oncorhynchus kisutch. Next base: position 52,400,084 of record NC_034188.2, on the reverse strand, counting down.
TGGACTTCACTGAAACCATATGTCCTGAGGATTCATTTATTGTAGTTGGGCATTTTAACAAAGCAAATTTGAGAACAAGGCTACCTAAAATCTATCAGCATATTGATTGCACTACGCTCGGGGGTAATGCACTTGACCACTGCTACTCTAACTTCTGCGACGCAAACAAAGCCTTCCATCGCCCTCCCTTTGGCAAATCCGACCACGATGCCATCTTGCTCCTACTGTCTTATAGGCAGAAACTCAAACAGGATGTACCAGTGGCTAGAACCATCCAACGCTGGTCTGACCAATCGGAATCCACGCTTCAAGATTGTTTCGATCCCGTTGACAGGGATATGTTCCGGTCAGCCTCAGAGAATAACGTTGACCTATATGCTGACTCGGTGAGTGAATTTATAAGGAAGTGCATTGGAGATGTACCCACTGTGACTATTAAACCCTACCCTAACTAGAAATCGTGGATGGATGGCGGCATTTGCGCAAAACTGAAAGAGCGAACCACCGCGTTTAACCATGGAAAGAGGTCTGGGAATATTGCTGAATATAAACAGTGTAGTTATTTCCTACACAAGGCAATCAAACAAGTGAAATGCCGGTGCAGTGACAAAGAGGAGTCGCAATTCAACAGCTTGGACAAGAGATGTATGTGGCTGTGTCTACAGGAAATCAAGGACTACAAAAAGACAACCAGCTACGTCACGGACACCGATGCCACACATCCAGAGGAACTAAACACCCTGTTTGCCCTCTTTGAGGCTAATACAGTGCCACTGTTGTGGCCAGCTAATAAAAACTGTGCCTCTCCTTCTCCGTGGCCGACGTGAGAAAATGTTTGCCCCTTGGGTTCTGCCATAGAGTTATATTAGAAGTGCTCATCCAAGAAGGCTCAAGGTCATTGGCCACAGATAGAATGACATCAAATCACATTATATCTACAGTAGCTTTGATTAGACTGATCATACCTTCAAAGTCTTAGCTAGCAAGCTAGCAGTCGTCACCATGAATCAAGTCGACAATCAAAGAAATGAGAATAGACATCTCGGTGTTCATTAGCTATTGGATATAAACATTACACAACAAGATGGAAATCGCAAATCCAACAATGAGTGGTTTGGGAAGGAATCAGTAGTTAAATGTGAGTTCAAGATAACTGGGAACTCGGGGAAAAATGAGCTACGACTGGGAAAATACGTTTTTAATGGTCATTCAACTCGGAATTGTAAATAGGGCATTTCTTCTCTTTAACGACAAAATTTGCCCACGAAGGACCGCTGCGCCACATTCCTGTTCAAAACATCACAACGTTAGTCCAAAAATGTCGTTATGCTGCTGCATAAATTATATACAGTAGGATGCCAGAGAGATATGTATACTGTTGCTAAATTAATACTAAGTGTATGTTGTGTGGTAAGCTGTTAGTAGGCCATGTCCCTCACCCTAATAATTTGGTCTATTTTTACCAAAGTGGTATTGTAAAACACATCATTCATGGCCGGTGTGTGTGATTGTTTGCCTATAACCTGTTTTAGAGAAACGTAATCATTGAATATTGTAAGAGCTTTCATTGTCTGTTCATATGTAAGAACGGCCCATGAATTCTGTCATTCAGTCACTGTACAAGTGCTGAACTAAGGGATATATTGACTACGTCCGTCATCTCTCGCTCATTAATGTCTTAATTGAAATGACGGATTGCCACTCATCTGCTTGTCGTCCCCTTATGCCATAGTTTGTATTTCTCAGTTGTCAGTAGAAACCACATTTGTAAGTCAGCCATATCAGCTGTTTTTTTAAATAGGCATTAAATGAGGCTGAATGAACTGTAGCAGTGGTAAGGTGTTGGTGCTGCTGTTGGGACTCTGCAGTTGGGACAGCTTTATCTAGGCCAGATTGTGGGCACAGTTTGTCACTGTTATAGAGCAATTCATGTGTTGTGTTGTTGCTTTGCTGGCATGCATCCCACATTTTTTTTGGGGGGCCCCACCAAGATGTACATGCTGAAATCGCCACTGGGTAGGAGATTGGTAGCCAGAGGCTTTTCTGTTTGATCCTGAGAACCTTGCGAGCATGTGCGTTAAGAAGTCATTAACCTTGCTACCTGTCATCCCACTAGTCATGTTGCTCTGATGTTTCCCAGAGCGTGTTTATCCTGCCTGTTGGGCCACTCTTTGGTCAAATGTGTACTTGCAAATAATTGGTTCTGACATTGGAAGGGATTGGTTGAATTTAAATATCTTTGAAGCCGTTCTGTGATGTCCTATTTGGAGCTTCGGTAACAACTCTCCAACAGCGAGGTCTGTACCTGTACTATCTCTGTGCGTTGCACTGCGGAGGTAAAGGTTAGATCAAATACACACAGGACAGAGCTCACAGATTGGAGATTTGATATAGATAGGCTATGGATACATGAAAAGTATTTTGGCCTGGGGCCTCCCGGGTGGCGCAGTGTTCTAAGGCACTGCATCACGTTGTTGTGGCGTCACTACAGCCTGGGGTTGAATCCAGTGTCAAAGCCAGCCGTGATCGGGAGTCCCATAGGGTGGCGCACAATTGGCCCAGTTTCATCCAGTTTAGGGGAGGGTTTGGCCAGGCGGGCTTTACTTGGCTCATTGTGCTCTAGCGACCCCTTGTGGTGGGCCAGGTGCCAGCAGGCTGAATGCAGTTGTCAGTTGAACGTAGTGGAGGATGCTGAGGGGAGATCTGCTCATAATAATGTCACCTGGAAACCATGTGTTTGATGTATTTCATACCATTCCAGTAATTCCGCTCTAGTCATTACCGTCCTCCCCAATTAAGGTGCTACCAACCTCCTGTGGTTGAACAGTGTTTCCTCCGACACAATGGTGGAGCTGGCTTCTTGGTTAAGTCATCCAAAATGTGAATAGGACAGAGGAGCGTCATCATATTTCACCCCCAACAAATCGTGTTTCGGCCATGAAGCTGTGTTCGCAAGGACCATGCTTCTTTACAAACTGAACACATGGCTGGCTTCATGAGAGCCACGCAGTAAGCAGTAAAAGCTTTGTGTCAGCCAAGAAGCCATCTTCTTTTGCAGTAGATTAACTTGACATTGACATTCAAGCCAGAAGGCATGCAATTAGTGACAAAGTACCATGGCAGGACCCAATAAACGTGGGCACTAACATCTTAGTGGGTTGTCCACCTTAGCCAACGCAGAGTCCTGGGAGTGCACATACACTTTAAAGGACTCACATTAGACACTGTGATTCTTGGCATGGATGATTCTGTGGCCAAGTAGTTGAAGGGTTTACATCTTACATGTCAGTCAGTGATTATACTTTATACGCACTTGATTGAAAAGAGTGTAACATTTTAATTAAGATTGCCTCCATAGTGACAGATGGTAATGTAAATAACCTCCCAAACATGGGGCCGGGAAGCAGTGACATACCGTGTGTAGCAAATCATGGTTGTCATTTATGACTTGAAAGCACGGCAAACCTTAAAATGATGCTGCAATGTTAAACTAGCAACCACTCTCATATGCTTCTTCACTTCATTTATCTATCTCCCTGCAACTTGGCAGCGTTGTCAGGTGTGTAGTCATCTACTAAATACTGTAGCTCCAGTTTCCAGCAGTTTGACCCAGGAAAACCAGTGGACAAATCCTCTAGCCGTTTGTTTATTTATCCCTCTCCTTAATACTGTAAATCCGGAGAGGGGTCAATGCTTGGGTCAGCAATGCAATGAACAATACTACATAATACATAGCTGCATCTCCCCTTCACAGATGAATCATTTTAATTAAACGTTGCATTTTGCCACACGATTATGAAGCACGATGTGATAGAATATAACCCTGACCAAGGCTCAGGAGAATCCTAAAATAAACCCAGAATTGATCCCTCGCCATATTCCACAGCACCTGTTTAAGCTGAGCGGGCTTGCTCTTAACCTTGCGGATAAAAATAGCTGACAATATGCAGTGTAATTTGTCTGGAGTGTGCGTGAGAATTATACAGCAGTGGAGGGAGGTCACAGAAATAGGGTGGGTGAGAGAGAGGGTGGGATAAAGGCAGAGCGAGAGGCATGCACCCATGTCCATGGGACTTTAATGAGTATTGCAGAGGAGCAAGAGGAGATCAAAACAACCATCCTCTTTGCATTTAGTTGTATTTGCCTTTGATGGTTGTTGTCTCATGACAAATGAAATATGCACTATATAATCTTTGTATTGCCTGTCAGAAGATTAAATCAGATAATAGCATATGTTAGAGTAGCAAACACAATGGAAGATGATTGAGTGTGCAGAATACCACCCTGATTCTTTGTAACTCAATATCAGCAGTGGCCTATATTTTCATCTGAGGTGCTTGAACAGAGCGATGCAAGGGGAAGGGGAGGATGGGGTGGATGGGGGTAATCCCAGATTGGTTTCTCCTTCCTGTATCAGTGTTTCAGAGTGGAAGCTAAACAAACTCCTCTGCTCTGGTAGAGGAGAACAACAACAACACTATACTGTATGTCTCTGGAGTGAAAGCCTATCTGGTGAATGATGGCTGGGGCTTACTCTGGTGAAAGAGAAACGATTCATCAAGACATTTGGCAGCAACAGAACAAATACACGGTGGGTCATCAGATGTTCTGCACAGTGTCTAAATTTACAAATTCAATGTTCCAGTCGAAGTAAACTTGCTACCCATTCGTAAAACGTTGGTTTAAATAGAAGGGTATAAATACGAGTCGAAGTCAAGAAAAAAATGTCAGCTTCTACATATGCTGTATGTGACCAAAGCAAATTCTGATTTCATACTGCTCTATGGAGAAGCAGCATAGCAAACACAATGTATAAACAAAACACGAATTCTGGTGTTGATTGATTAAACTAATAGCAGGACTGGTCACTTAAAAGTTCCTATGGTTTTCAGTTTCATTTTGGCGGTATGTGGCCTTTTCAGATATCCCACTTCAAAGACTTACCAATTGCTTTGTAGTCTGGGTATATCAAAACAAAATGCTCAGCTCCTGGCATAAAAATTCAAGAGGCTTCTTATACTAAACAATAATGCCACCTGCCACCGCCTCCCCCGTGGCGTTTGAAGTTAGGCAGCTAAAAAATGATGCTTGCAATATCACTCAAAAAAAATGAAATCTGGTGAAGTAGGCAGGGGGGTCCAGAGACCAAAGATACGTCAATGTTTTCAAGCAGGTCGAGATGACAGAGTGGCTATAGTCTTCTCTGCCCTCTGTTATGGCAATGAGCCAGAGCCAGATAGACAGGTTTTAATAGGAAAACGGACACAAGCCCACTACCATCACCACTACCACCCTCACACAGCGCCCTGGTCTTACTTTTATTGTTGGTTTATCAGACTGGGTTTTTGGCCGACGGAAATGTAACTATGTGCAATATGGTAAACATATTGATATAATGTTACAGCGCTGTATGCTAGACTTTGGAAGGCAGTTCACTCTTTTATCTGCCATTGTCATCAAAGCAGACTTATCTTACTTTGACGATTTGAATCGTGCATTTGAAACTCCACCGTGTTGCTTTTTGACAGGTGCTATTGTTACGAATACTGAGGACAGTGGATGGTGTTTGAGTCCTAGGTTCATCCTTGGTGTGACCCTGAATATGAAGCTTGTACAAAGAGGTAGGACATATCAGTAGGGATTGTACAAAGAGGAACAATATATGAATTGATGTCTCTGAGTGAGAATAGGATGGTGGAAGCACTGAGATTTCCCCTCCCACCCCAGTAGGTTGTGTGAAATGTTTAATTACCTCAGGTTTGCTTTTAAGCGCCGTAACTAAATATATAGTATGTGTGTCAGATTGTAAAGGTTTGATGTGGCTTCAGCTACCTACTTCATGTGATTCCATCACTGAAATATTATAAAACATACCGATGCTTAGGAAGATGCTAGTTGAATCCACATATAGAGCGCCAATGAGTTTTTGTTGAGGCGAGGTTATCACATGAACTCTGGAAATCTCAGTCAATGAATAAGTTACGTGAATTAATAGAAGCTGACTACGTGCTGACCTCCTTTTTCATATCCAGGGTCATCACCTCAGTCACGGAGCCAGCACGGGTCATCGGTCGCCGTGGTACGGATGTAGCACTTATTACTGCGCTGCTTCCCTTCACCTGGCTGGATCACATCTCCCCACAGGCCTGTCTGGCCAGACACTGCTAGCTAAACCTGCCCATTCCCCCTCAAACTCCCACCTATTTATCTTCCTCGCTCTATGCCTTGCCCCTTTGCGTACAGGTCACGGACAGTCTGGCTAACACAGACGGATGGCCATGGCCCGGTGAAGGAGGACTATCAGGCAGGCTGTCCACTGTGAGAGGAGGGAGCGATTTATTAACTACTCTACTTACTGGGCGGGGGGGGGGATGCAAGGGATGACAGTGAAGAAATATATCAGGTATATCCCTATTTTAGGTATATCACTCAACAATAGAGATGGGGAGAAGAGACAGAAGACTATAGTACTTCTTACATATTGTGTTGGTACTGTTGGTAAAAGAAGAGAAAGCGGCTGATGACGCCAATTCATCCATTGACTCTCCCTGCTAGTGAGTTGTACTGTAATAAAATAGCAATGTGATAGATGAACGAAATCCCATCTTATTGTAACAACTGCTGTGTCTTCAGGATATTCAAACAGTGGGCTTGTTTGTAGACACTGTGTTCAAAATGGAAATCATTTTATTAGAGCACTCAAATTATCCTGGTACCTGGTGTTTAATCGATTTGTTGGGACTAGTTGTAAATTGCCATACTTTCTGACAGAAAAACATTAATCTATCTGTGGAACATCAGTGTTCAAATTTGTACTAAATTATTTTTAAGCCTTATTGCTCTCTGAACCATTTTGACAGTGATGCGCTCTAATGACAAATCAACATGATAAATGAAATATGTACTGTACAGCTTGAATGCGTGAGGAGAAGAGAGTGGCAGATATAAATCATGGATGAGAAACATATTTACGTCAACACCAAGCCTCACATACTCTCAGTTCTCTTGAATTATGCCAAGGATGTTTGAACCCAACATGGATACATGCACTTACACTACATGACCAAAAGTATGTGGACTCCTACTTGTCGAACATCTCATTAAAAGGGAGTTGGTCCCCCCTTTGCTGCTATTATAGCCTTGACTCTTCTAGGAAGGCATTCCACTAGATGTCAGAACATTGCTACGGGACTTTCTTTTATTCAGCCACAAGAACATTAGTGAGGTCGGGCACTGATGTTGGGCGATCAGGCCTGGCTTACAGTCAGCAGTCCAATTCATTCCAAAGGTGTTCGATGGGGTTGAGGTCAGGGCTCTGTGCAGGCCAGTCAAGTTCTTCTACACCTGTCTTGACAAACCATTTGTGCTCGGGGGCATTGTCATGCTGAAACAAGAAAGGGTCTTCACCAAACTTTTGCCACGAAGTTGGAAGCACAGAATCGTCTAGAATGTAATTGTATGATGTAGGGTTAAGATTTCCCTTCACTGGAATGAAGGGGCCTAGCCCAAACCATGAAAAACTGCCAGAACATTATTCATCCTCCACCAAACTTTTCAGTTGGCACTATGCATTGGGGCAGGTAGCATTGGGGCAGGTAGTGGACTGCCAGATAATGAAGCGTGATTCCTCACTCCAGAGTCCAATAACGGCAAGCATTACAACAGTCCAGCCGACGCTTGGCATTGCACATGGTGATCTTAGGCTTGTGCGGCTGCTTGGACATGAAAAGCCATTTCATGAAGCTCCCGACAAACTATCTGCTTCCAGAGGTAGTTTGGAACTCGGTAGTGAGCATTTCAACCGAGGACAGAAGATTTTTATGCGCTGTGTGCTTTAGCACTCGGTGGTCCCATTCTGTGAGCTTGTGTGGCCTGCCTCTTCTTGGTTGAGCCGTTGTTGCTCATAGACTTTTCCGCTTCACAATAGCTTCACATTATCAGCACTTACAGTTGACCGGGGCAGCTCTAGCGGTGCATTTTACAAACTTATTTGTTTGGAAAGGTGCCATCCTGTGACGTTGCCACATTGAAAGTCACTGAGCTCTTCAGCAAGGCCATTCTTCTGTCATTGTTTGTCTATGGAGATTGCATGGCCCTGTGCTCAATTTTATACACCTTTCAGCAGCTGGTGTGGCTGAAATAGCCAAATCCACAAATTTGAAGTGATGTTTACATACTTTTTGATATGCAGTGCCTCTGGAAAGTAATTCAGACCACTTGACTTTTTCCACATTTTGTTAGGTGACAGCCTTATTCTAAAACTGATTAATTTGTTTTATCTACCTCATCAATCTACCCACGATAGATCATAATGACAAAGCAAAAAATCACTTACGTAACTATTCTGACACTTTACTCAGTACTTTGTTGAAGCATCTTTGGCAGCAATTACAGCCTCGAGATATGATGCTGCAAGCTTGGAACACCTGTATTTGGGGAATTTCTCACATTCTTCTCTGCAGTTCCTCTCAAGCTCTGTCAGATTGGATGGGGAGCGTTACTGTCACTCCTGAACTCCTGAACTACGTTTTCATTGGTTTGTACATTGAATCGGGGGCAGGATACTTGTTATTTGGCCATTGGCCAAGTTGTACTGCAAGGACTTCTGATTGGTGTACCCAGGCTAAGGTGGGGGGTTATAAATGGCATCCTGTTCCTTTGTTCAGTGGGGAAAAGCTGAGGACAGGGGAGACTGAACATCTACCTCCCAGCATAACATCTTGATTTGTCCTTCTGAAATAAACCAATTTTTTCCCCCTGATTTGCTTTGGAGTTTGTGTTATTGAAGAATAACATAAATTGCTGACACTGCACAGCTATTTTCAGGTCTCTCCAGAGATGTTCGATTGGGTTCAAGTCCAGGCTCTGGCTGATACACTCAAGGATAGTCAGAAACTTGTCTCAAACCACTCCTGCGTTGTCTTGGCTGTGTGCTTAGAGTCGTTGAACTGTTGGAAGGTGAACCTTCGCCCCAGTCGGAGGTCCTGAGCACTCTGGAGCAGGCTTTCATCAAGGATTTCTCTGTACTTTGTTCCGTTCATCTATCCCTCGATCCTGACTAGTCTCCCAGTCCCTGCCACTGAAAAATATCCCCACAGTATGATGCTGCCACCACCATGCTTCACTGTAGGGATGGTGCCAGGTTTCCTCCAGACGTGACACTTGGCATTCAGGCCAAAGATTTGAATCTTGGTTTCATCAGACCAGAGGTGTCTGTTGACAAATCCAAGCAGGCTGTCATGTGCCTTTTATTGAGGAGTGGCTTCCGTCGGGTCACTCTACCATAAAGGCCTGGATGGTGGAGAGCTGATGAAATGGTTGTCTTTCTGGAAGGTTCTCCCATCTCCACAGAGGAACTCTAGAGCACTGTCAGAGTGACCATCGAGTGACCGTTCTTGGTCACTTCCCTGACCAAGGACTTTCTCCCTCGATTGCTCAGTTTGGCCGTGTGGCCAGCTCTAGTAAGAGTCTTGGTGGTTCAAAACGTCTTCCATTTAAAAATGGAGGCCACTGTGTTCTTGGGGACCTTCAATGCTGCAGACATTTTTGTTACCCTTCACAGATCTGTGCCTTGACACAATCCCGTAATTTTAGAATAAGGCAGTAAAGCATCAAACTATGGAAAAAGTCAAGGTGTCTGAATACTTTCCAAAGGCACTGTATAGTGTATGTTGAGCTACACTTTCAACTTTACACCAATTATCAATGTTATCATCAACTATAATCACCTCAGAAGATTGCCCCTAGCACATAGATTTTTCTCCAAATCAAACCTCTTTCCCATTCCCTCAGCATGGCTCAAGCTTAGCCCAGATATGCAGCCTACCTTGACAGTGAGAGGTGAGGGATCAGAGATTAATGAAGCATCATTGATTAATCAGAACAAGAGTCTCCCTCAAGCCCTATCCACCACTCACCCTCTCTGCTCGGTTCACCATTACTGTAAAGACACTGTCCCAGGAAGTTGCTTATGGGGCTACCTCCTGACCTAACCCAACCTTTAGCGTCCTCTTATATCCTTTGGCTGTCAACTCCATGTAGACAATTCTGATGTTATTCACAGATCTTTAGGTAACCCAATGATGAAATAAACATGAGATTCTTTGAAGAAATAGACTTAAGTGGTGGGCCGACGGTGAAAACAGTGAAGTTGATCAATCTACCTCGAGGGAGGAGCAGATTTTTTGTGTATGACAATTAAATGTTCAAATGATTGCTGTACAATATGTTGGTACCTTCCATTATTGTGCATATTCTCAGAAAAGTATAATTCAGGAAAATTGTGAACTTCTAAACTAGGAACCAATCAGAATTCCCATGCATACCTTGATTGATGAAGGCATCCAATGGCCTGCTTCTAAAATGTAAATATTGCCTCTGATCTGCTGTCAGTGTGTTGAGAGGAACTAACGTTAGCTCCCAAATACTGAAATAAGATAAATATCTGTTTTTGAGTGCACTTGAAATACGAATGGTCTTGATTATATAAAGAGGTAACTCCGTTGACCATTTAGCCAATTTATTGAAAGCTAGCAAACGTTACAGTTGACTAGCCTAGCCAGCTAATACTGTGAACGTTAATGTGCCTGCTCTCTCAGTCAATTACATTTGTAATAATGTTCTGGCATAATTGTCTCATTTCAAGTAGTTAGCTGTTGGCTTAAAGAAACACTTATTCCTATAATTTGCATAGAAACCCGAATAAAAGATGTGTGCGCTAGAATGGAGGTTTAAAAACAACAGCTGCACATGCATATTAGCCAATAATATGGCATAGCCTACACATATAATATACCTTGCAAAACAACCTTCTCTAAAAAAAACTGTTGCACAATGTGCTCTACAATTGATTTCTAAACTAGATGAGTTCTCAAATAGCAGCTGACAAATACCATGGTGGTTATGCATAATCTTGGATGATTTTGGAAGATAAGATATGGAGAATGATGAAGAGCCTGTAGAATTATAGAAAAAGGTTTGAGTTTCAAATACTAAATGTTCAGTGAATGTGAGTATATTTAGGAGGTTTCAATTATTAACTTTTCGAATAACTTATTCTTCTATGACTTGAGTGTGAGACATATTTTCCATAATGTATGTTTCATTCATATATATTCAAACAAAGAACACCATCGCAAATATTGTTTCAACATTTATTCAGCACTGAGACAAATAGCAAAGGTGTCTCAGGCAGTATTTGAAGTATCTAAATATAGTGTTACTTACCAATCAATGCATATAAAGTGCCATGGAGGTCACAATGTCGCCGTCCAGAAATGAAAGCTTACCATCTATGTCAAAGCATGGGCCTCTGATGGAGACTGTGGGACTGTCATCAACACATGCTTCAGTATTCCCCCTTCTCTCTAGGAGAATTTCTTTGCCCAGGCGCCATAGGAGTATCGTAAGGATCCCACCATGGTCCCCATTGTAACTGACCGATGTGAAAGACAAGTGCCTTAGCAGAATGCAATCTAAAGCTTGTGTGGTCCAGAGACGAGAACTCTACCATCTATGGCAAAAGCCTGGGCTCATGGTGGGGACAATATCATTTTTACCACTGTATGTTACAATAGTAAAAAGAAAATTTTGCCACCTGTTAAAATTCTTCTACATAGAATTTAGTCTTTGAAATGCTCAAACAAGCATGTGTATCTATAGTTGGTGTTCAAATCTAAATCGCATTAGACCGTGTAAGACAAAATCCACAAAGAAAAGACACCAGGCAAATGCATACATATTCTCAATGTCTAAATAGTGACGGCAGGGCTAGTTCAAACTGCAGGACTTGGTGAATAGAGCATGGGAGACAAAAGTGAGAGATCATAATGGATAAAGATGCTCAAACAAGCATGTGTATCTGTAGTGGGAGTTCTTCAACTCTAAAATGCACTAAAATCAGATGTTATTGCGGGTGTAGCAAAATGCTTGTGCTTCTAGCTTCGGCAGTGGATTCATATCTAACAATTTACACAAAAAATACCCAATCCATTCAGTAGTAATATCTACATATGGACGAGCGATGTCAGAGCAGAACGGACTAAGATACAGTAGAATAGTATTGAAAAACAGTATATACATATGAGATGAGTAATGCAAGATATGTAAGCATTATTAAGTGAATGAGATACCATAAAATAGTTGTAGAAAAAGCCATGGAGTTGGTGGAAGAATCCTTTAATTCATGGCCACTTGCTCAGCTGGGCCAGGGGCGCTTTAATTAGGTCAGGTGGAAATGTCCGACAGATCTCAACTCACTAAAAGGAGGAATTCGCCATCGCCCGATCTCGCTGCTTTCTCTTCCTCAACTCCGTCTAATCCAGACGTTCTGTGCGTCCATGAATCCGCGTAAATCCACCGAATCTGTTACCTTTCTTATGTTACCTTTTCATCTGAACTATCTGTTGTGATCGGGAGAGCGGGCCATCAGTTATTCTTTATAGTTGTTACCTCGGAGTGTGGCTTAGAGCGCACGCTTCAAACCTATTGTGTAATATAAATGATCAATGATCACGACCCTACAGATCATCACAGGCCAATTATGCCATCGATATATGGTTAATATGTCATGAAATTACATGTACATATGAAGACAGACTTGAAAGCGTGAAATATGAAACGTAATTGTTTGCTTGACTGATCAATTCTGATATCAAATTGATGGGGATTATAGATTGAATTATTTGTATTATTCTTCTCATGATTACGATGAATAGTTACGAGCCTAAATGACTCAAGGATGATTCCTATTGACTTCTAATTATGTTAATAATGAGACTGATTGTTATGATTTGAATGTATACATGTTATTCTGTTTCCTTTGTTATGCAGCACAGACTACACAGTAAATATACCACTTTATGGTTATTGGAATTCCTGCCACAGTCTCATCCATTCCTCTGTCACCTAACCCATGATCACCTGTTCACCTTCACTGTCAGTGATCCTACCTGTCCAGCTACCCACACAGATTCCACTAATCTGTCAATGGTCCTTCGAGCCGGATGATGACTGAACCAAAGACAGGTGAAAAGGAAATGGAGGAGGAGAAGGAATAATTGTCTCCACTAGAAGGAAGGAGACAGGAGGAAACAGCAGCTGAGGGAAAAGTCTTGGAACAAATAAAAGATCCAGGAGCTAAGCCTAAAGCAACAAAGAAGGCTTCATCCTCAACCACCAGCAGCACCAGAAGAACCAGGCAACAAACGAGCAGACAAACACCTGGTTACCTTAGGGATTATGTGGTGGAGTTTACCATGCCAAAGGGCGAGCCCACCTGAGCTCAAAGTGGCGATGGATCAACTGTACGTTTCCGGCATCAACCATCCCCTCTGAGCCAAGTACCGGAAACTGCTTTGGGACAGGAAAGTGGTCTACAGGAAGAACCCATGGAGGAGGTAACTCCCACCACACAGGTCGACAAGCTTCCTGAGGCAGGCTCCGCTCACCCCTTAAGTAATGGGAAATCGTCGAGGCACTCTAGACGAAGAGAGAGTTTGACCAGTGGATACCCCTTTGGAAGTGGCCATGGCAGCCGCCATTCACTAGCCCTCAACGATTCACAGACCGCTGTCCTGCGAGAGAGGATGAAACTACTAGCGCTGGAGGAAATTGAGCGTCAGGTTGAGGAGGAACGACAGTCTGATGAACGATGTCACCTTTTGGATGTGCAGGCCGTAGAGCTCTACGGACCTGGCACAGCAGCGATGGCACCGTCAAACAGGAAGGGAATTGGAGGAGGCACGGATGGTCTCATCCTTCCTGGAGAGGAACGAACAGGGAGTTGACATGATCACCACTCCATATGGACCTGACCTGTTTGCCTTTATTTCCCAATCTGCTCCTCTGGTACAGCATGGCACACAGACCACGGAGGCTCCGAGGTCAACAGCCAGCACGGGGGACAGGCCGCCCAGCCAACGCCTCTGTACCAGTGACACAAGTTAGCATTCCTCCTTCATCTAGACAAAGCACCACTCCTCCGCCTTTCCGCCAATTACCAACCAAAGCAAATTGTTCCTCTCGTCCAGGCCCTGGGCCAGGCCAGTTATCAACCATCAGGTGGGAGGGCTCTCACCTAATTCAGGCTGTCACCAATGGAGGGTCTGTGACAGTAGGGGACAGGCCCAATGAGGCCACAGTGAGCTCATCAGCAGTCCCGGGTTTATCCTTCACGCAACCAGAAGAGGGAGCCAACATCATAAAACTGCTAATAGCCTCAGCCTATGGATTACCCAGAGCCAAACTAAACCCTATTGAGCATCTGTGGTGCATCCTCAAACGAAAGGTGGAGGAGTGCAAGGTCTCTAACATCCACCAGCTCTGTGATGTCGTCATGGAGGAGTGGAAGAGGACTCCAGTGGCAACCTATGAAGCTCTGGTGAACTCCATGCCCAAGAGGGTTGAGGCAGTGCTGTAAAATGATGGTGGCCACACACAATATTGACACTTTGTTGCCAGTGTTTTAGACATTAATATCTGTGTGTTGTGTTATTTTGAGGGGACAGCAAATTTACACTGTTATACAAGTTGTTCACTCACTACTTTACATTGTAGCAAAGTGTCATTTCTTCAGTGTTGTCATATGAAAAGATATACTCAAATATTTACAAAAATGTGAGGGGTGTACTCACTTTTGTGATATACTGTACATGCACACGCATACGCACACACACACACCCACACACACACACAGAGTCTGTAACCTATTCAGTCTCTACTATAGGATGACTTGTCCATAACAGTAAGATTTTTCCCATGTTTTGATGTCATGTTTCCTTTTCAGTTCCAGATATCAAAAAACGAAATCAAAATTGTAAAATCAGGAAAACTCCAGATCTGACAAAGAGGCAACATGAAAAGACGAAAAAACAGTGGCGGGAAAACTCAAAGTTTTCTCAAAGTTATTTCGGAAGAAAGAAACAGCTAAAAGCTGTATTGGACATAACACCATTAAGCCAGGAAGATGATAGACTTCAACATCTTCAAGAAGAAGTTATTCAAAATATTCTAGAAGACACAGCCTCCTCAAGAGAACAGCCATTCTCACCTCAGCAGATAAAATGTCCCTGCCATCAACTTAACTCCTAAACGAAGAGAGACATCTCCACAGACACCAGGACCAATGAAGACATCTACCCCAAAGGAATCACACAAAAAGAGGAACAGAAGAAAGAAAACACTGTCAAAGTTGCTTTACACAGAAGAGAAGATGCTGGAGAGGACCAAAGAGATGGTCAACCTAAAGAAAAGACTGAAAAGACTTGAGATGATGGCCAAGAGGAAGCAGGGAATTGTCAACATGGAAGGCAAAGAGGTCCAGAAGAATACTACAAAGAGAGGTCATCGGAGAACATTACCCAATAACAGCCAGAGAAGACTAATGTGCAAACTTGTTAGCCGGTTCCTTCATCAAGATGAAGTCTCCATTGTGAGAAATTCTGAAAAAGGGTCAGATATTCCGTAAGAGAGCCTTAACGGACACCATCTTCATGGAAGATTTGTCTGATAAGGCACAACCTTGCCAAGCCTCAATTATTTAAACTTAAGCCATTTTGGATTGGCCAGCGAAGAGTCACAGACAGAGAAACATGTGCTTGCAAAATGCATGAAAACTTTGGCTTGAAGATAAGAAACATCATCCCCAAGGGACACTGTACAGGTCAGTGTGAGTGGGGACGATGACGTGTGATGTTCTAATATTTTTGTATGTGTAGTTTTTATGTGGTCTCTGTTTGTAGCAAACAGTGGCTTGCAAAAGTATTCACCCCCTTGGCATTTATCCTATTATGTTGCCTACCAACCTGGAAATAAAATAGATTTTTTGGGGGGGGTTGTATCGTTTGATTTACACAACATGCCTACCACTTGGAGGATGCAAAATATTTTTTATTCAAAACCAAATCAAATCACATCAAATGTTATTTGTCACATACACATGGTTAGCAGATGTTAATGTGAGTGTAGTGAAATGCTTGTGCTTCTAGTTCCGACCATGTAGTAATATCTAACAAGTTCTAACCTAACAATTCCACAACAACTACCTTATACACACAAGTGTAAAGGGATGAAGAATATGTACATAAAGATATATGAATGAGTGATGCTACAGAACAGCATTAGTAAGATGCAGTAGATGGTATCGAGTACAGTGTATACTTGTACATATGAGATGAGTAATGTAGGGTATGTAAACATTATATAAAGTGGCATTGTTTAAAGTGGCTAGTGATACATTTATTACAAAAAAATGCCATTATTAAAGTGGCTAGAGTTGAGTCAGTATGTTGGCAGCAGCCACTCAATGTTAGTGATGGCTATTTAACAGTCTGAGATAGAAGCTGTTATTCACTCTCTCGGTCCTAGCTTTGATGCACCTGTACTGACCTCGCCTTCTGGATGATAGCGGGGTGATCAGGCAGTGGCTCGGGTGGTTGCCCTTGATGATCTTTTTGGTCTTCCTGTGACATCGGTGGTGTAGGTGTCCTGGAGGGCAGGTAGTTTGCCTCCAGTGATGCATTGTGCAGACCTCACTACCCTCTGGAGAAGCTTACGGTTGTGGGAGGAGCAGTTGCCGTACCAGGCGGTGATACAGCCCGACAGGATGCTCTCGATTGTGCATCTGTAAAAGTTTGTGAATGTTTTTGGTGACAAGCTGTCTGTGTGGGTGGACCATTTCAGTTTGTCCGTGATGTGTACGCAGAGGAAATTAAAACTTTCCACCCTCTTCACTACTGTCCCGTCGATGTGGATAGGGGGTGCTCCCTATGCTGTTTACTGAAGTCCACGACCATCTCTTTTGTTTTGTTGACATTGAGTGTGAGGTTATCTTCCTGACACCACAGACCGAGGGCCCTCACCTCCTCCCTGTAGGCCATCTCGTCGTTGTTGGTAATCAAGCCTACCACTGTAGTGTCGTCTGCAAACTTGACGATTGAGTTGGAGGCGTGCATTGCCACGCAGTCATGGGTGAACAGGGAGTACAGCAGAGGCCTGAGAACGCACCCTTTTGGGGCCCCAGTGTTGAGGATCAGCGGGGTGGAGATGTTGTTACCTACCCTCACCACCTGGGGTCGGCTAGTCAGGAAGTCCAGGACCAAGTTGCACATTCTTCAGCATTCTTACATAGGTATTCCTCTTGTCCAGATGGGTTAGGGTAGTGTGCAGTGTGATTGCGATTGCTTCGTCTGTGGACCTATTGGGGCGGTAAGCAAATTGGAGTGGCTCTAGGGTGTCAGGTAGGGTGGAGGTGATATGGTCCTTGACTAGTCTCTCAAAGCACTTCATGATGACGGAAGTGAGTGCTACGGGGCGGTAGTCGTTTAGCTCAGTTTTCTTGGGAACAGGAACAACGGTGGCCCTCTTGAAGCATGTTGGAACAGCAGACTGGGATAAGGATTGATTGAATATGTCCGTAAACACACCAGCCAGCTGGTCTGCGCATTTTCTGAGGATGCAGCTTGGGATGCCATGAACCAAGCAACGTTACAGTGTCTGATGTCTCTCTGGAAGGCAATCCTTGCTCGGATTTCGTCTACCTTGTTGTCAAGAGACTGGACATTGGCGAGTAGTATGCTCGGGAGCGGTGCGCGATGTGCACGTCTACGGAGCCTGACCAGAAGACTGCTCCGTCTGCCCCTTCTGCGGCGCCGTTGTTTTTGGTCGCCGGCTGGAATCCGATCCATTGTTCTGGGTGTTGGGCAAAACAGAGGATCCGCTTCGGGAAAGTTGTATTCCTGGTTGTAATGTTGGTGAGTTGACGTTGCTCTTATATCCAATAGTTCCTCCCGACTGTATGTAATAAAAACTATGATTTCCTCGAGTAACAATGTAAGAAATAACACATAAAAAAATACTGCATAGTTTCCTAAGAACGCAAAGCGAGTGAAACAAACAAATCAGACAAAAAAAAACTTGATTGTGCATAACTATTCACCCCCCCAAAGTCAATACTTTGTAGAGCCACCTTTTGCAAAAATTACAGCTGAGTTGCAAGTCTCTTGGGGTATGTCTCTATAAGCTTGGCACATCTAGCCACTGGGATTTTTGCCCATTCTTCAAGGCAAAACTGCTCCAGCTCCTTCAAGTTGGACGGGTTCCGCTGGTGTATAGCAATCTTTAAGTCATACCACAGATTCTCAATTGGATTGAGTTCTGGGCTTTGACTATGCCATTCCAAGACATTTAAATGTATCCCCTTAAACAACTCGAGTGTTGCTTTAGCAGTATGCTTAGGGTCATTGTCCTGCTGGAAGGTGAACCTCTGTCCCACTCTCAAATCTCTTGAAGACTGAAAAAAGGTTTCCCTCAAGAATTGCCATGTATTTAGTGCCATTCATCATTCCTTCAATTCTGACCAGTTGCCCAGTCCCTGTCGATGAAAGACATACCCACAGCATGATGCTGCCACCACTGTGCTTCACTGTGGGGATGGTATTCTCGGGGTGATGAGAGGTGTTGGGTTTGCGCCACACATAGCATTTTCCTTGATGGACAAAAATATATATTTTAGTCTCCTCTAACCAGAGTACCTTTTTCCATATGTTTGGCAAGTCTCCCACATGACTTTTGACGCACACCAAACATGTTTACTTATTTTTTTCTTTAATATGCAATGGCATTTTTTCTGGACACTCTTCCAGTAAAGCCCAGCTCTGTGGAGTGTATGGCTTAAAGTTATCCTATGGACAGATACTCCAGCTTTGCAGCTCCGTCAGTGTTATCTTTGGTCTCTTTGTTGCCTCTCTGATTATTGCCCTACTTGCCTGGTCCGTGAGCCCTCTCTTGACAGGTTTGTTGTGGTGCCATATTTATTTTTTAAATGATTATGGATTTTATGGTGCTCCGTGGGATGTTCAAAGTTTCAAATATTTTTTTATAATCAAACCCTGCTCTGTACTTCTCCACAACATGCTTGGTGTTGCCCCATGCTTAGTGGTGTTGCAGTCTCTGGGGCCTTTCAGAACAGGTGTATATATACTGAGATGAAATATAAAAAATATTAGGTTGTAGATTTTGGAAGGTGTTGAAATCAGTCAAAACCAAGTAAAAATTTAATTTAAAAAAAATATATTTCAGAGTTTCAAGTAACTGTGCATGACTGTTATTAATAATAAAAAATAAATAAATGTGAAAATGAATTGGCTTTCCTAATGGTCTTAATGTTTTCAGACCGTTGCTGTAATGAGATTTATGTACCCATTTATTTTATTATTCTGTTTTCCGGTGGGTTTTGTTAATAAACTGCACCGTTGGAAACAGTTATTTCTCTCCTGCGTCTAACTTCTCTGCCACCAGTCCGCACCCCTTACAAAAAAGGTGTTACATTTTCAGTAAATGTTTTTAAATTAATGCTCACAAACATTTCAGAACTTGTTATTAATGCCTAAAAAGGACATTTGTTGATGCAAGTCTTTTTAAAGATGACATGTTTGAAATCATTGAAAGCAAGATTTCGTGAGAATCACCCATATGTGTTCCTAATGTCTAAATAATGACTGCAGGGCTTGTTGAAACTGCAGTAGAATGGTTCTCCTCACAGGTGTGTGAATCAGCTCATGCTTGGTGAACAGCACTTGGTTGATCTCTGGGAGCAGGACACAGGCGAGCTGAAAAAAATTATGCGAGGCACGAATGAATAAAAAATAAATAACACAGCAAAGGATTGTAGTTTGTGAGCTAGAAAATGAACATCCTGACAGTCTGAGGCAGGGTGCTCTGCAATCATCATACTATTGCCCAGGATAATGTGGCACTTCTAATTTGTCAGTATGAATGAAATTAGTGAGTCCTGCCCTGATGACTGTATTAGCTTTACACTACTTGTTCTATAGATTTTTTTATTCTTAAATTATTACTTGGAATAAACTGATGGCTCAAGCACTCCTTGTCCCAGAATGACATGATAGCTAGTGAAAAAGCTATCTGCTACTGCTAGCGAGCAACAGATCTACTTGTTGTAACTAGCAAGCTAGCTACATTACTACGTTGGGAGTAATTTTAGAGCTTGCATTGGTATCACAATTGTATAGTTAGATTACAAAAAAATAAAGACTTTACCTGATACCAGTTTGACGGACGGAGATCTTTCTTGAGCTGTCTCCAGCTATGGATAACGTGATCAGCAGGGATAGTACACATATTTTGATTGGTTTATAGTTTAGTACTCGTGGTGTTTGCCTGGCCGGCAAGCAACATAAAAGTATTTTGAAAAATGTGGAAGTTTACATTTCAAACAAAGAAAATGTGTTCAGAAGAAATAAATATACACAATATGTAAAAAATCAGCTCCTCCCTCGATAGAGATGGATCATCTTGAAAACTACACCCGGCCACCTAACTGAGGAAATATAGGGAACTGTTTTCCTTCAATAAACGTTCCTTGGCAAAGCCTGCAGCAGATTACGTTGTCCCGGCATTTTGATGGTTCCTTAGTTTGATTTCACAGCATAAAATGCAGTTTTGTCTTTCCATCTCGGTTTTAGCACTACCAAAAATGTGACAGCTCATACCAACAGACCGACAACAGTAGGTGTGTAAACACAGAGAAACATTTAGGCTTTCTCAGCCCAATGACAGCAGGACACACACAAAGTTCCACTTCCATTAGCTCACCTCTAAAGCTACAGTAGAACCATCTTTTTTTTTTATAGCTAAGGTCCACGTTTAACATTGGGCCTTAGAGCTCTCGGAGATAAACAAATCAACAAATAAATGAACACGAGCTGTAAGGGCCCTCATCTATAATTGAACAGCCTTAGCATTTCAGGATAATTCTGTTTGCAATTAGCATCAAACATTAACATTCATGAGTTGGATAAAGTATTCTCCTTCTATACTCTCCTTATTTTCCCCAAGGTATTATGTTTCAGAAATGTATTTACGATAGCAAAAACACCTTGGAACATTTCGGATGAGAGTAGCTGCATTACAATAACAGTATATTGAGAGGGCTCGTCTCCCAATTTCTTACAGGGTTTGTTATTAATTTCATTTTATGTAACTTTTAAAAAATCAAAACATGAAAGTAAAAGTTTTAAATTACAGGACCTGTTTTTTTAAGCTCTTTGCACTAGTATAATTTGACAATATAATTGACTGAATGAATGATTGACTGAACACAACAGCAGCCAAGTGTTTTTCCTCAATGTGTGCTTTTGTCAGAGAGTTACATGTTTGTTCTATCCTCCTTATATACAATATGTATACAGTAGCAGACTGTATTGTATCTATCCCAGTCCTGGTGACACCTAGGTCAACTCACATGCCTGTCTAATTTCCTTTAGATCAAACATCAATAGTCCTACTGTGCTTGACCTCCAATATGCAGACGAAACCAGTTGTTGTACAGCAAGGTAGTTCCAGGAAAACAACCCAAGCTTTATCCCAGAAATTACACCAACCCCATCCCTTGTCCTGCACCATCCACTGTGTTATTATTCTTCGTGCAGATAGCACTAAAAAGTTCACATCAATAATGAATGTTATCAATAAAAATGTCCCCTGGTGCAGAAACGTGGCTCTCATCATTCCCGCTTTTATTCCCGACTGTGGTGGAGGGGGTAGTCAAGCTGAAAGCTCACCAGAAACAACCTTTAAATCCTAGTTGGGGGTTCAAAAAGGACCTCTGTACTGTACAAGTGATCGCAGGACCTCCCCTGTCCACTAAAAACAGCACTAGAATGAAACCCTGGGCTGATCTTGTGATCATTTATTCTCACACAGCAGACGCTCTTCCGGACCTGGTTTCCGGGTGTTTGCAGAATCGGATCTATATTTACAAGGATGAGGTATGGAGAGATATTCAAGTGTGGTGATATAGGTTTAGAGCTTAGAATCCAATTGCTGCTCCAGGGGATGTCAAGTCCATTGCTTACGTATTCCTCTGCGTGACAGTGATGGATGTCTCGTCAGTGGGAGGGATCAACGGGTGGGTGTCTGGATGACAGAGGAGGCAGGAAGAAACATCTTAATATGAAAAACATTGATTTGTTCTTCAGCCCAGGTTTCTGTTGTCAATCTCTATTTGCCCACAGTTTAACATCTGTAGTGAGTCATTCCTCATTCTTCGGCTGGACACTGAAACGTGTCAGGTGTGAAACGTATCTGGTGTTGTGAAAACACATCTTAGACCAAGCTAATACACGTTACTCAACTTAAATGTGCAGTGTATTCTGCAGGAGTGAGGTGGGAAATCCACCTCACGTTGACATTGACGATGATACACTGTCAATGATGTGAAGGTGAATCCCATTATTTTGTGATTGAAGTTAATAAGCCCTGACAGAGACTTAAACAGCTATATCTTACTGTCAGAGAATATGGAAATGTAGACTTGCTGAATAGGAAATAAGCTTCACTACATGTTTGCACTATGAAAATAATGTACAATCGAACACCAATTGAACACCATGGTAAACATATATTTATCTTTCATTAATATGGATATGTGTTGAAGACCATATCCACATACGTAAGCTCATCAATAAACATGACATTAAAACAACACTGTCCTGACTAAGTGGACTGAGAGCAGGTGTCGGTATTCCCATTTTAATTTCCACACTGAATGCATTTTCATGCTTTGCTTGTGTGGGGCCGGCTCTTACTATTCTTCTATATAGCTGACTCATCCTGGATTGTGTTAACCACGCTCCCTCTGCCCTGCTAGATCATTATAATCAGTGACGGAATATTAGGCAACTCCCACCTCAGCTCTAGAATGGTCACATCCCAAATTTAGAATGTGTTAGGCATATGTAGGACACTGGCTCATTGAAAGCCCTAACCTGAAGCATGATCTATCCATTATTCATCTGTGAAATTATATGGCACGCTCTCCTTGGTACATGGCAGATGCATAGATACACTATGCCCTCCCAGTCTGCATGCTAATGGTCTCATGCAAATTAGCAGTGCAGACGAGGGCGGTTAAAGCTGGATCATGAGAGAAATCCGAGACGCAGTGACGAACCAAACAGAGCCACTCAGAGCAATGAAAGGGCTGGCTACCACTGGGACAGTGGGATGACAGGATGGAGAGATTGCATTTAGATCTTGTGTGTGTGTGTGTGTGTGTGTGTGTCAGTACGCGTGTGTGTGCATGTTTGTCTGTGTACATGTGCTTGTGCACGTCCACACACATATTAACATAATCAGCAAAATGGCTTCAAAGTCACTTACAGATTCCACCGCTGTCATACTTGTGGAACAAAGTTCCTAATCTTCATCAGTGTAGGACAACATCATGTATAACAGTATGTAAAATGTCAGTTGTCACAAGCTTGTCTGCGTGTGATAATGATATGCTGTTTCTATTTTCCCCTCACTGCCTTTTGAATGTAATGCTTTTATTCTGCCAGAGTCTTATTAAATCTACACTGACAGGGCAGGGCGTGAAAAACATTATGCATTTCTAAGCATGGCGTAGCTAATGCTCCGATGAGAGAGAGAGAGAGAGAGAGAGACTAATCCATTTTTGTCTGAATGTTCTTTCCCCCCTTCTTTAGTGGATTTTTTTCTATGTTCTCTTTCTAGTCCTCTCTCGACATGGATGGGATTAAGTATGATGTCCTGGCTATTTAGACTACACATGTTCCACATAGCATGTTCATAGAGTGCCGACATCTTTTTACAAATGCATTACATTAATGTTTGGCCTGGAAATGATTTCACAACTGTGACATTGTCCTCTGTTTATATAAAAGATCATGCTATTAACACTTCAGTTATTGTGTAACCCTTAGAGACATACAGATTAGCAAACAGGGTGTACAGAATGCTGCTTGCAATGTTCGATAACAATGGCGCCGCAGAAACGCAATCACAGTTACATGCACACACAGATGCATGCACACGCACACAGACTGCAAGGGCAAACAAGATCTGAACCCAGTTAATGAGTATGACACAAAGAGCAGAGGGAATTAAGCCTGACTTCTGATTAGTGTTTCACCAAACCAAGGGATCAATTCAGTTGTGAATCGTGCGCATTTTCAGCTCATAGCCTCTGGAATAGTCTGCCAGAGAACCTGAAACTGTGCACTTTTAGCATTGCTTTTCCTTAGGGTGCTTTTTTAGGCTTTCAATTTTTGTTTGTCTTTAGTTTTTTATCCTCTTATGTTTGCTGTGTAGTAAATATGTTGGTGTTTATTTTCATAGTTTTTTTCCTGAAATGTGCTATAGAAATAAAGCTTGATTTGATTTGACTTCGAACAACTTAATTAAGAGACGTAGGATAGCAGCAGAGCATGACTAATACACCATGCCAATGCTAGCTTGTCTGTTATCCCTCTCTCCACTCACATTGATGCCTAAATTGCATTGATGTAATATTGCATGTTTGCAGTGCACCCACTCCTCTAAAAGGAACAGGTCATTGTATTATGCAAAACATACTTTCGACAGTTGGAAGACTACTGCTACAAAACAGCAAGTGGGAGACTAGGTTTGAGTTGAGATACTCCCCTAAATTCATGCCCATTGGTGAAAGAAAGAAAGGAAAGTGATTATTGCATGAGTGAGCCCATAGATGAATCAGCAAGTGTGGTGGATTTACGTTAGTGTGCCATGTTCATTGGCTGAAGTTAATAGACAAATGACATACCACACGCAGGCTAATAGTAAGGGAGGAAGAGAGACGTGACACTGTGGCTGATGAGGTAACATCACATTGCCATATAAATACCTGCTATGCTGATGAGTTATCTATGGTAGTTTCTACAATGTTAACTGCCATGCTTATGCCATGCTGATGAGGTAACATTCTAAACGCTACCATATAAACAACTGCTACGCTAATGAGGTAACGATATAGACACTACCATATAAACTCAGCAAAAAAAGAAACATTCTCTCACTATCAACTGTGTTTATTTTCAGCAAACCTAACATGTATAAATACTTGTATGAACATAAGATTCAACAACTGAGACATAAACTGAACAAGTTCCACAGACATGTGACTAACAGAAATGGAACAATGTGTCCCTGAACAAAGGGGTGTCAAAATCAAAAAACAGTCAGTATCTGGTGTGGCCACCAGCTGCATTAAGTACTGCAGTGCATCTCCTCCTCATGGACTAAAGCAGATTTGCCAGTTCTTGCTGTGAGATGTTACCCCACTCTTCCACCATGGCACTTGCAAGTTCCCTGACTTTTCTGGGGGGAATGGCCCTCACCCTCCGATCCAACAGGTCCCAGACGTGCTCAATGAGATTGAGATCCGGGCTCTTCGCTGGCCATGGCAGAACACTGACATTCCTGCCTTGCAGGAAATCACGCACCGTACAAGCATGTCAGGATGAGCCTGCAGGAAGGGTACCACATGAGGGAGGAGGATGTCTTCCCTGTAACACACAGCATTGAGATAGCCTGCAGTGAAAACAAGTTCATTCCGATGATGCTGTGACACACCGCCCTAGACCATGACAGACCCTCCACCTCCAAATCGAGCACGCTCCAGAGTAAAGGCCTCGTTGTAATGCTCATTCCTTGGACGATAAACGCGAATCCGACCATCACCCCTGGTGAGACAAAACCGCGGCTCGTCAGTGAAGAGCACTTTTTGCCAGTACGGACATAGTCATTTATTGCCCTGGCCACATCTGCAGTCCTCAATCCTCTTTTCAACATGCCTAAGGCACATTCACGCAGATGAGCAGGGACCCTGGGTGTTTTTACGAGTCAGTAGAAACGCCTTTTTAGTGTCCTAAGTTTTCATAACTGTGACCTTAATTGCCTACAGTCTGTAAGCTGTTAGTGTCTTAACGACCGTTTCACAGGTGCATGTTCATTAAATGTTTATGGTTCATTGAAGAAGTATGGGAAACAGTGTTTAAACCCTTTACAATGAAGAGCTGGGAAGTTATTTAGACTTTTACGTATTATCTTTGAAAGACAGTTTCCTGAAAAAGAGACCTTTCTTTTTTTGCTGAGTTTAGAATTGCTATGCTAAATAGGAAACATTATAAACTCTGCCTTTTTAATATATCAGTGCCTGCTATGCTGATGAGCCAGATGGGAATTATATGAGTTTACAAGATGAATGAAAAGTGACGATCCAGTCAGACCAGCCTTACTGATGGAACTTTGGTCAACTACATTTTGCATTGTAGCACATCACTATCACACATGGCAGACATCACATAATCCAAATACGTGTCGTCGTTACATGCCATGACATCTAAATCACTGGTTATACTGAGCTAAAACAGAGTTACATTCAGATGTCAGTCCGGACTCACTGTGTGATGCTGTAATACTGCATGTTGGGTGGTTGTACCCTCCTATTATCAGTACCACAAACCCTGTCTGCATTTAGTAGTCAGCGTAGAGATTTTATTCCCTGCTCATTAATTCTAGCTCATTATTAGACTTCACTCGCCACCGTGCCAATTAGACCGGGCATGGCTAATTATACCCATTAGTGCCGTCCGATACCAGTCAAGGACACCTTGGTCGCCCCATCATCATCGCCGACCTAGCGTCATCACCAAACTGCTTCCTTCCTGAAAGGGGTCGTAAATTTGATGACTCAGGCCTTTCTCAGCTCAAATGAAAGACAGAGGTAATTCCATTCATATTAGCAGCAGTCTGTCTCATTCGGGTTTGGTGTTGTAAAAGAAAATGTAGTCGGTAATGATAATGTCATTACGGTATAATTTACAGTTTTAGTGTCACCCCGTATCACCGCAATCTGTGAACATGACAAAAAACAGCTTTCTAATTCACAACTACATTCCAATGCATCCATATACTGTTACTATCACAGCGTATTGACTTACAGCAGAGAGAACAATAACAAACTAGAGAGTCAAACGCCATTACGGTTGTTTTGTGAAACTCCACAATAACAACAACGGTAAAGTGCTCAGGAGGTGGTACTTTAACAAAATGACTCATATTTTTTATTTTTTTATTTTGTAATTTCGATCTTGTCTCATCACTGCAACTCCCCAAAGGACTCGGGAGGTGAACGTCGAGTCATGCGTCCTCCAAAACATAACCCGCCAAACCACGCATCTTAACACCCGCCTTGCTTAACCCTGAAGCCAGCCGCACCAATGTGTCGGAGGAAACACTGGTCACCTGACGACCAAGGTCAGCCCCCAGGCACCCGGACTGCCACAAGGAGTCGCTAGAGGGCGATGAGCCAAGTAAAGCCCCCCGGGCCTAACCATGACGCCTCGGGGACAATTGTGCGCCGCCTTATGGGACTCCTGATCACTGTCGGTTGTGATACAGCCTGGGATCGAACCCGGGTCTGTAGTAATGCCTCTCGCACTATGCCACTTGGGAGGCCCTAGTATTGTTTATTTCTAAGAATACAAGAAAAGAGTGATGACAGGAACTAAAAAAAATCAGAACAGTCACATGTTTTTTTTTTGTACATAAACAATGCAGCAGTGGGCTCATATTTCTCTGTGCTGTGACGCTGAGCCAGTCTTCTTTAGTGGGGTAAGACACATTGAGGTTTCCAGGGCAGCCCCGTATAACAAAGCCTGCCTCCTCTTTAAAAGTGCTGCGTTGGCACACCCATGCCCTTACTACGTTAGAGCTGCAGTGACGACTGCCTTGCCACTCACATGCACACCCAATTCTGTATACATTAATTATTTTTATTCAGAATAGACATTTCAATAATAAATGCAAACAGGATTGGGTATGCATGTGGCTGGCTATAGAGTATTATTAATAGAAACACAATGACAGCTGGTGTCTGCTGTGATGATCTACATATTTTTCCTTATGTGGGCTGGAATGAGAATAAATGATACCAACATGATAAATTGAGCCGTATGAGAGACGTACTTTCTGTCAAAAAAGTGGGTGAAAATAATGGCTTGGAGAGACAATGGTTTATTGATGGCACATCCATCATTCACCTTGGCAGAGAAAGCCGCCTCTCCCAGATGTCCCTGCAAAGGGAATTGGAGTGTCTACGTTGCGGTTTACAGGGACTGCTCTTGACTCGGAACCCAGAGACAAGAAGGATCTCTAAAAATGCCAGGCTTCTGTTCACTTGTTCTGCTTGGATGGATGGAGCTTTTGTACTTGTGTGTTTATGTATTTAAAAGACAATGACCCGTATGTACTTGTCATTTAAATTAGATACTGTATTCTTGTACCCTCTCAAAATAGACAAACCAGTTGACAAATTCCAGGCAATCCAAGTACTTGGAATCAGTATACTTTGCCTCGCATGTTTTTTCCATTTCATATGCACGTGTGGGATGTTGACTGTATACATAAATGTATTTATTTTCAACCTTGTGTAGCCGGTCTTAATGTTGTCAGTCGAGGTCTATGAGCAGAAACCCATTGGCGGTAGTAGAAGAAACAGTGTTTGTTTTTTACCCTTGCGGCGAAAATGGACTGTCTGTAACTGGTGTAGGCTTCTATTTCATGCTTGATATTTTAAAAATAGTTTCTTTTGAAAGCAATTCTGCTTTGGGGTATGGAAAGGATGAATGGGATGTGGTAGTCAGTGTGTAATGTTGAAAGCGGAACGAGGGAGAGCTCGGTTTGTTGTTTTGGAAAGGTTGTAGTTTTTAAAGTGTTTTAAAAAGTTTCTTAGTAGCTAGCTAACTCTTGAGTTTGGATCCCACAAGGCAGTTGGCATCAGTTGCTGTGACTGTTACTCTCTGACCAGTGATCCTGCCGAACAAAGGCTGGGTCTGAGGAGCTGTTTGGCGTGGCAGCTAGCCTAGCTGCTAGCTAGCTACATATCAAGCAGCAGGGCTTTCTTGAGGACTTGAACGCAGCCCATGACGTGGTTAGCCATTGTGTCTGGGACCGTGGATTGTCCTGGGTTTGTTGCTGTCTTCAATCTTCCCTGTAACCTGTCTCGAACTGCGAGGAGTAACAGAATAACCTGTATTGCTAGATACCATGACAAAGACCTAAGCTGGCGGGAGTACCGTTGAGGACAGTGGTGTCTCTCTATCACGGTTGAAGGATCTTTTAAACAAACATAAATAGATCTACAAGCATTTGTTACAACAACAAGACAATAGCATCAAGTGTTTTAACCAAATACTAGGAGTCAAATAATACAATTATTGACGACCTGAGCAGAGAGGTCCAGGACCTGAAGTGTCAGTTCAAAGAGTTTAAACAGGAGAACGGCAAGATGACAGCAATTTGTAAGTCATTGAGAGATGACATCAGTTCTGTGTGTGAATCATGATAGCAATGACAGAGAAATCAGATTATCTCGAGGGACAATCAAGGTGGAACAACATAGTTGTGGATGGAATTGCAGAGTCTCCACATGAGACCTGGACGGAGTCTGGGAACAAAGTGAGTGAAATGACCTTGGAGATATTGAAGACGGACCACAGGAAGATTGAGGTGGAGCACACCCACAGAACTGGAAAATCCACCACTGGCCCATGTGACAGGCCCAGACCGATAGTGGTCAAGTTCCTGAGGTTCAAGGACAAGGTAGGTGTTCTGGAAAGAGCCAAAAACTTGAGAGGAAAGTATAAAATTAAATTAAATCAAACTTTATTTTTCACATTTACCGAATACAACAAGTGTAGACCTTACCATGAAATGCTTACTTACAAGCCCTTAACCAACAGTGCAGTTCAAGAAGAGTTATGAAAATGTTTACCAAATTAACAAAAGTAAAAGAACAATAACAAGGCTACATACCTGTACTGAGTCAATGTGCAGGGGCACAGGTTTGGTCCTAGACTTGGTGCTCTGTACCGTTTGACGTGCGGTAGCAGAGAATACACTCTATGACTTGGGTGACTGGAGTCTCTGACAATTTTATGGGCTTTCCTCTGACACCGCCTATTATAGACTAAGGTCCTGGATTGCAGGAAGCTTGGCCCCAGTGATGTACTGGGCCATGCACATTACACTCTGTAGCGCCTTGTGGTCAGATGCCGAGCAGTTGCCATACCAAGCGGTGATGCACCCGGTCAGGATGCTCTAGATGGTGCAGCTGTAGAACTTTTTGAGGATCTGGGGAGCCATGCCAAATCTTTTCAGCCTCCTGAGGGGGAAAAGGTTTTTTTGTGCCCTCTTCACAACTGTCTTGGTGATGTGGACACCAAGGAACTTTAAAGTCCCGACCCGCTCCACTACAGCCCCATTGATGTTAAGGATCGACGCCACTACATTTCCTCTTAAAGGATCGACACCTTTTTTTCAATTTTCACCTAAAAACATCATATCCAAATCTAACTGCCTGTAGCAAGGATATACATTTTATTGGTACCATTTGAAAGGAAACACTTTGAAGTTTGTGTAAATGTGAAAGGAATGTAGGAGAATATAATACATTATTTCTGGTAAAAGATAATACAAAGAAAAAAACAAACATTTTTTGTATTTTTTTGTACCATCATCTTTGAAATGCAAGAGAAAGGTCATAATGTATTATTCCAGCTGAGGTGAAATGTATATTTTGACCACTAGATGGCAACAGTGTATGTGTAATGTTTCAGACTGATTCAATGAACCATTGTATTTCTGTCAAAATTTCGTATCAAGACTGGCCAAATATGCCTAATTTGTTTATTAATAACTTTTCATGTTTAAATCTGTGCACTCTCCTCAAACAGTAGCATGGTATTCTATTGTAAATTGGACAGTGCAGTTAGATTAACAGAATGTAAGCTTTCTGCCCATATAAGATATGTCTATGTCCTGGGAAATGTTCTTGTTACTTACATCCTCATTCTAATCAGCCTACGTTAGCTCAACCGTCCTGCAGGGGACCCACCAATCCTGAAGAAGTTTTAAAATATCATAAGGTACTTTACCTCAGGCGAGCAATACCTTGAGACTTCTTTAATTTTAGACATCGTGCACCAGCTGTTATTGACAAAAAGACACACACCCCACCCCTTGTCTTATCAGACGTAGCTTCTCATTGAAAATCCCTCAAGCTCTATATTATCGTCGTTCAGCCACTACTCTGTGAAACATAAGATATTACAGTTCTTAATGTCCCGTTGGTAGGATAATCGTAGTATATCTTCCTCAACGAGGGCTATCATGAAGCTGTGCGCCAGAAGAGGAAAGAACTTATCCTATCAATGAAAGCTGCCAGATCCATGTGGGGATATTGCTTACATATGCTATGACAGGCTCATTGTACACTCTCCCTCCCAAATGCCTGGAAGGCATGATAGAGCCAAACATGGGTTTGTAGCTTCAACCGCGCAGCACACACACTTACAATCAATCAAATGTATTGTCACGTTCTGACCTTAGTTCCTTTTTTATGTCTCTATTTTTGTTTGGTCAAGGCGTGAGTTGGGGTGGGCATTCCATGCTTTTCAGTCTGTTTTGTTTGGCCTGGTATGGTTCCCAATCAGAGGCAGCTGTCAATCATTGTCTCTGATTGAGAACCATACTTAGGTAGCCTGTTCCCACCTGTGGTTGTGGGTAGTTGTTTTCTGTTTTGTGTGTATTGCACCTTGCAGAACTGTTCGTTTGTCGTGCTGTTGTTTTTTGTTCAAGTATTCGTATTTATTAAAAGTATTATGAATACTTACCATGCTGAACCTTGGTCCTCTTCTCCTTCTCCCAACGACAATCATTACAGAACTACCCACCAAAAAAGGACCAAGCAGCGTGGTAACAAGGAGCAGAGAGTTCTGGACTCCTGGACTTGGGAGGAGATACTAGACAGTAAGGGACCCTGGAGTCAGGCTGGGGAAAATCGCCACCCCAAAGAAGAACTGGAGGCAGCTAAAGCTGAGTGGCGGCGATATGAGGTAAGGCAGCGCAACAGGCACGAGAGGCAGCCCCAAAACACTTTTGGGGGGTGGCACACGGGGAGATTGGCGGAGTCAGGTGATAGACTGAAGACAACTCCCCGTGCTTACCGGAAGAAGCGTAGTACTGGTCAGGCACCGTGTTATGCGGTCAAGCGCACGGTGTTGCCAGTACGCGCTCATAGCCCAGAGCGCTATAGGCCAGCTCTCCGCAAGTGCCATGCGAGAGTGGGCATCCAGCCAGGGCGTATTGTACCGGCTCAGCGTGTTTGGTCTCCGGTACGCCATTTCGGACCAGGGTATCCTGCGCCAGCTCTGCGTGCTGTGTCTCCGGAGCGCTGGGAGGTTGCAGTGCGCCCTATGCCTGCGCTCCGCCCATGCCGGGTGAATGTGGGCATTGAGCCTAAGGGAGAGGTACGAGTGGTATGCACCAGATATCCAGTGCTCCCCCACAGCCCGGTTCAACTTGTGCCTGCACTCTGGAGGGTCCGGGCTAAAGTGGTCATCCAGCCTGGAGGAGTGGTGCCAAGGCTGTGCACCAGAGCTCCAGTGCTCCCCCACAGCCCGGTCCATCTGGTGCCTCCTCCACGCACCAGGCCTCCTGTAAGTCTCCCCAGCATGGTGGGTCCTGTGACAGCCCCACGCACCAGGCTGTCTCTCCGTCTCCTCCCTCCTGGTTCTCCCACCTGTCCAGCGCCTCCAGAGCCGCCCTCCTGTCCAGAGCCGCCAGAGCCACCCGTCTGTCCGGAGCCTCCAGAGCCGCCCATCTGTCCGGAGCCGCCAGAGCCGCCCGTCTGTCCGGAGCCGCCAGAGCCGCCCATCTGTCCGGAGCCGCCAGAGCCGCCCATCTGTCCAGAGCCGCCAGAGCCGCCCTTCACTCCGGCGCTGCCAGAGTCTCCCGCCTGTCCGGCGCTGCCAGAGTCTCCCGTCTATTTGGGGACCGCTGTAAGGGTCCCCAGTCCGGGGTCGGCGGTGAGGGTCACCGCTCCAAAGGCTCCGCCTAAGTGGGCCAAGACTAAGGTGGAGTGGAGTCTACGTCCCGCACCAGAGCCACCACCGTGGTGAAATCTATGGAAGAGCAATAGTAAGCCTGTGAATCAGCCCCTTTAAAAGGGTCAGAGGCAAAGAATCCCAGTGGAGAGACGGGAACCTGCCAGGCAGAGACTTGCGGTTTGTCGCTCCAGTGTCTTTCTGTTCACCTTCGCACTCCTGGGCCAGACTACACTCAATCATAGGACGTACTGAAGAACTGAGTCTTCAACAAAGACTTAAAGGTTGAGACCAAGTCTGCGTATCTCACATGGATAGGCAGACCGTTCCATAAAAATTGAGCTCTATAGGAGAAAGCCTTGCCTCCAGCTGTTTGCTTAGGAATTGTAGGGACAATAAGGAGGCCTGCAACTTGTTACCAAAGCGTACGTGTAGGTATGTAAGGCGAGATTAGAGAGATAGGTAGGAGCAAACCCATGGAATGCTTTGTAAGTTAGCAGTAAAAACTTGAAATCAGCCCTAGCCTTAACAGGAAGCCAGGGTAGAGACACTAGCACTGGAGTAATATGATAAAAAAAATGTTGTTCCAGTCAAGAATCTAGCAGCCGTGTTTAGCACTAACTGAAGTTTATTTAGTGCTTTATCTGGGTAGCCAGAAAGTAGACCATTGCAGTCGTCTAATCTAGAAGTGACAAAAATATGGTTTAGCTTTTCTGCATAACTTTTGGACAAAAAGTTTCACATTTTTGCACAGTTACGAAGATGGAAAAAAGCTGTCCTTGAAATATTCTTGACATGTTCGTCAAAAGAGGAGGTCAGGGTCCAGAGTAATGCTGACGTCCTTCAGTTTTATTTGAGATGACTGTACAAGCCTCAAGAGAGGCTTTATAACTGCCCCTTTTTGTGAGTTTAGTAAACATCCAGTGGATAGGGAACCGTTTGTGAACAAAGTAGGATGGTCAAGCACAAGAAGCAGCTATTTCAGTAGTTTAGTTGGAATAGGGTCCAGGATGCAGCTTGAAGGTTTAGAGGCCATTATTATTTTCAGGAATGTGTCAAGAGAAAAAGGATTTAAAAAAATTGAGTGTCTCCATTGATCCTAGGTCCTGGCAGTGTTGTGCAGACTCAGGACAACTGAGCTTTGGAGAAATATGCAGATTCAAAGAGGAGTACGTAGTTTATTCTTATTCTCCTTAATTAGGTTGGAAGAATAGGATAATCGAGCAGCAGTGAGGGCTCTTCGATATTGTAAGCTAGCTTTCCAAGCTAGTCGGAAGACTTCCAGTTTGGTGTACCGCCAATTTCGCTCAATTTTTCTGGAAGCTTGCTTCAGGGCTCGGGTAGTTTTGTATACCAGGGAGCTAGTTTCTGATGGCAAATGTTTTCTTTGTTTTTAGGGGTGTGACTGCACCTAGGGTATTATTGGAGTTAAGGTAAAATTGAGTTCAGTTAGGTGGTTAACCGATTTTTGTGCTCCGATATCTTTGGGTAGGTGGAGGGAGTCTGAAAGGGCATCTAGGAATCTTTGGGTTGTCCAAGAATTTAAGGCACAGCTTTGATGATCCTTGTCTGGGGTCTAAGCAGGTTATTTGTTTTTATAATATATATTTTTTAATTGAACCTTTATTTAACTAGGCAAGTCAGTTAAGAACAAATTCTTATTTACAAAGACGGCCTACCCCGGCCAAACCCGGACGATGCTGGGCCCAATTGTGCGCCGCCCTATGGGACACCCAATCACGTCCGGATGTGATATAGCCTGGAATTGAACCAGGGACTTTAGTGACGCCTCTTGCACTGAGATGCAGTGCTGCGCCACTCAGGAGCCCACATAATCAGATGCTGGTCCGATAGTCCAGTATTATGAGGAAAAACGTTTAGATCCTCAATATTTATTCCTTGGAACAAACTAGGTCCAGTGTATGACTATGACAGTGAGAAGGTCCATAACCAATGATGCTTCCGAAAGCCTTTTGGAGTGTGTCTGTGGACTTTTCCATATGATTAAAAAAAATAATGTTATATTATCTGCCATGACTACAAGGTCCGATAGGAATTCAGGGAACTCAGTTAGGAACTCTGTATATGACCCAGGAGGCCTGTAAACATTAGCTATAATAGGGGTTTGAGGTGGCTGCAAAGATTTCATAACTATAATCTCAAAAGACAAAAACACAATTTTGGGGGGTAAATTCAAATTTGCTATCGTAAACATTAGCAACACCTCCGTCTTTGTGGGGTGTGCGAGGGATATGGTCACTAGTATAACCAGGAGAGCCCTCATTTAACACAGTAAATTCATCCGGCTTAAGCCATGTTTCAGTCAGGCCAATCACATCAAGATTATGATCAGTGATTAGTTCAATGACTATAACATTAAGTAGCCCTATTTTGAGATGTTAGATATCACAATCTCTTTCAATTTCTGGCGAGATTTCGGAAGAAAACACCACCATGTTAAATTTTGCCCAACCGAGATTGTGGCACGGACATGGTCTCAATGGGGATAGCTGAGCTGACTACACTGACTATGCTAGTGGCAGACTCCACTAAGCTGGCAGGCAGGCTGACACCCTGCTGCTGGCCTGCACCTTATCTCATTGTGGAGCAAGAGGAGTTAGAGCCATGTCTATGTTGACAGATAAGATGAGAGCACTTCTTCAGCTAGGATGGAGTCTGTCATGCCTCAGCAGGCCAGGCTTAGTCCTGTTTGTGGGTGAGTCCCAGAAAGAGGGCCAATTATATACAAACAATATATTTTGGGAGGGGCAGAAAACATATACACATTGATTAATGGACAACTGAATGTATATATTTTTCTCTTGCCCTTTTCCATATTATGTCTATCTGATAAGCTACCCAGGAAAGGGTTTAAAATAGCCCATATTAATATATGTAGAAATCAGGTTAATTAAATCAAAAACTTGCTAACATCAGATAATTAGCCATTTATGAGACTAACATACACTCACATTCAAACGTTTGGGGTCACTTAGAAATGTCCTTGTTTTTAAAATAACATCAAATTGATCAGAAGTACATTGTAGACATTGTTAATGTTGTAAATGACTATTGTAGCTGGAAACAGCAGATTTTAATGGAATATCTACATAGGCGTACAGAGGCCCACTATGAGCAACCATCACTCCTGTGTTAAAAATCAAATCAAATTTTTCACATACACATGGTTAGCAGATATTAATGCGAGTGTAGCGAAATGCTTGTGCTTCTAGTTCCGACCATGCAGCAATATCTAACAAGTAATCTAACCTAACAAATTCACAGCAACTACCTGATACACACACGTGTAAAGGAATGAATAAGAATATGTACATAAAAATATGAATGAGCGATGGCCGAATGGCATAGGCAAGATGAAATAGATGGTATAGAATACAGTACATGGATGAGATGAGTAATGTAGGGTATGTAAGTAAACATTATATAAAGTGGCATTGTTTAAAGTGACTAGTGATACATTTATTACATACATTTTTCCATTATTAAAGTGGCTAGAGATGAGTCTGAGTGGCTGCTGCCAACATACTATGTTAGTGATGGCTGTTTAACAGTCTGATGGCCAATATATTCTGTTTTTCAGTCTCTCGGTCCCCGCTTTGATGCACCTGTACTGACCTCGCCTTCTGGATGATAGCGGGTGAACAGGCAGTGGCTCGGGTTGCCCTTTATGATCTTTTTGATCATCTTGATGATTGAGTTGGAGGAATGTATGGCCACGCAGTCATGGGTGAACAGGGAGTAATGGAGAGGGCTGAGAACGCACCCTTGTGGGGCCCCAGTGTTGAGGATCAGCGGGGTGGAGATGTTGTTACCTACCCTCACCACCTGGAAGCAGCCCGTCAGGAAGTCCAGGACCCAGTTGCACAGGGCCCGGTCTAGACCCAGGGTCTATAGTGTTAAATGCTGAGCTGTAGTCGATGAACAGAATTCTTACATAGGTATTCCTCTTGTCCAGATGGGTTAGGGCAGTGTGCAATGTGATTGCGATTGCATCGTCTGTGGACCTATTGGGGCGGTAAGCAAATTGGAGTGGGTCTAGGGTGTCAGGTAGGGTGGAGGTGATATGGTCCTTGACTAGTCTCTCAAAGCACTTCATGATGACGGATGTG
This sequence comes from Oncorhynchus kisutch, assembly GCF_002021735.2. NCBI lineage: Eukaryota > Metazoa > Chordata > Actinopteri > Salmoniformes > Salmonidae > Oncorhynchus > Oncorhynchus kisutch. The sequence goes on along the minus strand of NC_034188.2, from coordinate 52,363,225 downwards.
AGTGCTACGGGGCGGTAGTCGTTTAGCTCAGTTACCTTAGCTTTCTTGGGAACAGGAACAATGGTGGCCCTCTTGAAGCATGTGGGAACAGCAGACTGGGATAAGGATTGATTGAATATGTTCGTAAACACACCCGCCAGCTGGTCTGCGCATGCTCTGAGGACGTGACTGGGGATGCCGTCTGGGCCGGCAGCCAGGGCGATGGTTAACACGTTTAAATGTTTTACTCATGTTGGCTGCAGTGAAGGAGAGCCTGCAGATTTTGGTAGCGGGCCATGTCAGTGGCACTGTGTTGTCCTCAAAGCGAGCAAAGAAGTTGTTTAGTTTGTCTGGGAGCAAGATATCATGGATCGCGACGTGGCTGGTTTTCCGTTTGTAGTACGTGATTGACTGTAGACCCTGCTATATACCTCTCGTGTTTGAGCAGTTGAATTGGGACTTTACTTTGTCTATATACTGACGCTTAGCTTGTTTGATTGCCTTGTTGAGGGAATAGCTACGCTGTTTGTATTTGGTCATGTTTCCCGTCATCTTGCCCTGATTAAATGCAGTGGTTCGCGCTTTCAGTTTTGCGCAAATGCTGCCATCAATCCACGGTTTCTGGTTGGAGAATGTTTTAATAGAGACTGTGGGTACAACATCACCGATGCACTTGCTAATAAACTCGCACACCGAATCAGCGTATTCATCAATGTTATTGTCCGACGCTATGCGGAACATATCTCAGTCCACGTGATCGAAGCAATCTTGAAGTGTGGAATCCGATTGTTCAGACAAGCGTTTAACAGACCTGAGCACGGGCGCTTCCTGTTTTAGTTTCTGTCTATGGGCTGGGAGCAACAAAATGTAGTTGTGGTCAGATTTTCCTAAAGGAGGGCAGTGGAGAGCTTTATATGTGTTGAGGAAGTTAGAATAACAATAATCCAGGGTTTGCCAGCCCGGGTCGCGCATTCGATATGCTGATCAAATTTAGGGAGCCTTATTTTCAGATTTGCCCTGTTAAAATCCCCAGCTACAATAAATGCAGCCTTAGGATATGTGTTTTCCAGTTTACAAAGAGTCAAATTAAGTTCTTTCAGGGCCGTCGATGTGTCTGATTGGGGCGGGATATACACGACTGTGATTATGATCAAAGAGAATTCTCTTGGTAGATAATGCGGTCGGCATTTGATTGTAAGGAACTCTAAGTCATGTGAACAAAAGGACTTGAGTTCCTGTATGTTGTTATGATCACACCACGTCTCGTTAATCATAAGGCATATACCCCCGCCCTTTTTCTTACCAGAGAGATGCTTGTTTGTCGGCGTGATGCATGAAGAAGCCTGGTGGCTGTACCGACTCTGATAACGTATCCTGAGTGAGCCATGTTTCCGTGAAACAAAGAACGTTACAATCTCTGATGTCTCTCTGGAAGGCAACCCTTGCTCGGATTTCGTCTAACTTGTTGTCAAGAGACTGGACATTGGTGAGTAGTATGCTTGGTAGAGGGCTGCGACCAGAATACCGCTCCGTCTGTCCTTCTGCGGCGCCGTTGTTTTGGGTCACCGGCTGGGATCCGATCCATTGTCCTGGGTGGTGGACCAAATGGAGGATCCGCTTCGGGAAAGTTGTATTCCTGGTCGTAATGTTGGTGAGTTGACGTTGCTCTTATATCCAATAATTCCTCCCGACTGTATGTAATAAAACCTAATATTTCCTGGGGTAACAATGGCATGTTGTGTTAGCTAATCCAAGTTCATAATTTTATAAGTCTAATTGATCCTTAGAAAACCCTTTTGCAATTATGTTAGCACAGCTGAAACCTGTTGTTCTGAGTAAATAAGCAATACTGGCCTTTAGACTAGTAGAGTATCTGGAGCATCGGCATTTGTGGGTTCAATTACAAGCTGAAAATGGCTAGAAACAAATAACTTTCTTCTGAAACTCGTCAGTTTATTCTTGTTCTGAGATATTAAGGCCATGCGAGACATTGCCAAGAAACTGAAGATCTCATAGAACGCTGTGTACTACTCCCTTCACAGAACAGCGCAAACGGGCTCCAACCAGAATAGAAAGAGGAGTGGGAGGCCCAGGTGCACAACTGAGCATGAGGACAAGTACATTAGTGTCTAGTTTGAGAAACAGATGCCTCACAAGTCCTCAACTGGCAGCTTCATTAAATACTACCCGGAAAACACCAGTCTCAACGTCAACATTGAAGAGGCGACTCAAAAAAGCTGCTTGAGAGAATGCCAAGTGTGCAAAGCTTTCATCAAGGAAATGGGTTGCTACTGTGAAGAATTTAAAATCTAAAATATATTTAGATTTGTTTAACACTTTTTGGGTTACTACGTAATTCCATGTGTTATTCCATAGTTTTGATGTCTTCACTAAGAAAAACCCTTGAATGAGTAGGTGTGTCCAAACGGTTTACTCTGTATGAAATGTTCAAATGAAAGGTTCAAAATACACTTCAGGACAAATTACTCCTCAAATGTCTGTACAGGTAAGTATGCATGTTGGTTTGTGTGTACTCTGTATGAACATTTGTGTTTGTGTCTGTTACTGTGTGTGTGCGCGAACGCTCGTCTGCCTGTGTGTGTGTACATACGTGTAGGTGGGTTTGTGTGTATGCGTGTGTATGTGTGAATTCATATGTGTGTATGTTTATCTATTGTACTGTAGAGGGCAATTCAATCGGGAGGTGTTTGGCTTTGAACTTCAGACAGACTCAATGGATTGCTGATAAACAGCCTCTACCAACACCACAGCCTAATTACTACTACTGCTGCTGTCGCTGCACTGTCCACCCTGGAGAGCCATCCTTACACTGCTATTCACACACAGGCTCGCATAGAATACTGTTCACCGTATTGTTACTTGGGTTTGCATCTTTCTATTAATTTCTCTGTGGGGTTGGAAAATGTTTGTCTGAGTGTTGAGTTTTGAAATGTATAAGTATTTTTCCTTCATTTTCAGTTCTGTTAAAGCCATTCGGTGCTCTGATTGAAAGCCATGGTCTCCTGAAAGGTACTTTAGGTTAGGGTCAAGAATTAACCACTAAGTATTTTCTGAACGAGCAGTATATACAAATCAAATCGCATTTTATTAGTCACATTCGCCGAATACAACAGGTAGACCATACAGTGTCCATAAAGGCAACAGTACAGGCAGGGAAAAGGCAAGTAACGTAGTCTGGGAGATCAGGCAAGAGGTTGATAACAGGAAAGCCGATAAGCTAAAGTACAGGCAGGGAATGGGCAAAAGGCATCATTAGTGAGGCAGGCCAAAACTATCATACACAGTAGGATTCAACTACAGCACAAACCAGCACTCCAACTAGAAGTGTGTCACAAAACAAACAATACCTCACAATGATGGGGTGCAAAGAACTGAACTAAATAGTCTGTGATAATTACATACACGTGTGTGAACAGGTGATCAGAATTCAGTTGATTGGGATCTGGAGAGGGAGCTGCGTTCAGGGGATCTCCGTGTTTGAGAGTGTGAGTTGGAAGTAGACGATACAGCAGTTTTAACTAAAATGAGTTTTAAGAAAGTATTTGGTAAAATCAACTGAAGAAAAATAAATAAAAAGGAAGAACATTTAAAAATAAATAATTAAAGAGCAACAATAAAATAACAGAAGCGAGGCAAATACAGGGCGTACCGGTACAGGGTCAATTTTCAGGGGCACAGGTTAGTCGAGGAAATTGAGGTAATATGTACATGAAGGTAGAGGTAAAGTGACTATGCATAAATAATAAACAGAGAGTAGCAGCAGTGTAAAAATGGGGGTGGTACAGAGGTCATGGATGGCAGGAAGCTTTGCCCCAGGGATGTACACACTACCCTCTCTAGTGCCTTGCGGTCGGATACCGAGCATTTGCCAAACCAGTCGGTGATGCAACCAGTCAGGATGCTTTCGATGGTGCAGCTGTAGAACCTTTTGAGGATCTGAGGACCCGTGCCAAATCTTTTCAGTCTCCTGAGGGGGAATAGGCGTTGTCGTGCCCTCTTCACGACTGTCTTGGTGTGTTTGGACCCTGATCGTTTGTTTGGTGATGTGGACATCAAGGAACTTGAAGCTCTAAACCTGCTCCACTACTGCCCCGTCGATAAGAATGGGGGCGTGCTCGGTCCTCCTTTTGCTGTAGTCCACAATCATCTCTTTTGTCTTGATCACATTGAGGGAGAGGTTGTCATCCTGGCACCACACTGCCAGGTCTCTGACCTCCTCCCTATAGGCTGTATCATCGTTGTCAGTGATCAGGCCTACCACTGTTGTGTCGTAAGCAAACTTAAGGATGGTGTTGTGCTTGGGCATGCAGCCATGAGTGAACAGGGAATATAAGATGGGCAGAGCACGCACCCCTCAGGGGCCTGGCAGATATCCTAGTTGTTAGAGCGTTCGGCCAGTAACCAAAAGGTTGCTGGATCAAATCCCTGAGCTGACATGGTAAAAATCTGTTGTTCTGGCCCTGAGCAAGACAGCTAACCCATTATTCCCCAAGCGCCGAAGATGTGGATGTTGATTATGGCAGCACCCAGCACCTCTCTGATTCAGAGTTGGTTAAATACAGAAAATACATTTCAGTTGAAGGCATTCAGTTGTACAATTGACTAGGTATTTCCTGTGTTGAGGATCAGCGTGGCAGATGTGTTGTTACCTACCCTTACCACCTGGGGGTGGCCTGTCAGGAAATCCATGATCCAGTTGAAGAGGGATGTGTTTAATCCCAGGGTCCTTAACTTAGTAATAAGCTTTGAGGGCACTATTTGTGTTGAACGCTGATCTGTAGTTAATGAATAGCATTCTCACTTAGGTGTTCCTTTTGTCCAGGTGGGAAAGGGCAGTGTGGAATACAATAGAGATTGCATAATCTGTGGATCTGTTTGTTGGTAAGCAAATTGGAGTGGGTCTAGGGTTTCTGGCATAATAGTGTTGATGTGAGCCATGACCAGCCTTTCAAAACACTTCTTAGCTACAGACGTGAGTTCTACGGGTCGGTAGTCATTTAGGCAGGTTACCTTGGTGTTCTTGGGCACATGGACTATGGTGGTCTGCTTGAAACATGTTGGTATTACAGACTCGGTCAGGGACAGGTTGAAAATGTCAGTGAAGACTTGCCAGTTGGTCAGCACATACTCATAGTACACGTCCTCGTAATCCGTCTGGCCCTGCGGCCTTGTGATTGTTGACCTGTTTAAAGGTCTTACTCACATCGGCTATGGAGAGTGTGATCACAGTCATTCAGAACAGCTGTCATGTATGTTTCAGTATTGCTTGTCTGGATGCGAGGTCATTTAACTCATCTGGTAGGCTTGTGTCACTGGGCAGCTACCGGCTGTGCTTCCCTTTGTAGTACGTAATAGTTTTTAAGCCTTCCCACATCCGACGATCATCGGAGCCGGTGTAGTATGATTCATTCTTAGTCCTGTATTGACGCTTTGCATGTTTGATGTTTCTTCAGAGGGCATAGTGGCTCCTTGAAAAGCTCAGTGTGGATGTTGCCTGTAATTCATGGCTTCTGGTTGGGGTATGTACGGTCACTTCTGGGGATGATGTCATCTATGCACTTATTGATGAAGCCAGTGTCTGATGTGGTGTATTCCTCAATGCCATTCGGAAAATCCCGGAACATGTTCCAGTCCGTGCTAGCAAAACAGTCCTGTACCTTAACATCTGTGTCATCTGACCACTTCCGTACTGAGCGAGTCACTGGTACTTCCTGCTTTAGTTTTTGCATGTAAGCAGGAATAAGGAGGATATAATTATGGTCAGATTTGCCAAATGGAGGGCAAGGGAGAGCTTTGCACACGTCTTTCTGTGTGGAGTAAAGTTGGTCTAGAGGTTTTTTCCCTCTGGTTGCACATGTGACATGTTGGTAGAAATGAGGTAAAATGGATTTAAGGTTTCCCTGCATTAAAGTCCCCGGGCCACTAGGAGCGCCGCCTCTGGATGAGCATTTTCTTGTTTGCTTATGCCCTTATACAGCTTGTTGAGTGCGGTCTTAGTGCCTGCATCGGTTTGTGGTGGTAAATAGACAGCTACGAAAATATATTCTATAGTTCCATAGTTCTAAACCTGACATGTTTATCAACTTATAGCACACACAGGCGGAATAGAAAACTAGAGAAACAGAAAAAACATTTAGGAATTTAAAAAAATAGCAGCATGAAAATGTTTCCTCTGTCATTCCCTGGGGATCTTCACTTCAGTGGAACAGGTGCAGACCTAGCTGTGACTGAAGTGAGAGTGTAAAGAGAAATTCTACTTCATAAATTACCTCCTGCTGTCAGTCATAATGTTTAAGCTTTGTAGCCATGCTGAAGGGAGAGAGAGGTCCAGGGACCAGAGAGTTCCCAGCTTTCTTAACACCACCAAATGATGCAATTCTATCCTTTAAGAGCAGAGATCAATCATGTCAGTCGTAAGAGAATTTTATCCTTGAGGTAAATTCTATCTCAGGAAGGGATTCTGTTTATACATTTATAGTATTAACCACGTTTCCGTCCATAGTTTATATGCGAGTAAAGTCATACCGTATAAAAAAAAGTAATGACTGCTGTGATGGAAACAGGAAGTTTCAGTACAATTTCATAAATGCTGGCAGATCATTTGTTTGTTCAACATGGTGGGATATTTTTGTGTTTGTAAAATGAATGATGCGAGAAATGGAGGTGGAAACGCCTTTTTGCTCAAATATTGATATAATAACCGTCATATCGAAATAAACTTGGAGACACACGATAATATAATGTGTGGTCCTCCCACTATGACTTGGGAATGCATGTAATTTAATAGGCTACAGATTACATTTTTCCCATAATCTTATCATGTAGACTCGCCTACTCGCGAGCTGTTAGCTAGAAAGTATGTGCCAAGAGCAGAGTAGTAGGCACATTTTCTGTTTAACGCAAAAGTTTGTGACAAAAATATCAGTAGAGTTGAAAATGCGATGAGATCAGTAGAGTTAAAAATGTGTACATTTTGTGTGCGCCTAATCAGCACGTGACATCAAATGAACGACAAATTATGGGCAATACCAGGTCCATCATGGCTGCTATTTCACCCCAAAAAGTCGTCCTTAATTGGCCGATGTTTAATCTGTCCGTTTTGGTCCATATTTAGCCAAAGATCAACCTGTACTCATTGAAAACATGAGATCCATGATCAGGTTGATGTTGATATAGGACTCGTTTGGATATAGATACTTTTGTACCTGTTTTCTCCAGCATCTTCACAAGGTCCTTTGCTGTTGTTCTGGGATTGATTTGCACTTTTCACACCAAAGTACATTAATCTCTAGGAGACAAAAAAATCCAAGTTGGCGTAGTAGTCAGACGTCTTTGTCTTTGTCCTGTCGTGTCCCTTGTATATATATATTTTTATTCGCATATCTTTTAAAAATATTTTACTAAACCTCAACTTCTAAATACTCTCCTGCAACCCACCTCACCTAATGCGGCGTGGATCTATTTTTTTTCTAAAGTATTTCTATTTACTTCGGATCAGGAATCCCTCAACTGAAGCTAGCCAGCTAACTTCCTACCAGCTCTCAGTCAGGAAACCATTGCTAGCGGAGGTTTAGCTCGGAAAGCACTCGCCAGTTTTGTACAACGTGACACAAACCAGAGCTTTTTTCGCCATATCCCCGGATTTCTACCGCAAACTCTGAACATTTTCATCTGGATTTTTGCAACTAGCTAACCGCAATCCTGGGTGACTACTTCTAGCCAGCGTCTCCATCCCGGAGCAAGCACCAATTAGCCTGAAGCTAGCCTGGCTAGGCCTCCAGGGCGCCCTATTGTAGCGGGCATTGATGCAGTAATGGCCCCTCTATCTACTTTTGTTGACTTTTGTATTAGACCACTCGCAGAACAGCTCCCCTCCTTTGTAAAGGACATGAGCAGTATGATCTCTATCATTGAATCTCTTGATCTTCTCCCTGAGAATACCTTGTTAGTTACTTTTGATGTTGAGTCGTTATACACAAATATTCCACACGAGGGCAGTACTGAAGCTATGGAACATTTTCTTCTGCAACGTGACCCTGATGAACTATCTTCCAGTGCCTGCATTATAACATTGGCCGAAATAGTACTCACACATCACTATTTAATGTTTCTAAATGACTTTATTCAGACAAAAGGGTACTGCTATTGGATCCCCCATGGCTCCTAACTATGCTAATTTGCATGTGGGTTACGTGGTGAAACAGTCTATTTTCAATCCTCTCAAAAATGTTTTCTTGCCTAACATCATTATTTGGATATTGTAAATTGATGACATTTTTGTGCTATGGAGGGGTGATGCAAAACAGCTCCAGGCATTCCATGCTTTTCTTAACTCCTGTTCTGAGAATCTGAGATTTACTATGCAATCTGATACACGTCAAATCAGTTTTCTTGATCTTCTGATCTTGTATGAAAGTAATCTTCTATACACTGATCTTTACAGGAAACCTACTGATCGTAACAGTTTGTTGAGGGCTGACAGTTGTCACCGACTTCCCTTGAAAAATAGTTTGCCCTACAGCTAATTCTGTCGAATCAAAAGAATTTGCAAAAAAATTCTCAGATTGACAGAAATATGGCTGAGATTCAATGAAAGTTCAAGGAGAGGGGGTACAAAAATGATCAGATTAATATTGCCATTGAGAAAATTCAAAACAAAAACGCAAAAAGACGCATTCTTGCGTTCTGACTACCCGCTACTCAAAGTGCTCTGAACAAATTAAGGCAATCGTTCACAAACATTGGCACATTCTAAAATCTGATGATAGTCTCGGTAATGTGTTTTCGGACCTTCCCTTGGTTGTATTCTCACAGGGCAGAAATCTCAGAGACCAATTGGTACACTCTGATTTACCACCCCAAGATGTTCCTGAACAACGTCTATTTGAGCCCCTACTGGATGGAAATTACAAGTGTAAATGGCTGTGCTCAATGCAATGGCACTTATGAATGTAGATCCTTCAAACACCCACAAACAGGGAAATCGATCCCAATCAAAGGGGTTATTACGTGCTCCACTAAGGCAGTTATTTATCTTATAACTTGTCCTTGTGGTCAAAATTATGTGGGTAAAACAAAGCGTGAATTAAAAGTACGTATCTCAGAGCATCGTAGCACCATTAGGTGCAAAAACTTGACTTACCCAGTTGTGGCCTACTTTTTGGAGGCAGGCCACTCGATTTCGTCTCTGCGTTATATTGGCATCGAACATGTCACCCTCCCTAGGAGAGGGGGGTGACCTTGATAATTTATTGTTAAAACGAGAGGCTGCCTGGATCTTTAACTTAAAGAACCTTGCTCCCTTTGGCCTCAACGTAGACTTTGATCTGAAGCCATTCTTGTGATTATTGGGACTTGTTTGTTTGTAAGCTTGTGTAGTCTAAAATGAATTTATGATCGTATACTATCCATTTGTTTTTTGTATGCTGTTTTAATATTTGAGAATTAACCAATGATATTAGGCCACTCTTGGCCATGATTACAGGCACTTGTGTGTCTTTTGACACTATATAAACAAGTCATCCCACAGTGTTTGTGATTACACCCTGATGAAGACAGACTTACCTCCATCGCGACGTCCCCCAAAGGTCCTTCTGCTAACTTGCTAGCCTGCTTGCCCCGATCTGCTAACTGCTTGCTTGCGAACCCGGACTGATAGCTTGCTTACCCTGGTCTGCTAGCTTGCTAGCCCCGGTCTACTAACTACTAGCTTGTTAGCCCCGGCCTGCTAACTGTCTGAATCACCGTGTCCCCAGCCAGCCCAACCACTCACTGGACCCATATGTTCACCTGGCTATGCATGCCTCTTTCTAATATCAATATGCCTCATCCATTACTGTCCTGGTTAGTGATTACTGTCTTATTTCACTGTAGAGCCTCTAGCCCTGCTCAATATGCCTTAACCAACCATTTTGTTCCACCTCCTACATATGCGATGACATCACCTGGTTTAAACGTCTCTAGAGACGATATTGCTCTCATCATTACTCAATTCCTAGGTTTACCTCTAATGTACTCACATCCTACCTTACCTTTATCTGTACTCTACACCTTGAATCTGTTTATCGTTCCCAGAAACCTGCTTCTTTTACTCTCTGTTCCCGAACCTGCTAGGCGGCCAGTTCGTATAGCCTTTAGCCATACCCTTATCCTACTTCTCCTGTGATGTAGAGGTTAATCCAGGACCTGCAGTGCCTAGCTCCACTCCCACTCCCCAGGTTCTTTCATTTGTTGACTTCTGTAACCGTAAAAGCCTTGGTTTCATGCATGTTAACATTAGAAGCCTACTCCCTAAGTTTGCTTTACTCACTGCTTTAGCACACTCTGCCAACCCGGATGTCATAGCCGTGTCTGAATTCTGGCTTAGGAAAACCACCAAAAACCCTGAAATCTCCATCCCTAACTATAACATTTTCCACCAAGATAGAACTGCCAAAGGGGGCGGTGTTGCAATCTGCTGCAAAGATAGCCTGCAGAGATCTGTCTTACACTCCAGGTCTGTACCCAAACAATTTGAGCTTCTACTTCTAAAAATGCACCTTTCCAGAAACAAGTCTCTCACTGTTGTCGCCTGCTATAGACCACCCTCTGCCCCCAGCTGTGCCCTCGACACCATATGTGAACTGATTGCCCCCCATCTATCTTCTGAGCTCATGCTACTAGGTGACCTAAACTGGGACATGCTTAACACCCCGGCCATCCTACAATCTAAGCTTGATGCCCTCAATCTCACACAAATGATCAATGAACCTACCAGGTACAACCCCAAATCCATAAACACGGGCACCCTCATAGATGTCATCCTAACTAAGTCCCCCTCCAAATATACCTCTGCTGTTTTCAATAAAGATCTCAGCGATCACTGCCTCATTGCCTCCATCCGTAATGGGTCTGCGACCAAACGACCAACCCCTCATCACTATCAAACGCTCCCTAAAACACTTCAGCTAACATACCTTTCTAATGGACCTAGCTGGGGTATCCTGGAATGACATTGACCTCCTCCCATCAGTAGAGGATGCCTGGTTATTCTTTAAGTGCCTTCCTCACCATCTTAAATAAGCATAGCGTTCCCGTTCAAAAAAAATGTAGAAGTAGGAATAGATATAGTCTTTGGTTCACTCCAGACCTGTCTGCCCTTGACCAGCACAAAAACATCCTGTGGCGTTCTGCATTAGCATCGAATAGCCCCTGTGATATGCAACTTTTCAGGGAAGTTAGGAACAAGTATACACAGGCAGTTAGGAAAGCTAAGGCTAGCTTTTTCAAACATGTGCACCCTGTAGTACAAACTCAAAAAAGTTCTGGGACAATAAGAGCACCTCCTCCCAGCTGCCCACTGCTCTGAGGCTAGGAGACGCTGTTACCACCGATAAATCCACTATAACTGAACATTTCAATAAGCATTTCTCTACGGCTGGCCATGCTTTCCACCTAGCTACCCCTACCCCGGTCAACTGTCCAGCATCCTCCACAGAAACCCGACAAGACCCCATCATTTCACCCAAATCCAGATAGCTGATGTTATGAAAGAGCTTCAAAATCTGGACCCCTACAAATCAGCAGGGCTAGACAATCTGGACCCTCTCTTTCTAAAATGATCTGCCGAAATTGTTGCAACCCCTATTACTAGCCTGTTCAACCTCTCTTTCGTATCGGCTGAGATTCCCAAAGATTGGAAAGCTGCTGCGGTCATCACCCTCTTCAAAGGGGGTGACACTCTAGACCCAAACTGCTACAGACCTATATCTATCCTACCCTGTCTAAGTTCTTTGAAAGCCAAGTTAACAAACAGATTACTGACCATTTAGAATCCCACCATACCTTCTCTGCTATGCAAATCTGGTTTCAGAGCTGGTCATGGGTGCACCTCAGCCACGCTCAAGGTCCTAAACGACATCATAACCGACATCGATAAGAGACATTACTGAACAGCCGTATTCATCGACCTGGCCAAGGCTTTCGACTCTGTCAATCACCACATTCTTATTGGCAGACTCAACAGCCTTGGTTTCTCAAATGATTGCCTCGCCTGGTTTACCAACTACTTCTCTGATAGAGTTCAGTGTGTCAATTCGGAGGGCCTGTTCAATTCTCGGGACGACTCTCTTCTCTGTATACATCAATGATGTCGTTCTTGCTGCTGGTGATTCTCTGATCCACCTCTATGCATACGACACCATTCTGTATACTTCTGGCCCCTCTTTGGACACTGTGTTAAAACCAGATAGAGATAGGGGGCAGTATTTCCACTTTGGATGAATTGCGTGCCCATAGTGAACTGCATCAAAATCTGTCCTAAATTGTTAATATATGCACATTATTATTAATATTGGATAGAAAACACTCTGAAGTTTCTAAAACCGTTTTAATTATGTCTGTGAGTATAACAGAACTCACAGGGCAGGCAATCTTCCAAACAAGTTTTGAAATCCTGAAAGTTGGGGCAACTTTGACGTCATCGCCCCCTCCCTTCCCAACAAGTTATGGATCTGGAAACACTTCATACGTCTTCCAGTAGATGTCCTCATTCAGTAGAAAGTGTAATGGAGCATTTGCTGTGAACTTTGACCTAATGGGAAGGAAAGTAGTCGGTGTCGCAAAAGAATGCCATTTTGTTGTGGTGCATTTGTCTTTGAGTGCTTCGGCTGTTCCAGATGAAAACGAATGATCCGGTTGGAATGCTATTGGATATGATTATAACATCCTGAAGATTGATTCTGCACTTAGTTTGACCAGTTTCTTCGACCTGTAATATGTCTTTTGGAAGTTTTCATGCAATGTTATCCTGGACCAGAAGTCATTTCTTGGGCATGTGAGCTGATAGTGGTAGCAAATGCTGCTACTTGGACACTAGAATTGAACATTATGAAACAAAACGATTTATTGTTGAACTAGGACACCTTGCACTACATTCTGATAAAAGATCTTCAAAGGTAAGGGAATATTTATGTTGTAATTTTGTATTTCTGTTGACTCCAACATGGCGGAGAAATATTGTTACGTCTGAGATTATTGCAATGTTAGGCTTTTTCCGTAACGTAAAAAAAATGTGACACAGCGGTTGCATTAAGAACCAGTGTATCTTTAATTATATGTAGAACATGTATCTTTAGTCAAAGTTTATGATGAGTATTTCTGTTATCTGGCGTAGCTTTCTATAATTCCTCCGGATATTTTGGAGGATTTTCTGAACATGGCGTCAATGTAAACCGAGATTTATGGATATAAAATGCATATTATCGAACAAAACATAAATGTACTGTGTAACATGTCATATGACTGTCATCTGATGAAGATGTTCAAGAGGATAGTGATAGATTTTTTTTTTTTATCCTGCTTTTGTGATTTTTATCTTTTGCTGGAAAAAATGGCGACGTTTTTTCTTTGGTTTGGTGGTGGTCTAACATAAATATATGTTGTGTTTTCGCCGTAAACATTTAAAAAATCTGACACGCTGGGTAGATGAACAAGGTGTTTATCTTTCATTTGAGGTATTGGACTGTGGAGGTTAAATATTTCAAAAGAATATTCTTGCATTCCCTGCACCACCTTTTCAGCTGAATGGGGGGGGGGGGGGAGTTCCTGTAGGGGAACCCCTCGCCTCAACAGGTTTTAACTAACCTCCAGATGAGCTTCAATGCCATACAACTCTCCTTCCGTGGCCTCCAACTGCTCTTAAATGCAAGTAAAACTAACTGCATGCTATTCAATCGATCACTGCCCGCACCTGCCCCCCCTTCCGGCATCACTACTCTGGACGGCTCCTACTCAGAATATGTGGACAACTACAAATACCTAGGTGTCTGGTTAGACTGTAAACTCTCCTTCCAGACTTACATTAAACTGTCTAGGACTGGGGTTCCGCTAGTGCCAACAGCCAATGAAATTGCAGGGTGCCAAATACAAATCAACAGAAATCTCATAAATCAAATTTCTCAAACATACAAGTATTAGGCACCATTTTAAAGATACAATTCTCGTTAATCCAGCCACAGTGTCTGATTTCAAAAATGCTCCACAAATGATTATGTTAGGTCACCACCTACTCACAGAAAAACCAAGCCATTTTTCCAGCCAAAGAGAGGAGTCACAAAAAGCACAAATAGAGATAAAAATAATCACTAACCTTTGATGATCTTCATCAGATGACACTCATAGGACTTCATGTTACACAATACATGTATGTTTTGTTCGGTAAAGTTCATATTTATATCCAAAAAATTTATGTTAGGTTCAGTAGTTCCAAAATATGCAGTGATATTGCAGAGAGCCGCATCAACTCACAGAAAAATGTTACGGCTTTCTTCCGTCGAAGGAGAGTCGGACCAAAATGCAGCGTGGTTAGTTCGATACATGTTTAATAATGATGAAAACTAACAAAAACAATAAACTGAAAATGTGAAAACCTATACAGCCTGTCTGGTGAACACTAACACAGAGACAGGAACAATCACCCACAAAATACACAGTGAAACCCCGGCTACCTAAATATGGTTCCCAATCAGAGACAACGAGAATCACCTGACTCTGATTGGGAACCGCCTCAGGCAGCCAAACCTATGCTACACCCCTACTCAGCCGCAAACCAATGCCTACAAAACCCCAATACGAAACACAACAAAATAAACCCATGTCACACCCTGGCCTGGCCAAATATATAACAAAAACACAAAATACTATGACCAAGGTGTGACAGAACCCCCCCCCCCTAAGGTGCGGACTCCCGGACGCACCTCAAAACCATAGGGAGGGTCCGGGTGGGCGTCTGTCCATGGTGGCGGCTCCGGCTCGGGACGTGAACCCCACTCCATTAATGTCATAGTTCCTCCCCTTCGTGTCCTGGGATAATCCACCCTCGCCGCCGACCATGGCCTAATAGTCCTCACCCAGAACCCCACTGGACTGAGGGGCAGCTCGTGACTGAGGGGCAGCTCGGGACTGAGGGGCAGCTCGGGACTGAGGGGCAGCTCGGAACTGAGGGGAAGCTCGGGACTGAGGGGAAGCTCGGGACTGAGGGGCAGTTCGGGACTGAGGGGCAGCTCGGGACTGAGGGGAAGCCCGGGACTGAGGGGAAGCCCGGGACTGAGGGGAAGCCCAGTACTGAGGGGAAGCCCAGTACTGAGAGGAAGCCCAGTACTGAGATGAAAATCAGGCAGGTAGTTGACTCCGGCAGATCCTGGCTGGCTGGCGGATCTGGAAGAGTCTGGTTGACTGGCAGATCTGGAAGAATCTGGTTGACTGGCAGATCTGGAAGATTATGGCTGACTGGCGGATCTAGCTGCTCTGGCTGCTCCATGCAGACTGGCAGCTCTGGCTGCTCCATGCAGACTGGCAGCTCTGGCTGCTCCATGCAGACTGGCAGCTTTGGCTGCTCCATGCAGACTGGCAGCTCTATGCAGACTGACAGCTCTGGCTGCTCCATGCAAACTGGCAACTCTGGCTGCTCCATGCAGACTGGCAGCTTTGGCTGCTCCATGCAGACTGGCAGCTCTATGCAGACTGACAGCTCTGGCTGCTCCATGCAAACTGGCAGCTCTGGCTGCTCCATGCAGACTGGCAGCTTTGGCTGTTGTCGTGGAAATTTCCTCTATTTACCTAATCATGGGAGCAAACCACACACAAGTCAGAGTTAGTTATAAAAGTCCATCTTTAATTATATGAGCTCTTAGTCTGCATAGAGCTGCCAGTCTGCATGGAGCAGCCAGAGCTGCCAGTCTGCATGGAGCAGCCAGAGCTGCCAGTTTGCATGGAGCAGCCAGAGCTGTCAGTCTGCATAGAGCTGCCAGTCTGCATGGAGCAGCCAAAGCTGCCAGTCTGCATGGACAGGCTGTATATTATATTTGCCTACCTCCTCATGCCTTTTGCACACATTGTATATAGACCCCCCCTTTGTTTTCTACTGTGTTATTGACTTGTTAATTGTTTACTCCATGTGTAACTCTTTGTTGTATGCTCACACTGCTATGCTTTATCTTGGCCAGGTCGCAGTTGCAAATGAGAACTTGTTCTCAACTAGCCTACCTGGTTAAATAAAGGTGTTCTCAACTAGCCTACCTGGTTAAATAAAGGTTAAATAAAAATAAAATAAAAATAAAAATGATCACAATCCTGTGACTCTCAGATAAATTCAGTGTCTCCCCAGTGAATTTTCTGAGAGTCCCCTTACAATGCAACTGAGTTCCTTTAATAGCAAAGACACACATAGTCAGACCGCATAGACATAACTCATCGTTCAGCTTTGTCTCCTTTCCCAAACCTCAGAACCATAAACCAAATCCTCGATATCAACAGGCATATATCAAATTGTCATTTAGATACAACCACTCTTAAATACAAACTCCTGGACAAACTCACAGATAGGAGACTGACCCTACAGGTCAACCAAGAGGGAGCATAGAATGATTCCACACTCCTTTCCCCCCCATGAGAAAAGTAGGGAGTAAAAGATATGTTTACACATGATGACACTTTGACCTCTCCCCTCTCTCAGCGGCCATGCAACTTAGTTTTGACATAGAACAGATAACTGCAACCTCACCACAGAATTACACAAAAATACCATTCTGATGGGAAGTAACTTACACACATTTGATGAATATTAAACATCTTACAAATGTTACCAACATATTCTGATAATTCCACGACACTGCTCCATGCAGACTGGCAGCTCTATGCAGATTGACAGCTCAGGCTGCTCCATGCAGACTGACAGCTCAGGCTGCTCCATGCAGGCAGGAGGCTCCGGCAGCGCTGTAGAGGAGGAAGGCTCTGGAAGCGCTGAACAGGCGGGAGACTCCGACAGCGCAGGAGAGGAGGAAAACGCTGGCTGCGCTGAACAGGCGGGAGGCTCCGACAGCGCTAGAGGGAAGGAAGGCTCTGGCTGTGCTGAACAGGCGAGGCGCACTGAAGGCCTGGTGCATGGTGCTGGAACTGGTGGTACTGGATCGAGGACACGCCCAGGAAGCCTGGTGCGGGGAGCTGCTACCGGAGGGCTGGGGTGTGAAGGTGGCACAGGATGGGCTAGACCATGAAGGCGTACTGGAGATCTTGAGAGCAGTGCTGGCACAGGACGTGCAAGGCTAGGGATGTGCACAGGAGGCCTGGTGCGTGAGGCTGGCACCAACTTCACCAGCCGACTAACACGCACCTCAGGACGAGTATGGAGCGCAGACCCAGGTGCCATCAAATCCCCGACACGCTCCGTTGGACGAATATCGTACCTAAAGCACCAAACTAGCAACTCCCTCATTACTCTCTCCTCCACTTTCCCCATTAACTCCTTCACAGTCTCTGCTTCGCTCACCTCTAACACCGGCTCTGGTTCTGGTCTCCTCCTTGGCTCCTCACGATAAACAGGGAGAGTTGGCTCTGGTCTGACTCCTGACTCTGACACACTCTCCCTGAGCCCCCCCCCAATACATTTTTGGGGCTGACTCTCGGGTTTCCTTCTGCGCCGTCGTGCTTGTCTCTCCAACTCCATTCTCCTATAACCTGCTTCGCACTGCTCCAGGGAATCCCAGGCGGGCTCCGGCACTCTCTCTGGGTCGACCGCCCACCTGTCTATTTCCTCCCA
This sequence comes from Oncorhynchus kisutch, assembly GCF_002021735.2. NCBI lineage: Eukaryota > Metazoa > Chordata > Actinopteri > Salmoniformes > Salmonidae > Oncorhynchus > Oncorhynchus kisutch. The sequence goes on along the minus strand of NC_034188.2, from coordinate 52,345,650 downwards.
AGTAGTGTAGTCCCGATATTGTTGCTCCTGCTGCCGCTGTTGTTTCTGCTCATACCAGCGCCTCTCAGCTCTCTCCGCCTCCAGTTCTTCTTTGGGGCGGCGATATTCTCCAGGCTGATCCCAGGGTCCTTGTCCGAACAATTCATCCTCCCATGTCCGTTCCTCCTTTCGCTGCTTCTGCTGTCGCTTTTGCCTGTTACCACGCCACTTGGTCCGGGTGTGGTGGGTGATTCTGTTACGGCTTTCTTCCGTCAAAGGAGAGTCGGACCAAAATGCAGCGTGGTTAGTTCGATACATGTTTAATAATGATGAAAACGAACAATACAAAAACAATAAACGGAAAATGTGAAAACCTATACAGCCTGTCTGGTGAACACTAACACAGAGACAGGAACAATCACCCACAAAATACACAGTGAAACCCCGGCTACCTAAATATGGTTCCCAATCAGAGACAACGGGAATCACCTGACTCTGATTGGGAACCGCCTCAGGCAGCCAAACCTATGCTACACCCCTACTCAGCCGCAATCCCAATGCCTACAAAACCCCAATACGAAACACAACAAAATAAACCCATGTCACACCCTGGCCTGATCAAATATATAACGAAAACACAAAATACTATGACCAAGGCGTGACAAAAAACTCATTATAAATGTTGAAGAAAATTTAAATATTATGCATGGAACTTTAGATACACTTCTCATTAATGCAACCGCTGTGTCAGATTTTGAAAAAACTTTACGGAAAAAGCATAATCTGATCTTTATCAGAATGCACTCCCAGGAATCGCAGTTCCACAATAAATGCTTGTTTTGTTCAGTAATGTCCATCATTTATGTCCATTTATATCCAATAGCTTAGTTTGTTAGGGCGTTTGGTAAACAAAGCCAAAAGCGTGATCTGGTCCATTCAGACGAATAGTTCAAAAAGTTATATTACAGGTCGAAGACCTTGTCAAACTAAGTATAGAATCAATCTTTAGGATGTTTTCATCATAAAAGTTAGATAATGTTAAATGTTAAATCTAGAATCGGCTTCCTATATCGCAACAAAGCATCCTTCACTCATGCTGCCAAACATACCCTCGTAAAACTGACCATCCTACCGATCCTCGAATTCGGCGATGTCATCTATAAAATAGCCTCCAATACCCTACTCAATAAATTGGATGTAGTCTATCACAGTGCAATACGTTTTTTAACCAAAGCCCAATACACAACCCACCACTGCGACCTGTACGCTCTCATTGGTTGGCCCTCGCTTCATACTCGTCGCCAAACCCAGTGGCTACAGGTTATCTACAAGTCTCTGCTAGGTAAAGCCCCACCTTATCTCAGCTCACTGGTCACCTTAGCAGCACGCGCTCCAGCAGGTATATCTCACTGGTCACCCCCAAAGCCAATTCCTCCTTTGGTTGCCTTTCCTTCCAGTTCTCTGCTGCTAATGACTGGAACGAACTGCAAAAATCACTGAAGCTGGAGACTCACATCTCCCTCACTAGCTTTAAGCACCAGCTGTCAGAGCAGCTTACAGATTACTGCACCTGTACATAGCCCATATGTAAATAGCCCATCTATCTACCTCATCACCATACTGTATTTATTTATTTATCTTGCTCCTTTGCACCCTTGTATCTCTACTTGCACATTCATCTCCTGCACATCTACCATTCCAGTGTTTAATTGCTATATTGTAATTACTTCGCCACCATGGCCTATTTATTGCCTTACCTCCCTTATCTCACCTCATTTGCACACACTGTATATAGACTTTTGTTGTCTTTTTTTTCTACTGTATTATTGACTGTACGTTTTGTTTATTCCATGTGTAACTGTGTTGTTGTATGTGTTGAATAGCTATGCTTTATCTTGGCCAGGTTGCAGTTGCAAAAGAGAACTTGTTCTCAACTAGCCTACCTGGCTAAATAAAGGTGAAATTAAAAATTAAAAATAATTTAAAAAACAGAACGAGTCTCCTTCCTGAGTGGTATGTTGAAGCTTCTAAAGCCATGACATAATTTTCAGGAATTTTACAAGCTGTTTTAAGGCACAGTCAATTCGTGTATGTTAACTTCTGACTCACTGGAATTGTGATATTGTGAATTATAACTCAAATAATAATTTTCATCATAGGAACACTTCAACTATGACAGACAAAATTAGAAAAAAAATCCTGAAAATCACATTGTAGGATTTTTCATGAATTTATTTGCAAATGATGGTGGAAAATAAGTATTTGGTCAATAACAAAAGTTTATCTCAATACTTTGTTATATACCCTTTGTTTTCAATGACAGAGGTCAAACGTTTTCTGTAAGTTTTCACACACTGTTGCTGGAATTTTGGCCCATTCCTCCATGCAGATCTCCTCTAGAGCAGTGATGTTTTGGGGCTGTTTCTGGGCAACACAGACTTTCAACTTCCTCCAAAGATTTTATATGGGGATGAGATCTGGAGACTGGCTAGGCCACTCCAGGACCTTGAAATGCTTCTTACGAACCCACTCCTTTGTTGCCCGGGCGGTGTGTTTGGGATCATTGTCATGCTGAAAGACCCAGCCACGTTTCATCTTCAATGCCCTTGCTGATGGAAGGAAATTTTCGCTCAAAATCTCACGATACATGGCCCCATTCATTCTTTCCTATACACGGATCAGTCATCCTGGTCCCTTTGCAGAAAAACAGCCCCAAAGCATGATGTTTCCACCCCCATGCTTCACAGTGGGTATGGTGTTCTTTGGATGCAACTCAGCATTCTTTGTCCTCCAAACACGACGAGTTGAGTTTTTACCAAAACTTTATATTTTGGTTTCATCTGACCATATGACATTCTCCCAATCTTCTTCTGGATCATCCAAATGCTCTCTAGCAAACTTCAGACGGACCTGGACATGTACTGGCTTAAGCAGGGGGACACGTCTGGCACTGCAGGATTTGAGTCCCTGGCGGCGTCGTATGTTACTGATGGTAGGCTTTGTTACTTTGGTCCCAGCTCTCTGCAGGTCATTCACTAGGTCCCCCCGTGTGGTTCTGGGATTTTTGCTCACCGTTCTTGTGATAATTTTGACCCCACGGGTTGAGATCCTGCGTGGAGCCCCAGATCGAGGGAGATTATCAGTGGTCTTGTATGTCTTCCATTTCCTAATAATTGCTCCCACAGTTGATTTCTTCAAACCAAGTTGCTTACCTATTGCAGATTCAGTCTTCCCAGCCTGGTGCAGGTCTACAATTTAGTTTCTGGTGTCCTTTGACAGCTCTTTGGTCTTGGCCATAGTGGAGTTTGGAGTGTAACTGTTTGAGGTTGTGGACAGGTCTCTTTTATACTGATAACAAGTTCAAACAGGTGACATTAATACAGGTAACAAGTGGGGGACAGAGGAGCCTCTTAAAGAAGAAGTTACAGGTCTGTGAGAGCCAGAAATCTTGCTTGTTTGTAGGTGACCAAATACTTATTTTCCACCATAATTTGCAAATACATTCATTAAAAATCCTACTGGATTTTTTTTTTTTTCTCATTTTGTCTGTCATAGTTGAAGTGTACCTATGATGAAAATCACAGGCCTCTCATCTTTTTAAGTGGGAGAACTTGCACAATTGGTGTCTGACTAAATACTCTTTCCCCCCACTGTGTGTATATATATATAAAAAAAAATATTAAAAAAAAATATATATATATATATTGTAGCTGAGGTGACACTCAGCTTCTTTTAACGGTGTAGTATTAAAATAACATGGCTGGTGTACATAGAACATGTGTGCTTGGAGAGATCTTGGAGAGATGTCCCTCCTTAAGTATAGAAGAATAAAGCTAAGATGTTTTTGTATTCATTGGTCCATGTGTTTGGACTTGGGGTCTCACCCTGATCAAACCTCCCAGTGGAAAACTGAGATCCACAGCTTGCTCAGTAGATGCTGTCTGTTTTGCATCGTCCCGCTCCTTCCTCACCCATCAACTGTCACCACATCTCAACTCATCCACAGAATCCCTGCATGTCTCTTACCTGTCAACCAAATGTCAGCTAAATGCTAATCCCCTCCCTCTTTCCCTTAGCAATGTTTGCAGCTTTAAGTAAAGATGGCTGATGTCAGTGCTATGATATTTGAACCAGTTAAGAGTTCCTTTCGAGAGAATATTTTGTGTCTCACACATGTCTTTTTTAAAATAGCTTTGAAGTTTCCCCACTGCTCTTCCCTTCTTTCCACATTGCCCCCTAATCCATTTATGAGGATAAGACTCCCACTGTAGCAGTTCAGGTGAAGCTTCTTCATTTAGCAGCTTCCACAGCCTCTGCCTGCTCTGGGTAACGGCTCTTCTCCGCTCCCCGCACAAATTATCCCTGACTTTAAACGGAGCATGATATTTAAATGAGCACAGTGCAAAGAGAGGGAGGGAAAAAAACAGTTCCACCACGGCAGCTGGCTTAGAGCAAAAATGGAGCAGAGAAACAAACACTTCTCATCATCCCAGACTACTGCAGGGAGTGGGGAGGAAAACCCATAACTTCAGGGCATCCACAACATACTCTTCTGGTAGAGAGAATGATGCATGCTCTCAGCCAAGGACTTTGTTGTTCTCCGGCACAGGACTTGATTAATTACAATTTCACTCTTTCATGAGTCTTTCATGAATATTTGAACTTTCTCCCCATGTGCTCAGGCTTCCCTACTGGGGCGAGTTGGAGAAAGTAATGAACCAACCACCAACAGAGGAAGAGATACATCGCGTGTATGCTTCTTGCTGGAAACACTTGGGACTGTGCACATCCTTGACTTTGTTTTATTTACTTCTGAATATTCAAATACCCTACTGCAGGATTTGAAACTAATGGGGGAAAAAAGTGTAATTGTGTCATGCAGAGGTAATGGGCCCAATATGTGGTCACAACAACCATGATGCATTTTCAATAAAAAATTTGAATTATCCAAACTAAAATAAACATATTACACTATAGGTCCATTAGCAATTTCTAAAGGTGTGGCATACAGTAAACTGTGCCTTGTACACTGCAGATGGGAGGGTTTAGTTTTGCTACCTTGTCATTGTTAAAAAGCTAGAGATCTAGAACATTGAGTACCGTCAGTATCAAAAGGTCTCCAGAGGATGCTTCTGTTGAAGTAGTATAGTCATCAGTCTAGGAACAGTCGCTGTCTACTGCCTGTTTCCTTCCTTATGTCTCTGTCACCCCTCCCAACTATCTCGGGGGACGACAGAAAGCTGGACCAGCCAAAGCCCAGCCAAGCATCCTCAGCTAAGTGCTGTTAGTGTACCCACACAATACATAACAGACCATAAAAAACTTAGTCCCGTCTATTTTCTTTCAAGTTTGACATGGATCACAAATAAATATGGCAGAACAAAACTCCAAGAAGTTGTTTTTAATATTGGATGTTTTTTAATGCTATGATTTCTTCCAATGTAACTGTAATGTCTAGCTAGGATATTATGGTAATTTGAGAGAATGCAATTTTTTAAGAGCTGACCAACAGTCTCCAGTGTCACATCCTTGACCACTAATTTTATATAGATCTGTGCCCTTACGGTACCTTTGACTTCCAACATCTAGTTCTGGCCTGTTTTTATAAATCAATCAAGTTTCCAATGTCATGCCTCATTTCACCTCTAACACACCATATTCTGTTCCTCATCATAAAGGTCCAGTACCTTCAATCTATTAATGTGGCAAAGACCCTGATATCATCTGCATTTAAACACACATGTAGGAATACTGACACAATGATTGATGTCGTGGTTGAAGCAAAATCATAGATATTGACTTTTCTTCTTCTATCTACAAATATACTGTATGCAAACCTATAATATTCACTGATACTGGTCATTTTCCGGGTCACTGATTTCAGAAAAATAAGTATGTGCATAGTTGTGTAAAGTATGTGTTTGCTATCATTCTGTGTCAAAGGAGTTTGAATCCAAACGACAACACTCAATTTGGAAAGAAACATTAAAAAAGAAACAATACATTTTTTTTTTGTAGTGGTGCTTCCTGATTCCCTAACCTTTTCAAAGTTGATTTTAGAGTCTGTCTGAGATTTGAGGACATGAGGAAACATTCATTTATTCTGGGGGCAGCACAAGGATGTGAAAAGCGTTCCAGCTTTTCTGAGGGAGTGTTGTGCGCCCAGACAAAATGCAGGCTACGTAGTTATATCTCTGCCATCTGTTGAGTCGACAAACACAATGCAGTGGGAGATAGATTTATCTTTCCATTCCATCAACTGCAGCCTCTAAACTTCAAGAACCTTGGATACCTGACAACGTTTTTTTTTTAAAACATGGCGGGAAAAGCCCTCTTTGTAAAGAGTGGGGTTGTGAATTGCAATCATTCAACAATCAGTTATTAAGATTGGCTCTAGAGGGTATCACAAGGGCACTGCCAATATGGTTCCAACAGTTCAGCAAAACAATATTCTATAGCCTATCTATACGTTTTAGAGGCCACAGCTCTTAAACTGCCTTTTAATATTACACTTTTCGGGCACCTCAGTAAGCACAGGGTCCAAGCCAAAGCCCAAGTTACAGTTTAGAAAGTCCCTGTTTCCTACTTTATTAGTGTGCGGTGTCTCCCAAGGGATCTGAGGATCTCCTAGCAACAGGCTCGCTTGTCGACAGAGCAAGTGTATGTGCTATAGCTAGGGGACATTCTCTGACACTGTTAGGGAAGTGGCGACAGTTTTCAGGGTTGGGTAAATATAGTCCGGCATATTCACCAAATAATTACACGTTCATTTTAAGGATGTCTGCACTGTATCTGAAAGCAACATACCTTAAATAACCTCTTAACAATTAAAGTCATCCACAAAAACATTTCTAGCTACGTGTTAAAGTATTGCTATGTGGTTCCCCCACTGACCATCGACTTATTACCTGCTCATCAATCAGAGAAGGGGGGAGACAGCAGAGAAAGATAATAAGTCGATCATGCTTAACATGTGAATTGTGTGTTGTCGCATGAGCTCCGAGAAATGAACCTCTGCCCGGGGCTAGTCTGCAGCAGAGGAAGCAATGAAAAGAAGAAGAAAAAAATGGATGCCGACAAATCAAATTAGTGCACCGTCGCCTTGAAATCAGGTGCTACGTTTTTACCTCCACCAGAATGCAATTTTATTTGATCAATGACAGTGTTTTGCTACTATATTTCATGCACACATTAAATACAATCTATTCACACAGGCTGTTCAGGACTACAGTTTGGTGTATGGGGGAACCAATCTACACATGAAGGGGAGTACGTGGTCTGTTTTGACAGATATGACTAAGGAATATGGAACTCTGGCTGCGAGACTAGGTATGCCGAACTCCTATTGTGACTCATGGCCCTTTGCTTCCTCATTTGGATCTCATTCTGCTATTAGTCTTCCATTTCTGTCGCCAACTGTCTCTGAAGATAATGGAATGCATCACATGAAGTGTAACCTTTTGGCTAAAGACTCAACAAAGCTCTGGATTTCTATTCAAAGGCAACATCTGCTGTATGACTAAATTGTTCCATTCTCCTCAAATCAACAAATGACACAGAGGGCCAGGATACAATACCAAATTAGGGTAGTTGTGAGGCTCTTACAGGAGCATGAAAAGGGACAACATAACCAAATGTGGAGGTATTTTGATGTCCCTTTCTTGTAGCAGTTACATAACATGTTTTCTAAATGTATGTACCTCATATTCATTTTCAACCAAAGCCACCGCAATCCACAAAACCACACTTCACATGTTAGGGTTGGTCAATGTTTTGTGCCTGCATGGTGCCTTTTCCTCCCCAGAGGTAAAGAAGAGTCATTACTGAGTCAAATCACATCTGAGCTGCTCCCTATTAATACTGCCAAGAGACAAGCACCGATTTCCTTCTGAGGCATGAAGCACTTGCATGATGGGAATTTGGGTATCAGGTGTCACCGTTCAAAATCATACTAGTCAGCAAGGTAATAGCAGTGGCCATTACTCATACATATGCACCATGCGTAGGGCCTCATCGGGTGCACTTCGGCGTGCCATAAAGGCAAGATTCCCATCAGTGATCTGTAAGAACAGCCAAAGTAAAGAGCACAGAGTTGCATTAAATCTCACTTAGAAGGATCAAAGACCCCTGGATAGGCTCTAATTGGCACTCCACTTAATTATCTGTAGTGGATGTTTAAGGAGATGAAAAGAATGTTAGAGGGCTAGAGCCAAAATCCCATGGCTCAATTGTCTGAGAATTTAATCACAACCATTGACCATGAGCTGTGTAGTTTCATTGAAGGGTTTGAGCAACATGTGGGGTCCTGTACCACCCATATAGCATCCCCTTTGACTAGATATGAGGTTGATGGGTCTTTGCTTATCTGAGAAAACCGTACTTCACTGGAAGCTCCGGACTTTGAAAGTCGTTCATCTTGGCCTGAGTTTGACTTCGCTGTTGTTTTAGGACGTTTAGCAAAGGACAGCAGTCACCTCCCTCCAGTCATGTGGAATGGATCCCTATCAGTTTACATCTTCCTCAAAGATAAAGAGAGGTCAGAAAGAGAGGGGACCAAAACAAATTGACATACATGAAAAACATAGCCTTGGAAATAAAGCTTGTGAAGTTATTCGAGTATATTCTTTCTCTGGGAAAAATTCTAACATTCAGTTAATAACATATTAATTAGAATTAGCCTAACAGTCTTGGGTACCTTGATGATTTGCCAGTCGATCAAAATGCTCTCTTGCTGATCACACATTTTAATTGACATTTAGCAGACATTCTTACCCATAACGACTTACAGTAGACTGATTGCACAACACACATAGACAAGAATGAAACACCAGCTAAGGTATGAAATGACGGGCAAATCAGTGTTTAATTCAAGGATTGATACATGAGGTTTGTCTAAATAACCTTTTATTAGTAATTACCGGCTCTTCTTTTGTCAGTGGGCAACAATCAGGAGAACAACTCACCATAAGATGGCATGGGGCCTATGAGCCTTGGAATACCAATGTAACCATGCTAGCAGAAACACCACCCTGAACCTGTATTATCATGCAATGTGGTCTGTTACACCCATTCAGTAGGAATACACACAAATATACAGTAAATACACTGTATTTAAGCTATAGAACTGTAAATGCTATATCTATACCGCTTTGCTTCTGCTGAATTTGCTGTGTCCCGCCAGTGTGTGTCTGTGTCTGGCACACACCTTTGTGCATACATCTTTGTGTTCTGTAGCAGCTTGCTGAGATTTTATAAAGGGATAGTTCACCCAAATTACAAAATGACACATTGCTTTCCTTACCCTGTAAGCATGGACAAGGTAAGAAAGCAATCCATGATTTGGTTTATAGTTTCCCTGGCACCGTTTCCACATACTAACACATGGAACGATATTAGCATTTTTCACACATGATGTCCAAATCTTCCGAACGTATCTACAATTGATTGTGAAGCTCAGTAAAGTCACTTATAGATTATTTGAACATGATTTGAACAAGGGATTTGTGCTACAAGTTCTAAAATGTTAGGATGTGGAAACAGTGCCAGGGAAAATATACCAAAGGATGGATTGCTGTCATACCCTGTCCTTAGACTGCTTACAGGGTAAGGAAACTAACATGTAATTTTGTAATTTGGTTGAACGATCCTTTTAAGAGGGGTGAAAGTGGCACCCATTGACAGAGTGAGAGACAGTTGGCACTCCGATTAACTCTGCCCTACTTGTGCTAAGCCTCCATTCAATTATTCTTTAATCAAATGCAAAGGAGATCATTTAATCAATCAGTCAAAACCACATCACTTCACTGTGCCTAATCACACTGATCTTTAGACCAAACCCAAAACATCCTAGGACAGAGGAGCAGCCTGAAGAACCATTCTTTTCCAAATGGCCTATAAATGTATCCAGTCTGACTTCAGGAATACACAGTGAGAGCCAGTTCCGTTGAAAGGAAATTTAGCCAAGCTCCAGACAACGATCGATTCACTGTTGCACAAGGGGCCATCCTTCATTGTAAAATTCTGCTGCCACTTTGTTTAGTCATCCGTCTCTTCTAAAACAGAGCTCAGATGTATTCACTTTGGATCCTGTTTACCTTGCAGGATAAAACAACAATTTTGGGCCATCAGTCAAGTCATCAAGTACGTAACTACACATAGTGCATTTGCCTCTAACCTCTAGCAGTTAATAGCAAATTGAAGAGGCAACCCACTGGGCACATCAACATGGAAATGTGGGTAATATTTGGTTGAGACGTTGATCAATGAGATTTCAACCTTTATTCACCCACACAAAAAGAAAGACAGAGGTTTGTTGAATCCCTTATGTGATAGCAGTATGCTTTCAGCCATCTAAAAGCACAACCAATTCCCAATGGAAAAACAATGTCAGATTTTTGGTTTACTTGTCATCTAAATGTGTTACCACTGGGCTTTCATCAATTTAAAAGCACAACAAAGTTCAAATGAGAATACAATGTCAGATATTTTGTATGCAACAAATGAGTGTGTCATCACTGTGTTTCATCTAATATCAGAACCAAATGACCTGGATTGCAGTTAGGATTTGAAAGGACATAGCATCGATCACTTGCACTATTCGAGATTCTGCACAGATTATTATAGCAATTGTGAAGATCTCCACAGACCTGCGACCTTTGCGTACTATGTTGAACATGCACTCTTTCTATGACTAAGTAAGACATTTATAGTTACAGTAGGCTACCCTCAAAACGTCGACATGAATAAATACTGTTAGAATAGTTTGTAAGATAACCTTAAATGTTGTATCGTGTTTGGTTGACAACGCAACCAAATATCAACATCTAGAGGAGATGTATCTAATGCTTGGATAGTTTCATCTGAGCCACTGGCTTAGTCTTATTCTTTAACTTTCATTTTTGGTTTAGTTGGAGATGTGAATCAAACGTGTCATTTGTTAACTTGTCGACACGTTAATAGGCTATTTAGTCTATTGCAAAAGTTATACTGAATCGTGTTTTGTTGTCAGCGCAAGAATATATCAACATTTGAAGGAGATGTATCTTTTGTGCCACTGACTTAAAAAAAAAAAGATCAACGTTAAAGAATAAATCAGATCAAACTTTGATTTAGTCCTAATCAATAACTTAGATTTTGGGTTGAGATGGAGACGTGAATCCAACATGTCAATTTTTCATTTGTAGACAAACTGGAATTAAATGCAGACTAAGTCAGTGGCACAGATTGAACTCTCCATCGCAGTGTATTTAGTTAGGCCAACTTTTTGAATTTTGAATATTGTTCTAATTCTAGATGTTCAGTTACGTAGCATCATTGTAATATTCCCCATGTAATGTTAATGGGGAGCTAATATGGCTGCCTTAGAATGTTGCAGTGGCAGGTAAATGCATCATAATGCTCATTCTAGACATTCACTTACATAGCATTGTTTACATATTCCCCATGTAATGTTAATAGCTGCCATAGAATGATGAAGTGTCATGTACTGTATATGAAATCATAATGCAGAAACCACATACATGCTGTAAAGAGGTCAATGGAACACAAACTGTGGGGGATAGAAGAAGGACGCCGGATTGGTGCATATTCAACTAATTTAATCTTTCGTCAACTCCATCAGGAATTATGTACTGTAACAAGCCCACAATGTGGTTTATGAACTCCAATTTGGATATATTTGGCTGTTTTCACTACATAACATTTAGAAGTACTCCCTTTTCTGATTTAGAAGAAGTGACTGCTAAATGCTGACTCCTGTTCGTATAAACTGGTAGCATAGCCTGCATAGAGAAATCGGTGGTGGTTTCGGTGGTGGTAGTCAAAGTCGTTTTTAACTGTAATGCAGGCGATTGGTGACAATGATATAAACATGTATTGGGATTGGCATCCATACAAGCATTATACTCCGATATACACCTCAAAATGGTGTGAAATACACACAAACAATAGCCTAAATGTATGCTTATTTTCCAGTTAGGGGTTTCAAATTAGCCATATTTCCATGGCATTTCCATTGTTTTGGTCAAGTTCCATTGACCTCTTTACTGCATATATTGGCCCAACTCTAAATGCATGGCTCTGGAACTATCCAAGCAGAATATCTCCTTCAAATTATATTCGGTTGCTTTGACAACCAAACACAAATCAATACTCAGCTTGTCTACAAAGCAATAATTCATATGTTGGATTCATGTCTCCATCTCAATCAACAATTGTGGTTAAAGAATAGGACTGAATCAAATCAAACGTTATTTAAAGTGCATTTAAAGTTTGATTTAGTCCTATTCTTCAACCCCAATTTTTGATTGAGATGGAGACGTGAATAAAACATGAATTAACTTCAATAAATCAAACCAAATCTTGAAACCCACAGGCCTATATGTGTCGTCTGTTTTTTGTTGTTGTCTATTTCTAGTTGGAACCTGGGTTGAATTTAAAACAATAGCTGTTGATGACTTCGCAAATGATATAGGCCCAGTATAATTGATGATACATGACTTCTAAAGTACAGTTACATTTTATTTGCTCCGTTGGAATGCCTTTGATAGCAACAGAGTCTATTTAGTTATTAGGCCATCTCTCAATGATCATCTGCATTGTAGGACTTTGGCGGTAGTCAATGACAAATATCAAGGTTAAGCAGGGCTTGGGTAAAACCCTGGAGGGGAGACCAAATGTATAGCTGTAGATTATCCAGTAGGAGGTGTTGCCGAGCATATTGTTTTGTTTTCTTCTGATAATGGATATAACGTTGAAGATCTGACATTGTATCAAAAGGTACAAATTCAACATGTTTTACACAAGGTTTGTCTATGTTGAAAATGGGTTACCATGATGACATAATTCTGTAGAGGAAATTTCAAATCCAATGTCAATGTAATTTCAAATCCAATGTATTTTCCACAGAGTCCACGTCAGAATACATTGACAAATTACATTGAAACGACATTCATTCAACCAGTTTGGCCCAGGGGGAAATAAAGCACTGCAAATGGCCATTTGTGTCACTAAATACCGTTATACTAAATATAATGTACATTTGTGCAGCTGTTACTTGCTCGACTGCTTAGCATTTTAACAGTGGACCATATAGTATAAAAGCAGAATTCAAATGTCCTGCGCACAATTGTCCCCACAAGCCTATTTCAAGTTATCTTGGCATGTGGGCATTTGAGAGCCATCTTCCTTTCGCATCTTTTTACTGGTTTTCGCCAGAAGCATTAAAGACGGGCTTAATGCAACAAACCCTTTCATTTTCCAGGACACCAAAACAACATACTTTTTTGGGGGGGGTTAGATGTATTTTCTTTTTACTTTAGTCATGTCTGATGTCCATGAAATATCTAGTGCCAGTAAAAGTAAAATGTATTTTTATCTTAAAGCTTTAATCCACTATAATATCGCCCAGACCGTCCCTTTAGAGCATAGAGGGATATCTCCATGCCTGTTCCAGTTCAGTGACACACCATCATTCAGCTTGATGTAAGGTACTGAATATGAAATATGGATTTGGACTGTTTGACCTCAGACTTGCTTAATGGTCCTGAGGAAACATGTCAATAAGCCTATTACATGGGAAGACTGGTTTAGTTTGGATGTTGACGGGGGAACAGTTCATAGTGCACATCCGGAATGTCAGTAAAATGGTTGACTGGTGTACATCTGATTTCCCTTGATCAAACCAAAAGCCATCTACGATGGTAGCTAATGGTCTCTGAAATAGTTTGATCTAATAGTTTTGGTTTTAGTGGAGACTGTTATTATGGTCAGTACAGTGGATTGATTTATGCGTGACAAGAGGACTGGTTGAATCGTGTGCTTAACCATTATTTTTCTTTACTATTGATTTCCCAACTTTACAGACCAATGGTGAAGTGGATGAAGCAAATACAATAACACTTTTGTAAAGTGGCTTGCGAAGTAATTCACCCCCCGTGGCATTTTTCCTATTTTGTTGCCTTACAACCTGGAATTAAAATGGATTTTGGGGGGGGGGGGTTGTATCATTTGATTTACACAACATGCCTACCACTTTGAAGATGCAAAATATTTATCGTGAAACAAACAACAAATAAGACAAAGAAAATGATCTTGAGCGTGTATAATTATTCACTTAATTCAATTAATTATTCACTCCCTCCAAAGTCAATACTTTGTAGAGCCACCTTCTGCAGCTATTACAGCGATTATAGCCCATTCTTCAAGGCAAAATTGCTCCAGCTCCTTCAGGTTGGATGGGTTCAGCTGGTGTACAGAAATCTTTAAGTCAAACTACAGATTCTCAATTTGGATTGAGGTCTGGGCTATGACTAGGCCATTAAAAGACATTAAAATATTTCCCATTAAACCACTCGAGTGCTGCTTAAGCAGTATGTTTCGGGTCATTGTCCTGCTGGAAGGTGAAAATCCATCCCACTCTCAAATCTCTGGAAGACTGAAACAGGTTTCCCTCAAGAATTTCTGTATTTAGTGCCATCCATCATTCCTTCAATTCTGACCAGTTTCCCAGTCCCTGCTAATGAAAAACATCCCCACAGCATGATGCTGCCACCACCATGCTTCACTGTGAAGAGGGTGTTCTTGGAGTGATGAGGTGTTGGGTTTATGCCAGACATAGCATTTTCCTTGATGGCCAAAAAGCTACATTTTAGTCTCATGTGACCAGAGAACCTTTTTCCATACGTTTGTGGAGTCTCCCAAATGCCTTTTGGCGAACACCAAACATGTTTGCTTAACAATGGCTTTTTTTCTGGCCACTCTTCCATAAAGCCCAGCTCTGTGGAGTGTGTGGCTTAAAGTGGTCATATGGACAGATACTCCAATCTCTGTTGTGGAGCTTTGCAGCTCCTTCAGGGTTATCTTTGGTCTCTTTGTTGCATCTCTGATTAATGCCTTCCTTGCCTGGTCCGAGAGTTTTGGTGGGCGGCCCTCTCTTGGCAGGTTTGTTGTGCTGCCATATTCTTTCATTCATGGATTTAATGGTGCTCCGTGGGATGTTCAAAGTTTCTGATATTTTTTTATAACCCAACCCCGATCTGTACTTTTCCACAACTTTGTCCCTGACCTGTTTGGAGAGTTCCTTTGTCTTCATAGTGCCGCTTGCATGGTGGTGATGCAGACTCTCGAGATCATGTGACAGATCATGTGACACTTAGATTGCACACAGGTGAACTTTATTTAACTAATTATGTGACTTCTGAAGATAATTGGTTGCACCAGATCTTATTTAGGAGCTTCATAGCAAAAGGGATAAATACATATACACGCACCACTTTTCCATTAAAAAAAATAAAATACATTTGAAACAAGTAATTTTTTTCATTTCACTTCACCAATTTGGACTATTTTGTGTATGTCCATTACATGAAATCCAAATAAAAAATCCATTTAAATTACAGGTTGTAATGCAACAAAATAGGAAAAGCGCCAAGGGGGTGAATACTTTTGCAAGGCACTGCATGTCCACAGAATACTTTCTCAAGGCACTATATGTCCCAGTAGGTCTGACTAGGCTCTGTGTCTTTCAGTTTGGGATTTGATATTGCCTCAGATATGTCCATAAAAATAGAGCCTCACAATGTATAGTGCTATCAATTATTAAAGTTTAGACCTTTTAGGTCTGTATCAACACAATGTGTGTGGTTGATTGAATATGAACATGGTTCAGTTGTGCTCACACACATGGAAGAGAGTTGCCTGGTTGCCGTCTCTGTTCAGCTATTCCATTCCACTCCTTGCCACTCCTGCCATTTGCCAAAGAGACTAGCCTTTCACAAATCGTCAAATATGAACATTCTATCATTAATGAGCTTGAGGAAATCATAGAATTTCATCCTGATTTGATAACCCACACAGCTATCATCCAATCACAATGTTTATGCAGATTAGACTGATAGGCAAACTGTTGAGCGTGGAAAATCCCAGCAGCGTTGCAGTTCTTGACACAAACCGTCTGGCACCTACTACCATACCCATTCAAAGGCACTTAACATTTTTGTTTTGCCCATTCACACTGTGAATTGAACATACACAATCCATGTGTCAATGGTCTCAAGGCTTAAAAATTCTTATTTTAACCTTCATCTACACTGATTGTAAATGATTTAACAAGTGACATCAATAAGTCATCATAGCTTTCAACTGGAATCACCTGGTCACTCTATGTCATGGAAACAACAGGTTTTGTACAATTAATGCATGTACCTAATATATATATATATATATATATATATATATGGTTGAAGTCGGAAGTTTACATACACCTTAGCCAAATACATTTAAACTCAGTTTTTCACAATTCAAC
The DNA here is from genome assembly GCF_002021735.2 of Oncorhynchus kisutch. Taxonomy (NCBI): domain Eukaryota; kingdom Metazoa; phylum Chordata; class Actinopteri; order Salmoniformes; family Salmonidae; genus Oncorhynchus; species Oncorhynchus kisutch. Next base: position 52,329,368 of record NC_034188.2, on the reverse strand, counting down.
CTAGTAAGAAATTCCCAGGTCAGTTAGGATCACCATTTTATTTTAAGAATGTGAAATGTCAGAATAATAGTAGAGAATTATTTATTTCAGATTTGATTTCTTTCATCACATTCCCAGTGGCTCAGAAGTTTACATAACCTCAAATAGTATTATGTAGCATTGCCTTTAAATTGTTTAACTTGGGTCAAACTTTTCGGGTAGCACAAGCTTCCCACAATAAGTTAAGTGAATTTTGGCCCATTCCTCCTGACAGAGCTGGTGTAACTAAGTCAGGTTTGTAGCCTCCTTGCTCGCACATGCTTTTTAAGTTCCGCCCACATATTTTCTATGGGACTGAGGTCAGGGCTTTGTGATGGCCACTCCAATACCTGGGCTTTGTTGTCCTTAAGCCATTTTGACATAACTTTGGAAGTATGCTTTGGGTCATTCTCCATTTGGAATACCCATTTGTGACCAAGCAGAATATCCTGACTGACGTCTTGAGATGTTGCTTCAATATAACCACATAATTGTCCTGCCTCATGATGCCATCTATTTTGTGAAGTGCACCAGTCCCTCCTTTAGCAAAGCTACCCCACGACATGATGCTGCCACCCCCGTGATTCACGTTTGGGATGGTGTTTTTTCCTCCAAACATAACGATGAGTGTACTCTATACCATCTACTGCATCTTGCCTGTGCCGTTCAGCCATCCCTCATTCATATATTTTGATGTACATATTCTTATTCATTCCTTTACGCATGAGTAGTAGTTGTGAAATTGTTAAGTTAGATTACTTGTTAGATATTACTGCATGGTCGAAACTAGAAGCACACTGTCACGCCTTGGTCATAGTATTTTGTGTTTTCGTTATATGTTTGGTCAGGCCAAGGTGTGACATGGGTTTATATGTTGTGGTTCGTATTGGGGTTTTGTATTATTGGGATTACGGCTGAGTAGGGGTGCATAGGTTTGGCTGCCTGAGGCGTTTCTCAATCAGAGTCAGGTGATTCTCGTTGTCTCTGATTGGGAACCGTATTTAGGTAGTCTGGGTTTCGCTTTGTATTTCATGGGTGATTGTTCCTGTCTCTGTGTAGTTTCACCAGATAGGCTGTAATTAGGTTTCATGTTCCGTTTGTTGTTTTTGTATTTATTATAGTTATTTCATGTATCGCCTTTTCCTTCATTAAAGACATGAGTAACCACCACGCTGCATTTCGGTCCGACTCTCTTTCAACAAACGAAGAACGCAGTTACACACACACATTTTGCTACACTCGCATTAGCATCTGCTAACCATGTGTTTGTGACAAATTATGGCCAAACAGTTCTACTTTTGTTTCATTAGACCAGAGGACATTTCTCCAGAAATTAGGATCTTTGTCCCCATGTGCATTTCCAACCGTAGTCTGGCTTTTTTATGGTGGTTTTGGAGCAGTGGTTTCTTCCTTTCTAATAGGCAATTATGTACATTTGTACTGTAGTACATCAAAGACTTAATTTGAGCAAAATATGAGCTGTAGCTAGATAGGTATTTGGCATGGATTGCACAAACAATGTTTGGCTTGACTATGAGCTAAAAATATGCCAATCATATCAGGCACAATTACGTGCAGATTGACTCGAGCACGAAAAAGAACACGAAACACGTGGCGGTCTTGTAGTGGCAATTTCCTGTATTACCAAACGAGGAGAGCTACAAACCACACAGCAGTCAGAGTTATACTCACACTTAATCTTTAATTATTACATGAGCTTCGCCATAGCCCTTTGACTCTCAGATCAATTCAGTGTCTATAATGAATTGTGAGAGTGCCTACAAAAGAATACCAAGATATTTTATAGCCAAGATACACACCTCACATCTCACATGACAAACCACAGATCTCAGGAACTCTTCACAAAGGGCCTTTTACTTCAGAAAAGAGTATCCCATAGCCAGATAGCATTAGCTATAAATTATCGTTCAGTTTGGTCTCTAAGACGAGGTTCTAATCTCGTTCCTGGTACTTCAAAGTACAAAAACATCAACTCATCCAATGGCATATATCAATTGTCAACTTTAGATACTCCCATCTCAAGTACACCCCACTCCTGGACAAGCTCACTGAGGGGAGTGAGCCTCTAGGTCATATACTATCTCAAGATAGGTGCAACATCAGAGGGGACATACAATGGTTCCAGACACTGCCATACTCCTTCCCCCAATGGAAAAAGGAGGGAGTGACTGGCGTACAGACATTGTGGAGACAACTGGTCCCCCATTAATCACACCATCCCTTCACATGGTTTAACAGATAGTCACATATGAGGACAATGTTCCATTCTGACCTCTCCCCTCTCTGGGCCCCAAGTTACTTTTCCCTAGCTGAGAAGGGAAAAGTGCAACGGCCAACAGTATAGTCCAAAAGGAGACATTCTAATGACAAGTATCTCACATATGCATATTATGTAATTAAAACATCTTATCTATGTTACCCAACTAATTCTGATTCAGCCACCACAGTCTACAATTGTTTTTTTCTGAGGTCTTGGCTGATTTCTGTAGATTTTCCCAAGATGTCAAGCAAAGAGGCACTGAGTTTGATGGTTGGCTTTGAAATACATCCACAGGTACACCTCCAATTGACTCAAATGATGTCAATTAGCCTATCAGAAGCTTTTACAGCCATGACATCATTTTCTGGAATTTTCCAAGCTGTTTAAAGGCACAGTCAACTTAGTGTATGTAAACTTCTGTCCCACTGGAATTGTGATACAGTGAGTTATAAGTGAAATAATCTGTCTGTAAATAATTGTTGTAAAAATTACTTGTGTCATGCACAAAGTAGATTTCCTAACCGACTTGCCAAAACTATAGTTTATTAACAAGAAATGTGTGGAGTGGTTGAAAAATGAGTTTTAATGACTCCAAGCTAAGTGTATGTAAACTTCCAACTTCAACTGTATATCTTTGTTATGTTTTATTGCTGAAAATAAGTGATCCACCTATATTGCTACTTCAGGGACCAACATAGGGCTAGGCTGCTTGTTCAAGAGCTTTAAGAGGAATAGAGAGGGGGTGGAAGGGATAGTGGAGATGCCAGCAGAGATGGATGAACTGTGCAAGAAGGGAACCATTAAGACAGAGAAGTTTAAGTTCTAAGTTCATTCTTGGGCTGGGCTAGTAATTCACCATTTGTACGCTTGCCTATATATTAGGCCTAGCCTACTACAGTGAATTCAGGCGACCACCTTGCTACGCAATGTTTTGTGCCATTGAATTGACATCTAATTAAATGTGCAATGAAACATTATAGTGCCTAGGACTATTTTAATGAAACCCTGGCTTTTGAAGTAGGCAACTGATCGAGGAAAAAAGCAGGGAATCCCCATTTCCCCACTGAGCTCATTTTAGTCTTTTATCATCTAGACAAGATTTTGAAATCTTCACGCCTAAAATAAAATAAAAATTGCCCTCTGTGGCTATATCATGCTCTCTGGTGTAGTGTTTGTAGGGTTTTATTTATTTTTGATAGACAGGAGTAGTTATATAATTTTGGCAAATTCAATTTCCGTTAGGGGAAGCTTAGCTTCGGTATATGGACTACAGCCAAGATTTAAAGGTGAGCTTAGGTTTTGAATATGTTTTTAGGAAAGGAGAAATGTGATTAGTGTGTGTCTGAACGGCAGCAGTGGCTTTGATTGATGGGTCCTTTTTAGGGTGTGTGTGTGTGAGAGTTCGCTAATTCTCTCTATGTCCATACAGAAAGTTTCCTAAAGTACCCTGTCTGGACTTCATCTTGTAATAAGACAGGAGGAATAATTAATCAAACTGAAATGAGCATAACAAAATTGTCATGATGATCAGCATATGTGCAAGGAATGACGACAGGTTCCAGTATTGCGTTTCTTTCCTCTCACTAACTAATGTCAATGTAGCTCGATTGAATCTTGTTGGCTAATATTTTCCATATCATTATTCCTCTCTCTAATTATGGAGTCCTTTCTAGTCACTTTGAACAACATGATCTTGCCTTGACAGTGCCTTCTGACAACAGAAATTGATTTGAATTTGATTTTGACAAGGGTAATGTCCGCAGCAGGTCATAACGGTATTGTTTGTAGTTGCTCTTAAAATTCAAATTCTGTTTACTCCAAGTTGGTATTCATCTCATAAGAAGGAATTCCCCTCGACCATGGCCACAAATTGGGGAGAAAAAATATTATTTCCCCCTGACCCCCATTGTAAAAGAGCCAACTTCGTCATACATTTTTTTGTTATACAGAAATAACAAAATATGCCGAAATCCTGCTGTGTTGTCCAATGTACATGGAACCATGTCAAAAATCCAGACCTACTGTTTGCAATGTTCCCATGTAGGGAAATTGAGCCTGCTAGAAGAGCCTTGTGGCTTCAACTAGGCTACACGTAGCTATGTGTGTGGAAAACATTTAATCACAGGTAAGACATTTAACTTGTTTAGTATAGTCCGGTTGTAACTCCACTCACTACTTGTAGCTTTATAGTCTGTTTGTTTGTGTTGTTGGCCTTGACTAGCTTAGTGCTCTGGTTGGTAGCTAGCTAGCTCTCACTCACGTGGCTAAAGTTAGTGCCATCATGAAAAGGGGCATGAATGAAGCCTTACAATATTATGTTTTAAGTAGTGAGAATGCTTGGGAGGAGGCAATGTTGAAAAGTCATATTTAGACATGTTGTAATTGTCTTACATTAGTTTCGGAATTGAGTAAAGCAAGCAGACGATGAGAAAATTGCTTTGAAAAAAAAACGTACGTTTTTGCTGTGAGACAATTGAGTAACCAAGGTAACCACAGGTTGTTTTCCCCACAGGCGGGGTAAACAACATTGTCATGGAAAATATTCATATTATTTCCAACTACCAATCAGCAACGGCTCCATAAATCCGTCTGCATATTGAACACTGAGATTGCCTAAAGGCCAGTCTGACAAATGACATGAGTGGCAAGGAGTGGAATGTTCACTAAAAAGACTGGCACCCAGACTAGGAAGTGAGTGTTTTCTGAACACGTATCTCTGTACACGTGTTATTGTCTGAGCTGGTTCAGGTGGTGGGTGAGTTGGAGGCTTTGTTCCTGACTTGACACTGTCACTGACTAACTTGATGCTGTCACTGCCTCTTAGGGTTTGCTCCATCAATCACACCTGCTGTAGACACTATAGCTAGAGGGGCCCTGCGTGACCACTTTGTATATGTCCCAAAAACACAATCTGTTATCATCAGTTACTGTGTATCATGAAGGCTGTGCCCCTGGGCCCTAACTTTAAGCAATCAGTCACTTTCATGTGAAATACCGTGCCATTGTTAAACAAGCATATACATCTCCTGTGCTCAATGCATTTGGAAATACAACTCCACAGAGACAATGCACTATTATTGTGAAATGTATCATAGGGGCTCTGTCTTCTTGATAGGCACAACAATATGATTGAGAATGATAGGTCTGTACACTACCGTTGAAAAGTTTGGGGTCACTTAGAAATGTTCTTGTTTTTGAAAGAAGAGCACATTTTTTGTCCATTAAAATAACATCAAATTTGAGCAGAAAAACTTGTGTAGACATTGTTGATGATGTAAATGACTATTGTTGCTGATTTTTTATGAACTCTATACATAGCCCATTTCCAATGGCACGTTGTCTAAGCTAATCCAAGTTTATAATTTTAAAAGGCTAATAGATCATTAGAAAACCCTTTTGCAATTATGTTAGCACAGCTGAAAACTGTTGTTCTGATTAAAGAAGCAATACAACTGGCCTTCTTTAGATGAGTTGAGTATCTGGAGCATCAGCATTTGTGGGTTTGATTACAGGCTCAAAATGACCAGAAACAAATAACTTTATTTTGAAACTCGTCAGTCTATTCTTGTTCTGAGAAATGATGGCTACTCCATGTGGGAAATTGCCAAGAAACTGAAGATCTCGTACAACGCTGTGTACTACTCCCTTCACAGAACAGCGCAAATTGGCTTTAACCAGAATAGAAAGAGGAGTGGGAGGCCTCGGTGCACAACTGAGCAAGAGGACAGGTGCATTAGAGTGTCTAGTTTGAGAAACAGACGTTTCACAAGTCCTCAACTGGCATCTTCATTAAACAGTACCCACAAAACAACAGTCTCAATGTTAACACTTAAGCGTTGACTCCGGGATGCTGCCCATCTACGCAGAGTTCCTCTGTCCAGTGTCTGTGTTCTTTTGCCCATCTTAATCTTTTATTTTTATTGGCCAGTCTGGGATATGTCTTTTTCTTTGCAACTGTGCCTTGAAGGCCAGCATCCCGGAGTCACCTCTTCACTATTAAAGTTGAGACTGGTGTTTTGCAGGTACTATTTAATGAAGCTGCCAGTTGAGGACTTGTGAGGTGTTGGTTTCTCAAACTAGACACTCTAATGCACTTGTCCTCTTGCTCAGTTGTGCACCCGGGCCTCCCACTCCTCTTTCTATTCTGGTTAGAGCCAGTTTGTGCTGTTCTGTGAAGGGAGTAGTACACAGCGTTGTACGAGATCTTCAGTTTCTTGACATTTTCTCACATTGTCTCTCTACCTAGATAGTCCTCTAAATACCCCAATTCATGTTGTTAAATTCAAAAGAATACCAGATAAAAATGTCCGACACCATTCAAACCAATGAGTGTTCGGAACATTAATGCCAATAAAAAAGAATCCTCTTTTTACTGGTAGAACCTTAAAGTCCTAAGCTCTCGACTTGTCACTGTCTTAAGTGTTCCATACAAGGAATTAATCATTTCTCACCAGCTCAAACATTTATGGAAGGTATTACATCTCTGAGTTTGTGATAAATGTTTTCCCTCTCATTTATCCGTGAGGAAAATGTTTGTGCAGTGGGCCCTGCAATTAATCCAATACATTATATATTTAGTGTAGGGGCATGCGCAGTATGTTCTCAATGTGGAGCCATATTGACTTTTGCTTGTTTTATGAGAGCTCCCTTGAGTAAATTTTATTGGGTGAGAACAGAATGTACGCTGAAATAATTGGAACAACAAATATCGCATTGACTTGAAAATATACTGACGAAGGACAAGATAAACTAAACAAATATTTTACGTCAATAGTTTGCTCTTAGCACATTTGAATTATGCCCCCTTGTGATGGAAAGTTAGTATTTCTCTAACATTTGGTACACTGATTAAATTGGCATTCTGTCTAAGGCGTTCAATTATCTGGATTAACTCTGGATAATACACATGAAATTCACAAAAGCAACACATGGGAGGACTTAGCGCAAAGAATCAATCACTTGTGAGCTCCGACAGTGAGCCATGATTCTGTTATTGTTCTTGAATAAGGTGGCCAGAGGGTAAACTACGACAGAAACAGCCTGATGGGACATTAGCACACATGTACTGTTCCCATCCTCAGGTAAGTAACATCATAGAGAAGTGACGGCTACAACCTAAAAACTCCACACACGTCTGAGGTCAGAGGATGAGGTAGCGCTATATAGGATTCAGCACATCAGTGCATGGCATCCTAGGTGGCTACAATGCAGAGGCCGAAAAAATATTAGGCTAACAATTTTAAGGGAGTTCTTGTTTTCAGAAATCCTGTTACTGAAGGCATATCTATAGTCAGTAAACTCCTTGTCCGTCCGTCCAGATTGTATAATGTGTGGATATCTGTTTAGAAACCAAACTTTTCTCCAAACCGGCACCAAGCTCCAGCTATGGTAGACAGATCACGTAACCTACCACTGTCTACCACAGCCAGGTAATAGGGGCCAGTTTGGATAATATGTTTGGTTTCCACACGTTATACAATCCGGACAGATGGGCAAGGAGCTACGGATTTAGTTCGGACTATTTTGAGGTGTTATGTCTATGTTCAAGCTACGGTGGCCCAAGATGGACAAACAACAGTAATATTGCACAATAGTGGTGATGAGAAGAAGCAAGGCATTTCCTTCCCAGTATAATCTTCAAAAAGTACAAACTGTTTATAAAATGAATTGTTATTCTGTAGAAGGAGTTCAATTTGGTGCTTATTGGATTAAAAGTTTCCAAGATGTTTGTGTTCCTTTTAGAGAGAGGTGTGCTGTGCAGGGAGGATCTGAAGGCTTTGTCTCCCTGAGTGTCACGGACAGCTTGTCTCAGAGCCTGACAGCACTGCCACCGGTGACAAAACATACCAGCTCTGTTCGCCTGTCACCAACGCCCATGTCCCCTACTCAGCCATCTCCAAGTTAGGCCCTCTCATTCCACTCCACCTGTGCAAGTGATATATTTAGAAAGGTTGTCCCAATGGGATAAATGACACCCTAATAGTATGTGTTTGGTCACGAACACCTGTTTCCAAACACAAGCCTATCCAAAGCGAGCATTATAGAGAGCACATTACAGCAAAGTCCCTACTCTGGCTGCCAACTCACTGTCAATCACAGAGACACCAACGTTCAACTTCAAAGTTTCAACATATTTTGAACTTATTTTGGCAGTATGCATGGAGTCTAGGTCATTTGCATTTGCTTAGATGGGTAGGCAAGGCAGCTTGTTCACTTCTTTTCTTTTGATTGACTTTGCAGTGAACAGCACTACCCCTGAATGAGATCCAGGGGGATGGTAAGTGAACCAGAATGGGTGCATTTTTCAAGTTTTCAGATAAGAGTTTCATTTTAGGGTTATTGTTCAGCAGTTCGTCCTTCCTCACATCTGTTTCTAAACAGTCAGGGATCCCCCCTTTTTCGACAGGGGTGAAGTGAGGATTTAATAGAAAAGTTCAATTCCTCCCACCACACACGGTATGTCTGATATACTGGAAGCTATCAGACCTCAGGATAAGACATTGATGCAGAAAGTTAAAAAGAATACAAGTTTATTTACAAAACAGGGGGCAGACAAATGACAGGTCAAGGGAATGCAGAGGTCAGTAAATTCAGGGCAGAGTCTGTAAGGTACAGAACGGCAGGCAGGCTCAGGGTCAGGGCAGGCAGGGGTTAGTAATCCAGGGCAGAGTCCGTAAGGTACAGAACGGCAGGCAGGATCAGGGTCAGGGTCAGGGCAGGCAGGGGTTAGTAATCCAGGGCAGAGTCCGTAAGGTACAGAATGGCAGGCAGGCTCAGGGTCAGGGCAGGCAGGGGTTAGTAATCCAAGGCAGTGTCAAGAGGTACAGAATGGCAGGCAGGCTCAGGGTCAGGGCAGGCAGGGGTTAGTAATCCAAGGCAGTGTCAAGAGGTACAGAACGGCAGGCAGAGTCAGGGCAGGCAGAATGGTCAAAAAACGGGAGAACTAGCCAACTGGAACTTCCGAAAAACAGGTGTACGGGGAAAACCCGTTGGAAGACTTGACGAGACAAGACGAACTGGCAACAGACAAACAGAAAACACAGGTATAAATGCACTGGGGATAATGGGGGAAATGGGCGACACCTGGAGGGGGGTGGAGACAAGCACAAGACAGGTGAAACATCAGGGTGTGACAGAAGTGCTCAGTAAGTTAGTTGAAGATAATTAAGATAGATCATTAATATAAGATACTTCACTCATTACCCTTTTTAGCACTCTAAATTGGAAAACAGTTGCTTTAGTCTTGCAACAAAAAAATATCTGCCCACATCAATGATTTTAGGTACTTTTTTTGGTTTGTATAGAATTCCATGAAAGACATTCATGTACCAGGAGCTAACTGGCAAGCACGTACCACCCTCATGATAAGAACTCAAAAATGTTCATAAAACAGAGGATATTCTGCTTATGTGTTCACACCCTGTGGACCTTGGCTGTAAACCAATAGGATGTGTTTTCTTCTGTCTGTTTTGATAAAAACTGATGTGTGTCGTTTATTGTCAAAAACAGTATGTGTACGTTTGTTTACATCTATGTCTTTGTGTGTGTGCTGGGAAGTGTACACATTTCATATAGAGTACCAGTGAGATTGATATTCAAATTCCTGGGCAGGTTTCATTTAGAAATGACAGAGTAAATCTACTGGTAAGTGTCCCAGCTTTCTGCTAGATCAAAGACAACATTTGCTGCATATGTTTACAGGTCTTCCTTTCTGCACACCAGGATTCTCTGCACTGTCACACATCCCTCCCCCCCAATATATTGCATGAGTTATTATTCCACAAGTAGTTAATTCCATACAAGGCATATAATATGTGGACATATATTAGCAAAATGCTAAAGTTTGGCGTTTGGTACCATAACATTTCTTACGACTGAGACTTCTTGAAGGTTGTGTTGCAGACCAGCCTCATTAAGGAGAGCGAGAATGAGAGAGATCTGACGTTATGGTGATTCAACTGTTTATCTCTCAAATTATTCCCGTTTGACAAGAGGAGTATAAATATATGTCCACATAAACATGATAATGATGCAGCCACATACACGTACGTCCTCTGTCACTCGTTTGGAAGTGATAAGAGTGGCAACAACCTCCTTCAACCCCATTATGAGAGATATCGTACTTCTAGAGCTTGCTACTGTTCAGATGTGCAGAGGGAATCCCTAGTGGTGCCATTAGGCCTAACTGGGTGAGTTTCTGTTATGTTCTTAGTTTTATCCTCCTCTAATTGCTTAGCCATTCATTTCCTCAAACATGTATTTGGAGAATTTAAAAAAAAGAAACGTTTCACCCAGATTCTTTGTAAGATGAATTCTGTGCTATACTGGGTAGTCAGTGAAGTGAATTAGTATCTATATATTAGTATCTATGTGTCTCTCAAAAAGCAGGCTGACACCCTCTTGAGACATACTACCAAACAGACTATGTTCAAAACTTGTCCGGGTGCCATGACTCGGATCACACAGCGACTTTGTGTACTACAGAGAAGAAGGCAAAGGGATGGGTACATTCTAGCATAGTTGTGCACCGTGCTTCTGTCGTCATATTTCCCTTGGTCATAAGACATCGTATAGCTCCTGAATCGAATGCCAAGTATTCACCTTAACAAGTTAATGGGGTCTTGAATCACTCGAACAAGCCAGGTTCGGAAAAGTTTGGCTCGACACCTGGTTTCTTACATTGTGATTGTGAGACACAATTATGCAAACCTCTGTGTCAATATTGATGAATGGAAGACCATACCAGTCCTTATTCCAGACAGACCATGCACAGCCCATGGGAAAATGGCAGAGGGAACAAGTGAGTTGCAACAGTTCAACCATCAAATGTCTGCTGCATCCACCACCTCCCGGAGCAAAGAGCGATCACTCTCAAGCATAAGGCTGGCTGGTCAGTGAAATTGCTTTTGTAGGCTGTGTAGAGGAAGTGGAAAAAATCTGCATCACTTCTCAATTGAATAGTTTGCTTGATGAGGTCTGGCACGTCTAAACCCATCGACAATCCCAGCTCCAACCTGATGTTTGTCTGATCTTAAAGAGGATGACGCTTCCGTCAACATGCTGGACGGAGATTCATGTCAGTAATATAGCTATCCACATATTTCACTGGTGCCAGACACAACAAGGCTGTATCTAACCTTTAACTTTCCAGCACTCCTTAAGGTGTTTACCCAGCCGAGGCAGGAAAAAAACTGTAAAACCTGTCTGCCCTGGATGTCTTGTTTGGAGGAGGCCACGTCCCCCTGCTGCAGGGAGGCCACGTCCCTCTGCTGCAAAATCATCGACACCCAGCCTGTGTGGCTTTATAAGCGCCCAGATGAAAATGTGGAGAAATGCCAGAGGATCCATTCCTGCAGCTTTCAGAGAGAGTTCTGGCGTAGAGAGAGTTTGCTCTTAAACTGCTGATCGCGTCAAATGTAGAGGAAATTGTGTTAGTTTGTTTCACAGTACATCAGCACCCGATGAATAAGAGATAGCACTGTACTTAGTCAAAACTGTGAAACAACCATTATCTAACAACTGTTTGCTGTAGGGAACAGACCTTAAATATGAAATAATATCTTTCTGTTCTACAGATAAAAAGTGCCTTTGCGGGTATGAAGATAGAGGCGTTTTCTTAACTTCAATGTTTGTGAATTGTTTAGACAATAAAGCAGAAAAGAATTGCACAGGCTTAGCATAAAACAGTCATTAACAACGGGTAAAAACATACACTGAATGTTTGCTCCAGTAACAAATCGAGCTAACGTGACGTAGACACAAAGTCTGACTGACAGGAAGGGTTTAGATTGGTTCATACGGTGGAGATCTTATATTGTGTCTCATGCAAAAGCTCACACCACAATGTGAATGTCTTGGAAGAAAGCCATTTGGTTTGTATGAGTCAGCTTCATGGCTGTTGTGAGACGGTTTGGCAGCTTGACCAGGAACACACTCTGAAATGATTTCTCTCAGAATATTTTTGGAATTGGGAAACCATTGGAGGAAATAAATAGCAGTCAGTTGAGTTGAACTAAGTGCCATCCAGTTATCGAGTTATCGATGTCACCCACCCAGTGCCGCCTCTAGCCTTTTTTGGGGCCCCCCAAAAAAAGAACAAAAATCAATGTGGCCCCCTTGAGGTCAGGGCCCCTGGGCACATGTTTGTAATCTGGTCATTTTCAGGGCTACTACAAATGTAGATAGTTGGCTCAACTACCTTACCTAGCAATCTAAATACATTTAGCTGACATGGGTTAATTGAGTGACTGTCAGTGACTGACATAGCACGTGGAAAACTGGTGATGTACTACCGACACATCGTCTGCCTATAGGAAAAGGCGGCTCTGCACCCATCACAATCTAGCCAGAAATGTCCTAAGGAAGAATGGAGTATAACCAGAGGTAGAACCTCTTGCATCGATGGGGATTCCTAGATCCTTCACCAGCATTTACTGTACAACCAGTATCTTCCAGAGGTTTTACATGTATGATCTTGACTCAATTGTGCTGTGTTCATTCACATTTAACAACAGGTCACAGACCTCACTGATGGGACATCTATTACCGGTGTTAGAGGCCTCAGTGTATCGCTTCATACTGTCACCGCTGGAGAAAACATCTGTGTTTGGGCTCTAAGACAAATGAACAGAAATACCTGTGCGTACATGAGAATTAATATGCAGATATCTACCTACCATGTGTCCTCACCTTCATTTCTGCATCAGGTAGACGCAGTATTTATACCCATTGACTTATTCCACATTTTGTTGTGTTGCTGCCTGAATTCAACATTTATTAAATAGTTTTTTTGTCACCCATCTAAACACAATATCCCAGAATGACAAAGTGAAAACGTGTTTTTAGACATTTTTCCACATTTGTTGAAAATGAATTGACCTAAGTGAAGGAACGATGCTTGAAAGCGTTGATCGTTTGAAATATTTGGGGTTGAAGACAGATTCTGAATGATCTTTCGGAAAACATGTTCATTATATTAGAAAAGCAATTAACTATAAGCTTGGGTTACTACAGTATGCAGATCACATAATTGTATCCATTAGAAAAAACATAGAAACCGAACTGCTGCTTCCTATACTAGACTATGGTGACATCATCTATCAAAACACAACCGACACCTTAATTTGCAAATTAGATATAATTATCATGGCTCAGGAAAAGACACAGATGCAGACAGATCGAATAACAGATGTTTATTGTATAAACAGGGGGCAGGCAAACGACAGGTCAAGGGCAGGCAGAGGTCTGTAGTCCAGGGCAGAGCCCGTAAGGTACAGAGCGGCAAGCAGGCTCTGGGTCAGGGAAAGCAGAAGTCAGTTATCCAGGGCAGTATCAAAAGATACAGTGCCTTGCGAAAGTATTCGGCCCCCTTGAACTTTGCGACCTTTTGCCACATTTCAGGCTTCAAACATAAAGATATAAAACTGTATTTTTTTGTGAAGAATCAACAACAAGTGGGACACAATCATGAAGTGGAACGACATTTATTGGATATTTCAAACTTTTTTAACAAACCAAAAACTGAAAAATTGTTAACGACAGGCAGGGTCAGGTCAGGAAGAATGATCAAAACCGGGATGACAAGAAAAAATGGGCACAAGAAAACAGGAGTAAAAAGAACACGATGGTAGACTTGACTTGCCAAAACGAACTGGCAACAGACAAACAGAGAACACAGGTATAAATGCACAGGGGATAATGGGAAAGATGGGCGACACCTGGAGAGCGGTGGAGACAAGCACAAAGTGAGCTGAAACAGATCAGGGTGTGACAGTAATTTATAACACATTTTGCAGATTCTTTCTTGGATGCCATTATAAAACACATCTTTGCACAATGTATGATTAACTAAATTGGCTGTCACCTCCAAACAGAAGACAACTGTACTGGTACCAATTTATTTTTTAAATGTTTCAACTTACATCTTCTTGTGTATTTTAAAGAACACTGTCACGCCTTGGTCATAGTGTTTTGTGTTTTCGTTATATATTTTGGTCAGGCCAGGGTGTGACATGGGTTTATGTGTTTGGTTTCGTATTGGGGTTTTATAGGATTTGGGATTGCTATGTTTAGGGGTGTGTCTAGTTAGGCTTGGCTGCCTGAGGCGGTTCTCAATCTGGAGTCAGGTGATTCTCGTTGCCTCTGATTGGGAACCGTATTTAGGTAGCCTGAGTTTCACTTTGTATTTCGTGGGTGATTGTTCCTGTCTCTGTGTAGTATCACCAGATAGGCTGTAATTAGGTTTCACGTTCCGTTTGTTGTTTTTGTATTTATTAGTTATTTCATGTATCGTCACCATTCATTCATTAAAGAACATGAGTAACCACCACGCTGCATTTCGGTCCGACTCTCTTTCAACAAACGAAGAACGCAGTTACAAACACCTAACTTTACAAGACTCACATTACGCCTTTCGACAACAGCAGAAATTACAAATGTGAAGGGTATATCCTAAGGTTGGAGTAAGATCTTTCAGATACGAAGGCCCAACAAGAATAATTTAACTATAGAAATCAGGTCATTAAAATCACACAGTAATTTTAAGAAATACATTTTTCAAATGTTAAGATCAAACTGTAAGTTTTTAAACTCGTTTACATCCCTGTTAATGAACATTTCTCATTTGCCAAGATCATCCATCCACCTGATAGGTGTGGCATATGAAGAAGCAGATTAAGATCACTACACAGCTGCACCTTGTCCTGGGGAACATAAAAGGCCACTCTAAAATGTGCAGTTTTGTCAAACAACACAATGCCACAGATGTCTCAGGTTTTGAGGGAGTGTGAAATTGGCATCGTGACTGCAGGAATGTCCACCAGAGAATTGTTAATTTCTCTACTATAAGCCGCCTCCAACATCGTTTTAAAGAATTTGGCAGTACGTCCAACCAGCTTCACAACAGCAGATCATGTGTAACCATGTAACAACATTCCTTCCTAATCCTAACCCTCTTCTGAGGAGGAGAAGTGAGAAGGATCGGACGACCAATGCGCAGCGTGGTAAGTGTCCATAACGTTTTATTTTAAGATATAAACTGAACACTATGAAAATACAAAACAATAAACGTGAACATGAACGAAACCGAAACAGTACCGTGTGGTAACAAACACACACACGGAAAACAAACACCACAACTCAAAAGTGAAACCCAGGCTACCTAAGTATGGAAAACAAACACCACAACTCAAAACTCAAAAGTGAGCCAGTCGGCTCCTGGCTGACTGGCGGTTCTGGCGGCTCAGGACAGACGGGAGACTCCGGCAGCTCCGGAGTGAAGGGCGATTCCGGCATTGCCGACATGACAGGCGGTTCCGGCGGCTCCTTGCTGGCTGGCGGCTCCTGGCTAGCTGACGGCTCTGGCGGCTCCTGGCTGACGGCTCTGGCGGCTCCTGGCTGACTGGCGGCTCTGGTGGCTCCTGGCTGACTGGCGGCTCTGGCGGCTCCTGGCTGACTGACGGCTCTGGCGGCTCGGGACAGACGGGAGACTCTGGCGGCTCGGGACAGATGGGAGACTCTGGCGGCTCGGGACAGACGGGAGACTCTGGCGGCTCGGGACAGACGGGAGACTCTAGCGCTGGACAGGCGGGAACACTTGTAGGCAGAAGACGGAGAGACAGCCTGGTGCGTGGGACTGCCACCGGAGGGCTGGTGCGTGGAGGTGGCACTTGTGCTCTTGAGCACCGAGTCTGCCCAACCTTACCTGGTTGAATGTGCCCAGTAGCCAGGCCAGTGCGGCGAGGTGGAATAGCCCGCACTGGGCTGTGCAGGCGAACCGGGGACACCATCCGTAAGGCTGGTGCCATGTACGCCAGCCCGAGGAGACGCACTGGAGACCAGATGCGTAGAGCCGGCTTCATGGCACCTGGCTCGATGCCCACTCTAGCCTGGCCGATATGAGAAGCTGGAATGTACCGCACCGGGCTATGCACATGCACTGGGGAAACTGTGCGCTTCACCGCATAACACGATGCCTGCCCGGTCCCTCTCGCTCTCCGGTAAGCACGGGAAGTTGGCGCAGGTCTCCTACCTGAACTCGCCACACTCCCCGTGTACCTTCCCCACTAAATGTTTGGGGCTGCCTCTCGGGCTTCCAGCCACGCTGCCTCCAGCTCTGCTTTGGGACAGCGATATTCCCCTGGCTGAGTCCAGGGTCCTTTGCCATCCAGAATCTCCTCCCAAGTCCATCTCTCCAGGTATCGCTGCCTCTCCTGCTGCTGCTGCCTGTTACCACGCTGCTTGGTCCTTGTTTGGTGGGTGTTTCTGCAACGGCATTCCTCCTCCTCTACTGAGGAGGAGAAGCGAGAAGGATCGGAGGACCAATGCGCAGCGTTGTAAGTGTCCATAACGTTTTATTTTAAGATATAAACTGAACACTATGAAAATACAAAACAATAAACGTGAACATGAACAAAACTGAAACAGTACCGTGTGGTAACAAACACAGACATGGAAAACAAACACCACAACTCAAAAGTGAAACCCAGGCTACCTAAGTATGATTCTCAATCAGAGACAACTAACGACACCTGCCTCTGATTGACAACCATACTAGGCTGAACTCAAAACCCCAACATAGAAAAACACACATAGACTGCCCACCCCAACTCACGCCCTGACCATACTAAATACAGACAAAACAAAGGAAATAAAGGTCAGAACGTGACAAACCACGCCAGCCCAGGACCTCTACATCCGGCTTCGTCACCGTAGGGATCGTTTGAGACCAGCCACCCAGACAGCTGATGAAACTGTGGGTTTGCACAACCAAGGAATTTTTGCCAAAACTGTCAAATAACGTCATAGGAAAGCTCACCTGTGTGATCGTCGTCCTCACCAGGGTCTTAACCTGACTGCAGTTCGGCGTTGTAACTGACTTCAGTGGGCAAATGCTCACCTTTGATGGCCACTGATACCCTGGAGAAGTGTGTTCTTCATGGATGAATCCCGGTTTCAACTGTACCGGGCAGATGGCAGACAGCATTTATGGCGTCTTCTGGGTGAGCGTTTTGCTGATGTCAATGTTGTGAACAGAATTTGAATGCACAAAGATACCATGAAGAGATCCTCAGGGCCATTGTCGTGCCATTCATCCTTGCCATCACCTCATGTTTCAGCATGGGGTGGCAGGGTAGCCTAGTGGTTAGAGCGTTGGACTAGTAACCGGAAGGTTGCAAGTTCAAACCCCCGAGCTGACATGGTACAAATCTGTCGTTCTGCTCCTGAACAGGCAGTTCAGGAACAGGCCATCATTGAAAATAAGAATTTGTTCTTAACTGACTTGCCTGGTTAAATAAAGGTCAAATTAAAAAATGATAATGCATGGCCCCATGTCGCAAGGATCTGTACAAAATTCACACTGTTCCTAGGCCATCATTGAAAATAAGAATTTGTTCTTAACTGACATGCCTGGTTAAATAAAGGTAAAATTAAAAAATGATAATGCATGGCCCCATGTCGCAAGGATCTGTACAAAATTCACAGTTCATCCACGGCCTGCTTACTGTACCCACCTGACATGTCACTCACGTTTGGGATGCTCTGGATCGTTCCCGCCAATATCCAACAACTTCACACAGCTATTGAATAGGAGTGGGACAACATTCCACAGGCCACAATCAACAGCCAGATCAACGCTATGCAAAGGAGATGTCGCTCTGCATGAGGCAAATCACACCAGATACTGGTTTTCTGATCCAGGCCCCTACCTTTTTTTAAGTATCTGGGACCATCAGATGCATATCTGTATTCCCAGTCATGTGAAATCCATAGATTAGGGCCTAATTTATTTATTTCAATTGACTGATTTCCTTATATGAACTGTATCTCAGTAAAATCTTTGAAATGGTTGCATGTTGTGTTTATATTTTTGTTCAGTATAGTTGTATTAGTCGTTTTTATTAGTTGTAGGCCTATTAGAAGTTGTACTGCTGATGTAAGTTTGTATTATTATTTTATTAATATTATTATTAGACAGTGGTTGCCATATTATTATTGTTACCAAGTATTGTCTGTTTGTTTTCGTTTTTGTCATTTGGATACTCTTGAAAACGAGATGGTGCATCTAAAGAGATTTTATCCTGCAAAATGAAAATGTTTAAATATTAATAATGACCTTGAGTTGAGTTGAGTTTATTTTATTTTTAAAGGGACAGTGCACATTAATCAACGTTCCAGTAAAAGTGCCGGTTTTAGCCAGCCGGCAAATTTTAAACCGCAGTCCCTGGGCAGGTTATTAAAAACAATTACAATATAGACAATAGCAACATAGGACAAGCAAGAAATAGCATACAGACAGAGCAACATAGGACAAGCAAGATGTTGCATACAGACATAGCAACATAGAACAAAAAGCAGCAAGACAAAATTCAGCTGGCAGGTATTACAGCTGTGAGTCTTTCTGGGTAATTCTTTAAAACATTATTCAAGCTCTGTATAGTTGGTTGTTCATCATTGCTAGACAGCTATTTTTAAGTCTTGCCATAGGTTTTCAAGCCGATTTACATCTAAACTGTAAGTAGGCCACTCAGGAACATTCAATGTTGTCTTGTTAAGCATCTCCAGTGTATATTTGGCCTTGTGTTTTAGGTTATTGTCCTGCTGAACGGCGAATTTGTCTCTCTAGGAATTCCTCTACGATTTTGCCTGTGCTTAACTCTATTCCATTTATTTTTATCCTAAAAAAACTCCCTAGTCCTTGCCGATGACAAGCATACCCATAACATGATGCAGCCACCACCATGCTTGAAAAAATGAAGAGTGGTACTGAGTGTTGCGTTTTGCCCCGAACATAATGCTTTGTATTCAGGACATACACTTAATTTCTTTGCCACATTTTTGGCAGTTTTACTTTAGTAACTTATTGCAAGCAGAGTGTATGTTTTGGAATATCTGTACAAGCTTCCATCTTTTCACTCTGTCATATAGGTTAGTATTGTGGCGTAACTACAATTTTGTTGATTCATCCTCAGTTTTCTCCTATCACAGCCATTAAACTCTACAACTGTTTCAAAGTCACCATTGGCCTCATGGTGAAATCCCTAAGCAGTTTTCTTCCTCTCCAGCAACTGAGTTAAGAAGGACGCCTGTATCTTTGTAGTGACTAGGTGTATTGATACATCATCCAAAGTGTAATTAATATCTTCCCCATGCTCAAAGGGATATTCAATGTCTGCTTTTTAAAAATGTGTACCCATCTACCAATTGGATCCCTTTATTGCGAGGAAAATCTAGCTGGATTTTTTGTGGTTGAATCGGTGTTTGAAATGCACTGCTCGACTGAGTGACCTTTACAGATCACTGTATTTGTGGGGTACAGAGATAAGGTATTCATTAAACAAATCATGCTAAACACTATTAGAGTGATCCAAGCAACATATTACGTGACTTGTTAAGCAAACGTTTACTACTGAACTAATTTGGGCTTGTCATAAGAAAGGGATTGAAAACTTAATGACAGGACATTTCAGCTCCTCATTTGTGAAATTGTGAAAAAGCCTTAAAACATAATTCCACTTTGACATTATGGGGTACTGTGTGTGGGCCAGTGACAAAAACATCTCAAATTCAGGCTGTAACACAACAAAATGTGGAAAAAGTCAAGGGGTGTGAATTCTTTCTGAAGGCACTGGACATAATGATGACTTTTGTTTGTCTGACTGTCACTTCAAAGCTTTTGGACATATTTGAATGTAATGCATGTCTATCATGTCAAGATTCATATGTAGACACATCATAACATTTAGCCAAGGACACATTTTCAACTTGTATGGTTCTTCAAGAAGTTGGAAAACTGCATGGATCTATTTGTGGTTTCAAATAAATGCACAGCAAGTTATTTTCCTCCACCTTCATTGCCAAGTTAATTTGGGCTCTGTCCAAATTGGTTGATGATTTAAATCTTGCCTTTATTTGTAAAATCTCCATGGGTAAACAGGATTAGTTCAACAGGGAGATGGATTATCAAGCTCTATTAAGTGCTGCCCACACAATTACATTTTTCATTTAATTTCTCCATTTTTAAAAATGTAAATCAGCGAAGGCTTATGTTTTCAGTGGATGCCAAGTTCATTGACGTGTGTATGTATTTGAATGAAAACATGTACAGTGGATTTGGAAAGTATTCAGACCCCTTGACTTTTTCCACATTTTCTTATGTTACAGCCTTATTAAAAAATGCATTAAATTGTTTATTCCTCATCAATCTACGCACTATACCCTATAATGACAAAGCAAAAAAAGGTTGTTAGATATTTTTACAAATGTATTAAATAGAAAAGCTGATATCACATTTAAGTAAGCATTCAGACCCTTTACTCAGTACTTTATTGAAGCAGCTTTGGCAGTGATTACAGACTCGAGTCTTCTTGGGTATGATGCTACAAGCTTGGCACACCTGTATTTGGGGAGTTTCTCCCATTCTTCCCTGCATATCCTCTCAAGCTCTGTCAGGTTGGATGGGGCGCATGTTGCACAGCTATTTTCAGATCTCTCCAGAAATGTTAGATCGGGTTCAAGTCCGGGCTCTGGCTGGGCCACTCAAGGACATTCAGAGACGTGTCTCGAAGCAACTACTGCTTTTTCTTGGCTGTGTGCTAAGGGTCGTTGTCCAGTTGGAAGGTGAACCTTCACCCTAGTCTGAGGTCCTGAGCGCTCTGGAGCAGGTTTTCATTAAGGATCCTTCTGTACTTTGCTCCGTTAATTTTTCCCTTAATCTTGACTAGTCTCCCTGTCCCGGCCGCTGAAAAACATCCCGACAGCATGATGCTGCCACCACTGTGCTTCACCATAGGGAAGCTGTCATGTGCCTTTTATTGAGGAATGGCTTCCGTCTGGCCACTCTACCATGAATGCCTGATTGGTGGAGTGCTAAAGAGATGGTTGTCCTTCTGTAAGGTTCTCCAATCTCCAGAGAGGAAGTCTGGAGCTCTGTCAGAGTGACCATCGGGTTCTTGGTCACCTCTCTAACCAAGGCCTTTCTTCCCTGATTGCTCAGTTTGGCTGGGCGACCAGCTCTAGGAAGAGTGTTGGTGGTTCTAAACTTCTTCCATTTAAGAATGATGGAGGCCACTATGTTCTTGGGGACGTTCAATGCTGCAGAATTGTTTTTGTACCCTTCCCCAGATCTGTGCCTTGACACAATCCTGTCTCTGAGCTCTACAGACAATTCCTTCAATCTAAGCACTTGGTTTATGCTCTGAAATGCACTGTCAACTGTGGGAACCTTATATAGACAGATGTGTGACTTTACCACAGGTGAACTCAAATCGATTTTTAATGGAATCAGGGTGCACCTGAGCTTAATTTTGAGTCTCAGAGCAAAGGCTCCGAATACTGATTTAAATAAGGGATTTCTATTTTTTATTTTTAAAACCGTTTTTTTTGCTTTGTCATTTTGGGGTATTGTGTGTAGATTGATGAGAACATTTGTATATTTTATTCAATACATTGTAGAATAAGGCTGTAACATAACAAATTGTGGTAAAAGGGAAGGGGTCTCCATCTTTTTCCATCTTCGTAACATTGCAGAAATCACAAACTTTCTGTCCAAAAACGATGCAGAAAAATGTATCCATGGTTTTGTCACTTCTAGATTACTACTGCAATGCTCTACTTTCCGGCTACCCGGAAGAGAGACTCAGACTCGGTCTTGACCTTGAAGTCTTTATTGAAGACTAATCTCTTCAGTAGGTCCTATGATTGAGTCTGGCCCAGGGGTGTGAAGGTGAATGGAAAGTCACTGGAGCGACGAACTGCCCTTGCTATCCCTGCCTGGCCGGTTCCCCTTTTCTCCACTGGGATTCTCTGCCTTTAACCCTATTACGGGGGCAGACTAAATGGCTTACTGATGCTCTTCCATGCCATCCTTAGGAGGGGTGTGTCACTTGAGTGGGTTGAGTCACTGATGTGATATTCCTATCCGGGTTGGCGCCCCGCTCGGGTTTGTGCCGTGGGGGAGATCTTCATGGGCTATACTCGGCCTTGTCTCAGGGTGGTAGGTTAGTGGTTGAAGATATACCTCTAGTGGTGTGGGGGCTGTGCTTTGGCAAAGTGAGTGGGGTTATATCCTACATGTTTGATCCTGTCCAGGGGTATCGTCGGACGGTGCCGCAGTTTTTCCCAACCCCTCCTGTCTCAGCCTCCAGTATTTATGCTGCAATAGTTTGTGTCGGGAGGCTAGGTTCAGTCTGTTATATCTGACGTTTTTATCCTGTGTCCTGTGTGAATTTAAGAATGCTCTCTCTAATTATCTCTTTCTCCTTCTCTCTGTCTTTCTCTCTCTCTATCTTTCTCTCGTCCCCCTGAGGACCGGAGCCCTAGGACCATGCCTTAGGACTACCTGGCCTGATGACTCCTTGCTATCCCCAGTCCACCTGATCGTGCTGTTGCTCCGTTTCAACTGTTCTGCCTGCGGAACCCTGACCTGTTCACTGGATGTGCAACCTTGTCCCGGACCTGCTGTTTTGGACTCTCTCTCTACCGCACCTGCTGTTTCTAACTCTGAATGATCGGCTATGAAAAGCCAACTTGCATTTACTCTTGACGTGCTGACCAGTTGCACCCTCTACAGCCACTGTGATTATTATTATCTGACCCTGCTGGTCATCTATGAACATTTGAACATCTAGGCCATGTTCTGGTATAATCTCCACTCGGCACAGACAGAAGAGGACTGGCCAACCCTCAGAGCCTGGTTCATCTCTAGGCTTCTTCCTAGGTTCTGGCCTTTCTAGGAAGTTTTTCAAAGCCACCGTGCTTCTACATCTGCATTGCTTGCTGTTTTGGGGTTTTATAAATACATTTGATTGAATACTTTCCGAATGCACTGTATTTGTTTTTATATCAGAAATGTGTAGCTGGGTGCTATCACCAGACTGTTAGAAATTACCAATGAGAATAGATCGATCAATACTTTTCATTCTCAACGCAGTAGTTTTTTATATTTTGCAAATGTCCTTATTTTCCACAACTTAACAAATTAACAAATTGCTGTATCTTCATTGAATGGCCCCTGCCTGGCCAGTCTAGTGTCGAAAAATGCTCAATACATTTTATAAACTCAGCAAAAAAAGAAACGTCCCTTTGTCAGGACCCTGTCTTTCAACGATCATTTGTAAAAATCCAAATAACTTCACAGATCTTCATTGTAAAGGGTTTAAACACTGTTTCTCATGCTTGTTCAATGAACCATAAACAATTAATGAACCTGCACCTGTGGAACGGTTGTTAAGACACTAACAGCTTATAGACGGTAGGCAACTAAGGTCACAGTTATAAAATCTTAGGATACTAAAGAGGCCTTTCTACTGACTCTGAAAAACACCCAAAGAAAGGTATCCAGGGTCCCTGCTCATCTGCGTGAACGTGCCTTAGGCATGCTGCAAGGAGACATGAGGACTGCAGATGTGGCCAGTGCAATAAATTGCAATGTCCGTACTGTGAGACACCTAAGACAGCGCTACAGGGAGACAGGACGGACAGCTGATCATCCTCACAGTAGCAGACCATGTGTAACAACACCTTCACAGGATTGGTACATCCGAACATCACACCTGCGGGACAGGTACAGGATGGCAACAACAACTGCCTGAGTTACACCAGGAACGCACAATTCTTCCATCAGTGCTCAGACTGTCCGCAATAGGCTGAGAGAGGATGGACTGAGGGCTTGTAAGCCTGCTTTAGGGCAGGTCCTCACCAGAAATAAACCCACCGTCGCTGGACCAGGCAGGACTGGCAAGAAGATCTCTTCACTGACGAGTCACGGTTTTGATTTGTGTTCATGGTCGGATTTGTGTTTATTGCCGAAGTAATGAGTGTTGCACCGAGGCCTGCACTCTGGAGCGGGATAGATTTCGAGGTGGAGGGTCCGTCATGGTCTGGGGTGCTGTGTCACAGCATCATCGGACTGAGCTTGTTGTCATTGCAGGCAATCTCAACGCTGTGCGTTACAGGGAAGACATCCTCCTCCCTCATGTGGTACCCTTCCTGCAGGCTCATCCTGACATGACCCTCCAGCATGACAATGCCACCAGCCATACTCCTCGTTCTGTGCGTGATTTCCTGCAAGACAGGAATGTCATTGTTCTGCCATTGCCAGCGAAGAGCCCGGATCTCAATCCTATTGAGCACATCTGGGACCTGTTGGATCAGAGGGTGAGGGCTAGGGCCATTCCCACCAAAAATGTCTCGGAATTTGCAGGTGCCTTGGTGGAAGAGTGGGGTAACATCTCACAGCAAGAACTGGCAAATCTGGTGCAGTCCATGAGGAAGAGATGCACTGTTCAGTTGATGTCTCAGTTGTTGAATCATGTTATGTTCATACAAACTGAGTATATTATGACAGCATACAAAAAATATTTTCTCATGAACACATCCCACTTTATCCTAGCGAACTCTTGACAGTGAAAACCTGTCCAGCAGATCTCTGTATATCTCGTTCTTAGCTCGCCGCCCTGTTAATTCCACTTTCTCAGACATATGTTGTTGCCAGATCCTCTGAACAGTAAGTGGTGTTCCTTGTTGTGGCTGGGTGTGCTGTCACCGCCTATTCATCTCCATTCAGCCTGGTCACTCAGGTAGCTTTCTCCCCCAGCGAGGGCTGCCGAGTGGCGGCATGAGATGATGGATCTGTGGGGCTGGGTCTTTTATAGTGGATTAGACCTGGCTTGTCGATGTATCGCCGTAAGAGCCCGCCCTGCCAGTCCTCGCCTGGTGTCGGCATATGCCATATTCGGAAGTGCTGTGGAAAAGTGTTGACTTCGGAGGCGGTCCCAGACTCTGTGTTAGCATCCCGTCAACGAGGGTGTCCCTAGCAGATGGAGCTGAACAAGGGTATGACTCCCCCTCGCCTTGCCTCTGCCGGTGGTGTGAATCAGTGAGATGTTTTAATTTGCACTTTGTGCTGAGGCTGCCGGGGCTGGCTGCGACGCCAAGGTAAACCCTGACAGACTGTAAACTGTTTTCAAGGACTGCTGTCTGGAATGGCTATGAAGAAACGAAACAGATGGGATGGTATATTACTTCCTCAACCATAGTTGCATTAGCTGTAGAGAGGACACACTGCCAGTGAATAGTGTGTTGCCTGGATGGGATAGTTGGAGCAGCAGATGCTTAGTCATAAAGTGAGCTGCATGATTATTTCAGCAACGTGAGCTTGAAGAGACCAGTGAGAGTTTTTAAGATATTAGTAAACCATTAGATGGGCTAAATAAGACTTTAACTGCAATACACTTTTCCAATTCTTGACTTGATAACCACCTTTGATTGGCTGACACATCCTATTAGAGTAAAGACAGTGTTTATTAGCAGACAGCTCCTTCTAATGGAGAGTCTCGTCATTCTGTGTGTGTGTGTGCATGCGTACATACGTGTGTGTGTGTGTGTGTGTGTGTGTGTGTGTGTGTGTGTGTGTGTGTGTGTGTGTGTGTGTGTGTGTGTGTGTGTGTGTGTGCGTGTGTGTGTGTGTGTGTGTGTGTGTGTGTGTGTGTGTGTATGCGTGTGTGCGTGTGTGTGTGTGTGTGCGCGCAAGTGTGTCTGGCCTCTGTGTTCGTTCCGATGACACACCACAGTAGAGACTGCATTAGCGATCCTCAATTCAATGCTAATTGAGTTGGTCTGGGATAGAGCGCAAAATGGAAATATTATATTACAGGTGGACAAAGAGAGATAGACATACACTCATGCAGTTGGTCTCCAGATTGTATTATCCCAATGCAGATAATGACCACCCGTGCTACTTATTTCCCACATTGCTAATCCATGTAATAGATTATCTGAAGTTATGCTAAAAACGATCCCACTTTTCTCTGTCAGAATGTTGCAAGAGCTCAATTCACATTGTCCAAGCCAATAATGCAAAGTGATCGAGTGATGACAAATGTGTTAATATATCACTCTGTACATACTTTTGGTACTGTGTTGAACTAAGTCATTAGGCAACACGACTAAAGACGCATCGGAATTTCCTGTGTATCCTAAGAAAACACAACCTACCCACTGGAAATTTCACCATTGGGCCATGGATCTTTTGAAATTATAATTCAACAGCGTATGGATTTCCACTGTATTCATTGCATCTCTCTGACGCGTTCATGAAAAATGCTGCGTGTATGCAGCTTACATTCTATAGAATAAATGAAAAAGCAGACTCCATTATGCCCTAGCCTGATGTACCTTGTTAGTGGATGTGCTATACCATGGGGTGTGGGAACCATACTAACGAAGTCTCTCTCTGACTGTTACTTTATCTATATATGTTGTGAAGTAACTAGAATCTCCCACTGTTTCTCCAAAGCTCCCTACAGCTTCTCTGTAGCCCCGGGCAATTATTTTGAGTTATAATTTTGGTTTTGGTTCTGCCATTTACTTGTTCTATTATTGCACATGGTTGACTACATGTTTACTTCATCCTATTCCAAAACAGATGACATGCAATTTAATTTAACCTACACGCTGTCCTCCACCATCTTCACCTTGACTTGCTTCGATAGGTGCAAAATGGGGTCCACCGGGGTCTCCCACGTCATCTGTCAATATATTCCATCACTCTGAATGGATCAGATTCAGCAGGCTGACAGGAAGCTGACACGGATAGCTTTTCAATTGGTACGTTGACCTTGTTTTATATCCTGAGGCATATGTGTTGAATGATTCACTCCTCTTTAAATATCTTCCTCCGTTCTTATTGTGAACGGTGGGCAGTACAGCAGCACGGCAGCAAGGAGCCTGATAATGAATGCAATCAGAAAGAGGCAGAGTTGCTAGGCAGTTGCCGGTCTTTTTCTAGAGAGGAAACGGCACATTAGTATGCATGTAGGATGGGAGGTTGTGCAGGGAAATATGAAGGATGGGTTGCTAATTGAAGACATTGTAAAAGAGAGAGAAGCCGCTTCTCCACATTCAATCAACAGTTCCTGATGGAGCAGAATGGAATTTTTGAATCAATTCCCGTCACTTGTGAATTTATTCCTAACACCCGTCTTTGAGACTTTCTACCATGTCAAATTGCATGTTCAAAAAGGTGACATGATATTGTACAGTTTCTTGTATAAAATAATCATGTTGAACTTTGCCCGGACTATGCCAAGGCCATCATTAGTTTCAACAGGCTGTGTAAATTCTCAGTCTTTAAAAAAAAGAGTTTTATATCTATTTCCTTTGTATCATAGCAGTTATCCCTCTCTGGAAAGGTCAGTTGAACATTTTTCACTTTACAATAATAGTCGAATACGACTTATTTCTTGAAGTCTAGGGAAATTCATATGTGTTTAATTAACCACACTGGTTTTTGTGTCATAGAAATATGCCAAAACTATAGTTTTAAACATGTATCATGCAGCAATCCATCCAAGCAGGATATACTGCATGTGTAACTCACTGGAGGCTGCTGAGGGGAGGACGGCTCATAATAATGGCTGGAATGGAGTGAATGGAATGGCATCAAAGACATGGAAAACATGTGTTTCATTCATTTGTTTACCATTCCATTTATCCCATTCCAGCCGTTACTACGAGCCCGTCCTTAAGGTGCCACCAACCTTCAGTTGTATAACTTTAGCATGAAAAAATGGCCACGTTTGCGTGGGTAAGCATGTTAATCTGACTGTACTAATGACATGCTTACTGGTCAGTTGTTGAGTGGGAGGCTGGGTAGTACCACTCACACCAGCAGAGGGAGGCCCTCTGGGCCAGAGGATACCAAGTGATGGGAGATTGGTATCCAGGACAGCCCTGGTCTCCCACCCACCTCTCCCCTACTCTATGCAGCTGTCAATCAGAGGAGAGCACAGAGAGGGTGAAAGAGGGTTTTCATTTTTCTTGTAGTCTTACGTAGCATGTTACTGACACAATACTATGACTTATCGACATACTGTTTTTCCGCATGATCATGTGCTGCTATTTGTTAAGACGAGCCACCAATTATTCTGTTGACTTCAGCACCGTAGGTATTATTAAACTGGGGAATTTTAGAAAACGATGCCAACAATGTGTTACTTAATCCTCCAATATCCTAAACATGGGGGCTTACATGGCCAACCTACACAAGGGGCATGTATTACAATAAATAATGCTCGAATGCAAGGCGCCAGAGAGACTTGTAAAGGAAACCAAACTAATGGGCGATTCAAAATGTAATTGTATTTACCTATGTTCTCTGTTATTTGTGTTCTCTGCTATGAGATACTTTAGTGATGAAGAATGAACAGGATTGAGGATGATTGCATTCACAGCTAATTTAAACGCGATGTACATTCAACCTGTCTGGTTGTGTACAGAAAAGCATTACGTCCGGTTGAAACATTTACTCCCACATCATTTTCTGATGTTAAACATTCTCCATGTATGACTAACATCACTAGTAATGTCTGAGTGTCACTGTTGATTATGATGATATGTGTGAAGAATGGTTATGTCTATATGCATCCTTACGTGTTTTGTTTCATATCCATGTCAGGGGATAAAACCCAATGTTGCTTTCCATCTTTAATGTTAAAGTCATATCTTTTGAGTCAGAAGGATGTAAAGGAGAAGAAAGGAAGTGCATTGAATTTCATCCATTATTCATCACTTCCCCTGCCCACCTCAGGTGCCCACATGCCTACCGTGCCATCTATCTTAGTATCCCTACCCACTCTCAATCTGTTCAGCTGTAACTATGCACCAAAACCGGGAGGAGGAAAAATATAGAAATAATGATATTGGGTTTTGGACACACCATTGTCTGTTTCCAAGGCAGGCTGAGTGAGTGTTTGAGTCTGGCAACGGGCTGCTTGTATGGCTGGGAATGTGTATGCTTGTGAGGTGCCTCAGCCACCGGCTGGCCTAATGTCCTATGACCGAGCAGTAAAGGGGGGAGACTTTTTTAATATCTCTCTGAGCTGCAGCCTGAAATAGACTGACAGGTCCAATTACAGAGCCCAGCTCCACATTGACTGCTCAGTGGACAAATACAACCTCCACATATCCCCAAGGATAAGGCATCCTCATCCAAACAGAGAGGTAAAGAAGAAAAACAGAATTAGGTCTGACTGTTACGCCTCTTAAATCAGCCTGATACAATGCAGCAATCAGACAGCATTTTTGATTATGCCCTTATCCCTCCTTCTGTCCTGAATTTTTTACATTTATCAACATGGTTCGCATTCGCAAAGATATAAACGTTCCCCCCTCTCAACCCCCCTTGGGGGTTTGGAAGGTGATGCAGGAAAGCAGAACCAGTCAGTCAAGTTGATAGAGGAAATATTCCAGTTTGTATCTGATATTCGCTGTAGAGAAAGTGAAAAGGAATAAAGTGAGAAAGACAAATGTTTGAAAAGATGACAGCCAACTACAGATGTAGGATTTTAATTTGGCCTCTCTTTTGTTGCAGAGAATTTTCCTGCACTGTTTTAAAAGGCTTCTAAAGTTTGTAATGCACACATTAAAATGTCAGGCTTGATTTGCCCTAACGAAAAATGCATTAATCTAACTGCACTGTCCAATTTACAGTTCCTATTACAGTGAAATAATACCATGCTATTGTTTGAGGAGAGTGCACAATCAACAACATGAACAGTTATTAATAAACAAATTAGGCACATTTGGGCAGTCCTGATACAAAATTTGAAACAGAAATACAATGCTTCATTGGATCAGTCTAAACATTTGCACATAGACTGAAAAAATCTAAATTGCACATGGGCTGGAATAAGACATTATGGCCTTTCTCTTGCATTTCAAAGATGATGGTACGAAATAAATACTTTTACCAGATCTATTGTGTTGTAATCTACTACATTCCTTTCACATTTGCATAAACTTCAAAGTGTGTCCTTTCAAATGGTACCAAGAATATGCATATCCTTGCTTCAGGGCCCGAGCTACAGGCAGTTAGATTTGGGTATGTCATTTTAGGCGATAATTGAAAAAAAAATGAGCTAATCCTTAACCCCTACAAAATATTTCCATTAATTATAATCCACATAATAATTCACACTCCCTGTTGCTCCAGGATTATTTTCCTGCTGTAGGAAACTGGCTATAAACCAGCCAACTAAGTGTAGTCATTTGAAATTAGATGGAGATGGACTTGGGGTCAGAGGTTCATCCATAGCTGCCCCCCACCTTTCCCCTGACTCATTGTCAACCTCTTCATGCGGTCCATCCCCATCTGTTTCCACAGCTGTTCACTGCCGGGGAATAAAAAGGTGATTTTTAAATTTACAGACTCGTGCTTTTTAGATGCTCCATAACCCATTTGTAACTGAAACACCAGCAGAACTGTTCTCTATTCAAATCGTATTTCTTTATTTAAAGAATATAATTCAATTCCCTTGCTTTCCTTCTTCAAATCCAGCTTTTAATAAAAATAGATCATAAGGTTATATTGGAGTTCTTTATAACAATTTATGTATTGGGAAAACGTTGTCTAAACTATAATTTAATTAAATAGTCATGCATGCTGATGATGTTCTTTTTTTAGTTCTTGAATATAGTCTTAAATGAGATGGTATCATAAAATCAACACAAAAGGCAATCTCAAGACAAGCCTGTCTGATGTGGATTACAGATGAATCTTTAACGGTCTCTGACTACGATTAGAGACGTTTTAGACAACACAGTGGTATGAATATTATTTTACTGTAAACAGAGCTCAAAATGCCAGGTGCTGCAAAAGTGGTCGCATGTTTTTCAGAAAGCTAGGTTCATGTTATTGTACATCCTATATCCAATCCCCAGCCAGCCTCTCAATGACTATGCTTAAGTATGCACTCAGAGCCCCAAACCACTGGTGAATGACCATTAGGCTATTCCTCTATACAACTGGTTGCAAACTGGAACCCAAATAAAAGCTGACAGACAATTATTAGCAACACTCCTTACTTGTAATATGATTACTCCCCATCAACCCCAGGATAATGAATGTGATATGTAATACAATTTCTGAAAGACTGTTTATGCCCAATAAAATCCATTAAGGGGTCAGATGGAGATAAAATAGTGGATAATGCTATGAGCCCACCAGCCTGTCAAGCACATTAGCCTGCTATTAGCTCTCTGGTTCCCATAGAAACCCCAAGCAGGGGATGACTGACTCTGCCTATGTCCCCTTCAGGAATTAATCGACCTTCTAACTTTTCCCTTTCCCCATCACAGTGAAACGATTGGCCTGTGTCAGCATCACTGAGCCTTCAGGCCCCAAGTTTTTATTGTCACGCGCACTTACAGTAAAATACCTTTCTTGCTCGCTCTTTCCCAACAATGCAGTAGTACTATAAAAAATGACATAAAAAAGTCAAGTAGAACAAAAACACACAAGAAATAGAAATAAGAACACGAGAAAGTAAGTAAGCTATATACAGTGTCAGTTCCAGGGTCAGTGCCAATACCATATTTACAATGTGGAGGGATACTGGAGTGGTAGTGTTAGACATGTATAGGGCAAGGGGACTAGGCATCAGAATATATGATAAACAGAGTAGCAGCAGCATACATGATGATTGTATGTGACTGTGTGTGCCTGTGTGTAGAGCAGTGATGAAAGTAAGCCGATAAGGTCCGGTACATCCTCCCAGCAAAATAAATAGTGGGGTATGCTGTAGGCTACAGGTAACACATGAGCTCATCACAATTAACACAAAATGTCAAGAAATCCATAGTCTTTTATGCCATTATTTAACATTACCGGATGTCAGCTAAGTGAACAATGAGTGAATTGACTTGAAACCGGGTGGTAAATGCTCCAATAAGAAAACAAACATTTTTTCTAAGGCGATTGATGATCAAAACAAGGCAGAGATGAGCAGCCGGGACCGAGGCATGCAATTCAGTCTACAAGTCTATGCCTAATGACAATAACAGAATTTTGGTACAATACACCTAAGTGTTTTGTAACAGATGTCTCTTCCCATTACACAAATCGTGGGTGCACAGTGCATTGCTGGGGTTTGGATGCTGGAAATATTTGTGAGTGGACGAATGTGCACGGGTAGGCTACAGGAGCGCCTTTTTTGAAGTGATTGTTTGACAATCAGATGAAAACATCATGACTGGTTGTGTTTGTTACATTAAAAGTCATGGGCGGCGCCTCCAGAAGTTAAGGGGAAGCTAAGCTTGATCTAAAGTAAATTGAACTAAAGTTATTTAGCATAATTAGCTTACTCCTGTCCATACAGGAGTAAATAAAATCATTCAAAATAAGCTACTACACCAGAAAGCATGATTTGGCCACAGAAGATCATTATCTTTGTTAAAAATAAAAAGTTGTGGATTGTTTTAAATTGCATAGCCTTAAGTCAGAAGGGCCGACAAATTGAGCAGCATGCGTGGCAAGTACCAAATAAATTATTCTTGAGTTGCAACTGTCAGTGAAAAGCAGAGAGACTCAACCAGGAATATCGCACAACAAAAAAAATATGTTGAAACTCAGTTTGGAAAGCAAATGGCTATTGCTGTGAAGAGAAGACAATGAAAAGATGAATACATTTTTTTATGAAAAAAAAAATCTAAAAATTCTGGTTTGCAGTTGGTACCATCTTGTTGGTACCTGGTGAGTGTACATATTCATTGTCTTTATCATTAGGTCAATGACACTTTAACTTGTTTTTGGACAATAATTTTGGACAATAATTTGCTCCTCCAGTTGAGATGAATGTCTCCTCTTTTCATAGGCCTACTATATGGATCAAACACCGTAGTTGTCAGTGTCAGCAGAGTAGCCTACCCTGTCATTTTTGATGTGTTAAAAAAGATTCTGTTAATGTCTCCAGTCAGATAAGGTGCGGTAGAGTAGCATGAAATGTGTTCATAAAAGGCCAACATTTCCCTGTGCAAAGAAAGGAGAGGAAATATATCTGATATAGCCTATAGCCTAGGCCCACTCTACACCACTACGAGTTGCATTTAACAGTCCTATTTTCAGAAAAAATGATTGATTAATATTACCAGCCTAAGTTATGACTATACAATCTAATCATCACATTAGGAGTAGCAGGCTATCTTACGTAAGTCTTCAAATTCAAGGATGCATGGAATGCTTTCTTATAATAGTGTATTGTTGCGCTGAAAATGAGATTCACCAAACTTGAAACCCACACCACTTGTCTCCACCCTAAAACATATTGCATGTTAAAAGTGGTATGACAAATCTTTACTAGGCCCAGGCTAATAGGCCCACAGAGATCGTATTTGAAAGGTAAAGGGATTATTTTGTCACGCCCTGATCTGTTTCACCTGTCTTTGTGATTGTCTCCACCCACCTCCAAGTGTCACCTGTTTTCCCCATTAGTCCCTGGGTACCTGTTTGTCTCTTGCCAGTTCGTCTTGTTTGTCAAGTCAACCAGCGTGTTTTTCCGTGCGCCTGCTTTTTCTTATCTCTGTTTTTGCTAGTCATCAGAGTTTTGACCCTTGCCTGCCTTGACTCTGGACCTGCCTGCCTGACCATTCTGCCTGCCCTGACCTCAAGCCTTCCTACCACTCTGTACCTCCTGGACTCTCACCATGTTATGATCTTTTGCCTGTCCACGACCATTCTCTTGCCTGCCCCTTGGATTATAATAAATATCTGCCTCCTGTTTCTGCATCTGGATCTCACCCTGTGCCCTTATATCTGAACTTTTCCAGGACCCTGTCTTTCAAAGATAATTAGTAGAAATCCAAATAACTTCACAGATCTTCGTTGTAAAGGGTTTAAAGGGTTTAAACTCATTTAAAATCATGTTTCTCATGCTTGTTCAGTGAACCATTAACAATTAATGAACATGCACCTCGTTAAGACACTAACAGCTTAAGATTAAGGTCACAGTTATGAAAACTTAGGACACTAAAGAGGCCTTTCTACTGACTCTGAAAAACACCAAAAAAAGATGCCCTGGGTCCCTGCTCATCTGTGTGAACGTGCATTAGGCATGCTGCAAGGAGGAATGAGGACTGCAGATGTGGCCAGGGCAATAAATGGCAATGTCCGTACTGTGAGACGCCTAAGACAGCACTACAGGGAGACAGGATGGACAGCTGATCGTCCTCGCAGTGGCAGACCACGTGTAACAACACCTGCACAGGATCGGTACATCCGAACATCACACCTGCGGACAGGTACAGGATGGCAACAACAACTGCCCAGAGTCACACCAGGAACGCACAATCCCTCCATCAGTGCTCAGACTGTCCTCAATAGGCTGAGAGAGGCTGGACTGAGGGCTTGTAGGCCTATTGTAAGGCAGGTCCTTACCAGACATAACCAGCAACAACGTCGCCTATGGGCACAAACTCACCGTCGCTGGACCAGACAGGACTGGCAAAAACTGCTCTTCACTGACGAGTTGCGGTTTTGTCTCACTAGGGGTGGTGGTCGGATTTGCGTTTATTGGCGAAGGAATGAGTGTTACACCAAGGCCTGTAATCTGAAGCGGGATCGATTTGATCGAGGTGGAGGGTCAATCATGGTCTGGGGCAGTGTGTCACAGCATCATAGAACTGAGCATGTTGTCATTGCAGGCAATCTCAACACTGTGCATTACAGGGAAGCCATCCTCCTCCCTCATGTGGTACCCTTCATATAGGCTCATCCTAACATGACCCTCCACCATGACAATGCCACCAGCCATAACTGCTCATTCTGTGCGTGATTTCCTGCAAGACAGGAATGTCAGTGTTCTGTCGTGTTCCCCCCAGAAAAGTCTGGGAACTTGCAGGTGCCTTGGTGGAAGAGTGGGGTAACATCTCACAGCAAGAATGGGCAAATATGCGGCAGTCCAGTTTGTGCCCGTATAGACCATTTTACATCCTTAGTGATTTGGACACAAGGAACTTCAAGCTCTTGACCCACTCCGCAGCCCTGTCGATGTAGTACACGATCATGTCCTTGATCTTGCTAACGTTGAGCGAGAGGTTATTGTCCTGGCACCACACTGCCAGGTCACTGACCTCTTCCCTGTAGGCTGTCTCATCGTCGCCAGTGATCAGGCCTTCCAAAGTCGTGTCATCAGCAAACTTCATGTTGTTGGAGTCAATGCGTAGCCACGCAGTCGTGGGTGAACAGGGAGTGCAAGAGGGGACAAAGAGCACATGCCTGTGGGGCCCCTGTGTTGAGGGTCAACATGGTGGAGGTAATGTTGCCTACCCTCATCACCTGGGGTTGGTCCGTCAGGAAGTCCAGGATCCAGTTGCAAAGGGAAGTTTTCAGTAGCAGGGTCCCAAGCTTGGTGACGCGCTTGGAAGGGGCTATAGCTTTGAACGCTGAGCTGTAGTCCATGAAGACCATTCTCACATAGGTATTCCTCTTATCTAGGTGGGTGAGATCAGTGTGGAGTGCAATTGAGATTGTGTTGGTGTAGTAAAATGGAGTGGGTCTAGGGTGTCTGGGATGATGGAGTTGATGTGTGCCACTTCGTGTATACAGATTTCAGTGCTACAGGGCGGTATTCATTGTGGCAGGTAGCCTTAGAGTTGTTGGGAACAGGTGGTCAGCTTGAGACATTTGTGATTATAGACTGGGACAAGGAGAGATTGAAAATGACTGTGAATATGCCTGCTAGCTGTTAAGCGCATGCTCTGAGAATGCACTCTAGAATAACGTAGGGCCCTGCAGCCCTGCGAGTGTTTACCTGATTAAAAACCTTATTCACATCGGACTCAAAGAGTGATATCAGCCAGTCCCCTGGGTTGGTGGGGGCCCTCGTGCACAGCTCTTTGTTGTTGTTGTCGACACGTGCATAAAATGCATTTAGTTTGTCTGGTAGAGAAGCAGATCACGGCTGGGTCTTCCTTTGTAATCAGTAAGGAACTGTAGCCCCTGCCACATGAGTCGGGCATTGGAGCCTGTGTAAAAGGATACCATCTTGTTCCCATATTGTCCTTTTGCTGGTTTGAAGACTCTGCGGAGGTCATAACAGGACTTCTTGTACTTGATCCTGTCCTCAGCAGTACAGATGTTGAATCGTAATATGACCATTTGTGACTCACCACCTGGATTCGGTCTTATGTAGCCACATTTGAATCAAAGTTTATTGGTCACATACACATGGTTACAAGATATTAATGTGAGTGTAGCAAAATGCTTGTGCTTCTAGTTCCGACCGTGCACTAACATCAAACAAGTAATCTAACAATTTCACAACAACTAACTCATACACACAAGTGTAAAGGAATGAATAAGAATATGTACATGTAAATATATGGATGAGTGATGGCCATGTCGCAGCTTTGATGCACCTGAGACTGACCTCGCCTTCTGGGGTGGTTGTTGTCCTTGATAATTTTTGGCATTCCTGTGACACCGGGTGGTGTAGGTGTCCTGGAGGGCAGGTAGTTTGCCCCCGGTGATGCATTGTGCAGACCTCACTACCCTCTTGTGGCTGTGGGTGGAGCAGTTGCCATACCAGACGGTGATACAGCCCGACAGGATGCTCTCGATTGTGCATCTGTAAAAGTTTGTGAATATTTTTGGTGACAAGCCAAATTTCTTCAACCTCCTGACATTGAAGAGGCGCTGTTGTGCTTTCTTCACTTCTTCACCACGCTGTCTGTGTGGTTGGACCATTTCAGTTTGTCTGTGATGTGTAAGCCGAGGAACTTAAAACTTTCCACCTTCTCCACTACTGTCCCGTCGATGTCCACGATCATCTCCTTTGTTTTGTTGACGTTAAGTGTGAGGTTCTTTTCCTGACACCACACTCTGAGGGCTCTCGCCTCCTCCCTGTAGGCCATCTCGTCGTTGTTGGTAATCAAGCCTACCACTGTAGTGTCGTCTGCAAACTTGACGATTGAGTTGGAGGCGTGCATGTCCGCGCAGTTGTGGGTGAACAGGAAGTACCGGAGAAGGCTAAGAACGCACCCTTGTGGGGCCCCAGTGTTGAGGATCAGCGGGGTGGAGATGTTGTTTCCTACCTTCACCACCTGGGGGCGGCCAATCAGAAAGTCAGTTGCACACGTCGGGTTTGAGACCCAGGATCTCCAGCTTAATGACGAGTTTGGAGGGTACTGTTACGAATCCCTTTTGGCCCGACAGTCTAGGGGGGATGGTAATGAGACCCGTAACATAAATCATGCAATTTATAATAGTGACAAAGTAAAAGTGAGAACGAAATAACCACGACAACTGAAATCTACCGTCAAACTCAGGGTTTATTGTAAAACACACGGTAATGGGGGGAACAGGAAAAGGGGCTGAGCTGGACCCAAGGAAAGAAATAATAACTATTCAAAAACACCCCTAAGCTAGACTAGTCTATTGCAACAACAGCTAACTAACTAACCAAAACTACAGTGGGTGGTCCGCCCAGTTCTAACTAGGGTTTTTAACAAAGTTTACCTACGGGTAGTGTATGCCCATGGGCGACTTGTCTTGGCTCCCCCTTTTCCCACCAGCAAACAAACAAACACCATAACCAAAAACAATTACTCACAGGTGATGACAAAGTGCTATGGAGGTGCTCAAACAAAAGGGAGGTCAATACACAAAGAGAGAGTGAAACAGAGAGACCTACAGACATTGCATTTACAGAGAGATTGAGCTCCACAGCAAACAACTGACAGGGTTTTTAAACAATGGGAAAGGAACGGTGATTGGGTAGGAAACAGGAGGAGCTGTGTCTTCTGATTGATGATTGATTGGGGAGTGATGATTTTCACCTGTGAGGGGAGAAGGAGAGAAAATAAACACACACACAGGATACACACACAGGATACTTGTATCCGTAACAGGTACTATTGTGTTAAATGCTGAGCTGTAATCAATGAACAGCATTCTTATTTACAGTTGAAGTCGTAGATTCACATACACTTAGGTTGGAGTAATTAAAACTTGTTTTGCAACCACTTGTTAACAAACTATAGTTTTTTCCAGTCGTTTAGGACATCTACTTTGTGCATGACACAAGTAATTTCTCCAACAATTGTTTACAGACAGATTATTTCACTTATAATTCCCTGTTCACTTACATACACTAAGTTGACTGTGCCTTTTAAACAGCTTGGACAATTCCAGAAAATGAATCTCATGGCTTCAGAAGCTTCTGATAGGCTAATTGACATAATTTGAGTCAATTGGAGGTATACCCGTGGATGTATTTCAAGGACCTACCTTCAAACTCAGTGCCTCTTTGCTAGACATCATGGGAAAATCAAAAGAAATCAGCCAAGACCTCAGAAAAAAATGATAGACCTCCCTTCTGGTTCATCGTTGGGAACAATTTCCAAACGCCTGAAGGTACCATGGTCATCTGTACAAACAATAGCATGCAAGTATAAACACCATAGGACCACGCAGCTGTCATACCGCTCAGGAAGGAGATGCGTTCTATCTCCTAGAGACGAGCATACTTTTGTGCGAAACGTACAAATCAATCCCAGAACAACAGCAAAGGAACGTGAAGATGCTGGAGGAAACGGGTACAAAATGATCTATATCCACAGTAAAACGAGTCCTATATCAACATAATCTGAAAGGCTGCTCAGCAAGGAAGAAGCCACTGCTCCAAAACCGCCATAAAAAAAGACAGACTACGGTTTGCAACTGCACATGGGGACAAATATTGTACTTTTTGGAGAAATGCCCTCTGGTCTGATGAAACAAAAATATAACTTTTTGGCCATAATGACCATAGTTATGTTTGGAGGAAAAAGGGTTGGCTTGCAAGCCAAAGAACACCATCCCAACCGTGAAGCACGGGGGTGACAGCGTCATGTTGTGGCGGTGCTTTGCTGCAAGAGGAACTTGTGTACTTCACAAAATAGATAAATAAAACTGAAAAAGCATGTACGAGCAAGGAGGCCTACAAACCTGACTCTATTTACACCAGCTCTGTCAGGAGGAATGGGCCAAAATTCACCAAACCTATTGTGGGAGGCTTGTGGAAGGCTACCCGAAAAGTTTGAGCAAAGTTAAACAATTTAAAGGCAATGCTACCAAATACAAATTGAGTGTATGTCAACTTTTGACCAACTGGGAATGTGATAAATAAAAGCTGAAATAAATCATTCTCTCTAATATTATTCTGACATTTCACAAAGTGGTGATCCTAACTGACCTAAGACAGGGAATGTTTACAAGGATTAAATGTCAGAAATTGTGTAAAAAACAGAGTTTAAACAGAGTTTAAATGTATTTGGATACGGTGTATGTAAATTTCCGACTTAGTTATTCCTCTTGTTCAGATTCGTTAGGGCAGTGTGCCGTGTGATTGCCATCGCGTCGTCTGTGGACCTATTGGGGCGTTAAGCAAATTGAAGTGAGTCTACGGTGTCAGGTAGGGTGGAGGTGTCTGGTAGGATCTCTCATAGCACTTCATGATGACAGTAGTGAGTGCTACGGGGCAATAGTTATTTAGCTCAGTTACCTTAGCTTTCTTGGGAACAGGAACAATGGTGGCCCTCTTGAAGCATGTGGGAACAGCAGACTGGGATAGGGATTGATTGAATATGCCCGTAAACTCACCAGCCAGCTGGTCTGCACATGCTCTGAGGACGCGGCTGTGGATGCCGTCTGGTCAGGCAGCCTAGCGAGGGTTAACACGTTTAAATGTTTTATTCACATTGGCCGCGGTGAAGAAGAGCTCTCAGGTTTTGGTAGCGGGCAGTGTCAGTGGCACTGTATTGTCCTCAAAGCGAGCAAAGAAGTTGTTTAATTTGCCTGGGTGCAAGACGTCGGTGTACGTGGTGGGGCTGTTTTTTTTGTAATCCTTGATTGACTGTAGACCCTGCCACATACGTCTCGTGTCTGAGCTGTTGAATTGCGTCTCTACTTTGTCTCTATACTGATGCTTAGCTTGTTTGATTGCCTTGTGGAGGGAATAGCTACGCTGTTTGTATTCAGTCATGTTTCCGGTCAGCTTGCCATATTTGAAAGCAGTACTTCACGCTTTCATTTTTGCGCGAATGCTGCCATCAATCCACGGTTTCTAAGTTGGGGAAGGATTTAATTGTCACCGTGGGTACAAGATCACAGATGCACTAATAAACTCGCTCACCGAATCAGCGTATCCATCAATGTTGTTGTCTGAGGCTATCTGGAACATATCCCAGTCCACATGATCGAAGCAATCTTGAAGCGTGGAATCCGATTGTTCAGACCAGCAGAACAGACCTAAGCACGAGCGTTTCCTGTTTTAGTTTCTGTCTATTGGCTGGGAGCAACAAAATGGAGTCGTGGTCAGATTTGCCGAAAGGGGGGTGAGGGAGGGCTTTGTATGCATTGTGGAAGTTAGAGTACCAATGATCCAGAATGCTGCCAGCCCGGGTTGCGCATTCGATATGCTGATACAGTTTAGGGAGCCTTGTTTACAGATTAGCTATGTTAAAATCCCCATCTACAATAAATGCAGCCTCAGGATATATGTTTTCCAGTTTACATAGAGTCCAATGAAGTTCTTTCACAGTCGTCGAGGTGTCTGCTTCGGGGGGATATACACGGCTGTGATTATAATCGAAGACAATTCTCTTGGTAGATAATGCGGTCGGCATTTGATTGTATGGAATTATAGGTCAGGTGAACAAAAGAACTTGAGTTCCTGTATGTCGCTATGATCACAACACGAGTCGTTAATTATAAGGCATACACCCCAGATCTTCTTCTTACCAGAGAGATGTTTGTTTCTGTCTGCGCGATGCGTGAAGAATCCATGTTTCAGTGAAACAGAGAATGTTGCAATCTCTGATGTCTCTCTGGAAGGCAATCCTTGCTCGAATTTCGTCTACCTTGTTGTCAAGAGACTGGCCATTGGCAAATAATATACTCGGGAGCAGTGAGTGATGTGCCCGTCTACGGAGCCTGACCAGAAGACCCCTTCTGCGACGCCGTTGTTTTGGGTCGTCTACTTGGATCCGATCCATTGTCCTGGGTGGTGGACCAAACGGAGGATCCGCTTCGGGAAAGTCGTATTCCTGGTCGTAATGTTGGTAAGTTGATGTTGTTCTTATATCCAACCGTTCTACCCGGCTGTATGTAATAAGACTTAAGATTTTCTAGGGTAACAATGTAAGAAATACTGCATTGCTTCCTAAGAACGCGAAGCAAAGCAACCATCTCAAAGTAGAAACTCAGAGCTACAAAATGCTATATTTTGAGGAAACAATGGTAAAGTAATTCTGCTATAAAGTTGATCAACTTGTAAACTCACTTTTGAGAAAACCGTCTTTCAATGTTTTGGTACGACTATTGTAGAGCCCCTCTTTGTCTACACTCATTCAACACTTTTCACACCCTCTTAAGCCTTAGCCCCACCCATCTCTTTAAGGGTTGATCCAACCATTCTGTACTAACTTGCCAGCTACTTCCAGACATCTAAGAGAGAGAGAGAGAGAACAGCTCACTGAACATTACCTGCCCTAGCAGAGCTGGTTAGGCTGTTATGTTATCCAGAGTGTTGGTGACTGCAAACTGTGCTGTCAGACTGTCCGTACGTAAATTCAGTGCGTTTTGTGTTCTGAGATCACACTGGACGCTCTGTCCAATAAGTAGGGTTGTTCCCGAAAGCACTGACCTCACAACGACAGTCAAGCACCCAAGCTAACTGACCAATATTGGCTAGCTACTTTGTGCCAGAAGAGCGTGGCCAGAATCAATCCCACATCAATACGGTAGGCCTATATGTGCGGTAGACAACCCCAGGCCAAGTCAATTTTGAGTTGAATCGTAACCTTAGGATACACTTGTATGTTGTAGCCTAGTGGAGACCAGTATCTATCTTGTTATTAAGCTATATAAAATGATGGTTGTTGATTTGTGTGGCTGCATTTCAGATAAATGTTTGTCCATTTGAATGTTGCAGTAATAGGACCCAGGCCTAGTGTTTGAGCTAGCGAGAGAGAACATCATTTTGAAAGCACTCCCTGATCCCAATGACTCAACTGCTCCGACATGGAGAGAAACAGAACTGCTCATTTTTCAGCCACTCATGAGGCTCATTTGCATTTCCTGATGCATCAGGAAAAGTCTCTGCTACAAAGGAGTGATCAAGTTAATATCCAACACCTGTAACCTCAGGGTTGATAATTTAGCGCCAACCTCTGTGTTAATCCAGGGCTTTTGATTTGGGAAGCAGCAAACCTTCACTGTGGGAACAATGTCGGGGATGCCTTTCCTGCTGAAGTTCCAGAACATATTCCAGTCAGCACTAGCAAAGCAGTCTTGTAGCACAGCCTCCGAAACTGAGGACCATTTCCCAACGGAGCGTGTCACAGGTCCTTCTGTTTGAGCGTCTGCATTGATTCCTGATCTGATTTGCCGAAAGGGGGACAAAGGAAGGGCCTTGTATGCTTGCTTGTGGGTAGAGTAACAGTGGTCTAGGACTTTATCGCCCCTTGTGGGCATCACATGGGTGATCTCTCTAGTTTTTGTTTTGGGGACCTCTGCCACCACAAATGAACCCAGTATATAAACTCTGCAAGCCTATGCCCTTTCCTCCTGATGTCCCCATGATAGGTCTCCTTGGATAAAGACAGATGTTATCTTGCTGGGATTGTACAAGGCAACATTAAGAGTATAAGGCCAAATTGCTTCACTCCCTCTCTGGCCAGCAGTTCCATGCTACCCACCAGGCCAATATTAAGGAGACTTATACCCACTCTGTCTCCGCATCGCACTCAGCCTCCCCTTCTCCCTCTCCATCTATCTGCTCATTTGTTTGATAGACTAGGTAATTACAGGTAGTCACTCAATACCCAGAACACCTGAGAGTAATGTTCCAGTAATGATGAAGGATTAAGATGTAAATTACCAGCGCTGTTCAAAATGCCAAGACAAGGATTTGTGTTTGCCTTCCTATCATGACGTCCCTTACCCAGGCTCACACTGTGGTAAACACTATACTGTATAAACAACATCGATAGAGTCAAACAGCACCTGTTAAATCCTAACGTGAGTCAAAACAAGCAAATTTCATCATAATTAGCATATCAATAGTCGTACATTTGAATATTGTTTATTATTTTTCATATCGGTCACGTGTTTATCAGGTTGAAGACTAGCATCCTTGACATGTGACCTCTGTGCAGTAGTGGTGCTAGGGTAAAATCACTGGGGAAGACAAGCCAGGGAAAAGAGCCATATTAACCTATAGTATGTGTTGTGGTAATTGTGTTTTATTTATCTATAAGCTGTAAATTCATTGCCACAGTGATATATAGGCCTAAGGCCGAAATAATAAGAAGACACACTGGACAGAATAAATTCAACCACACCTTTATTTCATCACAAAACGAGAGAGCAACATCTGTCTGGTGAAGTCCACAAAGCATTTTGCATGTAACGAACAGTTTCATGACCTGTAGCATAGTCAAGCAATTTAATGTTTCCAACATTTTAAGACTACTAAACAGCCATTGCTTTAAAA
This sequence comes from Oncorhynchus kisutch, assembly GCF_002021735.2. NCBI lineage: Eukaryota > Metazoa > Chordata > Actinopteri > Salmoniformes > Salmonidae > Oncorhynchus > Oncorhynchus kisutch. The sequence continues at coordinate 52,285,760 of NC_034188.2, read as the reverse complement.
CCACGTAGAGGTACCGCAAGTCAAAAAGAAAACAGGAGCTGCCTCCACTAAAGATACCAAAAACGATTTAGTCCAATCAGCGTAAGATAAACATTATGTGGCTGTCCATGGTAGTGATTTGTGTCTGTGTCTGTGTGTGTGTGTGTGTGTGTGTGTGTGTGTGTGTGTGTGTGTCCGTGCGTGCATGCAAGTAGAAAAAACATGTTGACTCACCCTACTTGTAGAGAAACGCCAATGACATCGTCCTCTCTTTCATGTTTCCGAAACTGTCTATGACTCTGTCATACAGGACACCCTTTTAGTTTCTGTTGACCTAAGCTAACTGGCTAGAATGCTTGCTCACTAGCCTAACTTCCTTTCATGGGCAACGATGTTCCAGGCCAGCTAGTTAACATTAGCCTATTACATCTAGCTACATAGCCTACTAAACTTCCATCCTATCAGGCCAGAGGCACAATGTAGGAAATTATGGATGGATCATAATCATTTTGCCATTATGGAGATTTAAGTAAAACCACAAGTCCCAATCCCTATCTCCATCAATGGCTAATTTAGGAATGGGATGATTTTAGCTAGCTAGCCACAATAAGATGCAACAATTCAAGTTTCTGTAAATTACATTCTGCTTTTGATGTGATTCCCTTGATGCCTTGATCAAGGGAGGCCAAGTGCTCGCTGGCTTCCCTCGCTTTCAATGCTATGGACAGCAACAATGTCGTACTCGTTTTGACCAGACAGCTTCACATAGATGGGCTACACATACTGTGGAAGAGGGGCATAGTTTCACTTGGTCGGATGCTTTCTCCTGTGAGATACATTTGACCTCGTGTAAATTTAGAAACACAGAGATGAAAGATACAATATTTTGAGGAAGTCTGGTTTCCTTTGGCATCCATGAGTACATGCCACTGCCTCTGTGTGTATTTTTTGCCAACTGAGTACCCTTGGCACAGGACATCAGTGAAAAATTGTATTTGTGGATTTCACATTTGTGATATCTCTTGAACGTAACCCCTGGGAAGGTCATAGACCTGTGTGCCACTATGTGCTTTCGAAAACACTCTATGCGTTTTGTTTTTAAACCTTTCACATGCAGTGCTAGAGTGCATCACATGATCTGGACCTTCAGCCGCATTTTAGGGGGGAAAACATCACCAAAGTGGAACTGACCTACATTTGGCCACAATTCTCAGAAGAAGAGCAAGATAGAGAGAGAGAGAGAGAGGAATGGATATAATAAGAGTGGACAGGAACAGAGGAGGATACAGCGAGAGTGTCTGGCAGAGGGAGAGAGAGAGAGAGAGAGAGAGATAGGCAGAGAGAATCAGGAGAGAGGGGAACAGAGGGATGGATAGACAGATGGAAAAGAAGAAGTGGAGCAGAGGAAGAGGCTAGAAGAGAGGCTACCCAGGGAGCACTAACGAGGAAGCACCCTTCTTTCCCCCAGAGACACATCTATAATGGGATAGTTTCAAGTTTCAAGATTCAATGTCACATACACAAGTAGAGTGAAATGCCTTTCTTGTAAACTCAAAACCAACAATGCTATGATCAATAACAATGTAAGGAAACACAAGAAATATGAAGAACACAATCAGTAAGTAAGCATACGATCCACAGGGTCAGTTCCAGTACCATATATACAACGTGAAGAAGTACTGGAAAGACGGAGGTACAGTAGATACAGTGCATTCGGAAAGAGTTCAGACCCCCTTGACTTTTTCCACATATTATTACGTTACAGACTCATTCTAAAATTGATTAATTTGTTTTCTTCCCTCATCAACTAAACACAATACCCCACAATCAGACAGCAAATTTACATAAGTATTCAGACCCTTTACTGAGTACTTTGTGGAAGCACCTTTGGCAGCGGTTACAGCCTTGAGGCCTCTTGGGTATGATGCTACAAGCTTGGTACACTTGTATTTGGGGATTTTCTCCCATTCCCTGCAGATCCTCTAAAGCTCTGTCAGGTCATATAGGGAGCGTCGCTGCACAGCTATTTTCAGGTCTCTCCAGAGATGTTCGATAGGGTTCAAGTCCGAGCTCAAGGACATTCAGAGACTTATTCCGAAGCCACTCCTTCGTTGTCTTGGCTGTGTGATTAGGGTCGTTGTCCTGTTGGAAGGTTAACCTTTGTCCCAGTCTGAGGTCCTGAGCGCTTCAACAAAGTACTGAGTAAAGGGTCTGAACACTTATGTAAATGTGATATTTCTTTACTTTTTTTTCATAGAAATTTGCCAAAAAAATTAAAAACCTGTTTATGCTTTGTCATGATGGGGTTTAGTGTGTAGATTGATATGGGGAAAAAAGGTATATAATACATTTTAGAATAAGGCTGTAACATAACAGAATGTGGAAAAAGTCAAGGTGTCTGAATACTTTCCGAATGCACTGTACACTGTAGTACATATACTGTATACTGACATTTAAAAAGCAGACATTCAAAACTGAATGTCTGAATGCCCTCAATCCACACTCTCAAAACATTGTCCAATGTGTGACTCTATAACACTCAATAAAGTCTAATGACCAAACATTGGGCAGCAGAAATATAAAACTTATTATCCATAGCCTCAGGTCAAAAAAATATGAACATTTTGATGTGAGTGATTTGGAGGCTGGTTTTAGGAATTCAGGTGGACACAGACGCACATGGAAAATACATTTTCCAATTGTCAGTGATGTCTGATGAATTTTAATAGCACATTTTACTCACAGCACCTGGAAGTTACCGTGTAACCCACAAGGTCCCACAGTTCCTTGAAACGTGTACAGATGAGTTGGTTGTTTAGCAACAAAGCCGCCCAATTTTTCAGTTTTTGATTTGTTAAAAAAGTTTGAAATATCCAATAAATGTCGTTCCACTTCATGATTGTGTCCCACTTGTTGTTGATTCTTCACAAAAAAATACAGTTTTATATCTTTTTGTTTGAAGCCTGAAATGTGGCAAAAGGTCGCAAAGTTCAAGGGGGCCGAATACTTTCGCAAGGCACTGTAATGGTTTCTTGTTCACTGCTCAGCGATGCAAATGGCGATTCTCCAATCAGAACCGTCTACCAATTATGGATGTAGCTTCGGACATGGGACACATGCTGGGACACATGCTGCTAGCAGGTACAGTCATTGGACCATGAGTTCTCAAACGCAGTCGCTATGGAATGCCCTTAGACCTCGTCTTACTAAAAATGAAATAATATTGGGCTAAGTAACTAGCAAACTGTTTATAGATAACAAGCCTAGTTCTCACCTCATACCGTTTCATCTAAGACATCTCTCAAATACTTCTAAGAGATATTGTACATATTGATGTTGCAAGGCCCAATACATTCTGAGATACAGGATCCCAAGGTCTAAATCTAGCAGTTCAAAACTTTCTTTCATCCCAGCTGCTATTAGCTTTCTCATAAGATATATTACTGTGCTGTTCAGGTATGGACTGAGAGGTCTATTCCTATATTATGTCGAGGTTCACTTTTGCTGTATATATTTCTTTTGTGTATATTTATTATCATGTGTCTTTTGGTTTTACTATATGCTGCAAAATGAATTGCCCCTTGGGAAAAAGAAAGACTCAACTCAATGTAAAAAAAATATGTCAAGCCCTGGATGAAATCCAGCCCGAGAATGTTTGGAAACGGTCTACTTTCTATTCACGTGTCACTCAAAAGTCAGTGAACGATGATAAAATATACACCCAACACAATGTATTTGACATTTGGCGAAAACAAAAGCTGATAGGAATCCCACGGCCAATGATGTGGTTGCGGTGAGAAAGCCAGGTTGGTCTCCCCAGTGCCCTAAACTAATTAGAGAGGAGAGGAGTGCTGCCAGGGGCGGGCCTTCCTTATTTATTTACATATTTAGGGAGCCTGTTTCAAGGCTGTGCGGGGGAGACAATAGATTTATGACGTTTGGGTCCTCCAAAATATTATATCCAAATAACCTTGACGCAGAGCTTACAAACCAATCACTGTTGCGAAGGGAGAGAGGAATCCTGCAGTCTGATACTAGTTGGACATTATTCAGTGGATTATGCAGGTGGGAGGCAACAACAATGCACAGCAGTTTATCATAATCGTCAAATTGCATTGTTTCTCTCCATATAGTCAACAAGGGAGAACGCGGGACATAGATCAACTGGTGACAGAATCAGTGACACCCCTCCCAACATTGAAAGGAAACCTGGCTATTGCTAATTGTGCTGTTGTGTGACCAGAATATTGGTGCTCAGATAGGGTGTGTTAGGCAGAGGGTTTAATTCTGTGATTTATCGTTGAGCTGGGTCATCGCTCATTGTGTGGCCGTAGCCACTAAACTGAATGGATTTGTTTATCATGCTCTGCAGTTGGGTTCACTTTAAATGGAACATTGGCGATGAGCCTTGGCAGCAGGTTCTGACAAAAAACATGGCTGCCAACATAATCTGGATTTCATCCAAGGGAGCTGTTTGTCCGCACTGTTCTCTATTCTTTTGAAAGTGCACAAATATACATGGAGCATAGCTGGAGTAATGAACACAGATTACTTAACGTCTGCAGTAACTGTTCGTGCAGAAAGGTAGAGCAACTGATTCAAACTCAAGACAATGATTTGGTGAAGTCAATGCACTTGCAAAGGCCTTGATTCAGCAAGATTGATCTGGACTGAATGAGCATAACAGTCCTGCCGGCAGATACGTACAAGAATCTATTTAATTGAGAGATAATAAGCAGCATGTCACTGTAATATTGAAGTAGTTGGGATTAGACAATGAGTGAAGACCAGACTGAAAAGGGGATGAAGGTGTTGTTTTTCCAACTGTTAGCTGCCTTAAAATCAGTGTTTCCTATACTTTTTCAGTGGTTCTCTATGCTTTGTATCAATAGTTTGGTTTCAATTCCAATTGGCGAATGATTTTGATGCGAATATTCAAAATAGTGTGTGCAATAACATAATGCACATCAAAAGCATTTTTGGGCTTAAGTTTCCGTGTACCAAATATGAGCAGAAGTGCAACGTTATTCCATCACATTTTCAACTCTATCCAATAGTTGTTCACAAAAACTGGTGTGATAAATAGTAAACTTTCCCAATCTGGTTTTGTTGCATGTTCTCTAGACAACAGTTTGCTGATAAAGTGGACAAGGTAGGTTATATGATGAGATAAGGATAAGAGCAATATCATTTTATTTGATAATTGGCAGCCATGCATCGAACATCATATTATTGATCATTATGTCACCGCCATTCAAATAAAACCCTAGATATTTATTGGATATTTGCGTCAAGCTCATCACCATCCATCATGAAGTTCATCATAACTTATTTTATCTGCCTTTAAACTCTCAATACTTCTCCACGCAGTAGTGGTAGTACAATGTAGCATATCGTCTCGTATCATATATCATATCATATGATGGTTTATTATCAATATTTGTGCATCAAGGAGTTTCCAGTGCAATTGTCGCGTAATTCATTTTTTCTAACGCAAAAAAAGATCCCACCATGTCGAACAATCAAATTGTCCTTGGAAATGTATGGAATTGTACTGGCACTTCATGTTTCCTGTAACGGCGTTCTTCGTTTGTTGAAAGAGAGGACCGAAATGCAGCGTGGTGGTTACTCATGTCTTTAATGAACAAAGTGACGATACATGAAATAACTTAATAAATACAAAAAAACAACAAACGGAACGTGAAACCTAATTACAGCCTATCTGGTGAAACTACACAGAGACAGGAACAATCACCCACGAAAGACAAAGCGAAACTCAGGCTACCTAAATACGGTTCCCAATCAGAGGCAACGAGAATCACCTGACTGCTGATTGAGAACCGCCTCAGGCAGCCAAGCCTATACAACACCCCTAATCAGCCGCGATCCCAAATACTACAAACCCCAATACGAAAATACAATAACATAAACCCCTGTCACACCCTGGCCTGACCAAATATATAACGAAAACACAAAAATACAATGACCAAGGCGTGACATTTCCAACAAACCTGTGGTGATTTTATTTTTATTCGACATGCCTCGCAATAAAACTGTGGATGGAATTGTGGTTACTGTGTACTTCAGCTACATACAGTATACAGTACAACTCCTACTGCTCCTTAGCGATTACCTTCTCAATATTTACTTCAGTTACTGTTCTTTGAAGTGGTGTTTACAAACCCTCCCCCTATGGAAGCAGAATCTAGGAATGAGCTTGAGATGCACTGCATTTCCTGCTCTTGTGGGTGGAGGGTTTGAGAGGAGAGTGTAGAGAGAGAGAGAGAGAGAGAGGTAGAGGATGAGAAAAAAGCATATCATCCATCATACTGACTGCTACCAGCATGTTGTCACAAAGCTCCTGATTTTTATCTAGCCATCCTCCACTGTACAGCACTGGGTGTGAATGGTAGCACGAGGGTGGTTTATTAAGGGGTTGTAGAGACTTACCAAATAAGATAGAGTATTGACGAATGTGCAAAATCCTTTGTGTTTTTGCAATGCATATATGTAGGTAACTCTATTTCACAAGCTTGCCACTCTTCAATATTGTTCTGCCTGATTATATTATGGTGTGGTAGAAAAGGATCCAACAGTGTTGGTTCTAGTAGTGGTCTGTAGGCACATCATTATATCTCACCAGTCACAGTCAGGCAGCTTTGTTGTCTGTAAAGTCCAACACCATTACTCCCTCCTGATATGTGATGCATGCCTAGCAAACCATTTTATAAGATGGGCCTGTAGACGTCAACAGTGGAAGTCTTGTGACTGTTTTATGATGTGCAGTTAAGCATTTAATTGTCCCTGCTTTCGTTATCAGGGGGTTATTTGGCTGAGAGAGAATTAGCCCTGTAGTCTCTCCACTCTCTAAGTGGATTGGCTGTTCCAGTCTGAATAAATAGCTAAACTAAGTGAGTTGCAAAAATCCACTCCCCGACAGCGATGTTAGCATAGACCTTGGAGATGGTGCTCCATGCTGCATTGCATGCACTAGCTGACGCAGAGTGAATACTCCTGTTAACTGAGCTGCCCAAACATGAATCGGGTGGTGTTTTTTTAAGCCTCTTGATAGCGGCAGAGCCTCTTTTGCTTTCCCGGTAAGAGATAACTGAATGTCGGAATAGCACTCCAAAAGTTCAACAAAAAACAGCATGCACTTTGAGCAGTGGTGGATTTTTGGGGGCGGAAATTTGCATTTGCCACATTGATTATTCTTTCACACCATATCATTATGGGGTGAATTATTGGTCAGGAGAAATGTTAGTTTGATGGTTCCTGACCTGAGATCATTGTCAGACAGCATACTTTTTTTTCAGAGGTGATGGGACCTTGGCCTGTGAGCTGGCTTCAAACTACATCACCTCTCCCTTCAAGTAGCTGGAGGTGGTGTTTCTACCAGGTTAACTCCAGGTCTTATGGGGCAATGCCACATTAATGGAATGGCGTTGGGACTCCGATTTGTCACTTAAAATTTTTGCTGCCGAACTGAATAAATGTATTTCAAAGTTTACCAAACCATACATCTCAATGCACAAGGACCACTTTTTACACTGAACATTTGACCAAAAAAAACTGTTTAAATATCTGCTCTGAACTAAGAAGCAAAGATGTCTACAGAAAGATTGGGCTGTCAGCTATGACATGACACCTTGAGTTTGAAAATCTCTTTTGGTTATGGAACTACAGTAAGTGAAGTGCATTTACAGGCGGTCACAGAATTGCAGTAATGTCATTTCATCCTAGGTGCCTGATCTGTACTACAAAGAAATGCTTACTTATGGATATGAATGTAATTGGCTTCATGGTGATATATCCTAAATAGGTACACAGAAGGTAGAAATATGAATGATCATCCTTTGCATAGTTGGGTATTATTCTGCACACTTGCTATTATTTTGCTACAGTAGAGACAGAATAATGTGCAGTCGTTAGGGGATATAGAGAGCAGTTGTTGCTTTGCGAGGTAGCTCTACCTGAAAATACATGATCTAAGTCATTGACAGTTGGTATTCAGCAGTCATAAGAGTATGCCTTTATTTACTTTGAAGAACTTCAAAATGGGGATTTTTATCAGACAGCATATGCAGCAGCTCTATAGAGATGAGATGATGACTTGGAATGAAATAATACAGTCATACATTAAAACAAATGTAATACACACAACAACTGAAATACTTCATTAAAATATGTATAAATTATTGTTAGTGATAAGCAGTATTGGGCAGTCACTACAATGTTATTAATTGTTTTATTCCGTGTTACACCATTCAACCCAAATAATAGAAATAAAAAAACAGATATTTTTTCACAATAATCAAACTGATACCGAACCGACCACAAAAATCACTAATCGCTTAGCACTAACAGTAGAGTACAGCAAGGCATTATGATTTCCCAATGTATGCAATTCTGTTACCAATTTGGTAATATAATTATTTGTTTTAATCACTTAATAATTCATTTAAAAAAATGTATATCAGCAAAAACAATAACTTATTGATAGGTGTACCTTTACTTGTTACCTCATGAGGGAGCCAAATTAGAACATATCTTAAAGCTATGTGGGTTTTTAGTAACGGAGTTTCAAGGCACAAGGCAATGTTCCTTAAACAGATAAGGCAGATAATAAACAGATAACAGGCAGATAACAGGCAGATAACAGGCAGATAACAGGCAGATAACAGGCAGATAACAGGCAGATAACAGGCAGATAACAGGCAGATAACAGGCAGATAACAGGCAGATAACAGGCAGATAACAGGCAGATAACAGGCAGATAACAGGCAGATAACAGGCAGATAACAGGCAGATAACAGGCAGATAACAGGCAGATAACAGGCAGATAACAGGCAGATAACAGGCAGATAACAGGCAGATAACAATAGGCAGATAAAAATGATCCTAAATTAAATACAAGTGTTAATATTAGTTGGTATGTTTTGATGTATTTCTAATATCTGTTCATACTTTTTCTGGTTGTTGAGAAAATAGGCCTTGAGGCTCAGTATTACCCCCTTATCTTCTTTATATTCATAAATGAATTTTCTAAGATTTTTCAGAATACACATGTTCACTTACACAATATTTTGCAGATGCAAGCAACTCTCCAAGATGATTTTAAAACCAAAAATGTTTTCTAGAAAATAATTTGGTTTAAAATGAAACTAAGTCCGATATCATTCTGTTTGGTACAAGGCAAAGAACAAACTCCATTTAAACATTTGTGAATTAATGGAACAATGCTTGAAAGTGTTGATTGTTTAAAATATCTGTGTTTGAAGATATATTCAGAATTATAATAAGGATTTTTTTTTTACTATAATCTTGGGTTACTATTTAGATCTAAGAACGTTTTTGCTGTATCTATTAGAAAGACCTTAGTAACCCAATTCCTGCTTCCTATCGTAGACTATGGTGACATCATATAGTAAAACACAACGAAGACCTTACTTGAATTAGATTTCATTTATAACAATATTTGCAGATTTGCTCTTGGATGCCATTATAAGACACATCATTGCACAATGTAGGAATCACTCATTTGGCTGTCACTCCCAAACATAAAACATCTTCATTGGTACCAATTTATTTTAAAATGTATCAACTAAAGCCTAAATACGTTCAGGACTAAAAAAAGTCACATAATAAATTGCATGGACTCACTCTGTGTGCAATAATAGTGTTTAACATGATTGTTGAATGACTACATCCTCTCTGTACCCCACACATACAATGATTTGTAAGATCCCTCTGTAAAGTAATGAATTGCAAACACAGATTCAGCCACAAAGACCAGGGAGGTTTTCCAATGCCTCGCAAACAAAGTCTGTACACTGGTTAAATCGAAAAAGATATACAGTAGAACAATAAGTTATAAAAACAGTTATAACTAAAAACGGTTATAACCAGAACAGTTTAAAACCTTTTATTGTGCGTGCTGAAATTTGAGACAACCATCATTCCGAGTTGAACTTTCAGCACAGGACGTTATAGTTATATTCCATCTTCGGTTTTCAGTGTACAGACTGCCTGGCTAATGCCTGGCAAACTGACATTGAAAATCCATTTGAGCATGTTGAAGTTAATAATTACACTGAGTGGTGTATCAATACACTACACCCAGTCAAAACAAAGTTACAGGCGCCCTTCCTAACTCAGTTGCCCGGGAGGAAGGAAACCGCTCAGTGATTTCAACATGAGGCCAATGATGACTTTAAAACAGTTACAGAGTTTAATGGCTGTGATAGGAGAAAACTGAGAATGGATCAACAACATTGTAGTTACTCCACAACTTAATTGACAGAGTGAAAATTAGGAAGCATGCACAGAATAAAAATATTCCAAAACGTGCATCCTGTTTGCAACTAATGTACTACAGCAAAAATGTGGCAAAGCAATTCACTTTTTATCCTGAATACAAAGTATTATGTTTGGAGTAAATCTAATACAATACATTACTGAATATCACTTTCCATATTTTCAAGCATAGTGGTGGCTGCATCATGTATGGGGTCTTCTTGTAATAGTTAGGGACTGGGGAGTTTTTCCAGATAAAAATAAATGGAATGGAGCTAAGCACAGGCAAAATCATAGAGTAAAAGTTGGTTCAGTCTGCTTTCCACCAGACACTGGGAGATGAATGCAGCTTTCAGCAGGACAATAGCCTAAAACAGAAAGGCCAAATCTACACTGGAGTTGCTTACCAAGAAGGCAGTAAATATTCCTGAGTGGCCGAGTTACAGTTTTGACTTAAATCTACTTGATTTATGGCAAGACCTGAAAAGGGTTGTCTAGCAATGCTCAACAACTAATTTGACAGAGCATTATACTTTTTCAAAGGATAATGGGCAAATGTTGCACTATCCAGGTGTGGAAAGCTCTTAGAGTCTTACCCAGAAAGACTCACACTAAAATCGCTGTATTGGCTCAGGGGTATGAGTACTTATGTAAATGAGATATTTATGTTATTTCTTGTCAATACATTTTCAAAAATGTCTAAAAACATGTTTTCACTTTGATTATGGGCCATTATGTGTAGCAGGGTGAGAAACAAAGTACATTTCATCAATATTGAATTCAGATTGTAACACAATAAAATTTCCAATAAGTCAAGGGCTATGCATACAGTGCTTTGCAAATGTACTCATCCCCTTAGTGTTTTTCCTATTTTGTTGCATTACAACCTGTAATTTAAATTGATTTTTATTTGGATTTCATGTAATGGACCAACACAAAATAGTCCAAATTGGTGAAGTAAAATTAAAAAATGAAATCTTTCTAAAAAGTATTATTATAATTTATTTGAAAGTGGTGCGTGCGTATGTATTCACCCCCTTTGCAATGAAGCCCCTAAATAACATCTGGGGCAACCAATTACCCTCAGAAGTCACATAAATAGTTAAATAAAGTGTGCAATCTCAGTGTCACATGATCTCAGTATATATACACCTGTTCTGAAAGGCCCCAGAGTCTGCAACACCACTAAGCAAGGGGCACCACCAAGCAAGCGGCACCATGAAGGAGCTCTCTACACAGGTCAGGGACAAAGTTGTGGAGAAGGACAGATCAGGGTTGGGTTATAAAAAAAATATACACAACTTTTAACATCCTATGGAGCACCATTAAATCCATTATTAAAAAATGGAAAGAATATGGCACCACGACAAACCTGCCAAGAGAGGGCCACCCACCAAAACTCAGGGACTAGGCAAGGAGGCCATTCTTCTGAGAGGCAAGAAGGAGCTGCAAAGCTCCACAGTGTGATTGGAGTATCTGTCCGTAGGACTACTTTAAGCCATACACTCCACAGAGCTGAGCTTTATGGAAGAGTGGCCAGAAGAAAGCAATTTCTTAAAGAAAAAAATAAGCAAACACATTTGGTGTTCACCAAAAGGCATGTGGAAGAAGGTACTCTGGTCAGATGAGATTAAAATTTATATTTTTGGCCATCAAGGAAAACAATATGTCTGGCACAAACCCAACACCTATCATCACCCCGAGAACACCATCCCCACAGTGAAGCAAGGTGGTGGCAGCATCATGCTTTGGGGATGTTTTTCATTGGCAGGGACTGGGAAACTGGTCAGATTTGAAGGAATGATGGATGCCGCTAACTGCAGGGATATTCTTGAGGAAAACCTGTTTCAGTCTTCCAGAGATTTGGGACTGGGACGGAGGTTCATCTTCCAGCAGAACAATGACCCTAAGCATACTGCTAAAGCAACACTCGACTGGTTTAAGAGGAAACATTTAAATGTCTTGGAATGGCCTAGTCAACGTCCAGACCTCAATCTTTTGTATGATTTAAAGATTGCTGTACACCAGTGGAACCCATCCAACTTGAAGGAGCTGGAGCAGTTTTGCCTTGATGAATGGGCAAAAATCCCAGTGGCTAGATGTGCCAAGCTTTTGGAGACATACCTGAAGTGACTTGCAGCTGTAGTTGCTGCAAAAGGTGTCTCTACAAAATATTGACTATATTATCATGAGATGACCATGATCAATAACTAGTAATGCTGCAAGAAAGGTTAAAATCTCACCTTTCTGGTAAAAATAGTTATACAGTTGAAGTCGGAAGTTTACATACACCTTAGCCAAAAACATTTAAACTCAGTTTTTCACAATTCCTGACATTTAATTATAGTAAAAATCCATTGTCTTAGGTCAGTTAGGATCACCACTTTATTTTAAGAATGTGAAATGTCAGAATAATACTAGAGAGAATTATTTATTTCAGCTTTTATTTCTTTAATCACATTCCCAGTGGGTCAGAAGTTTACATACACTCAATTAATATTTTGGTAGCATTGCCTTTAAATTGTTTCACGTGGGTCAAACGTAGCCTTCCACAAGCTTCCACAATAAGTTTGGTGAATTGTGGCCCATTCCTTCTGACAGCTGGTGTAACTGAGTCAGGTTTGTAGGCCTCCTTGCTTGCACACACCTTTTCGGTTCTGCCCACACATTTTCTATAGGATTGAGGTCAGGGGTTTGTGATGGCCACTCCAATACCTTGACATTGTTGTCCTTAAGCCATTTTGCCACAACTTTGGAAGTATGCTTGGGGTCATTGTCCATTTGGAAGACCCATTTGCGACCAAGCTTTAACTTCCTGACTGATGTATTGTTGTCTCCTGTCTCAGCCTCCAGTATTTATGCTGCAGTAGTTTATGTGTCGGGGGCTAGGGTCAGTTTGTTATATCTGGAGTACTTCTCCTGTCCTATTCGGTGTCCTGTGTGAATTTAAGTGTGCTCTCTCTAATTCTCTCTTTCTCTCTTTCTTTCTCTCTCTCGGAGGACCTGAGCCCTAGGACCATGCCTCAGGACTACCTGACATGATGACTCCTTGCTGTCCCCAGTCCACCTGGCCGTGCTGCTGCTCCAGGTTCAACTGTTCTGCCTTATTATTATTGGACCATGCTGGTCATTTTATGAACATTTGAACATCTTGGCCATGTTCTGTTGTAATCTCCACCCGGCACAGCCAGAAGAGGACTGGCCACCCCACATAGCCTGGTTCCTCTCTAGGTTTCTTCCTAGGTTTTGGCCTTTCTAGGGAGTTCTTCCTAGCCACCGTGCTTCTACACCTGCATTGCTTGCTGTTTGGGGTTTTAGGCTGGGTTTCTGTACAGCACTTTGAGATATCAGCTGATGTACGAAGGGCTATATAAATACATTTGATTTGATTTGATTTGAGATGTTGCTTCAATATATCCACATAATTTTCCATCCTCATGATACTATCTATTTTGTGAAGTGCACAAGTCCCTCCTGCAGCAAAGCACCCCCACAACATGATGCTGCCACAACCATGCTTCAACTTGCAAGCCTCCCCCTTTTCCTCCAAACGTAACGATGGTCATTATGGCCAAACGGTTCTATTTTTGTTTCATCAGACCTGAGGACATTTCTCAAAAAGTACGATCTTTGCCCCCATGTGAAGTTGCAAACCATAGTCTGGCTTTTTTTATGGCGGTTTTGGAGCAGTGGCTTCTTCCATGCTGAGCGGCCTTTCATGTTATGTTGATATAGGACTCGTTTTACTGTGGATATAGATACAGGAAATTGCTCCCAAGGATGGACCAGACTTGTGGAGCTCTACAATTTTTTTTCTGAGGTCTTGGCTGATTTCTTTTGATTTTCTCATGATGTCAAGCAAAGAGGCACTGAGTTTGATGGTAGGCCTTGAAATACATCCACAGGTACACCTCCAATTGACTCAAATGATGTGATTTAGCTTATCAGAAACTAAAGCCATGACATAATTGTCTGGAATTTTCCAAGCTGTTTTAAGGCACAGTCAACTTAGTGTATGTAAACTTCTGACCCACTGGAATTGTGATACAGTGAATTTTAAGTGAAATAATCTGTCTGTAAACAATTGTTGGAAAAATTACTTGTGTCATGCAGAAAGTTGATGTCCTAACTGACTTGCTAAAACTTTAGTTTGATAACAATAAGTTGGTGGAGTGGTTAAAAACCGAGTTTTAATGACTCCTACCTAAGTGTATGTAAAGTTCTGACTTCAACTGCACATTGCTGAGATGTTGTCACTTTTGAGGACACAAGATCAAGTACACAGTACAAATATGAAAACAAACTGTATGAATAAAGTTGAATAAAGTTGAAATGACTGAATGCTTTCTAATTGAATGCTTTCTAATTATTTTTCCAACAATTGTCATACATTCACGACAATGCCAAAAAGTCTACCTACTATATTGACCAGAAAGTTCCTCAGGTAATTCAACTTCATTACATCTTAAGGAAGCTTTTTCGGGAAAAGGAGAGAGGATGATGTCATCGGACAGGGGCCTCTGATGCACTGTCCTCGGGCAGATGGAGGAGCTTGACTACAAACGAAGGCACTTAAAATAACAAAATGAAGATGATGACCAAACGCATGGCTGCATGTGGCCGGAAGATGACCAAATAGCATCTCTGTTAGCTCATGCAGCAACCTGCTCCTGCAAATGGAGGGTGTTAAAATCAGAGCAGAGCAAGATGTTAGCGAGAGCTTTTCTGATAGCTCTAAAACTACAGGCCTGCCGTCGGGACTGCTAAAAACAATCTGTTCAAAACATACCATGAGGAAGAAGGAATAGAGGAGTGAGAGACAAAAACAGCAACCTCTCTAGAGTGCCGGACTTAAAGAACCAGTTCAAGGGTTTTGATTGAGGTGGGACTCCCTTGACATCCTACTCGTTGAAATCATTTTGTGCCATGCATTTAAGAGGGGAGCCCTAGCAGCACTGCAGGCTGGGGGAATAACAAGGAGTATGACATTAAAGAGCCCTACCTGGAGGTTGAAAAGCCTGAATGCATAGCCATTAGTGGACATCATGGTAATCACATACACATTGGCCATGAGGCCATAAAGAATGAAAGGTCTTCCATACCGAGTTTGAGTGATGTCTGGGTTAATGGGGAGGTCTGAGGAACCACACAATGAAAGTTTTGCTATTTGTTGTCTGTTGTCGCTGTGTAGTTACAATGCTGTCACTGTTGTATATTACTATTGTGTATTACACAGGTATAAGAACAAGTCTTACTAAATAAAGGAATGTGCTAGAATTAGTAAACATATACAGTGCCTTCGGTAAATATTCAGACCCCTTGACTTTTTCCACATTTTGTTACGTTACAGCCTTATTCTAAAATGGATAAACAAACTTTAAAAAACTCAGCAATCTACATACAATAACCGATAATGACAAAGCAAAAACAGGATTTTAGAAATATTTGCTAATGTATTACAAATAAAACACAGATACCTTATTTACACAAGTATTCAGGCCCAAGCCATGAGGTTGAAGGAATTATCTGTAGTGGTCTGAGACAGGATTGTGTAGAGGCACTGATCTGGGGAACGGTTCCAAAACATTTCTGCAGCAATGAAGGTCCCCAAGAAGACAGCGGCCTCCATCTTTCTTAAATGGAAAAAGTTTGGAACCACCAAGAGCTGGAGGTGACCAAGAACCCGATGGTCACTCTGACAGAGCTCTAGAGTTTGTCTGTGGAGATGGGAGAACCTTCCAGAAGGACAACCAACTCTGCTGCACTCCACCAATGGGGCCTTTATGGTAGCGTGGCCAGACTGAAAACAATCTTCAGTAAAAGGCACATGACAGTCCGAGTTTTCCAGAAGACATCTAAAGACTCTCAGACCAGGAGAAACAAAATTCTCTGGTCTGATGAAACCAATATTGAACTCTCGAGCCTGAATGCCAATCGTCACGCCTGGAAGAAACCTGGCACCATCCCTACGGTGAAGCATGGTGGTGTCAGCATCATGCTGTGGGGATGTTTTTCAGTGGAAGGGACTGGGACACTACTCGGGATCTAGGGAAAGATTAACAGAGCAAAGTAAGACTGTGGTAAATGTTTACCTTCCAACAGGTCAGCGACCCTAAGCACACAGCTAAAGACAACGCTGGAGTAGCTTCAGGACAAGTCTCTGGATGTCCTTGAGTGGGCCAGCCAGAAACCAGACTTGAACCCGGTCGAACATCTCTGGACAGACCGGAAAATAGCTGAGCAGCAACACTCCCCATCCAACCTGACAGAGCTTAAGAGGATCTGCAGAGATGAATGGGAGAAACTCCCGAAATTCAGGTGTGCTAGGCTTGTAGAGTAATACCCAAGAAGACTAAAATCAAATCAAACTTTATTTGTCACACGTGCCGAATACAACAGGTGTAAACCTCATCGTGAAATGCTTACTCACAAGCCCTTAACCAACACTGCAGTTCAAGAAAGAGTTAAGAAAATATTTACCAATTAAACTAAAGTTTTAAAAAATTATAAAATATAGCACAATAAAATAACAATAATGAGAATATATGAAGAGGGTACCGGTTCCCGAGTCAATGTGTGAGGGCACAGGTTAGTCAAGGTCATGTGTACATGTAGGTGGGGTGAAGTGACTATGCGTAGACAATAAACAGCAAGTAGCAGCAGTGTAAAAAACAAATGGAGGGGGGGGGGGGGTCAATGTAAATAGTCCGGTGGCCATTTGATTAATTGTTCAGCAGTCTTATGGCTTGTGGGTAGAATCTTTTAAGGAGCCTTTTGGTCCTAGACTTGGCGCTATGGTATCACTTGCTGTGTGTTAGCAGAGAGAACAGTGTATGATTTGGGTGACTGGAGTCTTGGACAATTTTTGGGCTTTCCTCTGACACAGCGGTGATGTGTCAGAGGAAAGGCGTTGATGCAACCGGTCAGGATGCTATTGATGGGGCAGCTGTAGAACTTTTTGAGGATCTGGCGACACATGCTAAATCTCCTGAGGGGGAAAAGGTGTTGTCTTGGTGTGTTTGGACCATGATAGTTCGTTGGTAATGTGGACACCAAGGAACTTGAAACTCTCGACCCGCTCCAACAGCCCCGTAGATGTTAATGGGGGCCTGTTCGGCCCACCTTTTCCTGTAGTCCACAATCAGCTACTTTGTCTACCTCACATTGAGTGAGAGGTTGTTGTCCTGGCACCACACTGCCAGGTCTCTGACCTCCTCCATATATGCTGTCTCATCGTTGTCGATGATCAGGCCTACCGCTGTTGTGTCGTTAGCAAACTTAATGATGGTGTTGGAGTCGTGTTTGGCCACGCAGTCGTGGGTGAACAGGGAGTACAGGAGGGGACTAAGCACACACCACTGAGGAGCCCCAGTATTGAGGATCAGCGTGGCAGACGTGTTGTTGCCTACCCTTACCACCTGGGGGCGGCCGTCAGGAAGTCCAGGATCCTGTTGCAGAGGTAGGTGTTTAGTCCTAGAGTCATTTGCTTAGTGATGAGCTTTATTGGCACTATGGTGTTGAATGCTGAGCTGTAGTCAATGAACAGCATTCTCACATAGGTGTTCCTTTTGTCCAGGTGGAAAAGGGCAGTGTGGAGTGCGATTGAGATTGCGTCATCTGTTGGGGTGGTATGCGAATATGAATAGGTCTCAGGTATCCGGGATGATGCTGTTCATGTGAGCCATGTGACCAGCCTTTCAAAGGACTTCATGGCTAGCAACGTGGGTACCATGGGGCAGTAATCACTTAGGCAGGTTACCTTAACTTCCTTGGGTAAAGGGACTATGGTGGTCTGCTTGAAACATGTAGCTATTACAGACTCGGTCAGGGAGAGGTTGAAAATATCAGTGAAGACACTTGCCAGTTAGTCCGCGCATGCTTTGAATACATGTCCTGGTAATCCATCTGGTCCCGCGGCTTTGTGAATGTTGACCTGTTTAAAGGTCTTGCTAACATCAGCTATTGAGAGCTTTATCACACAGTCGTCCGGAACAGCTGGTGCTCTCATGCATGCTTCTGTTTTGCTTGCCTCAAAACAAGCATTAAAAGGTGTTTAGCTCATCTGGTAGGCTCGCGTCACTGGACAGCTCACAGCTGGGTTTCCCTTTGTGGTCCGCAATAGTTTTCAAGCCCTGCCCCAACCGACGAACGTAAGAGCCGGTGTAGTACGATTCAATCTTAATCCTGTGTTGACGCTTTGCCTGTTGGATGGATCGTCTGACGTCATAGCGGGATGTATTATAAGTGTCTGGATTAGTGTCCCGCTCATTGAAAGCTCGATGCAGATGTTGCATGTCATCCATGGCTTCTGGTTGGGATATGTACGTACGATCACTGTGGGGACGACATTGTCAATGCTTTAATCGCTGCTAACGTTGCTTCATCAAAGTACTGAGTAAAGTGTCTGAATACTTAAGTAAATGTTATATTTCATTTTTTAAATATTTAATAAATTAGCAACAATTTTGAAAAAACTGTTTTTGCTTTGTTATTATGGGGTATTGTGTGTAGATTGATGAGGGTAAAAACGTTTTTTAATCAATTTTAGATTAAAGCTGTAACATAACAAAATCTGAAAAAAGTCAAGAGCGTGAATACTTTCCGAATGCACTGTGTATGCTTGCTCATCCCAGACCTAAAATAACCTCACATTTCCTACCTTGTGACAATGTGCAACCCCTTCAAACATGAAGGGAGCAAGAACACAGCGGTGATGACAGCCACATTACATGGAAACAGGTGAAAAGAACTGAGAGGAAGAGGAAAGAGGGTAAAAAAAAGAGAGCATACGGTTCTAAAATCAGAATCAGGGAGATAATTATTCACACTTCTGATTGATGATAATTGGACTTTAATGAAGTGGTTGATACGGAGATGATGGCAGAATCTGGAGACGTTGTGCATTGTAATGCTTGTAATAGTGGCATCTGATGTGCACATGGCCGATTTGACAAGATTGTTTTCTTTGAAATATTTTGCATGTTTCTAATGATGTCACATCTGTGAAAGGTATTTGTTCAATAAGCAATCAAAAAGCTTGATATGCATTTTGAAGAAGAAAACAATTGTTTTGAGTTCAAATAGGAAATGTGGTATTTTAAAATGAGGATAATGGAGACTGTATTTCGAATTGGTATAAAACCACATTGCATATCCAATCAGAGTAGATCAGATTGAAGTACATTTTGTCTGATCTGATTTGAATAGGAGCATGCGTTTATCACCACGCAACGCTGGCAGAAACCATGTTTTCTGGAGATGGAACCTTCCTAAAGATTCATCCACCCATGCATCTTCCACAACAACCTCCGACTCCGATTCCATGGTGACACCTCTGAGTGACTCGCCAGCATGACTTCCCCTCTCCTGTCACCCTGTCACTGCTCTCTTATCATCCTCACATCTCCGTACTCCCCACTGGGAAAGACCTTCTTGGAACCATTTCCTTTTGATAAATGTTTCAGCGAAATGTCAGCGTGGGCAGTCTCAACAAGGAAAAAGTTTATGGAAGACAATTTTAAACACTTCCTTTGGAGGGTAAAGGTCAGGAGAGGAAAGGAGGCATATTCTGCATGCCACTGCTCTTTTTATCACATCCAAGAGTGACAGCAGCTAATGGTCCATGACAAGAATAACTGTGTTGCCTTTGTCCTGATATCTGGGTATACAGTGCCTTCGGAAAGAATTCAGACCACTTGACTTTTCCACATTTTGTTAGGTTACAGTCTTATCCTAAAATTGATTAAATTGTTAATTTCCTCATCAATCTACACACAATACCCCATCATAAAACGTTAGTCAATTTATAAAATATTTAAAATGGAAATATCACATAGGTATTCCGACCCTTTACTCAGTACTTTGTTGAAGCACCTTTGACAGTGATTACAGCCTCGAGTATGACGCTACAAGCTTGGCACACCTGTATTTGGGTAGATTCTCCCATTCTTCTATACAGATCCTCTCAAGCTCTGTCAGGTTGGATGGGAGCGTTGCTGCTCAGCTATTTTCCGGTCTCTCCAGAGATGTTTGATTGGGTTCAATTTCGGGCTCTGGCTGGGCTACTCAAGGACATTCAGAGGTCCTGAGTGCTCTGTAGCAGGTTTTCATCTTTGCCTCAATCCTGACTAGTCTCCCAGTCCCTGCAGCTGAAAAACATCCATACAGAATGATGCTCTCACCACCATGCTTCACCTTAGGGATGGTGCCAGGTTTCCTCCAGATGTGACGCTTGGCATTCAGGCCAAATAGTTCAATCTTGGTTTTACCAGACAAGAGAATCTTGTTTCTCATGGTCTGAGAGTCTTTAGGTACCTTTTGGCAAACTCCAAGCGGGCTGTCCTTTGCCTTTTACTGAGGAGGGGCTATCGTCTGGCCACTTCCGTCTGGCCACCATAGAGGCCTGATTGGTGGAGTGCTGCAGAGATGGTTATCCTTCTGGAAGTTTCTCCCATCTCCAAAGAGGAACTGTAGAGCTCTGTCAGGGTGACCATTGGGTTCTTGGTCACCTCCCTGACCAAGGCCCTTTTCCCCCGATTGCTCAGTTTGGCCGGGCGGACAGCTCAAGGAAGAGTCTGGGTGGTTCCAAACTTCTTTCATTTAAGAATAATGGAGGCCTCTGTGTTCTTGGGAACCTATGTTTTGGTACTCTTCTCCAGATCTGTGCCTCGACAGAATCATGTCTCGGAGCTCTGCGGACAATTCCTTCGACCAAATGGCATGGTTTTGGCTCTGTCAAATGTGGAAAATTATATAGACAGGTGTGTGGCTTTCCAAATCATGTCCAATTTAGCACAAGTTGACTCCAATCAAGTTGTAAAAATATCTCAAGGATGATCAATGGAAACAGGATGCACCCGAGCTCAATGTCAGTTTTAATTTTTTATAAATTTGTAAACATTTCTAAAAACCTATTTTTGCTTTTTATTATGGGGTGTCTGTGCGTAGATTGCTGAGGAATTTATTTTATTTAATATATTTTAGAATATGTCTGATTCGTAACAAAATGTGGAAAAAGTCAAGGGGTCTGAATACTTTCCGAAGGCACTGTATGTTCTGGGGGTTTCCAGGTTGCCCTGTTGTTTTCTGGATTATGCTTTTTCCTAGCAGAATCGCTCCGCCATTTCCTGGTTGTTTGTCTAATTTCAGTTTCTGACAGAACAAGCAATTATAGTGTAAAGAATAATTATACCATCTAAACTGCTGTGTAATATCTTTTCCATAACCAAAAACATTTTATTTTTAGCTGCTTGAAGCCTGTGTACAAAACTGAAAGTAAAAGACGCAAAAACAAAACTTAAGAACAGGAAGCATAGAAATAGCGCACCTAGAACAGACCTACCGCTTAGACTTGTTTTCGTTGAGAATGATAGATCTATAACACACATTTCTATTTTACTTCTGTCTTGTCGCCCCAATTTTCTTTTTTACATATTGCAACTTTAAACATCACACAGATCTCGATTCATTTGGGTTTTTGTACGCACGGCGATGCGCACGATCAGCTAAAACATAGAATATCCACACATATACTCTAGTAATAACTTACACCATGGAACCATGTCGCCTTAAATACAACTGTACCCTTGTCGCTGAAAATTGCTTTTGTTAAACCATCTATTGGATTGGTTAAACAGAAGCGACAAAATCCTATTGCAGTGGAACACTCTGTCTGGAGTAATTGAGATGCTTGCTAGTCCGACCCAATCTACCATGTTCAATTGCATTTTTTCCCCAAGGAGCAATAGAAAAATGTTAGCAACACCATAATATTACTTGAATTAAAAGGACAGGAATGGATCACTAATAACGTTATGAAACAAGCATTAGATCAAATTAGATAAACACACGGTGTGAAGATATGACCCTTGAAACCAAATAAGCTTATCAGCTATGCCATGGAACAAAGAGGGGTTTTCACGAATAACAGGTGACAGCACAACTATGAGAAATATATTTCCACCTAGCCTCTTGATGATATCTATGGACACCTTCCTTTTTAGATCAGAAAGGACTTTTGGTGAAAGATGCAACCACATTTTCATAATCTGCTTTCAGATGAGTGTCACAACTTTTTCATGTTCCATTGGTTTTGTCTCGTCTTCCGACACACCTGGTTTAAATCCCATTCATTACCCGTTGTGTATTTAACCCTCTGGTTCCCCTCATGTCCTTGTCAGAGATTGTTTGTTGTTTGTATTGGTGCGCGACGGGTCTTCGCACCCACTTTGTTTTATTGTGTTCATGGTTTTGGAGTTATGTTTGTTTTCAAGTTATGAAATAACTCCATTCCACTAAGTTTGATTCTCCTGCACCTGACTTCCCTGCCACCTATACACACGACTCTAACAATGAGACATATCACTTTGGTTCGTGTGGGGAAAAATCCTGCCGAATTTAATAAATGAATCAGAATCTGCAAACCAAGGTGACATTCTCAAGTACATTAAACAAAAATATAAACGAAACATGTGAAGTGTTGTTCCCATGTTTTATGAGCTGAAATAAAAGATCCCGGAAATGTTCCATACACCCAGAAATGTTGTGCACAAATGTGTTTACATCCCTGTTAGTGAACATTTCTCCTTTGCCAAGATAATCCATCCATCTGATAGGTGTGGCATAACAAGACGCTGTTTAAACAGCATGGTCATTACACAGTTGCACCTTGTTCTGGGGACAATAAAAGCCCAATCGAAAATGTTGCCACAGATGCTCTGGATTCGACATGTTCAACAGCGTGTTCCTGGTTCCCGCCAATATCCAGCAACTTCGCACAACCATTGAAGAGGAGTTGGGCAACATTCCACAATCAACAGCCTGATCAACTCTACGCAAAGGAGATGTGTCTCGCTGCATGAGGCTAACGGTGGTCACACCAGATACTGACTGAGATTCTGATCCATGATCAGGTATCTGTATTCCCAGTCATGTGAAATCCATAGATTAGAGCCAAATTAATTAATTTAAATTGACTGATTTCCTAATATGAACTGTAACTCAGTCAAATCTTTGACATTTTTGCATGTGGCATTTATGTTCAGTGTGTTTGTGAAAACACTTCAAAGCCTAGAAAAATCTAAATTGATTATAAACAAATGAGTGAATATAAGCTGACAAAGGCTTGGGACATTGTTGCTTGTGTCTGTCCTTGTCTAATTTCTTGTGTCATATGAGTACACCAGTACTAGATTCCCTACCATCCTCATCTCACACTCTGTAGGAAGAGAGCATGGGGGAGCGATTTATATCAGTCGTCAGGTCACAATTTGGAGAAATCCAATGAGCTCAATCAGAGCGTTCTCATCTGGTGGACACCAAAGAGATAAATGATAACACAATAAGAGTCCAGCTTTCTGAATGATTCCACCTGCAATATATTTTTTTCACAGTGAATTTTTTTAATCACGCTGTGCAATGATTTGGCCTGATGCACATGACATTTGATTAGAACACTATGACGTAGTCTGCACTGGTATGATCACCCTTGGACAAATAATTGTCTGAGAAAACCGTCACCTTCTGGTCTGAAAGTGGTTGTGATGGGCACCACCGTGTGAGTGATGCGGTACGGACTTCAACAGAGGAAGGTGCCAGCATAAACATGTCACATCTTTTCCCTTTGTCCTCTGATGGCTAGACCCACACTGTAGCCTGTGTTAAACATAGCCACCAGATAACACTCATCCCTAATCTCAGCCTCTCCCCAGTGTCAACGTAAAGAACGAGCGTCTGATACGTCACTGTCGAGGACTGACCCTCAATTCACTTCCATTCGCTTCCTGACAGACTCTCGACGCCTTCTCAGGGCCTATCTGACCATAGCAGACGTATTCAGGAGCCGGGACGGAAGGCATCAGTCAATTATCTCCATTGAAAACCTGTTTTTGTGTCCCGGCCTCTCTTTTCTTACTCTATGTGACACACATGCAGCATACTGCTGTCTGACACGGCCAGAGACAAAGGGAAATTGGATGGGTTTGCAGTCAATGACAAGGCTCCCAAAGAAATTCACCTATCGCTTTCATGAAAATATCCCCCCAACCGAATGAACACTAATGTAGGGTTGACTTTGATTGGATTCTGGTTCTGTCAAAATACTCACCTCTGTTTTGCCAGTTAAACTGCTTGCTGTATAAAGTAAGACAGACTACAGGATAGACTTGAAATGCTACATATTCACAATACACCATATCAATACTGGTCGGCAGTAGAGCCATCCGCTCTCTCTCTCTCTCATGACGTGGATTATTTTCCAACAGTAGATAAACATGATCTTTTTTCAACCTGGTCTTTCTGATCCTGACCCCGATTCATTGACTGACTGGCAGCCAAGTCACTAATCTCGTAGGTTTGGCTGTAGTTTTAGAGCATGTCATTGCTTCTCTTATGAGCCATATGGCACAGGTTTGACTCCCACAACCCCAGAATCTTCAGTCTGCCAATGGGGCCAAGTAGGCTGCTTAGACTGCTCTGAGTTGGGCAAAGGGCCACGGGCCTGAGTGATTCTCTGTGTTTCAACCACTGTGGGTAACTGAATTTGTTCCCTCTGACCCCTCGAGGGGACAAGCCACACAGAGTGTATTCTGGCAATCCCTCGCAGACTGATTTGATTGTGTCGCAACATCAGCATGAGTAAATAATGAGTTCCAGTTCTAGGCCATGTTTTACAGGAAAAGCATCCTTATGGGTCATTTTATCCATGCCTAGAAGCATTCCAGAAATGTATCAAATTATATACACTTGGCATGCTGAAGTTGTACTGCAATACCCAGCATTCAATGATTGAAACAGGCTAAACATAACCCTTAAAGGCATGACATCTGGTAACCCCCTGAATGTATCAAATTAACCAGATTCCCTCCATTTTTTCCCTTAGAAGAGATTCCAACAAATTGATTAACCAAGTCCTATTCTGAAGGCAGATTAAACAACTGTTAGTTTGGGTTTAAATCTGTTGTAAATCGTACTTGAGTCTTTTTCATAGGATTGCCATGTTGGCCAACCTACTGTCAGGGCCGGCAGCAGAACGAATCAGTTGGACCGACCATAGGCAGGTAAAACCATTTTTTTTTACAGGACCTGTGTACAATGCGCGTGAGCATTTTTGTGGAACAGTTTAATTTATAATGTTTAGTTTCCCCAAATCATTGGCATGTGTTTAATCCTAGAAATATGAAGAAAAACAATAAAAATCTAAAAATAAAAATTCAATCAAGGTGAGGGCACAAGCCTCGGTCCTATGGACACTGACACACTGTGATCCATTGGCAGAGTGCACAATAGTAAGCCTAAGAGTGCACAATAGTTAGAATGAGTGCACAATAGTAAGCCTAAGAGTGCTCAATAGTAAGCCTAAGAGTGCACAATAGTTAGAATGAGTGCACAATAGTAAGCCTAAGAGTGCACAATAGTTAGAATGAGTGCACAATAGTAAGCCTATAACTTTAAAAAAAATAAGAATAAAAAATATTCACATTCATCTCTCTTCCCCCACCTGTCTGCCTCCCTTTCTACATGTCTTGACTTGAGCTATTGCTAGTGAAGTGCAACATTATATCAGATCATCAACTGGGTCAGCTGGAAGCTGTCACTAGTGAACTTATAACATATTGACTAGCCTATTCCGGGCCCTCAGAATTTCCTGCGCCAGGACAGGCCGCTGTTTTTTTATGACGTTTCTACTTGATATATGTGTAATGTAGACTCTGGGAGTCGGGAAGCAGGTGCAGGTGGGGAGTTTATTAATAAACGAAACCATAGAAGAAACAAGAGTAGCGTACAGACATGAAATATCAATACTGCCTGGCAAATTAACCTAAGTGAGTGCCAGATATAGGGGAGGTACTGTGTGAGGAATGATTGATGCCATGAGGAGCAGGTGCTCATAATGATTGATGCCAGGTGCGCGTAATGATGGTTGCCAGCACCGGTGGTTAGTAAACCGGCGACGTCAAACGCTATGTTGTCTTACGTTGGGAGGTGAAGGAAATGACACCGAGGAGGGGGAGCAGGAGTAGACATGACAGTACTACCCCCCGATGTGCCGTTCCAGCCGCGAGACAGCCCCGAGGGTGAGGAGCAGGCGAGTCCAGATGGCGAATGAGGAAATCACAAATGATGTTGATCCAGAATGTCCTCCACCAGAACTCAACACCGCTCCTCTGGACCGTACCCCTCCCATTCCACCAGGTACTGGAGCCAACCCCAACGACTTCGGTAGTCCAGGAGGGATCTCACGGCATAGTCGGGACCTCCCTCGACGTCCAAGTGAGGCGGAGGGGTGTCTTGAGGGACAGCCTCAGCCAGGTGACCAGGAACCAGCGGCCTAAGAGACATGAAAGGAGGGTGAGATGCAGTAGTCAGTGGGGAACTGTAATCTATATGTAACCTCGTTGACCCTCTGGAGAACCTTGAACGGCCCCACAAACTGGGGGCTCAGCTTCTTACAGGGCAGGCAGAGTGGGAGGTTCCTGGTGGAGAGCCAGACGAGCTCACCAGGATGGAGCACAGGCGCCTCACTGCGGTGGCGATCCGCCTGCCCTTTCTGGCGACGGACTGCACGCTGCAGCCTTACACTGGGGCAAAAAAGTATTTAGTCAGCCACCAATTGTGCAAGTTCTCCCACTTAAAAAGATGAGAGAGGCCTGTCATTTCCATCATAGGTACACTTCAACTATGACAGACAAAATGAGAAAAAAATCCAGAAAATCACATTTTTAATGAATTTATTTGCAAATTATGGTGGAAAATAAGTAATAAGTATCAATACTTTGTTATATACCCTTTGTTGGCAATGACAGAGGTCAAACGTTTTCTGTAAGTCTTCACAAGCTTTTCACACACTGTTGCTGGTGTTTTGGCCCATTCCTCCATGCAGATCTCCTCTAGAGCAGTGATGTTTTGGGGCTGTTGCTGGGCAACACGGACTTTCAACTCCCTCCAAAGATTTTCTATGGGGTTGAGATCTGGAGACTGGCTAGGCCACTCCAGGACCTTGAAATGCTTCTTACGAAGCCACTCCTTCGTTGCCCGGGCGGTGTGTTTGGGATCATTGTCATGCTGAAAGACCCAGCCACGTTTCATCTTCAATGCCCTTGAAAGGAGGGCATTTCAATGCTGATGAAAGGAGGTTTTCACTCAAAATCTCACGATAAATGCCCCCATTCATTCTTTCCTTTACACGGATCAGTCGTCCTGGTCCAGAAAAACAGCCCCAAAGCATGATGTTTCCACCCCCATGCTTCACAGTAGGTATGGTGTTCTTTGGATGCAACTCAGCATTCTTTGTCCTCCAAACACGACAAGTTGAGTTTTTATCAAAAAGTTATATTTTGGTTTCATCTGACCATATGACATTCTCCCAGTCTTCTTCTGGATCATCCAAATGCTCTCTAGCAAACTTCAGACAGGCCTGGACATGTACTGGCTTAAGCAGGGGGACACGTCTGGCACTGCAGGATTTGAGTCCCTGGCGGCGTAGTGTGTTACTGATGGTAGGCTTTGTTACTTTGGTCCCAGCTCTCTGCAGGTCATTCACTAGGTCCCCCGGTGTGGTTCTGGGATTTTTGCTCACCGTTCTTGTAATCATTTTGACCCCACGGGGTGAGATCTTGCGTGGAGCCCCAGATCGAGGGAGATTATCAGTGGTCTTGTATGTCTTCCATTTCCTAATAATTGCTCCCACAGTTGATTTCTTCAAACCAAGCTGCTTACCTATTGCAGATTCAGTCTTCCCAGCCTGGTGCAGGTCTACAATTTTGTTTCTGGTGTCCTTTGACAGCTCTTTGGTCTTGGCCATAGTGGAGTTTGGAGTGTGACTGTTTGAGGTTGTGGACAGGTGTCTTTTATACTGATAACAAGTTCAAACAGGTGCCATTAATACAGGTAATGAGTGGTAATGAGTGGAGTACAGAGGAGTATTTTGAATGGTTTTATTTAGACAGGAGTAATTGGAGCCTATAATTTTGGCTCAACTTTCGCAGAATCCAGCATTCGAACAGTGCACCTGCCAACTTTCCTTTCCATTTGGCAAAGGGCTGAAACCAGAGATCTGTATATAACGATGAGATGCCCTAATAATGGGAGTCTTTTCTCAAAAGGTGGGAAGGCAGGAGACAAGCTTAGGTCTGCATATTATGCCTATAGAAACGCATTGGGCTTAATCTTGTCACGACTTCCGCCGAAGTCGTCTCCTCTCCTTGTTCGGGCGGCGTTCGTCGATCGAAGTCACCGGCTTTCTAGCCATCACCACTCCATTTTTCATATATCCATTTGTCTTGTCTTGTTTCCATACACACTTGGATTTATCCCTCTGTTTCCCATCATGTTTTGTGTGTAATTGTTTCATGTTATTGTGGTGTTTTGTGACGCGCTTTACTTTTGTTATGTTCCGTGTTTTGAGCGCATTTGATTTATGTAGCGCTCTCGTTTTGGAACTAAAATAACAGTGCGCCTGTTTACATCACTCTACTCTCCTGCACCTGACTTCGCCTCTTATACACCCGTTGACAAATCTGAACAGATTTTTGGCGAGAGTGAGCCTTCTCGCTTCACCTCTTCCTCCCTGATGAAACTATCTCACTGGAGAAAGAATTTAAGAGAGCGAAACTGCTCCCCTACTAAATGTAGCCCATGTATCTGATGCTGTCTGGCCAGAAATAGATCCTTTTCCAGTACATGACACGCTGATGTCACTCGACTCTTGGCCGAGGTAAGAAAGCCACCGCCATCTGCACCCATTCAACAGTCTAGGTTTAAGTGTTTTAATACTTCTAAACAAAACGTACAACGATGTTTTGATTCTTGCTTATATTTGGTTGATCTTTGCAAAATAACTTTTGAATGCTGCAGTTGTTAGCTAGAATGCTAACGCTTTATTGATATAAGCTGGAGCAAAAGCTAGCCAAAGAGCCATTTTACAGGTAGAAGTTAAATATGCAGTTGATTTGCAAATGATGACACAAATGCTGGACATTCATACGAGCCTTGGAATTAAATTATAATCCAAAAGTAGTGTGAAATGCACTCATGAGCAACATGTAAATGCAGGCCTTTCTTTGCTGACGTTCTATAAGAACCTCCCCCTTGTTCTGTCACCATCTTGCGCGCCTCGTCCCCTTGCGGCAATGTTTGCATAGTATGACATACTATAACCTGATGAAGACAGCTTGGCTGTCGAAACGTTGGTAATTCAATTTCTGCATCTGAGCTCCTAGAGTGTGCGGCTCTCTTTTATTTTCATGCATAGTATGACATGCCATACTCTTTTGGTCCAGACAGCATCGTATACATGATCTATACATCAGTGGAGGCTGTTGAGGGGAGGATGGCTAATAATGATGGCTGGAACGGAGCATACGGAATGGCATCAAACACATGGAAACCATGTGTTTCGATGTATTGGATACCATTCCACTAATTCCGCTCCAGCCGTTACCACGAACCCGTTCTCCCCAATTAAGATGCCACCGACCTCCTGTGCTTTACATACTGAGACAGAGGAGCACTGTCACGCTCGGCTCGGATGCTTTAACTGAGATTGATGCCTTTTTCTGTAGTCGCCCGTCTCAGTCAAACAAGTTATCAATATTTAAATATTGTATTTGGACAGGCGAGGAGGTGCAATAGGGCCGCCAATAACACTGGACAAACTTACTGTACATGCATACAAATAGCCTACTGATATTTTACAGATGCCATTGCATTTCTCGAAAACAATTTCCGGTATATGCATCCACTTAAAATGTAATTATTTGTATGTGCAATTGATTTAATCATGTTTTATCTGGCTGCACGACCGGTTTAACCCAAACAGATGCAATTCATTCCAGGAGGCACTCAGAAATAGACAGGTGTTATCTCTGTCTGGAGCTTAAGGCCTGGCGACCCCTGCTTACAGAACAACGTTCCCCTGAGCTCGCTGTACACATTTGCATTTGGCTGATAGGAAAAACCCATAATCCCCATTGGTCCCCAAAAAAATAAGAGGGAACTGAATGTTATTATCAAAACATGGTTTGTGACCGTGCTTAGGGGTATTTAACAGACTGAACAATGTAATGTGTTGATGTTTCCTGAAATAACCACTCCGTGGCTAACTGGTTCTGTAGATAATTCAACAAACATTGATCATGCACAATGCAAGAACAGTTCATCCCATAATCATTAAACTACTGTAAAGCCTCTGTGTTATCCTGACAATCTGACAACTGGAATCCTCTAGCCTTTCTCCGTAGGCCCTCTGGTTCAGATGGCTGGAGGACATGCTGCTTCGATCAGCAGATGTCTGTGGATGGATGACATGGCACAGGGATCACAGCGGTGTGTTTATGTCAAGCATTCACCAGAGCAACACTCAACATTGTGTTAATTTAAATCGTTGGCGAGAGATTACTGCCCATATATAAGTAGGCATTTTGTCAAAGAAGTCCCAATGCTGGTTGGAGATGTCTTTACTTTTAGCAGATGAAATATTGATTTCCCTTAGTCGTCTCTGAAGCCTCCATCTTTCTAGTTCAGGTGCTGGATGATTGCCAGCTGTAAGCAAGCCTCTAAATACACCTCTGCTTCAACCAGGATCTCAGCGATCTGCCGCATTGCCTGCGTCCGTAATGGGTCCGTGGTCAAACGACCACCCCTCATCACTGTCAAACACTCCCTGAAACACTTCTGCGAGCAGGCCTTTTCTAATCGACCTGGCTCGGGTATCCTGGAAGGATATTGACCTCATCCCGTCAGTGGAGGATGCCTGGTTATTCTTTAAAAAGTGCTTTGCTCACCATCTTAAATAGGCATGCCCCATTAAAAAAATGTAGAACTAAGAACAGATATAGCCCTTGGTTCACTCCAGACTTGACTGCCCTTGACCAGACCAAAAACACCCTGTGGCGTACGGCATTAGCATCGAATAGCCCCTGCATCTTTACCAATGGAAGTTAGGAACCAAAATACACAGTCAGTTAGGAAAGCAAAGGCTAGTTTTTCAAACAGAAATTTGCATCCTGTAGCACAAAATCAAAGCCTTGGGACAATGTAAAGTCCATGGAGAATAAGAGCACCTCATCCCAGCTGGCCATTGCAATGAGGCTAGTAAACACTATCACCACCGATAAATCTACGATAATCAAGAATTTCAACAATAATTTTTCTACGGCTGGCCATGCTTTCCACCTGGCTACCCCCAACTTGCCACGTGTAACCACGCCAGCCCAGGATCCCAACATCCGGTTCGTCACCTGCAGGATCATCTGAGACCAGCCACCCGGACAGCTGATGAAACTGTGGGTTTGCACAACCAAAGAATATCTGCACGAACTGTCAGAAACCGTCTCACGGAAGCTCATCTTGACCTGACTGCAGTTCAACTTCGTAACCGACTTCAGTTGGCAAAATACTCACCTTCAATGACCACTGGCATACTGGAAAAGTGTGCTTTTCAAAGATGATGTAACGGACAGATGGCAGATGTGTACGGCGTTGTGTGGGTGAGCGGTTTCCTTATGTCAATGTTGTGAACAGAGTGTCCCGTGGTGGTGGGGGGGTTATGGTATGGGCAGACATAAGCCAGAGACAACGAACACAATTGCATTTTATCGATGGCAATTTGAATGCACAGAGATACTGTGACGAGATACTGAGGCCCACTGTTGTGCCCTTCATCTGCCTCCATCACCTCATGTTTCAGCATGATAATGAACAGCCACATGTCACAAGGATCTGTACATAATTCCTGGATGCTGAAAATGTCCCAGTTCTTCCATGACCTGCAAACTCACCAGACATGAGCAAGTTTGGGATGTTCTGGATCAACGTATATGACAGCTTATTCCAATTCCCACCAATGTACAACAACTTTTCACAGCCATTGAAGAGGAGTGGGACAACATTCCAAAGACCACAATGAACAGCCTGATCAACTCTATGTGAAGGTGATGTGTTGCACTGCATGAGCCAAATGGTTGTCACACCAAATAGTAACTGGTTTTCTGATCCACACCCCCTACCTTTTTAAAGTGATCTATGACCAACAGATGCATATCTCTATTCCCAGTCATGTGAAATCCATAGATTAGAGCCTAATAAATTCATTTAAATTGACAGATTTCCTTATAAATTGTAACTCAGTAAAATCTCTGAAATTGTTGCATGGTGTGTTTTTATTTTTGTTCGGTGTGTTTTTGTCTGACTTATGACGCGAAAGAATTTGAACAGATGGCAAATGATGGTATAAGGACTACTCTACTTGGCATAAATGTATGTTAAGAGTGCTATGGATTTCACAGAGACACCTCTCTCTAGCGCCACCTCAACTTTTAATCTAACACGTCCCACAACTATCAGTCGACAATACTGTAATCATATATATATATATATATGCGAGAGAGAGATATGTAAATCTCCCATATATCCAATGTATGATTGTCTAACCGAGAAGACGATAAAACATGAGAAGAGTGAAGGAAAGACAAAAAGGCAGTAGAGGGATGTGGTGTGCCCGTTCGTTGGCAGCTGCTTCGAGGCACAGTTCGCTCCGCTGACACAGCAGCTCCTATTACAGTGCCTGAGAACAGCAGCTCATATCACAGTGGCCGAGACTGAACACAGATTCGGTCAGAGACGAATAGACAGAGACGGAGAAGTAGAAGGCGAGAAAAGATAGATTAGGGAGACAGGAAATGAGAAGAGTTAGAAAGGGAAAGCGAAACTGAAAAAAAAGGACTCCGACAGATTCCGCTGGAGAGAAAGAACTCTTGAATCAGCCATGGCTGGGCTTGGCTGAGAGTATGTTGCATGCTGTCCCCTGGTCATGGTCCTGGCTGTCCCCACGTGAGCCTCTGTCAGCTGCCTGTCAGTCCCCCTTCCCCATGTAGACCTAATGGTCTCCCCCTGTCAGGCCTCACATAACCCCGGCTGACTCACACAGACACTGGCCCTTCAGCCCGCTACCGCACCGAGATATCATTAGAGGACCAAGGAAAAGAGGCAAGTCACAAATACAACTTTACTATAGTGTGGTAAATCTATGACCACTGTGGCTGAACTGTGTGCAGTTAAGCCTACATGTACAGCATATTGATTGAAGTTCATGGTTTCTCTACACTATATAGACAGCAATTATTTACTAGCACAGAGAAAACACCGCCGGTTGAATGAAGGCACCCAGCAGTGGTTCATTAAAGTACATCACCACATCTCCCAATTATGAAACATAACACACATCTAAAGAAGTCACCCAATCCAGGAACAACACGACTGCTGTCTTGACCTTTTGTTTTGCAGTAGAAGAACATGGAATGCCTAGCATTTAGGGCTGGGACGATACCAGTATCGTGACACTCATTAGTAAGGTGGCAAGGAAACAAAACACAAAGCGTATTTAACTTGCAAACTAACATCATTATGTTGTCATCCAGAATCACATACATTTATTTCCCAAGCTGAAGCACACAATGTTTTACATACAGTGGGTTTTTAAAGGACCAAAGAGTTTGGTCTGCTTCGTGTTTCCAATTTTGTCATTGAAAAATATCGCCAGTGGTGGGAAAAGAAGCCAATTGTCATACTTGAGTAAAAGTAAAGATAGAAAATGACTCAAGTGAAAGTGAAATTCACACAGTAAAATACTACTTGAGAAAAAGTCTAAAATGTGGTTTTAAATATATGTAAGTATCAAAAGTAAATGTAATTGCTATAATATACTTAGTAGGGATGATCAGGGATGTTCTCTTGATAAGTGTGTGAATTAGACCATTTTCCTGTCCTGCTAAGCGTTCAAAATGTTATGAGTACTTTTGGGTATCAGAGAAAATATATGGAGTAAAAAGTACATTATTTTCTTTAGGAATGTGGTGGAGCAAAAGTAAAAGTTGTAAAGAATATAAATAGTAAATATAAAGTACGAATACTACTCAAATATTTTTACACCACTGAATATCGTGATATTGGTATCGTCCCGGCCATAATAGCATCACTCCTTTCATTGAGATTCTGCCATGTCAACTAGATGAAAAGTAAGCGTTCCACTTCATGAGATATCTAAGAAGAAAGTTTGCTTGAAATCTGAGACATTCTATTTGTGACATGGAAATTAAACTACAATGATATTCCTGAAAACTATACAATCTCTCCCTCTGGCAGAGGCTTGTTACTATGTTGACAACATCCAGAGAGCTGTACTGTGTGCATGCAATAGATGTTTGCTTTTCTGTTTTTTTTGGAGAGAGATTGAAAGATAAGAAAAACAGGTTCAGTTATTCAGCCCAACTTTGCTGACCTTACCGCCTGGTGAAGCATGGGAGTGTAAAGGTACCCAGACCTGTCCAGTCACAGAGTGAGCACCGGAGAATCCCAAACATAAAAGGCAGAGATGCCCGTCTGTCACTGCTGCTCTGCAGCCTCTCTGTGTGTCTTCTGGAGCAAAAAGAAAACCCATTCCCCTCATTACCTCCTCTAGCCTCCCCTCTCTGATTCTGGGCCACCCTAGCCAACCACAGCCCAGCCTGTGGAGATTCTCATACAGCAATTAGGGAAGGAGAGGAGAGCAGTGGAGCTTAACAGCATAACTGTCCTGTGTGTGTGTGTGTGTGTGTGTGCGCGTGCATGCGTTGAAGTTTATGGAGTCCGGGTATGCAGGATTAGGTGTGTGTGTCCTTGCAAGAGAAAGAGCTCCATGTGAGTTATTCCCTCTGCAGTATACAGTCGCACGAAATTGCTAGTGGTTCGCGTGGCTGCCCCAGATCTAATTACTGGCCAGCAGTACTGCTCTCTCCCTTTGCACAACAATGCTCCCAGAATATAGAGGACAGCACAGGCTCCGTGTACACACAAAATAGAAAAACCGCTGGAGAGGCAACATGGACATGACTCATCTGGTAGATAAGGGAGCTCAATGTCCTTTTATTACAAAGTACATATCTTGTTGTACAACTGTACAATATCATGTAATGATTCAGATAAAGCAAGGTGTTGGTTATCCAAATGTAGGTTCTAGGGGAGACCGGGGTTCGTTGTATCACTCTCACCTTTTCATCAGTTTCTCAAAAATCATTTAGGTTAGTGTATTCAAACAACCTGCACCTGTCCTTTCCAAATTGGTGTGGTTATTATACATGTAAATCAAACTGCAAATTTATGGTGTTGTCTTAAATACAAGGAGTGAAGTGTTCCAATTTACCCCATCGTCTGGGTTAGTTGTAACAGTGCGTGGGGCGAATTGTAACAGAATGAAAAAAGTGCATAAATCATGACATGCAACTAATTATTGTACGTCTTTATTCAGATCATGAGAGCAACATTGCCATGTTCAAAATGTCTTTTGGCAGAATTAAATATTGAATGTTATGCTCTTCCAGTGCATGCTTGACAGTTTTATCCATCAAAATGTTCCTACCACTTGCTGTAATTGTCCTGGGCCCAGTTTTTTTGGAAAGGGCGTACATCAACTGGGTTGAAATCAGAAGAGTAACCAGGGTGTTTCCCAGCCACAGCCTGATACACTTGGGGAGGTGCCATGCGAAGTGGCCGGAGAGGTGGGCTGTTATGGCGCACACCTGTCACCGTCGTTACGCGCACCTGTCACCTGGACTCCATCATTTCCCTACTTTCCCTATATATATATATATATATATATATATATATATCTCCCTTTGGTTCCTTCCCCAGGCGTCCTTGTTTCTGTTTCAGTTTCACGTCTGTGTGCCGTGAGTGTTTCTCGTTTTGTATTATGTTCCGTGTGTTTTATTAAAACACTCTCTCCCTGAACTTGCTTCCCGGCTCTCAGCGAATCTGGGTTACAGCTACATCATGTGACACTCTTTTCAGAGGGTGGAGAGGCACTCCCCTGTCTGTCTTTCTTTTCCACGATCAAGGGCATGCTGAAAGGAACAGAAAACGCGTACCAAAAAAAATCCGTTTTTACCCTGGGTCGGTTTTAACATTTTCTCACAAGTTGTTAGAACTCACCATGGCACTTGCAGCCATTAGCTAGATTACACTTCAGCTAAATGTTAAAACGTTACATCACATATCTCTACATAGACTGGTTCTACATTTGATGTAGGTTTGGTGAACGCAACTACAAAAAAACGAATTTGTTCAAAGGAATTACTTTCTGACCTCGATCACATTTCTGTCAATAGAATCTGCAGCGTTTATCACATGGACTTGCTTTTCACACGAGGGTTCAGGACTAAACTGAGCATGTGCACAGTGAGTCACACCATTCTACCTCGCTTCTGATTGGAGGAATTGCAAGTGTTGCAATTGCAAGAAGACCAAAAAAAAAGAGGTCAGTTTCCCAGAAAACTCAATCTAGTTCAATCACAATGAATGAATTACAGTTCCAAAAGAGGAAACAGACTTGCACATTGTCATGTACAGGTCTTCTCTGAGCAGCTGGAGGTGTCAGATCTAACACTTCGGAGGACAAATAGTGGCATTATATACAGACATCTGGGCCTCGACCGTTGTTGATTGTTTGCCCAGCTTCTTAAATGACTGTGTGTCGGTGATCTCTGTAAATCGGATGCCCTGCGGCGTCAGACGTCCACGAAGCGCCGAAAGCTGCCAAAATGATGCAAAGGTTTGGCCAGAAGAAGCTAATCACAGCGCTTCCCGCCGAGCGTCCTCTTTTCAGGTGATATTTTTTCAGCCCTTTATTGAGGAGCACAATTTGTTCAGTGTAACAGTAATCCTTTGAGAATGCTCTTTGTTTCTCCATTTAAAAAGATGTCAAGCCTGCTCCATAATCGTACACCGACTGGGAGATCATTTCCTCCAGAGGTGGCGGGTAGCCCAGCGGCAAAGAGCTTAGGGACCGTAATTGAAAGGTTGCTGGTTCAAATCCCAGAGGTGAAAAATGTGCTCTTGCGCAAGGCCCTTAACCCTAATTGCTCCTGTGAGTCGCTCCAGATAAGAACTAATCCTAATAGGATTTAACTGTAAAATGAGTCACAATCTGGGAACTTTTCTGCTAATGCGTTTTTAGATGTTTCAGATGAGGCCATAGGTGACATCTATGTACAGTATCATATAAAGACTCATTATCTTGTCATTGTCAACTAATGTAACGTAATCATGTTTGTCTTTTGTTTTGATGGAAGCGCTAGACAGTGTTTTGACCAGGGCAGAAAGCAGTGGTAGACGGGGCCTGGAAAACAACTGTTAGACAGAGAGAAGGCGGACGGCAGGTGATGAGGAGAGGGAGGTGGGGACAGAGTGGGAAGTTTAGCTACAAAATCATATTGAGTTGACATGATATTGTCTCTTAGAGCCTACTGGTGGCCTCTCATCCACCACAGCTTCTGTTCATGCTTTATCTAAGACATTGGAGTGGTGCAGTGTGAGGCAGCTGAGCTGGTAGCTCTGGTATCCAAGTGCTTCAACACAATACAGACATGATAATACTACTACTACTACCACTACTACTAATAATAACCATAATAATGTATGACTTTTATAGAGCTATTCATTAAATAAAGACATCTCAAAGCGCTGAAAGCAACAACAAAAAAACAAGCAAATTAAAAACAACAGTATCAATCATTATGAGAAGGTTGAGAATGTTCATGGCTTGATTGAGGTCAACAGAAGAGGTGATCAATGGGGAGAGCCAAGAGCAGGCAGGCAACACGTCGTCATCACCGTGTCTCGCCGTCCACGTCGTCTGTGGCTTTGTTGTGTAGGAATAAGTCTTGGTGAAGTTAGAGTTCCGTACTAGCCACTGGCCTTCACTACTACCAAAATCAAGTTCCAGAAAGCCAAGCTCACTTCAATAGTGATTCAGGAGTGGCCTTATAACTTAGCCATGGTCATCTGTCATCACTGTACACCTCTGTATTCGGGCTTCTCTCCATCACCAACCTCCGGAGAGTTGGCATAATCGAATCAAAACATTGCATGCTAGCCAGCTTAACGTTAGCTAGCCAAAAAAACAACCTCCAACGGTTCAAGGCTGAAACCGTCAGTCTTGAAAATGTGCTGGATTCAAGCTAATCAGACTATAATAACAAGTTAAACCACATTCATTCATAAAACCAACATTTTGTTCGGAAAAAATGCAATAACAATTTATTATTGAAAATGTTTACAAAATGTAAAGGCACTATGGTGACCTCATGATATAGATCTATAAAAAAAAGACACATATCATGGCACAGAAACAGACACAAACACAGACACATATTAAGCACTTGTTCAAATTCAAGGAACGTATATAAAGGCTATCAGTATGCTCTATCATCACCCTCCATGGTCCTTGAGAATGTGTCTTGCACAGAAATCATGAAGAGACTATGCCAGACCGTGATTGCTAGTTTGATTGAGCATGCTTTCTTCAGCAGTGGCTGTGGAATACATTGACTGAGCTGATTGCTTTCAATAATTAAAATGCATATTGCACTGTGACAATGACTGCATTAAGTGACATTATTCCTTTTGTCTGCACCACAAGTGTGAGTGTGACCAATCTTTTAAGATAATAGAACATTCCTAATTGCCTCTTTAGATTAATCTCACATAAATTACTGTTCCAACATATAGAATAGTGTTTGCACTTCAGTTTGACTAATTCATAAAATGAAAGATGATAGATTGCATAATGTACCATGAGGTTATGCTGAGACCTCTACATGATGGGACTTAATAAATGGGCAAATAAGTAGAAATGCTTCACGCTGGGAAATATGTGGATACATTACATGGTACAGCAAGAGTATGACATAGTCTTTTCCATCACAATAACTTATTCTTCATGTCACTTGGAAAGTGACCTATGCTTGGTTTCGTCAATTATTTCATTATTGTCTTTACTTATTGTTCAGTTGCTAAGAGACACACTTTCCTGTTGCCCCAAGACAAAACATTTTCTCCCGAGTTTGGTCTTAGAAGGGTACTGTAGCACTCTCTCATCTCTCGACTTCGATTTGGATTTTCGGGATATACTTGTCGTGACTTAGGAGGTAGAATTCTTCTGAGTCTGACTAAGACAATACTTCCTGACTGCTGCGACATTGACTCCTAACTCTTAGAATTTATGAAACTCCAGCCTTCATCTCTTTCATAGCCTATTGATCGAAAGAGATAACTGTCTGTGTCGTGATGTACTGAGCTTCTTCCTAGAAGGACATTTGAGTGATCACATCTTGCTTTGTATTCAAGTTACAGAGTGCATATCTATCACTGGTAGGAGGCTAGATAGAGTATATCAAATGTCTGTGGATTATCACAACTTTTATTGTACAGCCGGCTGGTCATAGCTACAACACACTCCGACCTTTACCTGTATTCTGGAGGTGAAAGGGATTTAAACATTGACAAAGACGAAACACTGGTGAACTTGATCGACAAATGCTCGTCCACACAATACAGTGAGTTGATGTCAGCCCAGAGCAGCTGATGGGGGAGGACCGAAGGCAACATCTTCAAGAGTTAGATGTTAAACAGAGAGAGCTCTGGAAGGAGAAAAAGCTTCAGTGTCCCTCATTTTCCTCTCAAGCGCATTGGCCAATCCTGACACCCGATACAAGCAAGCTTGACAGCCTCTAACCAGGGCCCTGCAATCCAAATGCCTGCTAATCCCTCTCTACTTCATCTGGTGGGGGGGAAGTTTCCCATGGGGACAGGCACTCTACAGCAAATTTTCAACAATGTTCTCTAAGCGTTTTACAAGCATATCCTCAAATGACCAACCAGAGCCAGGTGGGTTAATGTGTTTCTGTTGCTGGTTTTCCTCCTCCTCACACTGCTGCACACAATCTC
This sequence comes from Oncorhynchus kisutch, assembly GCF_002021735.2. NCBI lineage: Eukaryota > Metazoa > Chordata > Actinopteri > Salmoniformes > Salmonidae > Oncorhynchus > Oncorhynchus kisutch. The sequence continues at coordinate 52,245,728 of NC_034188.2, read as the reverse complement.
GAGTGAAAAGCCTAGATTCAACATATGTGTATGCAATGTACCTGCTTAACCAGTTGCCAGTATTACTGGGATTACTTTCACAGAATGCTTGCCATTTGTAGGTGGTGCTGCAGAATTTAAACCTGATCTGTGGATTACGTTAAATTTAAATTTATTAACCATAAGTTTGAATGGTAACCACTGAGCGTGGCATGCAAACTTGATCATACATATCTGACAAATGCAGACAATGTAACGTGCTTGATTGTGTGCATAATGTTGATCATATAGATTTCCATACGAAACCATAAGTGACTACACAATGTTAAAATGAAGTGCTTTGCCACACCAAAACTAAGTGCGCTGCCACCAACTTGAAGGGGATGAAACCTTAACACTTGCTGGAGTTTTGAAACATTACACAGTGTGTTTGTAACACCACAGAATGGGAACACTAACAGCAAAGTTTGAAAACACTATCTTGATGTTTCGAGTCCTGTTTAGTGCAGAATTAGTTACCTTCTCTTTTTGTGTCGCTTCCTCTCTCTCTAAAGCTTCTAAACACTAACGATGTGCAGTTCACGTGAATTATTTTTGAGCAAATCTTTTTACTGACTTGAGAGTCATGATTCGTTTTTTTCTGGAGTGACTCGTTCATTTTAGTAGTTCGTTTGACCTGCGGGTGTTGGGCGCAATGAGTCCTGCAGCGGTATTAATACCGGCTCAGCGGCTCCAGAGATGTGCTCCGACCACCAACCGTCTGTCGTATGCACTCGGGAAATCAGATCATGAGCATGGACAAGAAAAAGACATGTTTAGAACAGATCATTGATCGCATGGTGTAAGAATGACTGTTTTCAAATGTATCAGAAAATGATCTTATTTGTATGCCTAGCGATCAACAAATGTTCATTGTTTAAAGCCCACATTTACAAGTCTCAGTCACAAATGAAAGCTCCAATAAGCCCCCCAATGGTGATCCAGATGTAAACGAGAGGCTCGTAGAATCATGCCTCTTTCCAGTTTATAATTGGCCAGTAGGGGATCGTGCGTGTTCTGGGCATTACTGACTCAAATGAATTAAATGAGTCGAAACATACATTATTTTGAGGTAAAGAGTCAAAGATCAGAGTCAGCAGAAAGACCCGAACTTCCCATCACTACTAAACACCATTAGGATGTTTTCATTCCTGACTAGTGTAGAATTAGATCATTTTTCTGAAGTGTCTTAATGTTAAACATTGTTTTATGTATTTAATCGTTTGTCATTTTATACTGTTTTGAAATGCATGGTCAAGCATCTTACTGTGCCTTACTTTTACTATTAATGTCTCTATTACTCCTGTAATCTCTGCCGTGTTTCCTTCTGAAATATCCAGAACAGCTGCTTGTTTGATTTTAGGCCCTATAGTCCCTAATACTCTGTTTGCGACTGATTCTACAGCCTATCATATTAGTACATCATTTTGCCACCATAATCTCCATTATTCATTCATCCTGTACATTCATTGCTTTAACCTGGTTATTTTTTAAGTAAATCTTCTGTCTCCAATAATAAATTGCCATGTCATTTTAAGAACCTAATTGTCTTCAGAATGATAAATTAACCGCAGTTATAATTTGAACTATTTTAGACTTATCGCAGGTGGCGCCACATTAATAATTTCATAGTTATAAGTGGTACAATCATAAAGTCTAAACATTTAGAATTTGCCACAATCCTCTGAAAACAGTCACATGGCAAGGTATGAAGTACAAGGTGATTAAAACCAAAGACTTCCAATGAGTTCAATCACTCTCTCTTTCTTTGTTTATCCCGATGAACAATGCTTTATTTTGGTAAAATGAAATTAAGAAATGATTTAAACAACTTGCATCATTTATTTTTTACAGTTTATTGAGACAGTTTTGAAATGGAAGGGTTGGCGTAGGAAACTTAACCCCGGTCTTCGGTGGCGAGACGGGTGACGTGTGTCTGAGCCGGGTACGTTTCTGCTAGACCACAGACTCTGCACCACTTGCATTCATTTTTATTAAGTCTGTTGTTTTTTATGTGTCAATTTCAATTCACACCCGAATCATTTCTTACGGTGTGGTTGAGTGGGTAAATGTTACTGCCCCTCCCGTTTCTAATCTGTCTAAATAAAGCATTGAAAAAACAATTACACAACAAATATTCTCCTTTATATCATCAATCAATATAAAGGTGATAAACCATGTCCATTTCTAAACCTTTTATTGTATGTGAAACACAGTTTTTGTGTTTTGATGCTACCTTTTACATGTACTGAAACCCCCCAAAAAAGTGTTTTCACAACATTCTCTTAAAAACACCAATATTCAGGTTGAAGAACCACTTTTGGTGTTTCCGAGTACTTCATTTTTAAAACAAATTCTTTGTATTTACACATTTTACATTGGGTTAACATTCAAACACCCTCCAAACACCAGATCTGAGCTTAGAGGCATTACCTTTCACGGTTTCATTACACAATCATGGTGTTTTGAGACTTTCTATCATTACAGTGTGAATAGGAATGCCTAGCTACTGGTTTGGTTTGTGGGCTGAGTTATGCCATCCAGAGTTCGTAAGTAGCAGCAGAAGGATGCAGATTGTATACAGTACCAATAACTCCCTGATATTGGGACCCCCTGCTGCTGCACACATTGGTTTAAATGAAGGTGATTACATGGTATAATGCAAATGTTCTGCTGGCAGATTTAATGTTTCTGAAAACCTCTGAGTAGTTTTGAGGTAATGATGGTGGTAATTAACTAATTACCTTCAAAGGCTGGGGGGGAGGGACCCATCAAACTCGGCACACTCAAAGCGCTCCAGGAAATGTAAAAGTCTCCAGGACACTTGCTCAAAACGAAGGGGATTTAGTGTCACTTGTGGGTTGTGGAATGGCACTAAGGAAATGGAATGACTTTCCTTCACCATTTCAAATGAATGTAAATTCTTCATAACTGCTGCTTTATCTACCGATCTCTACTTGAGATCATTTCTTCATTTTAATAGGAACCGGGTTGGCCCCTATTTGTCTGTAATCATTGAAACAGATCTGATATCCAGCTTAAAGTGACAGTCTTCTGTCATTTCATCTGAAATCATGTTGGCGATTTAGCATCAGCCCTCTGTCTCCCTGTCGCTCCATCTTCCGTTTTCTCCCTTTCTGCTCTCCCCTGCCCTCCTCCCCTTCTCGCATGCAAGACGTTTGCTTCTCTGCACCGCAGTCTCTATTGTTTCTTTGCTTGATTGCACTTTGGATTTCTCTTCCACTTCTCGAGTCTCACCGGGGTGTAGATTTGTGGAGCCGGGGGAGTGAGAGAAAAATAGCTTTTACAGACCCCATCCTCTCCTTGGGAAGCCAGGGCTGTATTAGCAGCACTATGCACATAATTGGCTATCCTTATTATTTGATCCCTCTCCAGAGTTAATGTTCTAAAGCAATCTCTCATGTGTTGACTTTGTTTAAGCAATCCTTATCTAGAGCATGTGTTGTAGGTAGCTAGGGAATGGGACAGAAGGTGGCTGTACAAAGCTCCGGCCCTTGGCCAGTGTGTGGCCTAGTGCAGCGCAGAATGACACTTCCTCAGTTGTATAACACCCATATTCCATCTCCGGGACAACAGAAGTCATGTTTAGAATTCTCTTTTATAGCTTCCAGTCCATGTCTGCTCTCCTTCATAACTAAATTGCCTGGAAGGACCTGATCGCTAGCAGAGGTGCTGCCACAAACCATCCCTCATTGCAACTCTTCGTTCTAGCGGTCAGTCAAATCAGTCAAGGTGGCCTAGGAACTAGGGATCAGGACATAGCTAAATAAGTTTAGTATTTGGACATAGCCAGGAGTTTGGTGATTATTACACCTGACTCTTCATAGTACGGAGGAGAGCAAAGCCTCCTGCTCCTCTTTATTACTCACCGACAGGAGGGAGGGCCAGATCTCACCCACCTGTAATAAAGACAGACTGAAAGATATTGTCCGGGACTGGGACACAGACAGAGGTGTGCTGCAGAGACTCTATTCTAGTTAGATGAGGATGAGGCTGGTTTAATTAAAGATAAGATTTCTGTGATGCCGCCGCCGCCCGCCCCCCCCCCCCCCACTAACCAACTCCACTTTTGATTGCTTCAGAGAAAATTAGAGCTTTGAAGCCCGTACCACCGCAGAGATTGGTCTGCCATGCCAAGGAAGGGATTTGTTTGGAGTATTATGATGAATATATGTGTCGCAATGGAAAAGGAATCCTTATTGTAACTTGGGTATTTCTCTCAGCTTGTTGTTGGTAAATGCTGTGTTTGACATTATTTCTGACCGTATTAGACAGTGTTGAAGTAATGGATCCTCATCACAGAACACATCACATTAAAGTTTCACACTTTTAACATTGTGGCCGTTTGTCCTTTCCCAATCCACTGGACAATTTACGAATGTCACCTTACAAATGCTGTGGAGTAATCCCTGAGGTCTTCAGAGGACTGAACACATTCATACTGGCCCCTTGGCAAAGGCGACAACTCCTGATGGGTTAAAAAACATTCCCGAAATGATACAAAATGTGGGTATTTTGGAGTGGGTGTACAGTGCAGTCACCACGGTGTCACAGACCGTTCCAATTAATCTCGACTTGTTTACAACTACCTAATTAACAAGATGGTCATTTACCAAGGGGAGGTGAACACACTAACATTTAACAGAAAAAAATAGTATGCATGTTTATACTAGTATGATCTATTCATTTGTACATGAATTGACTGCGCACATCAGTTGAAATGCATCAACCATAGCAACAACAATCTACTTTGATGGGGTTACTGTCAATTCATTTTGTTAATTGCCTGGCATAGTATGCGCAGACACACTTAAAAAAATTATAATTGCAGAGTATAAAAAAAATAAACCTGGTTTATTATTAATGGAATATTGTGACCAAATACAATGACACACTATTCCATTTCTCCTAATCTTGACTCAGATTTGTTATTGTGGTTTGTTTTGAAATATGCTTTTTTTGGGGGGGGGGGGGGGGGGGGGGGGGATTTTCAAGCCTTTAAAGATCAGGGGTCATGCAAAACAAACTTGTTTTTGTTTAAATAAAAAATCCCTCTCTGGTGATCTGACATTCTGTTGTTTACTCTAGCCCATTTAGTCTGAGCTGAAGAGCCTATGAACTCACTAATTAGGTCTGTGGTAGTGGTAGATGCTAATTGTTCATGACAATAAAATAATCTGAACACGACTCCTGGACCGAGGTGTTACCTGATCCTCTCAGATGTGGGGGGAGGCAGGGTAGCCTAGTGGTTAGAGCGTTGGACTAGTAACCGGAAGGTTGCAAGTTCAATTCCCCGAGCTGACAAGGTACAAATCTGAACAGGCAGTTAACCCACTGTTCCTAGGCCATCATTGAAAATAATTATTTGTTCTTAACTGACTTGCCTGGTTAAATAAAGGTAAAAAAATACAAATGTGTCTCCAAGAAGGGCAAATGACTGTGAGGACGGCATCCTGGCTAAAAGGTGGGTCCCTAAAAGGCTGATCCTCTCACAGGAAAGGTCACTGTCATTTCCCTCCAGCCCATAATTCTGATCGAGTGTCGGGGCCTGGAGATGAAGGCCTGGACTGATTGTTTCATTAAGATCTTTACTGATGGCAGGACTAATGCCACACAGACGTTGTCTGTAATTAACTGGCCCCATGCATAACGAAGCAATAACTGAACCACAGAGGCCCTGCTTCCTTCTCTGGATCTACATAGGATGTACCGTTTGTGGGAACAGGACATGTTAAATTGATTAGGCAGTTCTCAACATTTTACAGCTGTTCAGTTACTAAATGAAAGACTAAAATGAAGGATTTGATGTTGAATTTTTGCTGTCATTCAATGCAATGTGAGACATATCCATTAGAGTAACATTGATTAAACAAAAATGCAGCGTGTGTTACTGTATCAAATGTATCCTCTACAAGAGAGCCTGTTGTTCTGGCTATTTTGTTCCCCTTTGATCCGTGTGGACACTCTCCTGCGCTCCACCACTAATGGTGTAGGCTTTCAGGACAGACGGGGAGATACTGTAGCTTAGTTGCAGAGCGAAGAGCAAATTATTAAGTGAATGGCCTGCTACAACTCTGTGGATTCAGACTAATGGGGTGGTTGAGGAGAAAGGTGGTGAAAGCCTGAACCACACACACAGAGACACAAACACTCCTCCATTAAGACACACCATGTGATATCAAAGCCTTTCCAGCCTGCCTGCATGGATTTATTTCTCAAATTCTGGCACTGATATTGTCTTGCTACAAAACAACAGTACAACAAAGAAACCTCCCGAAACGTCATTATCTTCTCATTACAAACGGTGGAGAAGGGGGCAATAGTGATCCTCTGTCAGCCTGCCTATGACAAAATGCAAATCCTTAAAAAAAGGGAAGATTATTCACATTCACATTTACAGGACCAAGATATTGTGCAATTTCACTCTGAGCTGTGCCGGCAGTATAGTGTTGTTTAATATCACTGTTGCTGAGGCACATAATGTGATTAAGCCATCAACTCTATTGCTGTTTAGATACAGACCAATAAAACAGAACTGTACTCAAGACGCTTGACTTCGTCCTGGAATATAAATGGTATTAAAAAGCTATTTCCTTGCTCTTTGTTTTTGCTAAAGCATCACCAGCTTCTGATTAGGAGGAATCCTTTCAGGGAGTCGTCTTGTGTTGTCAACTCAAACCAATGGAACTAATGACTGTCAAAGGGAACTTTAGTGTTGAGTCTTGATGATCTGTCCTCTCCTCACCTAAGATGGTCTTTACTAGCTGCAGCTTTGCTGTCTTCGGGAAATTGCTTGGCACACTTCATGCAGAGGGTTTTCAAGGAGAAGCCAGTTATTCTTATCTAACCTCTGGAGGAATAACTTGAGTGGGTGTGAGTCTGCTTTTAATTCCTCTTCTCTCCTCCTCTCTGCTTTTACCACACTGTCCCAAGCGTGGCTAATGCACATTCTCATGCATCATTGTAACGGAGGAGTCATATCATCAGTAAAGAACATGGCGCCTGGACACCGCCTCTCAATGTCGCCCTGTTACATAATGGAGAGGTCTGAAATGGAGGTGTCTCGCCCTAGACATACTACAATGTCACTTACACGGTTTTAGAGGTTTCAAAGCAAGATCTTTACAGGCGGATTAAATATATATTTCTGCCCACTTTTTACACACAGTTGCCGTCCAGCTCCGGCTCTCTTGAACTGTCTGTCTCTCAAAAGTGCACTTAAAGCAACCTGGACGCATTGTTTCACAGACAGGGCAAGATCAGAGAACCACTTAATAGCATATATGAGAGCATCACTTTTTGTCTGGTGTAGTTGACAGAATTGTCATTGGGACATAAGGTTAGATTTCCTCCACATACTCTTCTCACCATGAGTGTAACACTTTTGAGATTTTTATAGATTTAAATGGGATGTTTTGGCTGCGCTCCACAGACGTGGGGGTTAAAATGGTTCAACTAGCAGTGTTTTCTCTCTTCTCTAGCTTTGGATTGAGAAAGGGTTGGAGGTGAGGGGTGGACTGGAATAGCAGACTCTGCTTAAGGATATGATATGCACCTACTCTCAGACTGGCTAGATAGAGAAGACAAATGTGTTTCTCTGTTCATATCATCCAACGATAGAGAGGCGAACTGTGGTATCTGTTTTTTTGATCATTCCTAGATAAGTCCTCAATAAACTAAGGTACTGGGGGCATTTAGGAGAAAGCTAATACACAGAAACTTGGAGAGAACATCCTTTATGTTTTCATTTTCTTATCATGTAGTTCAGAGCCAAAAACATTGATCAAACTCTTTCTTCTTCTCTCTTTGTCCACATGGGCCTACATCAGTCTTGTGTTAAAAAGGAATCTTCTGTCAAAAGAAAACAAACCCAACATCCACTCGTAGTAATGATTCATAGTATTTCTAATATTAACTATACACTGCAAAAAACAAAGCATATTATTTTAAATGTTTTCATTTGCCGTCTTAAAAATAGATATTCCACCTTGTATGACTATGGTAGTTAAATGTTGGGTTTGTGTTAGGGGTCTTAACCACTAATGTCTTTATTTCACCTTGGTTAAATTTGCCAGTATTACTGAACTTGGCTTCCTCTTCTATCATCTGACATTTTTGGCTATGCTGGTTCAATGATAGTACGCTGTAGGAACTCAAATGAACACGCCTACATTGCTTGACCGAGACACAGCGGGGCTTTTTATAATTTCAAGTATTTTAAAGCTAGATTTAGCCCCCTGGAGCTTCATTATGATTCCTGATAAGCCGTCATTGTGTCACAAGTTGTACAGTTAACAGGTTTGTCTGTATATAAATTTCACAGTGTTGAGTGCTTTATTCATTGAGTGTTCATTGTAGATTTCACCATGTCACTGTTGTCACATCATGTGTTCAGTATTCAGTGTTCTCCTCATTTTTGTTTTACAGCATCTTCCTCAGTAATTAGCTATAAATGTTTCAGGGACACGGGTAGCCTGGGGCTCAGAGGCCCATTCCATCACCACAGAGGTCAAACACACTAAAGCAGCCAGATACACAGAGCAGAGCAGACACATATTCTCCATTCAGCGGGTGCACAGTGCTCTGTTTAAATCTACTGGAACTAATAAGTAATTAAAGGACACGGGCATGTTTAGCTACAGGCAGTAAGACTGAGGAGGTTACAACAGTTCAGCACCAAACATAAACCAATCTCTCTTTTCTTAACATAGAATATCCCAGACAAGACAAGACTTCATTGTACTCAACTCAAGTCTACTCCCCTGATGCTCTCATTCTTCTTCTTTTTTTTCCCCACATGAAATCAACATTTAAAATTCAGTTTGTAGAGTTCAAAATAAGGTGAGGGGGAAAAAGTACAATGAAGTCACCTGGGAGACTAAAACAATGGCTGAGACTGTAAAGGATTAAGCATGGCCTATGGCAGTGAGGAACTCTGATGTGCCGCAAAACTTATTTTGGGGGACACTCACAAATAAATGTGCCCTGTGGAATGCACATGGGATTTTGACTTGGTAGCACCAGTGTCGCTCAGATAAAACATTGAATGGCACATGGTTACATCATCATTGTTGTTTTGAGTCGGGTGCACTCTAGCTGTTATTGCGTTTGCATCATTCGATGGTGTCATGCCCTGACCTTAGAGTTTTTATGTCTCTATTTTGGTTTTGGTCTGGGTGGGCATTCTATGTTCCTTTTTCTATGTTTTTGTATTTCTTTGTTTTGGCCGGGTATGGTTCTCAATCAGGGACAGCTGTCTATCGTTGTCTCTGATTGGGAACCATTCTTAGGTAGCTTTTTCCCACAGGGTTTTTGTGGGTAGTTATTTTCCGTTTTGTGATTCTGCACCTGACAGGACTGTTTCGTTCTGTGTTATTTTTTGTTATTTTAGTGTTCAGTGGAAATAGAAGTATGAACACTTACCAGGCTGCGATTTGGTTCACACCTTCTTCAACAGACGATCGGTACAGAGGGACGTGCATCACAATGTCACTTGTATATCATTATACTTTGCCTGTGAACGAAGAACAATAGCTTATAATGTACAAAACATGAAGAATACTTGCACATTCCATGACCGACTGACCAGGTGAAAGCTATGATCCCTAATTGATGTCACCTGTTAAATCCACTTCGATCAGTGTATGAAGAGGAGGAGAAAGGTTAAAGAAGGATTTTTAAGCCTTGAGACAATTGAGACATGGATTGTGTATGCGTGCCATTCAGAGGGTGAATAGGCAAGACAAAAAATGTAAGTGACTGAAAGGGGTAGGGGGGGGTTGGCTATCCTCAAACATTTGCCTAGCTGATTGGTCCTTTTTGATCGCCACCAAGGAGAGAGTCGTGACAATAGTTAGCACAGGCAAGGCAAGTCTTACTAGGCTTAGCGCTACCAAAGCCTCTGCCATATAAACATACTGGGCATGGCTTTCTGTCCATTGGTTGTTCCTTTACAATGCAAAAAAACAGCTTGTCTGTTGCCCAAATCGTTTAAAACTAAATACCTATTTTATCAAACCTAAAAATACATATTTCTAGCTCGATTTACAGGATGCTCTGATATGAATACACACATTAATCATCATGGAACTATGAAAATAGTTCAAATAAATAATGTAATCTATAAAAAAAAGTTTGTCACTGAAAATGTATGATTTGCAGTAGGATCAGATGAAATGGAGGTCATTAACATTAAATTAATTAATTGGGATATTTTAGATGTGCCACAGAATTTTGTTTCCCATCAAGATGGCCTGGCTAGCTGTCTAAATCGCCGTGACCCCCAAACAACCTCTCTACTCACTGGACCCTTTTGATCACTCGACTAAGCATGCCTCTCCTTAATGTTAATATGCCTTGTCCATTGCTGTTCTGGTTAGTGTTTATTGGCTTATTTCACTGTAGAGCATCTAGTCCTGCTCACTATACCTTATCCAACCTATTAGTTCCACCACCCACACATGCAATGACATCTCCTGGTTTCAATGATGTTTCTAGAGACAATATCTCTCTCTTCATCACTCAATACCTAGGTTTACCTCCACTGTATTCACATCCTACCATATCTTTGTCTGTACATTATACCTTGATGCTATTTTATCGCCCCCAGAAACCTCCTTTTACTCTCTGTTTCAGACGTTCTAGATGACCAATTCTTATTGCTTTTAGCCGTACCCTTATTTTACTCCGCCTCTGTTCCTCTGGCGATGTAGAGGTGAATCCAGGCCCTGCAGTGCCTAGCTCCACTCCTATTCCCCAGGCGCTCTCTTTTGACGACTTCTGTAACCGTAATAGCCTTTGTTTCATGCATGTTAACATTAGAAGCCTCCTCCCTAAATTTGTTTTATTCACTGCTTTAGCACACTCTGCCAACCCGGATGTTCTAGCTGTGTCTGAATCCTGGCTTAGGAAGACCACCAAAAATTCTGAAATTTTAATCCGAAACTACAACATTTTCAGACAAGATAGAACTGCCAAAGGGGGCGGTGTTGCAATCTACTGCAAAGATAGCCTGCAGAGTTCTGTCCTACTATCCAGGTCTGTACCCAAACAATTTGAACTTCTACTTTTAAAAATCCACCTCTTTAAAAACAAGTCTCTCACCGTTGCCGCCTGCTATAGACCACCCTCTGCCCCCAGCTGTGCTCTGGACACCATATGTGAACTGATTGCCCCCCATCTATCTTCAGAGCTCGTGCTGCTAGGCGACCTAAACTGGAACATGCTTAACACCCCAGCCATCCTACAATCTAAACTTGATGCCCTCAATCTCACACAAATTATCAATGAACCTACCAGGTACCTCCCCAAAGCCTTAAACACGGGCACCCTCATAGATATCATCCTAACCAACTTGCCCTCTAAATACACCTCTGCTGACTTCAACCAAGATCTCAGCGATCACTGCCTCATTGCCTGCATCCGTAATGGGTCAGGAGGTCAAACGACCTCCACTCATCACTGTCAAACGCTCCCTGAAACACTTCAGCGAGCAGGCCTTTCTAATCGACCTGGCCGGGGTATCCTGGAAGGATATTGATCTCGTCCCGTCAGTAGAGGATGCCTGGATATTTTTTTTAAATGCCTTCCTAACCATCTTAAATAAACATGCCCCATTCAAGAAATTTAGAACCAGGAACAGATATAGCCCTTGGTTCTCCCCAGACCTGACTGCCCTTAACCAAAACAAAAACATCCTATGGCGTTCTGCATTAGCATCGAACAGCCCCCGTGATATGCAGCTGTTCAGGGAAGCTAGAAACCATTATACACAGGCAGTTAGAAAAGCTAAGGCTAGCTTTTTCAAGCAGAAATTTGCTTCCTGCAACACTAACTCAAAAGGTTCTGGGACACTGTAAAGTCCATGGAGAATAAGAACACCTCCTCCCAGCTGCCCACTGCACTGAAGATAGGAAACACTGTCACCACTGATAAATCCACCATAATTGAGAATTTCAATAAGCATTTTTCTACGGCTGGCCATGCTTTCCACCTGGCTACTCCTACCCCGGTCAACAGCACTGCACCCCCCACAGCAACTCGCCCAAGCCTTCCCCATTTCTCCTTCTCCCAAATCCATTCAGCTGATGTTCTGAAAGCGCTGAAAAATCTGGACCCCTACAAATCAGCCGGGCTAGACAATCTGGACCCTTTCTTTCTAAAATTATCTGCCGAAATTGTTGCCACCCCTATTACTAGCCTGTTCAACCTCTATTTTGTGTCGTCTGAGATTCCCAAAGATTGGAAAGCAGCTGCGGTCATCCCCCTCTTCAAAGGGGGGGACACTCTTGACCCAAACTGCTACAGACATATCTATCCTACCATGCCTTTCTAAGGTCTTCGAAAGCCAAGTCAACAAACAGATTACCGACCATTTCGAATCTCACCATACCTTCTCTGCAATCTGGTTTCAAAGCTGGTCATGGGTGCACCTCAGCCACGCTCAAGGTACTAAATGATATCTTAACCGCCCTCGATAATAAACATTACTGTGCAGCCGTATTCATTGATCTGGCCATGGCTTTCGACTATGTCAATCACCACATTCTCATCGGCAGACTCGACAGCCTTGGTTTCTCAAATGATTGCCTTGCCTGGTTCACCAACTACTTCTCTGATAGAGTTCAGTGTGTCAAATCGGAGGGTCTGCTGTCCGGACCTCTGGCAGTCTCTATCGGGGTGCCACAGGGTTCAATTCTTGGGCCGACTCTCTTCTCTGTATACGTCAATGAGGTCGCTCTCGCTGCTGGTGAGTCTCTGATCCACCTCTACGCAGACGACACCATTCTGTATACTTCTGGCCCTTCTTTGGACACTGTGTTAACAACCCTCCAGGCAAGCTTCAATGCCATACAACTCTCCTTCCGTGGCCTCCAATTGCTCTTAAATACAAGTAAAACTAAATGCATGGTCTTCAACCGATCGCTACATGCACCTGCCCGCCTGTCCAACATCACTACTCTGGACGGCTCTGACTTAGAATACGTGGACAACTACAAATACTCAAAATCAAATCAAATCAAATGTTATGTCACATACACATGGTTAGCAGATGTTAATGCGAGTGTAGCGAAATGCTTAGGTGTCTGGTTAGACTGTAAACTCTCCTTCCAGACCCATATCAAACATCTACAATCCAAAGTTAAATCTAGAATTGGCTTCCTATTTCTCAACAAAGCATCCTTCACTCATGCTGCCAAACATACCCTTGTAAAACTGACCATACTACCAATCCTCGACTTTGGCGATGTCATTTACAAAATAGCCTCCAATACCCTACTCAACAAATTGGATGCAGTCTATCACAGTGCAATCCGTTTTGTCACCAAATCCCCATATTCTACCCACCATTGCGACCTGTATGCTCTCGTTGGCTGGCCCTCGCTTCATACTCATCGCCAAACCCACTGGCTCCATGTCATCTACAAGACCCTGCTAGGTAAAGTCCCCCCTTATCTCAGCTCGCTGTTCACCATAGCATCTCCCACCTGTAGCACATGCTCCAGCAGGTATATCTCTCTAGTCACCCCCAAAACCAATTCTTTCTTTGGCCGCCTCTCCTTCCAGTTCTCTGCTGCCAATGACTGGAACGAACTACAAAAATCTCTGAAACTGGAAACACTTATCTCCCTCACTAGCTTTAAGCACCAACTGTCAGAGCAGCTCACAGATTACTGCACCTGTACATAGCCCACCTATAATTTAGCCCAAACAACTACCTCTTTCCCTACTGTATTTAATTTATTTATTTTGCTCCTTTGCACCCCATTATTTTTATTTCTACTTTGCACATTCTTCCATTGCAAATCTACCATTCCAGTGTTTTACTTGCTATATTGTATTTACATTGCCACCATGGCCTTTTTTGCCTTTACCTCCCTTATCTCACCTCATTTGCTCACATCGTATATAGACTTGTTTATATTGTATTAATGACTGTATGTTTGTTTTACTCCATGTGTAACTCTGTGTCGAACTGCTTTGCTTTATCTTGGCCAGGTCGCAATTGTAAATGAGAACTTGTTCTCAACTTGCCTACCTGGTTAAATAAAGGTGAAATAAATAAATAAAAGGTGTGCCAAGTTTCAAAAAAGGCTGTGAGGTATGGCTGCCATATTTGAAAGCATGATACGGTCTGTTGCACTTTCAGATGTTCCCCAGTGATTTTGTTACAGTACATCAAATGTATTTATAAAGCCCTTCTTACATCAGCTGATGTCACAAAGTGCTGTACAGAAACCCAGCCTAAAACCCCAAACAGCAAGCAATACAGGTGTAGAAGCACGGTGGCTAGGAAAAATTCCCTAGAAAAGGCCAGAACCTAGAAAGAAACCAAGAGAGGAACCAGGCTATGAGGGGTGGCCAGTCATCTTCTGGCTGTGCCGGGTGGAGATTATAACAGAACATGGCCAAAATGTTCAAATGTTCATAGATGACCAGCAGGGTCAAATAATAATAATCACAGTGGTTGTTGAGGGTGCAACAGGTCAGCACCTCAGGAGTAAATGTCAGTTGGCTTTTCATAGCCGATCATTCAGAGTATCTCTACCGCTCCTGCTGTCTCGAGAGAGTTGAAAACAGCAGGTCTGTGACAGGTAGCACGTCCGGTGAACAGGTTAGGGTTCCATAGCCGCAGGCAGAACAGTTGAAACAGGAGCAGCAGCACGGCCAGGGGGACTGGGGACAGCAAGGAGTCACCAGGCCAGGTAGTCCTGAGGCATGGTCCTAGGGCTCAGGTCCTCCGAGAGAAAGAAAGAGATTGAGAGCATACTTAAATTCACACAGGACACCGGACAAGACAGGAGAAATACTTCAGATTTAACAGACTGACCCTAGCCCCCCGACACCAACTACTGCACCATAAATACTGGAGGCTGAGACAGGAGGGGTCGGGAGACCGACGATACCCCCAGACAGGGCCAAACAGGCAGGATATACTGTAACCCATGACATGACAATGATACATACAAAAAGTGCTTTAGGCAATAGCTGCTTACCATACAAACCTCCATACTTCAGCCATTTGCAAGGAATTAATGTAGCAGCACATCTTTCACCCACCCCCACACCTTCCTGCCGCTGTGTTGGTCCCAGCCCAGGTTCTCTGTTACAGCACCTCTCCTGTCTATACTCCCATCCAAATGTGTCTGACTAGTTGAGGTCATCCAGAAGCCTGTTGTCTGGAGCTGGCAGATCCATTCTCTCCTCACCTTCATCTGGGGCGACCCGTCTGCCGTTTCTCCACTGCTGCCCAGTCTCAGAGCTGTGATGTTGCAACCAGTGAACAGTTGGATCATATCCTTAAACAAGGGTCAACTCTTACCCTATGAGGTAAAGACCTGCGTTTATGGGTCTTAGAGGATACAGACATCATACATACCCCATCTACCTCCTTGTCCCAATGAAGTTCCAAGTAACAATCATTCACTAGCTAGCATTCCAAATTAATTCAGTCCTGTGGGCACACTGTCTACATGCAGTTTGAAATAGATGAATCCGCTACTCCGTGGGATATTTAAATCTTTGTCACCTTTCGCTTAAACTCTAATAGCCTCTATGGGATCGGTGTGTGTCGTCGTCCCCCCCCCCCCCCCTTGCGGGACTGTTGAACTAATGTAGGCTAATGTGATTTGCATGAGGTTGCAAAAAAAACATTTCCAGGACATAGACATATCTGATATGGGTTGAAAGCTTAAATTCTTGTTAATCTAACTGCACTGTCCAATTTACAATAGCTATTACAGTGAAATAATACCATGCTATTGTTTGAGGAGAGTGCACAATGATGAACTTGAAAATGTATTAGATATAGATATACAATGGTTCAGATATACAATGATACAGATACAGAAAAACAATCGTTCATTGGATCAGTCTAAAACATTGCACTGCTGCCATCTATTGGATAAAATCTAAATTGCTCCTGGGCTGGAATAATACATTATGGCCTTTCTCTTGCGTTTCAAAAACACATGATTTTTTTACCAGATCTAATCTGTTATATATTCTCTGACATTAATTTCACTTTTCCACAACCTTCAAAGTGTTTCCTTTCAAATGGTATCAAGATTATGCATATCCTTGCTTCAGCTCCTGAGCTACAGACAGTTAGATTTGGGAATGTCATTTTCGGCGAAAACTGGAAAAAAAGGTACGATCTTTAATGCAACCTCTGTGTCCGATTTCAAAAAAGCTTTACGGAAAAAGCACACCATGGAATAATCTGAGTAATCTGAGCGCTCAGAGACCAAAACAAGCAATACAGATACCCAGCATGTTATGGAGTCAACAAAAGTCAGAAATAGCATTATAAATATTCACTTACCATTGATGATCTTCATCAGAATGCACTCCCATGAATCCCAGTTCCACAATAAATGTTAGTTTTGTTCGATAAAGTCCATCATTTAACACCTCCTTTTTATTTGCACATTTAGTACAGTAATCCAAATGCGCAGGCACTAGGTCCAGACAAAGTCAATAAAGTTATATTACAGTTCGTAGAAACATGTCAAATGATGTATATAATCAATCTTTAGGATGTTTTTATCATAAATCTTCAAAAATCTTTCAACCGGAGAATTCCTTTCTCTTTAGAAATGAAAGGGAAAGGAGCTAACTCTCACGGGTGCGCACCTGACTGAGCACATGGCCTTCTGGCTGACTCAATCAGCTCTCATTCTCCCACTTCACAGTAGAAGCCTGAAACAAGGTTCTAAAGACGGTTGACATCTAGTGGAAGCCTTAGGAAGTGCATTATGACCCCACAGACACTGTATATTGGATAGGCTAAGACTTGAAAACCTACAAATCTCAGATTTCCCACTTCCTGGTTGGATTTCTTCTCAGGTTTTTACCTGCCATATTGATAAAGGAATTCTAAATTCCTCTGTATTATTTCCCAATCAGAATGAATTACTCTGTCAATGCATTCTATGGGATTGTGAAACCCATATTATTATAAGAATGGACAGAGCCCCGGTCTTAAAAGTCAGGTAACAGCGTTTAATTCAAGAGAGTACTAACCCAAAATACAAAGAACATTACATTTTAAAGAGAGAACATAAAATGACGTCATCAGTTTCTCACAATCTCTCCGATCAACACAATAGCGCAGTGTCTTCAGGTCTGGAGATTTGTCTTCTACTCCCCTCATAAAACAAACATTCCAATCTGTCTAAAAGATATACTCTTCTCCACTAATGGATCATCAAACAAACATTTTTATCTGCCTAAAGAGATATGCCATCCCTCTCCCTTAAACCCGCAAGGTACAGAAAATTAATTCGTTTTACTTACATTTTCAGTCCTAGTTTATCCAAGAACCCATACATTTCATACCATAATATAATAGTATTAAAATAAATGGTTCTAATTTAAATGTATACATAATTAATCATTTCAACTATAATTTCCTCCAACAATCCTCCCTTTGATTAAATATTATACATTCAAATCTACATCTAATTTTATCAAACATAAAAAATAAAAATATGAACAAACTTATAATTAACCTTATTATAAAGGTTTATCAGATTATCATATGAAGACACATAACCAACATTATTATAAATGTTTATCTGACTCTTCACCCATCATTAATCAAATCTAACCTTAACCTAACCTTTAAACCTACATCAGAATTATAACCCTTCTTATCAGGATTTTCGTTACAATCTTCATTAAAAAAACAGTCTAATATTGAGATGGGATACAACCTAGCCACCCTAAGCACCAAAAATGGTCTTCATCAAATATAAATTCCCCACAAATAAAAGATCCAGATTCATCCACTTGTTCTGTAGACATGCATTCAGTCCTCCACGGGTCAGAACCTGGAATCGGCCCATACCGCACCATCTATTGTCATAGATTTCTCCAGAGTCCTGGAAATAAGGCCTCATACACAGGGAATTAGACAACAGCCCCCTAAAACTAAAACAGTCACACAGGTGAATGTAGCCCATAACACAGTGATCATAACATTTTTCAATTTTCCAAACGTAATGTCAATCCAATTAGTCAGAGAAGTATCCACCCTAGAGTTTTCTGCCAACCCGTGAGCCAGGGTGGTCAAACCAGCTGAGGCTTCGGGCACTGATTCGTCTGGAGCTGTGTTACTTGGGATGTAAGCACAAACATGGTCCTGATAATCATGCATACTTCTCCCTTTTCAGCCATTAACATATCTAATGCAATTCTATTCTGCCAAGCCATCCAGCTGGTTGCTTCAGTCTGTTCTGCAAAACCTTTAATAGCATCTCTGGTATACTTGTTAAAGCACTGTTGATTATCATAAATATAATTAATCCAGTCCACGTTCTTATTGAGAGTAGACCCCCCGGAAATGCTTAACTCTAATCCTGCTAGGATCTGATTTCTTGCTTTGACTCATCTGGCACCCCCCTTGGAACCCCAATGTTATCAATGTATACTTAGTCAATAAGAGACCCGGATGGAATAGCTCTTTTCTCCCATTTGGCTATACTTCATGTCTTGGTGTTGAATGAGTGTGAAAAGCATAACAATGGAGCATAATCCTGTCCAATCTGTTGGTAAAACCTCGCCCTGACATCATTTCCCAAGAGTACTGTACTGGGCCAAACGATAATAATCTCCTCCGGTCACTGTAAAGGGAGGAACCTGGGGATTTAAATAGTGCAAATCAATACAACTGTCATTATCTGGCATTCCTGCTTTCGTGAACAGCTTTACCATACCGGCCCAAACTCCTCTACCCAGAACCGTACTAGGGTGTCGACCAAGACCTGGTCATATCCATACCACAACCCTAGATTCTCCTTCATTTCTGTTTAAAGGGTTAAGCGTATCTTTATGCAATACATCCCTCTCTCCTGATTACAATCAAAAACTCTCATCTTCACTCTACTCTACCTTCTTCCATACTGAGTGAGTGGATTCATATAGCCCTCTCTCTCCAAATGAGCTATGACCTGTGTCCACGATCAATATGGGAACCTGCACCGATATATGCCATAATGGCTCAGAGTCCTAGACTGCCATGTAGTTAGAGACTCCATTTTGGTCTACATTAAAACTCCATTGAGAGATCCTTCCCAACCTCTACTCTAACTTCCTGTCTACCCAGATCTAGGGATCTCTTATGCTTATTTTGGAACAAAATCCTCATTGTCTAACCCTTGAGTCAAATTACCACTCTCCGCATACTCAAGTAGGACGTGCTGTATCAGGAATATGTCACCCACGATAAAACAGCTTAGACGAACAGCTTCCATGTGAAGCCCCACCCTGTCCCCGAGAACACATCACTTAGCAAAAGCCAGACACATCTTCACTTCTATGAACAACAACAGGGATGAAAAGACAGGGAGGGTTTTTTCATTCGAGAGATGGCCCCCGGAATTCTGTTAATTCCAGTTCTCCTCTCGAACACTGTTTATTGTTCGACAATGTCAGAGTGTCTTACCCTCCCGCTGTGCGATATGAATCCGGGTAGCTCTTTCAGCTAGCCGTCACCAGGTGTCCTTGGTATGGTCCCCCCAACAAGCCTCTGGGACTGGATTGAGTGACTTCACCTGTAGTTCACCTGTAATGCATAAAATCCTGGACATACAGGCTTGGTTAACAAACAGTTTCTCATTTGGTCATTTATCTGATTATTAGCAAAAGAAAATTTTATTAGTTAATTATCCCGTAGGTCACATCCTATCCTAGAACACAATTTACCCACCCCCCCTTTGTTACCTGGCTCTGCCTTAAACAATTTTTATTTATTTTTTTATTTCACCTTTATTTAACCAGGTAGGCTAGTTGAGAACAAGTTCTCATTTGCAACTGCGACCTGGCCAAGATAAAGCATAGCAGTGTGAGCATACAACAAAGAGTTACACATGGAGTAAACAATTAACAAGTCAATAACACAGTAGAAAACAAAGGGGGGGGTCTATATACAATGTGTGCAAAAGGCATGAGGAGGTAGGCAAATAATTACAATTTTGCAGATTAACACTGGAGTGATAAAAGAACAGATGGTCATGTACAGGTAGAGATATTGGTGTGCAGAAGAGCAGAAAAGTAAATAAATAAAAACAGTATGGGGATGAGGTAGGTGAAAAGGGTGGGCTATTTACCAATAGACTATGTACAGCTGCAGCGATCGGTTAGCTGCTCAGATAGCTGATGTTTGAAGTTGGTGAGGGAGATAAAAGTCTCCATGACTTAGGTAAGATTAGTAAATTATCCTAATGTCTGACATCATCATGTAGGAGCCCCTTTTAATTTTCCACATGTCCAATTCTCCCTTGGGCGTCCATTCATGTCAAGTTTTCTTATCTACTTTAAAAACTATCTGTGCTACTTATATATTTATCTTAAATATATATATTTACCAATTTAAACCGTAACCCATTTCTCTCATATCTCTCAAATACCACTAAGCTTCTAACGGTTTGACTTTATCTAAAATCATTGATTTTAGAAAAAACATGTCTGAGTGGCTTTTCTCTAAAGTCCTTACATTTCCTTAATCAATCTATCTTAATCCTAACAATAATCCTAAACCATCACAGATGTCCTATATTCCTGTTAAATTTAATACTATGTAAAAAACTTCTAATAATCAAACAAAGTCTAATAAATGCTAACCATATCAAAATCCTTCCTACACTAACAAGCCCTTTCCTTCAGGGACCCTCAGTATTCTATCTGACAATAACATGAATTTAAATATGTGTTGCTAAGTGTGGAATACCTTATCTACAGTAATTTATCACCCCTAAAAACTGTAACTTATTTTCCTATGTAATTCCCTGCCCTGTTGGCACCACACGTCCCGCTAGGGCACCTTCCCCCACTGCTCAACTGACACAGTAGCGCACAGAACGCAAAAAATATTCTTTGAAATATTTAACCTCCACACATTAACAAGTCCAATAGCTCAAATGAAAGATAAACACCTTGTTCATCTAGCCACCAAGTCAGATTTCTAAAATGTTTTACGGCGAAAACATAGCACATATTTATGTCAAACCACCACCAAAGATAGGCTAATTTACATAGGCATTTTGTAGAACAATAGATGCAATCACAAAAGCAGGATTAAAAGTAAAATAATTCACTAACCTTTTGAAAATCTTCATCAGATGACAGGAATAGGACATGTTATACAGTACATTTATGTTTTTTTCAATAATATGCTAATTATATCCATAAATCACGGTTTACATAGAAGGTCATGGCTAAAAAATGCTACAACAATGCCTGGAGAAATTATGGTCACTCTGTCAGATAACAGAAATACACATCATAAACATTGACTAAATATACATGTTCTACATATACTTAGAAAGATACACTTCTTCTTAATAAAACAGCTGTGTTACATTTATTTTTAACGTTACAGAATTCGTTCACTTGTCAATAATATGAGACGGCGCTCATAGATTAGCAATATGGCTTCGCTATTTCGGAGTCCACAGAAACACATAATAACCACATAAATCTTCCCTTACCTTAGCCGTTGTTCGATCAGAAGTCGTGGAAGAAGTCATACTTACCAAAACCAGCGTTTCCCTTTGAAATCGGTGTCTTTGTGTTGTCAAACGAGACTAATTTCGGCTGAAAAGCACTCAAAAATCTATGGGTTGCGCATCGAAACTTCAAAATGACATATTATATGTCGACTAAACTGGTCAAACTAAGTTCAAATTCGAGCTAAAACATGTTTTAATCATATATAAAAGATCTAAGCTTTAAAGGAGAAGCCTACGTCGTTTGGTGGATCTTGGAACAAAGAGAGAGAAATTGCTGACGCACATACGTATTATTGCGTGACCGGAGGGTTTCGCCCCGCCAAAGGGTGAGGGAGCGCGCAATCTTCACAAGGACGCGCCCCATTGAAAGAGGACATCGCGCTGAAGAGATATAAACTGTTTCCAGATCTGTAGCTGGTTGGGAAGGGTGGGGGCGATGACGTCAAAGTTGGGCCAACTTTTCTGATGACAGAAAGAGTTTGGAAGAATGGATGCCCTGTGAGTTCTGCTTTACATAGAGACATAATTTAAACGGTTTTAGAAGCTTTAGAGTGTTTTCTATTCAATAATATTTATTATATGCATATATTAGCAATTTTTTACAGATTTTTTGTCAGTTTACTATGGGCACGCATTTCTGCCCTAGCCTTAACTTAATCTCCTATCCAAACCTCAATGTATCTTATCTTCCCCTATTTATTCTCAATGATAAATATGATTTTTCTCTCTGTTACAATACCAAATCATTAATAGCCCATTCAAAAACTTCACAGCTAATGTTGTAAAACAGAATCCTGAACCACTTTCTCATTTGCGGTTCAAACAATAATTCTAACCCCCCAACCAAAACTCCATTATAATGAATTTACCTTAAAACTAGTAACTCAATATGACCATATTCATTATACAAATGACTCTCCCCTGAGGCTGATCAGACGATAAGATCAATAGGTCATAAAATCAAAAAATTCACTTGTAGAATTAACTCATAAACTAAACTCATAAAGTTCCATATGTGAGCGTGCCTCTTTAAAATACCTTTGCACTAGAACAAATAGTCCTAACAATTGTTTTATGTGTATATACTTGCAGACCTGTTTTAATTTGGTCGTTTATGGCCTCATTCTCCCCATGATTATAATCCCAGGAAACATCTAAAATTGAGACACCTAAACATCAATTTTCCCAGAAGACCACAACACGCCTAACTAGCATTCACTATGCTACTTCGATTCAGAAACTCAAAAGTGAACTATAATCTAAACCTAATGATGATTCCCCTTTAACTCAAATCATTAATCATAAGTTTTAAACAACGTCAATGTATATGTTTACTTAAATGAACATGCTACCCTTAGATACAATTAACCCGATAACATTATTTTATTACTTCTTCCCCTCTGCCGCAAATGTCGTACATTTCTCAGTGTAAGAAATCCGTAATTTAATCCCTGATATTTAATAAAGATGCATTCACATTCTCCCATGGCTCCTTTTAAATGACTTATTTTAGGTAACTCCCCTCCGTCCCGGAACAAAGAATTCTACCTAAACACGCCAGAACGCAATGTTTAACTAAGTTAAATCAAACCCTAAAATTGACCATAACTAGCAAACAAATAAACAAACCACTTTTATCAGCTAAAAACAAACTATACGAAAACTCACTACTTATAATGCTTCAGATGGCAAAATTACTCAGAGACTCACGTTCACATCGGTTAGTTCCTCAAGAAAAAACAAACAAACCCCAACTTGCCCCTGTTATGCATGTCTACATATCATGGGAAAAGCTCGAATAACCAAATTCAACCTATCTTACTTCCCGAAACATATGCAGTTATGTTTTTCTATAGAGGTTGCTTTTCAAACTTTAAACACCATAACATGGTTCCACACAATGGAAAGTGCTCTAATTCACTGGTGTTAACAAACAATCAAACCTGGAATCACAACCATCGGAAATCCATTACCACAATGTTTTACGATTCATACATCCAGTCTCTCTCTCTCATAGCCTAGTTCAATCCAAACAAACGCCACAAATCTTATGATGCCTTCCCAACGTATCAGCTGATAGTTTTTAGCATCTTTCCTGACTATTCTGGCGACTCTCAAATTACTGTCAAAAATGTATTTTGTAATTTATATCAACTTCTGAAAAGTTACTCGAAACACTAATGCACACATTAACAGACAAACAATTTTCTCCGTTACCCCCATTCACAACGTAATTTCCGTGGCGACCAATAGTGCTTCGCTAGTGACGTCATCATCAAGCGCTCAACCTTGGCTCAATCTGTTAAGACTTTCAATGAATTGTAAATAATTGTTGTTCGATAAACCAAACCTAATTTATCACATCTGTTCAAATCCTGAATTATAATTTACCACCCCAACCAATATCTCTAAATTCGCTAATTTTATAAAAACATTTCGATGGGCATAAATTGTAATTGTCTCTTCGTTATTATTTTAGAATTCATTTTGATCTAAGTAACTGTCTCGTCTTTGACTTAGTATTTTAATTACGACTCTATTCCCAATACGTTATTCACTTGTTTTAAATCTCTCTATGTTTCATTTCAAATATAATTTCCTCCAACACATATGAGTACTGTTATACTCACAGACATCATTCAAACAGTTTTAGAAACTTCAGAGTGTTTTCTATCCAAATGTACTAATAATATGCATATCCCAGCATCTGGGCCTGAGTAGCAGGCAGTTTACTCTGGGCACGCTTTTCATCTGGATGTGAAAATACTGCCCACTACCCCAAAGAAGTTAAGAGTTTTTTTAAGATGTTATTCTTGTTTTGTAGCAATGCATTTTGTTTGTGACAAAATACCAATTAGATTCCAACAAGTTTTTTTCTTGATGGTTCAATGTTTTGTTTACTTCATTGGTAAACAATAGATACCTTTGTCATTTAATGAAACAATTAGTGGTGATAGACTGTAAGGCTCCATAACATATTAGTATTATAATTGTAATTATAGTAAAGTCTTGTTCAAACAATAATAGTAATCACACTATATGCACAGCAATAATTGTGCATATTGAGAAGATACTTGTTAAATTATGCGACATCATTTAGTTATTCCATTCACGCTGATTGTTTGTCTGTGAGAATCATAAATATAAATATTTATATTACATAGTTATGTAGTCATAACAATCACACATTGCAATTTACAACAGAATTTCCTTCAAACCCAAGGAGCCATGGCAATATTATCTATGAGTGAGTGCTTAACGGAAATCATCTAATATGTGCCCACAAGTTATGAATAGGAAGTGATTATACCTCAGCTGGCTTCTCCTGTGGGAACCTTCAGGGCGTCAGAACACAATTCACCACAATTTGCATTTATATGACACTTTGGGAAGAGGGCACCTGGAAAGAAGCAGCATCAAAACAAAATGCTGCTATCAATCTCTGACATTGTGGCATTGAGATCAGTAGGTATGACAAACTGTCAGGCACACTAGTCAACGTAGACCCTCTTCAGAGTCCACATTCATTTTTCCCCTTAAGCATTACACTAAGTCACTGATGTTTTCAACTTGTAAGTGAATGTACCTTTTGTAATACTGCTTTATCTGGGCGTATCCATACCCCAGTCCTGAAAGACCTGCAGGCATCCATAAACAATTTCATATCTATACTCATATTAGTGAAATTGGAATATTATCTAGGCCTACCTACAATCATGGATTTGAAAGTCATTTCCTGCTTCTTAGATATACGGGAAAACTGAGCACGTCAGTCCGATATATATACCCTTGAGCCTGCGTGCATGTGTGTGTGCATGCGTGTCTCAGTATGTATGTGCTTGTGTGTGTCTTAGCTCATGTGCATGTGCCTCATCATCCATGTTATTGCCCTGAGGCAAACAGGAAAAAAACAATTAAAGGGCCCAATAATAACAGCGGCCCAACTCTTCCAGGTCACATGGGATAGTGAAGGTATTTCATAAACAGACTTTAAAGTCAAACAATGTGTAATAAACATATTTGAAACACGGATAGAACAATCTACAGTACCACATCCCAAGTCACATTTTAAAATAGGCCTTAACATTTTAGGGAGTCGCTGGTCTTATAGTGATTTTCACTTGTCACGTTGCATCGTTGTTCCGGTGTGTTCTCCTTAAAGGGGCAGTGCAGTCGAAAATGTGGAATTTATAATAATACTGTAAAATTATGAATTTTATAATAATGCACTTTTACTGTAAGATCTGTTTGGCTCTGTGGGGCTTCTTGGTGATGTCAACAGGTGGTATAAGTTAATAGACCAAAGAGTTTTCCCTCCTCTTTGCCAATAACAGCTAGTTTTCAGTTTATGCATACAGTTGAAGTTGGAAGTTTACATACTCCTTAGCCAAATACATTTAAAATCAGTTTTTCACCATTCCTGACATTTAATCAGAGTAAAAATTCCCTCTCTTAGGTTAGTTAGGATCTGATTTGCACTTTTCCCACCAAAGTATGTTTATCTCTAGCAGACAACACGCGTTCCTGAATGGTATAATGGCTGCGTGGTCCCATGGTGTTTATACTTGCATACATTCAGGCATTTTGAAATTGCTCCCAAGGATCAACCAGACTTGTGGAGGTCTACAATTTTTGGGGGCAGATTTCTTTTGATTTTCCCATGATGTCAAGCAAAGAGGCACTGAGATTGAAGGAAGGCCTTGAAATACATTCACACACACACCTCCAATTGACTCAAATGATGTCAATTAGCCTAACAGAAGCTTCTAAAGCCATGACATAATTTTCCAAGCTGTTTAAAGGCACAGTCAACTTAGTGTATGTAAACTTCTGATTTGCTGGAATTGTGTTACAGTGAATTATAAGTGAATTATAAGTGAAATAATCTGCCTGTAAACATTTGTAGGAAAAATGACTTGTGTCATGCACAAAGTAGATGTCCTAACCGACTTGCCAAAACTATAGTTTGTTAACAAGAAAATTGTGGAGTGGTTGAAAAATGAGTTTCAATGACTCCAACCTAAGTGTATGTAAACTTCCAACTTCAACTGTAGCTCCCATTAGTCTCCTCCAATTAAGCTCCACTCTCAGACCACTCCCAGACAGTCCTAGCAAAATTCTTGCTGGAGAAATTACATTTAGCTAATAAGCTATTGTTCATTTTTGACCATTTTAATTGAAAACATTCACAGGTAGGTACTTCATTCTTACCCAGAAATTCTTTAATATTGAGATCAAATCAAATTTTATTGGTCACATACACATATTTAGCAGATATTATTGCGGATGTAGTGAAATGCTCTGGGCTAATAATGTAAAATAATATAAATAAATAATAATAAAATCAACAGCTGCATTGGAACTTTATATCAGATCATGAGGCTGTGTTGAGATTATTTCTAGAGGTATGCTTTCAGAGTGGGTTTGTCACCACTTCTCATTTTCAATATTAATCTTGATAAGTAACTGCAAATGAGAAACAGCTCGAGCATTCTGCTGACGTAAATGGCAGCTAATTTTTCTGCACTTCTCCAAGCTCGCCACACTGTAATTGACTCAATATAATGAGAATTCGTATAACTAATGTTGCACATTAGGTGGTAAACTGTTTAAGCTGGGGTGAGATAGTGTGAAGAGCTACTGTGGAGGAAATTAATATTCATTACATACTATACTGTTTAATTTAAGAATTGTCCATTGTTATATGCTAGTATGTTTTACTGGTACAAACTTTTATTGTGTCACTGAGCGTAAATCTGAGCGTAGAGCTTTATGAGCCGGTTGGGTAACTACCACAGTATGTGACCTCCTTTGTTTATGACCGGTAGGAGTTTAGCTATGTGGGAGTTGCAGGGAGAAACAGAGCTGTTCCCAAGTCCTGTTTCTGCACATCTGCTAAACTGCCACGTAAAGGATGTACCTTTCTATAAAAGCTGAGACCAACTCTTGTTCGTTGGGCTTTGAGCATTGAACTACTATTTTTCTACAATAAGTTTCTTCATGCTCAGTTAAAGAACCAAGGAGAAATAGTATATCTGGTCTCTGGACACATTGCAAGTTGAGTCACCTTCTTCATCTGGTGTAGTGAGTCGCTGAATCTCTCAGATGCAGTGTGGGTAGAGTGGGCAGCTGGACGGGATTCACACAACCTGACTAACACCGACTCACGTTCAATATTCATCGACATACAACACAGGAGAAAGCCTACTGTCCTGCCATTGGATGAGGCAACAGAGTGAGTGGTTTAAAGAGATAAGTAACTTAATTCCCAACCAGTGAATTGTCTGGCTCTTTAGAGTAATTCCTTAGTTTGGTCTACACATCTGCGTTTTGATAATAAATGCTTCATGAAGAGAGTATCATCTGCTCGTGATAAAGCATATTATCTCAGTCACTAATCCCTTGCGTTACCCGGTGAGCAAAGTGTCTCCGTAGGTCTTTCAAGGACAATACCGCCTCTGCTTGGTACAACATACAGTATATATTGTACATTGGGGATCCATAGATGATTGTGTTATCCCCTTTCCTTGGGGTTGATAAGACATTGTATCTCTCTGTGCTGGCGCCAGAGTTGGCTCATGTGTCATAGCACTGGCTCTAATCTCATTCAGCGAGGAGGAAGATCACACCCTCGCTTCTGGCAATGGACCGGGGGACTCTGTGGGCGGTTCAATGCACTGGATTAATTTAGCAATTATTAATTCCTGACAAGCATAAACATACCTAATATGTTATTCCAAGCTGCTCCATTGTGAATGAGATTCATTAAGAGAGACTGGAATACATCATCCGTGAGGAGACGCAACTGACACAGCTCAACGTACGACACATTACTGTCATAGAACATTTTAGGTGGGCAAGGAGGGCTGTGGGGTGGACTGGGAGGGGGAGTTGGAGAGGGACAAGCTTGGCTTGGGAAAGGGGAAGGAAGGAATTATCCATATTACAATGTACTTTTATTTTTCATGACTTGCAAACCTGCTGTAAAATGAATGAGTTCTGGCCAAATTAGAGAGGACTTCAGGTCATAATTATTCCTTGTTTGCCATTATAGTTAAGATCCAATGGTGGTTATTGGCGATAGTGGAGATGGGCTCTACCTGAGGGATCGGGTAGCATCAGACACTTCCCTGAAATATGTGTGGCGCCTCCACTCATCTCACTTCTATCTTTCAGTGGACCCACTCCCCCCAAATAGAGCCACACCAGCCACTATACTTTGATTTAATTCACACGGTATTACAAACTGACCACCATATTTCTGTGGCGGTCTTTCTCCATTGTGTTTACAATGACATAATCCACCAATTTTTGGTGAATAAGGGGATGGGTAGGAGCTTAAAAGCCCTGGAAAGACAGAACGCCCCAAAGTACAAAAAACGTATTTGCTTTTTTTTTTGTGTTCTCTGTGAAATGTTTGCTCAGCCTTACAGATGGAATGTATACAATAACTACACTGAACAAAAAATATAAAGGCAACGTGTAAAGTGTTGGTCCCATGTTTTATGAGCTGAAATAAAAGATCCCAGAATGTTCCATATGAACAAAAAACGTATTTATCTTAGATGTAGTACACATTTGTTTACATACTTGTTAGTAACTGGTCCAAAAGACAGTAGCCCATATACATACAGTAGCCCAAAGTGTTAAGTAATTGTTACATGAGCACGTCACACCCTGATCTGTTTCAACTGTCCTTGTGCCTGTCTCCACCCCCTCCAGGTGTCGCTCATCATCCCCGGAGTATGTATCCCTGTGTTTTCTGTCTCTCTGTGCCAGTTCGTCTTCTTTGCCAAGTGAACCAGCGTTTTATCTCCTAGCTCCTATTTTTCCCAGTCCTCCTGGTTTTGACCCTTGCCTGTCCTGACACTGAACCTGCCTGCCTGACCATTCTTCCTGCCCTGACCAACGCCTTGTACTGTTTGGACTCAGACCTGGTTGCTGAACCCCTGCCTGTCCTGACCAATGCCCTGTATTGTTTGGACTCTGACCTGGTTTATGAACTCTCGCCTGTACCCGACCTGCCTTTTGCCTACCCCTTGTGTTAGAATAAATATCGGAGCTCAACCATCTGCCTCCTGTGTCTGCATATGGCTCTTGCCTTGTGCCCTTATAGAGCATTTTTCCTTTGCCAAGATAATCCACCCACCTGACAGGTGTGGCATATCAAGAAGCTGATTTAACAGCATGATCATTACACAGTGTCATTACTTTACTTTCACTAATCTAATGACTTATTTATCTAATCAACTAACTCTAATTGTTACCCGATTAAATTAATCATTTAACAATTAACTCATTAGGATTTAGGACACCACGAGAGCGGCTGTTTAAAGAGCTACCATCTCCTGAATTAAACTTTACCTATCACATCCATAAAACAGTCAACATATTAATCATAACCTCGTATCATATCTTTCTGAACAGTCGTAACCTCTTGCATTATCAAAAAACCCAGTCTTACTTATGATTCAGTAGTACACAAATTGGTTCATTTACTAACTAAATGGTAACACATGATAAACACACACACTTAATACATTAAAACAGGTCCCTAGTGGACTGACACAATATGGCGGCTTGTTACAAAGGAGAGAGAGGGAGGGGCAGAGACATACTACTTTGGTACATTTAGAAACTACTCTCACAGTAATCATATACTTTGCACACGAACAGCCGCCCGTTTGGAGTAAGAAATCATGAATGTGTAAACGTTCCGGTCCTTCGTGGCTTTCTTGGAAAGGTTTTTGTGCCTTTTTGTGGAATGCTCTGATTGTTCTAAAGGGGTCCCCACCCACCTTCTTCTGTTGTCCTCCGGTATCCTTTGACTTATCGTGTAGTCCTGAACAGGACTACAGAGTTTATTCTACTTTCCACTCGCTCCTGAAGCTGCCTCTTTGAAGATAGACCAGCCAGCCGTGTCGATGGTTCCCAGTGGGGCGATGAGAGTAGTGTACTACGGTGATTTGAGAGGAGTAATAGAATTGTCCCACTTAAATTAGCTTTTCTAGATACTTTACTGAGGACAGCTAATCAGCCGTGCCAGTGATTGTCCGGGAGGTGACGTTATATCATCTCTACCTCGAGTTGAGATTTCAGAGTTCAAACGACTTTGGACGTGAGCCGCAGCTACACACGTCTCTCTTCTGACATGTTAATTCTTAACCCCTCGTTTTGTAAAGTCAATTCAAAAGGGGTGGTTCATGAGACTGACACGCTCTCTGACCTCACTCAGGGGGTGGTGACTACTCACTTGTACAAAGTTATCGAAACAACTTCCTCTTATAGTTTCTAAGATTTACATCCCTCTGTTAACAAACATTTTCATACTTTTTCATATTTCATACACACCGTGGAGGATGGAGACTTCGTACTTGTAGTGAGTATACTTTTCAAGTTACACTACTTCCTCTATAACATGTTTAATGACCTCACAAAATAACCAACAATATGACATTAGTTTTCTATAGCTCGCCTCTGACCATTCCCCAAATTCTCTGTTAGAAATATTGTTCCAGTATTCGCTTTTGAACGTGTTACATTTTCAGCGGGAAAAGTCTCTGGAGACAAAGCACATTCCTTTGTGAATTTGGAGAGGGAGACCCTGGATCATACATGTAACAATAGCTAGGAAGCCAGTCAGCTAACATTAGCTAGCTAGCTAACAGTACTCCTGAACCTATAGCGCTACCGCCAGCGTTTAGATTTACCATTGCATTAGGTTTGTTAAAATAGAGCCCCCTATGTCACATACTGTATGCAGAAAATATATACTCCTGTGTCCATGAGAACCAGCGCTACGGCTCAATGCAAGCTATTTCTATCTACGGTGTCCACAGGTTGATTTATAAGCAGAAAATGTTGTTTGGAAAAAGTACCAGAACCACGCAAGTCCCCTAAACAAGGGACTTTATATTTAAGAGGTTTTTAAGGACACACCTCAAATATATCCACTCCTCCCTTCTCAGTGCAAGCATGCTGATGTTAAACAGGTAAATTGACGAACCTTGGCGTTCGGGCTGGAAAATGCCAGTGCGCCAATCTTACATGCTGAAATTACAAACTAACTTGCATTTGACAGTTGCCCCTCCTTAGTGCCAGACAAAAATAGAGCTCCAAGTGTGATTATAAACTCTCTGTGGCACATATATTCTCTCTTTAATGTTATTGAGACATGCTTGTGACTTATAAGTGTTTAAACTTGGGCTTTCGGGGAGTTTAGGTGGTTCATTAAATACATTTAATAAGGGAAGCAATTATGTCGGCTATGGAGTTAGCTGATGGATTTGTTAATTATTAAATTACTTCAATCTTGATTTTATCATGGATATCAAATGGCCCATAAGAACATTACACATGGATATATTTGTCAAATTGATTTTCTTTATTAAATGCTTACCTTAAATTTGCCATCCATTTTACAACAAGTTTCCCACATTTCCTTCACTCGTCTGTGTCCTTCCAATATTTACATGAATCCTGGACCACCCACACTTCTACCAAATTACCTTGCTTTCATCTTCTTTATGTGAGAGAAATTGTCATCCCTCAAAGAAAATTGCTTTGTCTTCCTGCATGGAAGGAAAATGTTAACCATTTATTTGTTATCTTGTCTGTCAGATGCAGGCCTATAGAACATGTAGGCCTATAGTACATCATCCAACTAATGGAACCTGTCAACGAAATAATCATAGCATTAATTTACAATGACCCTTATGTTACTGTTTTTAATGATATATACCATAATCATATTCAACAGTGGATTCAGAAAGTATTCAGTCCCATTGACATTTTCCACAATTTTCCATTTTATTCTAAAATTGATAAAAAAAAAAAAAAATCTCATCATCAATCTACATACAATACCCATAATGACAAAGCTAAAAATATTTTTGAGGATTATTTTTGAGGAAAAATACAAATAAACTGAAATATCACATTTACATAAGTATTCAGATCCCTTTACTCATTACTTTGTTGAAGCACCTTTGGCATCAATTAGAGCCTTCAGTCTTCTTGAGTGTGGCGCTACAAGCTTGGCACACCTGTATTTGAGGAGTTTCTCCCATTATTTTCTGCAGATCCTCTCAAGCTCTGTCAGGTTGGATGGGGAGCATTGCTGCACAGCTATTTTCAGGTCTCTCCAGAGATGTTAGGTCGAGTTTAAGTCTGGGCTCTGGCTGGGCCACGCAAGGAAATTTAAAGCCACTCCTCTGTTGTCCTGACTGTGTGCTTAGGGTCATTGTCTTATTGGATGGTGAACCTTCGCCCCAGTCTGAGGTCCTAAGCAATCTGAAGCAGGTTTTCATCAAGGATCTCTCTGTACCTTGCTACCGTTCATCTTTCCCTCGATCCTGACTAGTCTCCCAGTCCCTGCCAATGAAAAAAATCCCCACAGTGTGATGCTGCCACCACCATTCATCACTGTAGGGAAGGTATTGGCCAGGTGATGAGCAGTGCCTGGTTCCCTCCAGACTTGATGCTTGGCAATCAGGCCAAAGAGTTCAATCTTGATTTCATCAGACCAGAAAATCTTGTCTCATGTTCTGAGAGTCCTTTAGGTGCCTTTTGGCAAACTCCAAGCAGGCTGTCATGTGCCTTTTACTGAGGAGTGGCCACTCCGTCTGGCCACTCTACCATAAAGGCCTGATTGGTAGAGTGCTGCAGAGATGGTTGTCCTCCCCGATTGCTCAGTTTGTCCGGGCGGCCAGCTCTAGGAAGAGTGTTGATGGTTACAAACTTCATCCATTTAAGAATGATGGAGGCCAGGGCCTCCCGAGTGATGCAGCAGTCTAAGGTGCTAGCTGTGTCACTCCAGATCCGGGTTAGATTCCAGGCTGTGTCGCAGCTGACCACAACCAGGAGACAGCTGGTTGTCAGCTGCGCACAATTGGCCCAGCGTCGACTGGGTTAGGGGAGGGTTTGGCCGGCCAGGATGTCCTTGTCCCATCGCGTCCTAGCGATTCCTGTGTCGGGCCGGGCGCATGCATTCTGACACGGTCACCAGATGTACGGTGTTTCCTCCGACACATTGGTGCTCCTGGGTTAAGCGAGCATCGTGTCAAGAAACAGTGTAGCTTGGAGGGGTTGTGTTTCGTAAGGCTCTCGAACTTCGCTTCTCCCAAGTCCGTGCGGGAGTTGCAGGGATGGGACATTACTGTAACTACCAATTGGAAATCATGAAATTGGGGAGAAAAAAATTATGGAGGCCACTGTTCTTGGGGTCCTTCAATGCTGCAGAAATATTTTGGTACCCTTCCCCAGTTCTGTGCCTCGACTCATTCCTGTCTCTGAGCTCTACGGACAATTCCTTCGACCTCATTGCATGGTTTTGCTCTGACATGCATTGTCAACTGTGGGACCTTATATAGGCAGGTGTTTGCATTTCCAAATAATGTCCAATCAATTGAATTTACCACATGTGGACTCCAATCAAGTTATAAAAACATCTGAAGGATGATCAATGGAAACAGGATGCACCTGAGCTCAGTTTCGAGTCTAATAGCAAAGGGTCTATACTTATATAAATAAGGTATTTATTTTGTCTATTGTTTACTTTTGCAAAATGTCTAAACGTGTTTTTGCGTTGTCTTTAAAAAAATAAATCCCCTTTATTTAACCAGGCCAAGATAAAGCAAAGCAGTGCAACCAAAACAACATAAACATAACATAAACAAACGTACAGTCAATAACACAATAGAAAAATCTATGTAAAATGTGTGAAAATATAGAAGAGTAGTAAGGCAATAAATAGGCCATGGAAGCAAAATAATTACAATTTATCATTAACACTGGAGTTATAGATGTGTAGATGATGATGTGCAAAAGAGCAAGAGGATAAGTAACAATATGGGGATGAGGTAGTTGGGTGGGCTATTGACAGATTGGCTGTGTACGGGTACAGTGATTGGTAAGTTGCTCTGACAGCTGATGCCTAAAGTTAGAGAGGGAGATATAAGACTCCAGCTTCAGTGATTTTTGCAATTGGTTCCAGTCATTGGCAGCATAGAACTGGAAGGAAAGGCAGCCAAAGTAAGTGTTTGCTTTTGTCAAAGAACTATAAAAATTTAAAAACAGAAAAGTGCTATGTGCATATGTATTCACCCCTTTGCTATGAAGCCCCTAAATAAGATCTGGTGCAATCAATTACCTTCAGAAGTCACATAATTAGTTAAATAATGTCCACCTGTGTGCAATCTAAGAGTCACATGATCTCAGCATATATACCTGTTCTGAAAGGCCCCAGAGTCTGCAACACCACTAAGCAAGGGGCACCACCAAGCAAGCGCAACCATGAAAAAAAAGGAGCTCTCAAAACAAGTCAGGGACAAAAGAATATCCAAAACTTTGAACATTCCACAGAGCGCCATTAAATCCATTATAAAAAATGGAAAGAATAAGGCACCACAACAAACCTGCCAAGAGAGGGCCGCCCACCAAAACTCAGGGACCAGGCAAGGAGGGCATTAATCAGAGAGGCAACAAAGAGACCACAGATAACCCTGAAGCAGCTGCAAAGCTCCACAGCGGAGATTGGAGTATCTGTCTATAGGACCACTTTAAGCCATACACTCCACAGAGCTGGGCTTTACGGAAGAGTGGCCATAAAAAAGCAATTGCTTAAAGAAAAAATAAGCAAACACATTTGGGGTTTGCCAACAGGCATGTGGGAGACTCCCCAAAAATATGGAAGAAAGTACTCTGGTCAGATGAGACTAAAATAGAGCTTTTTGGCAATCAAGGAAAACGCTAAGTCTGGAGCAAACCCAACACCTCACATCACCGCGAGAACACCATCCCAGTGAAGTATGGTGGTGGCAGCATCATGCTGTGGGGATGTTTTTCATCAGCAGGGACTGGCAAACTGGTCAGATTTGAAGGAATGATGGATGGCGCTAAATAGAGGGACATTCTTGAGGGAAACCTGTTTCTGAGATTTAAGACTGGGACGGAAGTTCACCTTCCAGCAGGACAATGGCCCTAAGCATACTGCTAAAGCAACACTCGAGTGGTTTAAGGTGAAACATTTAAACGTCTTGGCATGGCCTAGTCAAAGCCCAGACCGCAATCCAATTGAGAATCTGTGGTATGATTTAAAGATTGCTGTACACCTGCAGAACCCATCCAACTTGATGGAGCTGGAGCAGTTTTGCCTTGAAAAATGGGCAGAAATCCCAGTGGCTAGATGTGCCAAGATTATAGAGACATACCCTAAGAGACTTGCAGCTGTAATTGCTGCAATAGCTGGCTCTACAAACTATTGACTTTGGGGGGTTGAATAGTTATGCATGCTCAAGTTTTCAGTTTCTTTGTCTTATTTCTTGTTTGTTTCACAATAAAAAATATTTTGTATTTTCAAAGTGGTAGGCATGTTGTGTAAATCAAATGATACAAAACCCCCCCAAAATCAATTTTAATTCCATGTTGTAAGGCAACAAAATAGGACAAATGCCAAGGGGATTTATACTTTCGCAAGCCACTGTATCTTGATGTCTTCACCCACCTGAGTCAATACTCCCGAGTGGCACAGCGGTCTAAGGCACCTCAGTACTATAGGTGTCACTACAGACCCTGGTTCGATTCCAGGCTGTATCACAACAGGCTGTGATTGGGAGTCCCATATGGCGGCGCAATTGTCCCTGAGTTTGGCCTGGGGAGGCTGTCATTGTAGATAAGAATTTGCTCTTCACTGACTTGCCTGGTTAAATAAAATAAATATAAAAAATATTACAAACAACTTTGGGAGCAATTACAGCTGTGCATGTTTTTGAGAAAGTCTGTAAGAGCCTTGTACACTTGAATTGTATGGTATTTTCCCAATATTCTTTGAATATTTTTATTTAATTTGGTTGTTGATCATCACTAGGAAGCCAATTTCAAGTCTCGCCTTTTTTGAAAAGATTTGGCATGGGTCCCCAGATCCTCAAAATTATATAGCTGCACCATCAAGAGCGTCCTTACCGATTGCATCACCGCCTGGTATGGCAACTGCTCGGCATCTGACCAGAAGGCACTACAGAGGGTAGTGCATATGGCCCAGTGCACCCAGGCCAAGCTTCCTGCAATCCAGGATCTCTATAATAGGCCGTGTCAGAGGAAAGCCCATAAAATTGTCATAGAATGCAGTACCGGAGCACCAAGTCTAGGACCAAAAGGCTCCTTAACAGCTTCTACCCCCAAGCCATAAGACTGCTGAACAATTAATTACATTGACCCCACCCCTCCCTATGCATTTGTTTTGTACACTGCTGCTACTCGCTGTTTATTATCTATGCATAATCACTTCACCCCTACCTACATGTACAAATTACCTCACCTAACCTGTACCCCAGCACATTGACTCAGTACCGGTACCCCCTGTATATAGCCTCGTTACTGTTATTTTATTGGGTTATTATTTTTTACTTTAGTTTATTTGGTAAATATTTTCTTAACTCCTCTTGAACTGTACTGTTGGTTAAGGGCTTGTAAAGTAAGAATTTTACCACTTACCATTCGGCGCACGTGACAAATAAAGTTTGATTTGATTTTCAAGCAGATTTAAGTCAAAACTGTTACCAGGCCACTCAGGAACATTCACTGTCTTCCTCGTAAGTAACTTCGGCGTAGATTTGGCCTTGTGTGTTAGGCAATTGTCTTGTTGAAAGGTGAAGTTGTCCCCTAGTGTCTGGTGAAAAGCAGACTGAACCAGGATTTTCTCTAGGATTGTGCCTGTGTTTAGCTCCATTTTTTTGCCTGAAGATTTCCCCATCCATGACAAATATACCCACCACATGATGCAGCCACCATCATGCTTGAAAATATGGAGAGTGGTACACAGTGATTGTGAAGTATCCCTCTGGAACTTTCCTTACGCACACCTGGCCACTATTCCCACTGTTTGTATTTGTACAATTGAAGTCTGAAGTTTATATTCATCTTAGCCAAATACACTTAAAATCATTTTCACAATTCCTGACATTTAATCCTCGTAACAATCCCCTGCCTTAGGTCAGTTAGGATCACCACTTTATTTTAAGAATGTGAAATGTCAGAATAATAGTAGAGAATGATTTATTTCAGCTTTTATTTATTTCATCACATTCCCAGTGGGTCAGAAGTTTACATACACTAATTAGTATTTGGTAGCATTGCCTTTAAATTGTTTAACTTGGGTCAAACGTTTCGGGTGGCCTTCCACAAGCTTCCCACAATAAGTTGGTTGAATTTTGTCCCATTCCTCCTGACAGAGCTGGTGTAACTGAGTCAGGTTTGTTGGTCTCCTTGCTCGCACACGCTTTTTCAGTTCTGCCCACAAATTTTCTATACAATTGCGGTCAGGGCTTTGTGATGGCCACTCCAATACCTTGACTTTGTTGTCCTTAAGCCATTTTGCCACAACTTTGGAAGTATGCTTGGGGTTATTGTTCATTTGGAAGACCCATTTGCGACCAAGCTTTTACTTTCTGACTGATGTCTTGAGATGTTGCTTCAATATATCCACATCATTTTCGATCCTCATGATGCCATCTATTTTGTGAATGGCACCCGTCCCTCCTGCAGAAAAGCACCCCCACCTCATGATGCTGCCACTCCCGTGCTTCATGGTTGGGATGGTGTTCTTCGGCTTGCAAGCCTCCCCCTTTTTCCTCCAAACATGACGATGGTCATTATGGCAAAACAGTTCTATTTTTGTTTCATCAGACCAGAGGACATTTCTCCAAAAAGTACGATCTTTGTCCCCGTGTGCAGTTGCAAACCGTAGTCTGGCTTTTTGATGGCTGTTTTGGAGAAGTGGCTTCTTCCTTGCTGAGCGGCAATTCAGGTTATGTCGATAGTACTCGTTATACTGTGGATATAGATACTTTTGTACCTGTTTCCTCCACTACCTTCACAAGGTTCTTTGCTGTTGTTCTGGGATTGATTCGGAAATTGCTCCCAAGGATGAACCAGACTTGTGGAGGTCTACAATTGTTTTCTGATGTCTTGGCTGATTTCTTTTGATTTTCCCATGATGTTAAGCAAAGAGGCACTGAGTTTGAAGGTACGCCTTGAAATACATCCACAGGTACACCTCCAATTGACTCAAAATATGTCAATTAGCCTATCAGAAGCTTCTAAAGCCATGACATAATTTTCTGGAATTTTCAAAGCTGTTTAACGGCACAGTCAACTTAGTGTATGTACTCTTCTGACCCATTGGAATTGTGAAAGTGAATTATAAGTGAAATAATCTGTCTGTATACAATTGTTGGAAAAATTACTTGTCATGCACAAAGTTACATGTCCTAACCAACTTGCCAACACTATAGTTTGTTAACAAGAAATTTGTGGAGTGGTTGAAAAACAAGTTTTATTGACTCCAACCTAAGTGTATGTAAACTTCCGACCTCAACTGTACGTGGCCTTTGGTTTCCATCGGGTGGTTGATTATTGTTACAATGTCCGTACCTGTGCCCTGTGTTTTGGCTTTCGTGCCATTGTGGATTGCGCATGTGATTACAGGTCTCGTCCCGTGAGTTAATCATTGTGCGCGTGTGATATTTATTGGTACTCCTCGCTCTTTTTCTCCTCGCTCTTTTGTTTGGTCTTCATCCCTGTGCCTTTACACGGCACTCCGTATTTTGGGTACAATAAAAAAAATATTACGGATTTCTGCGTCTGTGTCCCGATTTATACCAGCATGACAGTGATGTGTTGTGTAGGATTTGCCCCAAACATAACACCTTGTATTTCGGGGGAAAAAATTTAATGCAATTTTTTTGCTGTATTACTTTAGTGGATTGTTGCAAACATGTTTTAAAGTATTTTTTTCTTCTGTACAGGCTTCCTTTTCACTCTGTTGTTTAGGTTTCTATTGTGGAGTAACTACAATGACCCATCCTCAGTTTTTTCCTATCTCAATTGGCCTCATGATGAAATCCCTGAGTGGTTTTCTTCCTCTCCGCCAACTCAGTTAGGAAGAACACCTGTATATTTGTTATGACTGGGTGTTTTGATACACAATACAAAGCATAGTTAATAAACCATGTCTACCTATTTACCAATAAGTGACCTTCTTTGCGAGGCATAGGAAAAGCCCTCTGGTCTTTGTGGTCGAATCTGTACTTGAAATGTATTACTCGGCTGAAGGACCTTCCCTCTGTCCAAAAGGTCCTGCAGAAAAACATAAAACCTTGTATACAGAGCACTGGTAAGGAATGATCTGTTTTTGGTCACAGCACTTTTCAAAAATGCACCAATTATTTCCATACAGCGAGCATGTAGAAGCTGGGGCCCTAGCACTAGCATTCTCCTTGCCAGCATGATTTGATTTGCATCTTGATACATCGGGTCCGATACGATACAGGAACTACACTTTTGTTTGAAACGATTCGGTGCTATTGCATGAACACACTCATTTTCCATTCTAAGTTAAAATACTGATGGAGCTCAGGAGTTGAGCTTGATCTGTGTGTGTGTGTGTGTGTGTGTGTGTGTGTGTGTGTGTGTGTGTGTGTGTGTGTGTGTGTGTGAGTGAATGATGTAGTGTGTGAGCTGAGCTGTAGGGCAGACTGAGCATCTACGACTATCAGATATGTTTTTGTCCCTCCATTTTTTTATCTGAAATCCTCATCACCCACTGATTAACTTGTCATATAGCAGATTAAAATGTTTGAGCTAGTAATAATGTCAATATTTATCTTTAGAAATGAGCTATGACATACAGTGCTTTAGGGGAGTAATCAGAACCCTTTTCCAATATTTTGTTACGCTACAGCCTTATTCTAAAATGTATACAATTTTACTCAACAATCAACACCCCATAATGACAAAGTGAAAACAGATTTTTAGAATTTGTACAAAATGTATCAAAAATAAAAGCAGACATACCTTATTTACATAAGTATTCAGACCCTTTGCTATGAAACTTGAGCTCAGCTGCATTCTGTTTCCATTGATCATCCTTGAGATGTTTCTACAACTTCATTGGAGTCCACCTGTGGTAAATTTAAATGATTGGACATGATTTGGAAAGGCACACCGTTGATGTAAGAGCAACCAACCCAACCCATGAGGTCCAAAGAATTGCCGTAGAGCTCAGAGACAGGATTGGGTCGAGGCACAGATCTGGGGAAGGGTACCAAAATATTTCTGCAGCGTTGAAGGTCCCCAAGAACATAGTGGCCTCCATCATTTTTTAAAAGGAAGAAGTTTGGAACCACTCTTTTTAAAGCTGGCCACCCGGCCAGACTGAGCAATTGGGTGAGAAAGCCCTTGGTCAGGGAGGTGACCAAGAACCCGATGGTCACTCTGACAGAGCTCCAGAGTTCCTCTTTGGAGATGGGAGAACCTTCCAGAAGGACAACCGTGTCTGCAGCACTCCACCAATCAGCCTTTATGGTAGAGTGGCCAGACGGAAGCCACTCCGCCGTAAAAGGCACATGACATCCCGCTTTGAGTTTGCTAAAAGGCACCTAAAGACTCTCAGTCCATGAAAAACGAGATTCCCTGGTCTGTTGAAACCAAGATTGAGCTCTTTGGCCTGAATGCAAAGCGTCAAGTCTGGAGGAAACCTGCCACCATTCATACAGTGTATCATTGTGGTGGCAGCATCATGCTGTGGGGATGTTTTTCAGCGGCAGGGACTCGGAGACTAGTCAAGATCTAGGTAAAGATGAACAGAGCAAAGTACAGAGAGATTCTTGATGAAAACCTGCTCCAGAGCGCTTAGGACCTCAGTCTGGTGTGAAGGTTCACCTTCCAAGAGGACAACCATCACAAGCACACAGCCAAGACAACACAGGAGTGTCTTCGGGACAGGTCTCTGAATGTCATTGAGTGGCCCAGCCAGAGCACGGAATTGATCCAGATCAAACATCTCTGGAGAGACCTGAAAATAACTGTGCAGCGACGCTCCCCATTCAACCTGACAGAGCTTGGGAGGATCTGCAGAGAAGAATGCGAGAAACTCCCCAAATATAGGTGTTTCAAACTGGTAGCATCATACTCAAGAAGACTCAATACTTTAATCACTGCCAAAGATGCTCCAGCAAAGTACTGAGTAAAGGGTCTCAATACTTATGTAAATGCGATAGTATTTTTTAAATATACATTTGCAAAAATGTCAACTTGTTTTTTCTTTGTCATTATGGGTTAGTGTGTGGAATGATGAGAAAAAAAAGATGAGCAAGTTTAGAATAAGGCTGTAACGTACCAAATGTGGGGGAAAAACAAGGGGTCTGAATACTTTCCGAATGCACTGTACATAGCCAAATAATATAACACAGCTTTGGATTCACCCCTGTCTCAAAAGCGAATGGTTTTGACCGTTTGGAACTTTACAATTCTGACCAGTGTGGCTCGCAAAAATGACGGCTGTCCTTGTTATGACATTACATATTTACCCTGTTCATGTAAAATTGACTAAAGGCACTTACTGTTAAAAATATATTTTACATTTACTGTACTTTTTGCTGCATTTGTTGATAACGTACTCTGGATACATTCAGTAACAGGATAAGAATGTTCCTTGAAAATGTGTCGTAGGTGCCACAGGTGTGCCAGTGCTGAGACAGGGGCTGGGGCTTTTGCTCGCTTCCCCTTGCGCTTAGCTAGCACGTTCTATGTCTCCAAAAAACACCTAGAACAAAGTGAAACGTAACTTTCGTTCAACAGTTGGACTAGTAGCCTAGCTGCTTTGCACAGTGCTAGCCAGAGAAACGAAACCTTTTAATAATGTGAACTTATCTAGCATTGGTCACGTTGGCAAGTAGTCTAGCTAGTTACCACAAAGTTAGCCAAAAGATGAAAGCTGATAACGCTGTTCACTGCAGGGTTGTTCACTACCCATTCATTGATAACCCTGTTCACTGCAGGGTTGTTCACTACCCATTCAATGATAACCCTGTTCACTACCCAAATCAAATCAAATCAAATGTTATTTGTCACATACACATGGTTAGCAGATGTTAATGCGAGTGTAGCGAAATGCTTGTGCTTCTAGTTCCGACAATGCA
The DNA here is from genome assembly GCF_002021735.2 of Oncorhynchus kisutch. Taxonomy (NCBI): domain Eukaryota; kingdom Metazoa; phylum Chordata; class Actinopteri; order Salmoniformes; family Salmonidae; genus Oncorhynchus; species Oncorhynchus kisutch. Next base: position 52,203,199 of record NC_034188.2, on the reverse strand, counting down.
GTAATAACCAACGAGTAATCTAGCTAACAATTCCAAAACTACTCCCTTATACACACAAGTGTAAAGGGATAAAGAATATGTACATAAAGATATATGAATGAGTGACGGTACAGAGCGGCATAGGCAAGATGCAGTAGATGGTATCGAGTACAGTATATACATATGAGATGAGTATGTAAACAAAGTGGCATAGTTTAAAGTGGCTAGTGATACATGTATTACATAAAGATGCAGTAGATGATATAGAGTACAGTACATACGTATACATATGAGAAATAATGTAGGGTATGTAAACATTATATTAAGTAGCATTGTTTAAAGTGGCTAGTGATATATTTTACATCAATTCCCATATAGATATGTAATATTGTGTTATTTTATGCCTGGATATGAAGTGTCAAAAACTACCAAACAAGGCAGAACATTCCATTACACCATAACCTAGTTGTCAACAGTATTTTGTATGTTTTGTAACATTTTCTGAACGTGACCATATTAATGAAGCTGTCATTGATGTCAAACATGCACCTAGCCCAATGCTCTGTTGCTGATGACTGGGATGAATGCAGGAGCAGGACTAGACACCCTCTTTGTGACTGATGACTGACATAAGGGCATGTACGTGATAGGCCTATCTGGCTTACACTGCTTCTCAGTGCTCCAGGCGTCACTACAGACCCTGGTTCAATTCCAGGCTGTATCACAACCGGCCGTGATTGTAAGTCCCATAGGCTGGCACACAATTGGCCCAGCGTCGTCCGGGTTAGGGCTTGGCCTGGGTAGGCCGTCATTGTAAATAAGAATTTGTTCTTAACTGACTTGCCTAGTTAAACAAAGGTTAAATCAAATGTAAAAATAGTCCAAGTGACACAGGATGGTCATAATGCTTCTTGATGGTGTCAAAGTGTACTTTCTCAGTCCAAGTAAAGTGACACAGGATGGCCATAATGCTTCATTAAAATATGATGAAAACATGACTATAAATAATTCATTACAATAAAAACAAAGGATTAAAGAAAGGAAACTTCTTGACAGGGAAAAAATACATTTGAAGAAATGTGGGTTTATGCAATGTACCACAATAGGTGTAAATATATGGGTTATGACCATATCATGACAGGTTATGACATTATGACACGGCTATGACTGTGTCATAACATGTTATGATGCTAGGTGACAAGTAAAGTGTTACCATGATTGGTTTGTCGAGACATTTAGGAGACTCCGGTGAATCGCACTAGTGAGATGTCAAAACTTGTCACGCCCTGGCCTTAGTTATCTTTGTTTTCTTTATTATTTTGGTTAGGTCAGGGTGTGACATGTTTTTTTTATGTGTTTGGGTTGTCTAGGGGTTTGTATGTTTATGGGGCTGTTTCCTGTCTAGGTAAATTGTATGTCTATGGTTGCCTAGATTGGTTCTCAATTAGAGGCAGCTGTCTATCGTTGTCTCTGATTGGGAACCATATTTAGGCAGCCATATTCTTTGGATATTTTGTGGGTGATTGTTTCCTGCGTCAGTGTTTGTGCCACACGGGACTGTTTCGTTGCCAGTTCACTTTATTATTTTGTATTTGTGTTCATGTTTAGTTTTTCTTATTAAAAACCATGGACACCTACCACGCTGCATATTGGTCCTCTGATCCTTCTCGCCTCTCCTCTTCAGAGGAAGAGGAGGAATTATGCCATGACAAAACTAATAGTTGAAAGAGAAGCAAAAGCTTTTGCTCACAATGAAAGTAAATTGTGGTCATCCTCACAAGTAAAGCCAGTTCTCATTGAAAGCAATCCCATTTGTAATTGTCTTTGCAACCTCATGCTTTAACTCTACTTGAATAGTCCAACAAGTGGCAGCTCTCTGAGAGGGTCCCTCTTCCGGTGCAATTCTCATATGAAGCCCAAACATTTAATGGAGAAATGGGCTAATTACTAAAATCTTGTGATAACCTTAATAAATAATACAATTAGAAACCATTGCATGGCAATCATGTTTTTTCATAGTGAAATACACTATTAAACCCAATCCAAAACCATTACAAACCAGTGTGTTTGGGACTTTTACCATTGAAGATCCTTAGAACTGCTGTAGCTTAATGGTTTGGTTGTTCACCAAGAATGGTCTAACTAATTCAGGCTTTTTTTAAGGGAATAAACTACACACACAGGAGCTGTGTCTTGGACACAGATTAAGATTATGAGAAGGACAAACTGAATTGCTTACATGGAGGATTAGCTTGAATTGTGAGGATGACCACACAATTTATTTTCATCATGAGCAAAAGCAATGATCAAAGCTGCAAAGAAAATGTTGTGAACAATTTAATAAAAAACAACAAACCAGTTTTTATTTTATGTGTGGCAGTAGCAGGAACAGTGGCATCTGGTGGGCAAAACCAGGTACTTTCACACTAATTTATGGGGGAAAATACAAGCGACTTCAATAGCTAATTTATCTGAACAGGGGGGGAAAACATCACCAAATTCACTGAGAATACATTACATAGTATGAATAAATAATAAACAATGCACAGCTTCATAGTACTTGTCAAACGTAGAGAACTGACACTGTATACTGGCCAATGGGGTGGGAATGGTGTGGGGTGTGGTGGGTCTGTCGGTGGTTCTTGAAGATTTATTTGGACTAACCATTGTCAAGAAGTACTATTTTATTGAATGCTTTGAAGAGGCCAATTTGGGTTGAATCAATTATCTCATCTGTTTTTAACTACAGAAACGATTTCAGAACAATTGGCGATGGTGGGTGTCAAAATCATCTTGTGCTTTTTCAGGTGGAACGAGTCCGTTGACATATCAAAACTGTTGTACGCGTACTTTGATGGGTTCATGCACAATCACGACCCAAAATACACAGTCCCAGTGTATGTAATACCACTTACTTAGATTATAATTTTGACTACAGTACTGTACATCAACACTTCACAAGTTGCTACTTTGTCTTTATGTGCGTGACTCTCACCTTTATCACCTCATCACCGGAGACCATCGAGACATAATCATGGTCTTGTTTCTGCTCTGTGTGGACAATTTTCCACTTCCCCCTTGTTGACGTGGTTCTTACCTCTCTCCCAGTGTGGCAGGCTCCTCTTCAGACCCTTCAGTCTGATAGTACCACTGATTACCAGCCGGCAGGCCTGAATGGAGAGCAAACAGTCAGCGATAGGCTTATTATGAACGATTAATTTCAGAATGCATCTGCTGTTATAGGCTAAGGCGATACATGGGTTGGTTGTATGCTCAACACATGCCTTGTTTTTCTATCTCTGTTTAAAACAGAATTTAAAACAGAACAGGTGCTTGCAATCGTAGACAGGAGTGACCATCCATTTGTCCTAGTATTTCACACTGTTGTCATGGCTACGGTGTGATATGGCCTTCAAAAAGTTACATGTTAGAAGCTTAAACCAGTGTTTTTAAATGAATAAAATAAGTTTACTTTTCACTTTTTGTTTTGTTTTATTTGACTTGAAAGTGTTTTACAATGTGTTCTCCTCCTCGTAATAGGTTCCGGCTGTGCAAGGTACCACTTGGTTGCCCTGCTACAGTATTTCTATGTAAATGGCTCTAGAATGATTGCAAATGAAATTACAGTAATGCAAATGAAATCCCACCAGACTTCTATTTTTTTTTGTTGCTACCCCATTATCCATCGGAGACTACAGTTGATCTAATATTATACAATAAGTCAAATTGTGTCAAAGCATCATAAATCAAATCACATTTATTTATAAAACCCTTTTTACATCAGCAGATGTCACAAAGTGCTTATACAGAAACCCAGACTAAAACCCTAAACAGCAAGCAATACAGATGTAGAAGCATGGTGGCTCTGAAAAATTCCCTAGAAAGGCAGGAACCAAGAAAGAAACCAGGCTCTGAGGGGTGGCCAGTCCTCTTCTGGCTGTGCTGGGTGGAGATTATAAGAGTACATGGCCATTAAGGCCAAATCGTTCTTCAAGATGTTCAAATGATCATAGATGACCAGCAGGATCAAAAAATAATCACAGTGGTTGTAGAGGGAGTAAATGTCAGTTGGCTTTTCATAGCCGAGTATTCAGAGGTCGAGACAGCAGGTGCGGTAGGGAGAGAGAGAGTGAGAGAGGGTAGAAAACAGCAGGTCCGGTGAACAGGTCAGGGTTACATAGCCACAGGCAGAACAGTTGAAACTGGAGAAGCAGTACGACAAGGTAGCACATCTTGTGAACAGGTCAGGGTTCCATAGCCACAGGCAAAACAGCAGAAACTGAATCAGCATGTGCACAGCCAGGTGACATCGGGCCAGATAGTCCTGGTGCATAGGCCTATGGCACAGGTCCTCCGAGAGAGAGAGAGCGAGAGGGAAAGAGATGGGAGGATTAGAGGGAGCATACTTAATTTCACACAGGACACCATTAGACAGGAGAATTTCACCCGATAGGAAAGACTGACCCTTGCCCCCTGGAACATAGACTATTGCAGCGTAGATACTGGAGACTGGGATAGTGAGGTTTGGGGGACACTTTGGCCCAAGAAAGTTTCTTCTTCTTATTGGTGTCCTTTTAGTAGTTGTTTCTTTGCAGCAATTTAACCATGAAGGCCTGATTCACGCAGTCTCCTCTGAACAGTTTATGTTGAGATGCGTCTGTTACTTGAACTCTGAAGCATTTATTTGGGCTGCAATCTGAGGTGCAGTTAACTCCAATGAACTTATCCTCGGCAGTAGAGGTAACTACTGGTCTTCGTTTCCTGTGGCGGTCCTCATGAGAGCCAGTTTCATCAAAGCGCTTGATGGTTTTTGAGACTTCACTTGAAAAATGGATGACCTTCCGCAATGACTGACCTTCATGTCTTAAAGTAATGATGGACTGTCTCTTTGCTTATTTGAGCTGTTCTTACCATATTATGAACATAGTCCTATTTGGTAAAAGACCATCTTCTTTATACTACCCCTACCTTGTCACAACACAACTGATTGGCTCAAACGCATTAAGATGGAAATAATTTCCACAAATTAACTTTTAACAAGGCACACCTGTTAATTGAAATGCATTACAGATACCTCATGAAGCTGATTGAGAGAATGCCAAGAGTGGGCAAAGGGTGGCTACTTTGAAGAATTGTTTAACATTTCTTTGATCACTACATGATTTCATATGTGTTATTTCATAGTTGTGATATATTCACTATTATTATACAAAGTGGAAAATAGTAAAAATACAAGAAAAATCCTGGAATGAGTACGTCCAAACATTTGACTGGTAATGTATATCATTTATGGTAGAGTGGTCAGATGGAAGTCAGTCCTCAGTAAAAGGCACAACAGCCAGCTTGGAGTTTGTCAAAAGGAACCTAACGGACACCTGGCACCATCCCTACAGTGAAGCATGGTGGTGGCAGCATCATGCTGTGGGGATGTTTTTCAGAGGCAGTGACTGGGTGACTAGTCAGGATCGAGGGAAAAATGAACAGAGCAAAGTACAGAGAGATCCTTGATGAAAACCTGCTCTAGAACACTCAGGACCTCAGACTGGGGCTATTGTTCACCTGGAAGGCTGGGCCACTCAAGGATATGCTGTCTTGGCAGTGTGCATAGGGTCATTGTCCTTAGTGGCCCAGCCAGAGCCTTGACCCCGATAAAACTTCTCTGGAGAGACCTGAAAATAGCTGTGCAGCAACGATCCCCATCCAACCTGAGAGCGCTTGAGAAATTCCCCAAATACAGGTGTGCCAAGCTTGTAGCGTCATACCTAAGAAGACTCAAGGCTGTAATCGCTACCAAAGGGATTTCAAAAAAGTACTGAGTGAAAGTCTGAATACTTATGTAAATGTGATATTTTAGGGGGGGGTTATTTATATACATTTGCAAAAAAATTCTTTGCCATTATGGGGCATTGTGTGTAGATTGATAAGAACTATAAAAATTAAATAAAAACATTTTAAACCAGTTTAGAATAATGCTGTAACGTAGCAAAATGTTAAACTGCATGGAACAACAGATAGTCCCTGCAAAATAATCTAAAGGAAGTTTGTTCTGAAGTGTCTGTTCTAGATATGAGAAATATCAGGAAACATTTTTTTTGTTTGTTTGTCAGACCATGTTATCTTGTTGCACACACACACACAGCAAGTGGTGTTTGGTTTAATCATTGCTCATTGATTTGGTTAGAACAACATGCACTGTGGGGAAATTTAGTCCTGAGTTAGGTGCACGTAAATGGAACGTTATTCCCTGTTTATGCACTTTTATCTCTATGCGTATTCTGGCCTTGAACTTAAACATAAGGAAACAAATGTATATTTAAGTAAACCATGCATATGTGATCCGTTTCAGGAAACTAGGCGTATGTTGAGGGTCACTACTTCACAGGAGAGACGTTTGAACTTTTTTGGGGGACACAGAAATGCCTTCTCGAATTTGTGAACTTTCATGTGCCTTAAAATAACAAATGTATATGCCATCTGTAAATACAAATACAATTGTTACATTACGAGCCTAGTTGGTTTAGCCACAGAAAAAGTGAGCAGCCTTCCCACTAGCCATGATCGGCTGAGATAATGAGAAGGCTGGACATGACGAGAAATGAGTTGGGATTGGTCTGCCATATAACACACCTTCTGTCTATTTGAGCTGGTCAGTATGTCTAGGTAATCCTGTCTAGCGCAGCTTTTTTTTAAATGTATCGTTTATTAAAACTGCGTAAGAGTTGCTCTCCACTTTCTGGAGGACTGAGTTTTGCTAGCTAGCTATATTTTCAGATATGACACATTTTAAATTTTAACAGAAAGAGCCATATGCTTAGCTAGCTAACATTGAACCTGGTTGGTTAGCTAAGTTACCTGCAGATTCATGCTGGGTATTAACGGCATGAGTTGTGATTTATGGTTAATTGTTTACCTAGCTGGCTAACGTTAGCTGGCTGGCTCGCTAGCTAGCGTTACGTATATGACCTTATTATTTGTATCTCAGAGCCATTTGCTTAGCTAGCTATAGCCTAATGTTAGCTAGCTAACATTGAACCTGGTTGGTTAGCCACCTGCAGAGCTAGCTAGCTACATGTCTTAACAAAATACTCCACTATGCAAGTAACCATTTCGTGTGTGTTCATAAAAAAGTCTGTCCATCTACTCCAATTTCAGAGAGCGCAGAATAAATTATGAATTTATGAATGCTCAACACCCGTTGAATATGGCCGGTGTCAGTAAAAAAGCACAATTAAATTGTTGCCAGCAGAACAGTTACAGTCACCAACAAATCAAATCAAATTTATTTATATAGCCCTTCGTGCATCAGCTGATATCTCAAAGTGCTGTACAGAAACCCAGCCTAAAACCCCAAACAGCAAGCAATGCAGGTGTAGAAGCACCAACACTCTGGATAACATGAAAACAGCCTAATCAGCTCTGCTAGGGTGAGTAAAATGGTCAGAGTGGGGTTTTCTCTCATTATGTGCATGTAAGTAGCTAGCAAGCTAGCCAATGTTAGCCATTTAGCTCGGGTGCTTGACAGCCGCTGTGAGATCAGAACGTTTTAACCTGTTCAAGTCTGACGCCCTCTGGTGGAATTTTCAAAACAATGCATAATATTGTATACTACCCACATAAAGCACATTTCAAAACAAACAATCCTACAAACATATGCTTAGTAATGTTAGAAAGGTTAGACCTGTGGGATTTAAACAACCTGACTATTACAGAGGCCGAGATATATCTGGCCCCAAAAACGTACATTTAATTTATTTATGTTAATTTTGTGGGGGGACAGTGTCAAAATCTGATAATTTACCTAATGGCTCGCTTTTAACGGGCAAATTCCAATAGGAACACAGACATTGTAAAAGTGCAGGCAGGGCTTGTGCAAAGTCATTTTGGAAGCTTGGGAGTATAAGTTTCTATTTGCAAAAAAATACATCTGAGGTAATTGCCTTTAAAGTTCCAAACCCTCATTGGTTTGAATGGTGCCAGTGATATTTTGAATTTAGCAACACGAATTGGGTTATTTCGAGTAATCTATTGGTAAAGAACATTGAACAGAACAAGGCTATGTCAATAACAACATTTGGACCAAAACGCAGAAACTTATAGTTCCAAGCTCTCGATGTTTCATCTTACGGGAATCATGTTTTCATTTTACAGGAATGATATGCATTTGAGGAGAAAGCTGAAGTCTCTACATAGCGCATGTGCACCACACAACACTTGTAACAATAGAATTGAAAGGCATTCCTTTAGAATGTGTAAAGATTTACCCAATTGTTTTCACATTTCACAGAAATTCACTTGAAGAAATGTTGGTTTTAACTGTGAGGCAAACGTCTCCACAGACACCAAGGCCAGCGTCCAGAGGTCAAGCTGTAAACACACAGGAATGAAATGGATAAGTTCCACAAGTGCTTTCGACAGTGACCGTTTCAGCGGACCTTTTAACAAACAAATCACTTCACACTTCCAAGTGGTGCTAGGCTGGCTCTGAGACACTAATCAAAATGTTGACAGATAATATTCATTCTTATGCACAAATCAAGCGGAAAGCATCGTTTTATCCTTGCGAACAAGTGGGTACACGCCGAATATAGAATGCAAGGTAGTGAATGAGAGAAAACAGATGGAGTGTCATAGGTCAAATTTTTATGTCTGGAATTGTGACATGTATAGTTAAAAAGTGTATTTAGTGTTAATAATAATACTGCCTGCCAGTGCCAATAATACTTATTTGAAAACAATAAAGTTATCTTGTTATGGCTGCAATCCCACTATCGGGATAAGTGTCATCAACAACTGCTTAATAGCATAGCGCTACATTCAATAAATATTACTACAAATATTTATATTCATGAAATCACAAGTGCAATATAGGAAAACACAGCTTAGCCTTTTGTTAATCCATCTGTCGTGTCAGATTTTGAAATGATGCTTTACAGCGAAAGCAATCCAAGCGTTTGTGTAAATTTATCGATCGCACGATACAACATTAAGTACACATAGCATCAGGAAGCTTGGTCAAGAAAATCAGAAAAGCAATCAAATTAATCGTTTACCTTTTACCTTCGGATGTTTTCACTCACGAGACTCCCAGTTACACAACAAATGTTCCTTCTGTTCCATAAAGATTATTTTTATATCCAAAATACCTCCGTTTGTTTGCCGCGTTATGTTCAGAAATCCACAGGAAAGAGCGGTCACGACAACGCAGACAAATTCCAAATAGTTTCCATAATGTCCACAGAAACATGTCAAACGTTTTTTTATAATCACTCCTCAGGTTGTTTTTAAAATATATAATCGATAATATTTCAACCACAAATGTCTTTCACAGTAGGAGAGGGAAAAGCAATACCTATCCAAACTCTGTTGCGCGAGCAAAACTCATGTGACCACTTGATGTGATGTTATTGTTCTGGCTCATTTTTCAAAATAAAAGCCTGAAACTATGTCTGAAGACTGTTGACACCTTGAGGAAGCGAGAGGAAAAGGAATCTGGTTCATATCCCTTTAAATCCAGCAAAGGGAGGCTATGGAACAGAGTTTTCAAAATAGAAGCCACTTCCTGTTTTAATTTTCCTCAGAGTTTCGCCTGCAATATCAGTTCTGTTATACTCATAGACAATATTTTGACAGTTTTGGAAACTTTAGAGTGTTTTCTATCCAATACTAATAATAATATGCATATATTAGCGACTGAGGAGCTGGCCGTTTACAATGGGCACCTTTTCATCCAAGCTACTCATTACTGCCCCTGCAGCCATATGAAGTTATGCCTACCTGTGTTTATTTCAGTCTAGACAGGCTATGGCTGGCAAAATCGAGGAAATCCTTGCTAAATTCTTTATAAACTGCTCGGGTGTATTAGCTACAACTGTCCTCACGTTTGTGAACTAACGTAACAACTGTTTAGAGCAGAGGTCGGTGGCTCCCGTAGGACAAACAGTATAAGGTGAGTCAAAAGGAACACACAACAATAATTCACAAGGGCTACATAGTGAACATAACAAATACAACTATATTATGGATTATTGTGACAATTAAGTTGGCATACGCTACTCAGTGTATGTAAATTGACGCACTCTAGCCAGTCATATAAATACAGTTCCCTTTAATATAGACCACATAGAAACATTCAGAAAATCAGCAAGCAATGCAGGTGTTGAAGCACGTTGGCTAGGAAGAAACCTAGAGAGGAACCAGGCTATGAGCGGTGGCCAGTCCTCTTCTGGTTGTGCCGGGTGGAAATTATAACAGAACATGTTCATAAATGACCAGAATGGTCAAATAATAGGTCTGGGACAGGGAGCACGTCCGGTGAACAGGTCAGGATTCCATAGCCGCAGGCAGAACAGTTGAAACTGGAGCAGCAGCACGGCCAGGTGGACTGGGGACAGCAAGGAGTTATCATGCCAGGTAGTCCTGAGGCATGGTCCTAGGGCTCAGGTCCTCCGAGAGAAAGAAAGAGAGAATTAGAGAGAGCATACTTAAATTGACACAGGACACCTGATAAGACAGGAGAAGTACTCCAGATATAACAAACTGACCCTAGCCACCCGACACAAACTACTGCAGCATAAATACTGGATGCTGAGACAGGAGGGGTCAGGAGACACTGTGGCTCCATCCGATGATACCCCCGGACAGGGCCAAACAGGAAGGATATAACCCCAACCACTTTGCCAAAGCACAGCCCCCACACCACTAGAGGGATATCTTCAACCACCAACTTACCATCCTGAGACAAGGCAGAGTATAGCCCACAAAGATCTCCGCCACGGCACAAGGGGGGGCGCCAACCCAGACAGGAAGATCACATCAGTGACTCAACCCACTCAAGTGACGCACCCCTCCTAGGGACGGCATGAAAGAGCACCAGTAAGCCAGTGACTCAGCCCCTGTAATAGGGTTAGAGGCAGAGAATCCCTGTGACGAATATATTAGCAAACGTTAGCCAGCAATCGCAAACTATTTCCTTTGTTGAACGCACCTCTGGTGTGGTCGACATGAGCAGCTCTGTGTCAGTAACTGTTATCCTCATCTTAGTGTCTGGGGACTGAAGGGTCCAGCAGCTGCTTGGAAGAGAGTTTATTACATACAGTGGGGAACGGTTGGTCTCAGTTGGCTGTCTAGTTTACTCATTATGGAAGTGCCACCTGACCTCCTATGACAAGTGTCTTAAAAAGACATGGTCAGTGGGAGTGTGAACTTCAGTTGTAGTGCCAGCATCCATTTTTAACATGCCAGCCGAAGAAGGAGAGTTGAATGAGGTTAACCTTGGTCGCGCTTTTAGCAACCCTGCTGCTCTATCTGTCCCCCTTCTGCAAACAAGCTGGAAATAGTCTTAGACCAACTTTTCTTTACGATAACTACCCTATCCAGCTCTGCTTTCCAAGATACATGTTGTGGTAATCATACATGTTAAAGCAATAAGACAATGAGAGAATGTAATATACAACCAGACCATTAAGGTCTATACATTTGAACTGAACCTATTGGCTTTAACATGGTGGATTTAACATCAACATACACTGAGTGTACAAAACATTAGGAACACCTTCCTAATATTGAGTTGCGCCTCATTTCGCCGGGGCATGAACTCTACAAGGTGTCGAAAGCATTCCACATGTTGCCAATGTGGACTTCAAAGTTTCCCACAGTTGTGTCAAGTTGGCTGGATGTCCTTTGTGTGGAGGGCCATTCTTGAAATACACGGGAAACGGTTGAGTGTGAAAAACCCTGCAGCATTGCAGTTCTTCACACTGTCAGACCTGTACGCCTGGTTTCTACTACCATACCCTGTTCAAGGCACTTAAATAGCTTGTCTTGCCCATTCACCCTCTGAATGGAAAACATACACAATCCATGTCTCAAATGTATTTTTAAACATGTCTTCTCCCCTTCATCTACACTGATTGAAGAGGATTTAGGAGATGACATCAATAAGGGACCATAGCTTTCATCTGGATTCACCTGGTCAGCCTGTCATGGAAAGACCCCAGCCACCCCAGTCATAGACTGTTCTCTCTACTACCGCATTGCAAGCGGTACCGTAGTGCCAAGTGGTACCGGAGTGCCAAGTCTAGGACAAAAAGGCTTCTCAACAGTTTTTACCCCCAAGCCATAAGACACCTGAACAGGTAATCAAATGGCTACCCGGAATATTTGCATTATGTGCCCCCCTAACCCCTCTTTTTACGCTGCTGCTACTCTCTGTTTATCATATATGCATAGTCACTTTAACTATACATTCATGTACATACTACCTCATTTGGGCCGACCAACCAGTGCTCCCGCACATTGGCTAACCGGGCTATCTGCGTTGTGTCCCTTGATAAAGGAGCAAAAAATATCAAATACAAATACTGAGCTACAGCATTATTGTATGCTAAAGAAAACACTGACATTCTTTTATGTTATGCTACTACAATTTCTCTTAGAAAATTAGATATTTTTTACAAATGTTCATTTTTTTCCTCAACGATAAGTGTCAAAGTTATTGGTACCCCTAAAGATTTTTACATAAACAAACCCCCCCAAAATATAATCTGCCTTAAAATTCTACATTTTAAGGAACTGTGTTGTTGCCTTCAATTGCTTCGTATGTCAGTGGGGTATAAAAATGAGGTAACAAGTCCATTTTGTCATCCATGGCCATGGGAAAAGGCAAAGAATAACAGCATTGTTCAGGGAGGGTGATGATGCATTTCCACTAGTAGAAACAGTATGATTAGTCTGCAGTGCCTGTATGATATACATTTTTATGAAACATCTACCTTTCAAATGACCATCTCTACGATAATGATACAACCTGTCAGACAGGCAGCACTTTGTGACCCTGGGGCCCTTCAAATCCTGAAGCTGTGCGCCAGAAGAGAAAATAACTTGTTCCGGTCATAAAATCTGCCAGACCGCATGGTGACATTGCTTTCAACCGTTATGACAGGCTCATTGTCCACCCAACATCCCAAAACCCTGGAAGGGATGAGAGAGAGCCAAGCCTCTGGGTTCATAGCTTCCACCTCATAGAATGTTTTTTTTTCTCTCTTGCTTTATTTGTTATTTTGCATATTATGTCTATCTCTCTGAGACACTACCCAGGAAAGGGCTGAACATAGCCCATATTGATATATGTAGGCTTAGAAATAAGGTTCTCGAAATCAATAGCTTGCTAATATTCATATATTAGCCACTTCGGATACAGCAGTAGCAATACAAGGATATAACATCTACAGAAGAGACGGAAATGCTTATGGGGAGGAGTTGCTGTATATATTCAGAGCCATATCCCTGTAATGCTTAGAGAAGATCTCATGTCAAGTGTTATTGAAGTGTTGTGGTTGCAGGTTCACCGGCCTCATCTAAAGCCTTTTCTTTTGGGGTGTTGCTGTAGGCCACCAAGTGCTAACAGTCAGCATCAAAAGATTGTCTGTAAAATGCTTGATAGTGTGATGTAAACAGATATCATCTACTTTCTTGGGGACCTGAAAATGACTGGTTTTCATCAAACCTTCTCACTGTAACTATTGCCTGTAATCGCCTGCCATATGATTTCTGTTATACTCACATCATTCAAACAGTTTTAGAAACTTCAGTGTTTTCTATCCAAATATACTAATAATATGCATATATTAGCAACTGGACCTGAGTAGCAGGCAGTTTACTCTGGGCACCTTATTCATCCAAGCTACTCAATACTGCCCCCAGCCATAAGAAGTTTTGTTCTAAAGCTGTAACCGTACCCATTGGATGCAATGATCACAATATAGTGGCTATATCTAGGAAAGCCACATTTTCAAAACTGGACCTAAAATTGTGTATAAGAGATCGTCCAAATGATACATTTTTGGGGGGTCTGATACAATTAATAAGGTGCATCCAGATGCTACACTGAAATTGCTTCTTCCAATAATTGCTAAACATGCACCTGTTAAGAAACTGACTGTTAAGGCTCCATGGAATTGAAAAAATGCATGGTTGAAAGAGATGGCTACTAAGTCAGCTGCACATCTGACTGGCTGACTTACTGTGAATGAATTCATTATGTGACTAGATTCAACAACAACAAGAAGAACCTGTATTATGAAGCCAAGATCAATGACATGAAGAATAAAGGAAAACAACTTAAGTACAGAAAGGCAAATTCAGCTCTATCTTTCATTGAATCAGATGGCTTATTCATCACAAAACCATTTGATGTTGCCAATTAGTTTAATGATTATTTCATTGGCAAAGTGGGCAAACTTAGGCAGGAAATGCCAACAACGAATAGTGAGTCATTATATTCATGCATAAAGAAACAAATAATGAAAGAAATGCATTGCAAGTTTGAATTATTGTTATGCTCAATTAATGACAAACCTCCTGGCACTGACAACTTAGATGGAACGTTGCTGCCGGCTCTTAGCAAACTGTTGGGGAAAATGGTGCTTGACCAAATACAATTTCTCTGTAAACAAATTGACAACAGACTTTCAGAATGCTTATAGAGAAGGGCACTCAACTTGTAATGCACGGACACAAATGACTGATGATTGGTTGAAATAAATAGATAATAAGAAGATTGTGGGAGCTGAGACTTCAGTACAGCCTTTGATATTATTGACCATAACTAGGGCTGTGTCAGTCATGCAATTTTGTCAGCTGGTTATTGTCATGCAAAAGAGTGCCGGTCTCACTGTATTTGACCGTTAATTAACATAAATACGTTTAGCATCTCCAGGCCTCCCTGAATACAAGCCGCCGATGTGCACGCCTTTGGAACATGATTTTATTTCATATGATTGTATAGTAAGAAGAATATAGTTGAATTTAGCTGAATAAAATAGAAAGGATATTTTTCACCTTAATTATTAGGGCTCAAATCCCAACATCCGGTGAAATGGCAGAGCTTCAAATGATTATTTTTACTATGAATATTAAACTTTTGTGAAATCACACATGCAATACACCAAATTAAAGCTACACTTGTTGTTAATCCAGTCAACGTCTCAGATTTCAAAAAGGCTTGACGGCGAAAGCACACCATGTGATTATGTTAGGACAGTGCATAGCCACAGAACCATACAGCCATTTTCCAGCCAAGGAGAGGGCTCACAAAAGTCAGAAATAGAGATTAAATTAATCACTAACCTTTGATGATCTTCATCTGGTGGCTCTCCCAGGACTCCATGTTACATCATTTGTTTTGTTCAATAAAGTCCCTCTTTCTGTCCAAAAACCTCAGTTTAAATTGGCGTGTTATGTTCAGTAATGCATTGTCTCAAATAACATCAGTTGAAATTGCAGAGAGCCAAATCAAATTACAGAAATACTCATCATAAACATTGATGAAAGATACAAGTGTTATACATAGGATTAAAGATACACTTCTTGTTAATCCAGCCAATGTGTCAGATTTCAAAAAGGCTTTACGGCGAAAGCAAACCATGCTATTATCTGAGAATAGCACCCCATCAAACAAATTTTTTATTTTTTTTATTTCACCTTTATTTAACCAGGTAGGCTAGTTGAGAACAAGTTCTCATTTGCAACTGCGACCTGGCCAAGATAAAGCATAGCAGTGTGAGCATACAACAAAGAGTTACACATGGAGTAAACAATTAACAAGTCTATAACACAGTAGAAAACGAAGGGGGGGTCTATATACAATGTGTGCAAAAGGCATGAGGAGGTAGGCAAATAATTACAATTTTGCAGATTAACACTGGAGTGATAAAAGATCAGATGGTCATGTACAGGTAGAGATATTGGTGTGCAGAAGAGCAGAAAAGTAAATAAATAGAAACAGTACGGGGATGAGGTAGGTGAAAAGGGTGGGCTATTTACCAATAGACTATGTACAGCTGCAGCGATCGGTTAGCTGCTCAGATAGCTGATGTTTGAAGTTGGTGAGGGAGATAAAAGTCTCCAACTTCAGCGATTTTTGCAATTCGTTCCAGTCACAGGCAGCAGACAATCATAATTCAACCCACCAGGCACAACACGAAACTCAGAAATAAAGATATAATTCATGCCTTACCTACCTTTGACGTCCCATAAACATCACAAATGGTCCTTTTGTTCAATTAATTCCGTCGTTATATATCCAAAATGTCCATTTATTTGGCGCGTTTGATCCAGAAAAACACCGGTTCCAACTCGCGCCACATGACTACAAAATATCTCATAAATTAACTGTAATCTTTGTCCAAACATTTCAAACAACTTTCCTAATACAACTTTAGGTATTTTTTTTTAGTAAATAATCAATAGAATTTAAGACTGTGTTCAATACCGGAAGAAAACAAAGGTCGTGCGCGTTTCTATCAAACAGTACACTTCACTTGACCCTTGTTCTGGACAGCCGTACTTCTTCATTACTCAAAAGAAAAACATCAACTGATCTCTAAAGACGGGTGACATCCAGTGGAAGCGATAGGAACTGCAAGGAACTGCCTTAATTCTAAATTCCCAATGAAAACCCATTGAAAAAGAGAGTGACCTCAAATGTTTTTCCTGGATAGTTTGTCCGCGGGGTTTCGCCTGCCAAATACGTTCTGTTATACTCACAGACATCATTCAAACCGTTTTCCATCCAAATCTATTAATAATATGCATATCCTAGCTTCTGGGCCTGAGTAGCAGGCAGTTTACTTTGGACATGCTTTTCATCCGGATGTGAAAATACTGCCCAATAGCATAAGAAGTGGCTATGTTGAGCTTTAAAAGTGCTCATTTGAAAAAGGTCCTTTATTAGGTTTAGTTAATTGGCAACTTTAGTTGTGAATGATTCAACCAGTATAATGTCATAGAAATCAAAACGCATAAGGGCTGTAAGGTGCGACTATTGAAAGTAGCAAAAAAAGTTTGTGCTCTAATCAAGAGATCATATTTTCACCCATCAGACTCTTCTCAATATAACCTCAGCTTTACTAATATGTAAAATTAGTTTTGATTTAGAATGGCCGATTTATCAAATGGGCAGTATCAGGGGCAAGCGGAAAAAGACATTTCATAGGTATGCACTCGAATAGCGAATGGAAGCCACGTACTTTCCCACCGGTCTGTTTTGTAGGCTACTTTCAGATTGATAGCGGAGGATCATGTGCTTAATATGAGCAGCTGAGAAATAAATATTAGAACACTTATATCATTCCGCTCATCAACCGCTGTTTGAGGAGCGTGCTCTCACTGCCCCGACAGGTGATATTCCGTCTAAGCCATGAACTCTCCAACCTTGCAGCTACCCAGTGCTTAATTTGGGAAACCAAGTGAAATCTGTTCGGGAACATCGCAGCAAACATATTTCACTAAACTGAAAGCCTGTCTGTGTGCTCAAGAATGGAATAAAAGAGAGAGAGGAGATGGAAAAGCATGGTGGTGAGATACAGTATTCTGTATAGGTAATGGTTAAGGTAATGTGTAGGCTATTCAAATCCAAATTCACCAACGGTAAGCCACCCTGCACAATCAATGAACCAACAGCATCGCCTAGGGCTATACATTCTCTCCCAGACTCATGGATATACATGTTGGAGCATAGCACAAGTTAACCAGTCCATCCAGTATATGTAATAATACAGACCACACTCAAAGGTGATTACTCAAATGTGTTTAATTTTGGAGTATAGACTAGATCAATTATGTACCGGAAACATCTTAAATCAGTTTTGTTTAATGATTTATGCCACGCCTTATATGTGGTAAGCAGGGTTGGGTAGGTTACTTTCTAAATGTAATCTGTTACAGTTTGTAACGGTTCTCTTCTATCTCCTCCTCTGACGAAGAGGTGGAACAAGGATCGGACCAAAATGCAGCGTGATGATGATTCATGATATTTTAATAAAGGAAAAAACTATACATGAAATGTGAAAACCGAAACAGCCCTATCTGGTGCAAACACAAAGACAGGAACAATCACCCACAAACACACAGTGAAACCCAGGCTATCTAAATATGGTTCCCAATCAGAGACAATGACTAACACCTGCCTCTGATTGAGAACCATATCAGGCCAGACATAGAAATAGACAAACTAGACATGAAACATAGAAGGCCCACTCAGCTCACACCCTGACCAACCAAAACATACAAAGCAAACTATGGTCAGGGTGTGACAGTAACCCCCCCCCCCCCAAGGTGCGGGCTCCGGCCGCAAAACCTGAACCTATAGGGGAGGGTCTGGGTGGGCATCTGTCCGCGGTGGCGGCTCTGGTGCTGGACGTGGCCCCCACTTCACCGTTGTCTTAGTCCCCCACCTTGTCCGCTTCCGTGACCTCCTAGCCACGGCAACCCTACTTAATAACACGGGACAGAGGGGCAGCTCGGGACAGAGGGGCTCCTCAGACTCCGGCAGCACAGGAGAGGAGGAAGGCTCTGGCAGATCCTGGCTGACGGGCGGATCTGGAAGAGTCTGGCTGACTGGCGGATCTGGAAGAGTCTGGCTGACTGGCGGATCTGGAAGAGTCTGGCTGACTGGCGGATCTGGAAGAGTCTGGCTGACTGGCGGATCTGGAAGAGTCTGGCTGACTGGCTGCTCCATGCTGACTGGCGGCTCTGGCTGCTCCTTGCAGACTGGCAGCTCCTTGCAGACTGGCAGCTCCGGCTGCTCCATGCAGACTGGCAGCGCCGGGCTGCTCCATGCAGACTGGCATCTCCGGCTGCTCCATGCAGACTGGCAGCTCCGGCTGCTCCATGCAGACTGGCAGCTCTGGCAGCTCCTTGCAGACTGGCGGCTCCTTGCAGACTGGCAGCTCTGGCGGCTCCTTGCAGACTGGCAGCTCTGGCAGCTCCTTGCAGACTGGCAGCTCCTTGCAGACTGGCAGCTCCGGCTGCTCCATGCAGACTGGCAGCTCCGGCTGCTCCATGCAGACTGACAGCTCTGGCTACTCCATGAAGACTGACAGCTCTGGCTGCTCCATGCAGACTGACAGCTCTGGCTGCTCCATGCAGACTGACAGCTCTGGCTGCTCCAAACAGGCAGGAGACTCCGGCAACGCTGTAGAGGCGGAAGGCTCTGGCAGCGCTAAACAGGCGGGAGACTCCAGCAGCGCAGGAGAGGAGGAAGGCTCTGGCAGCGCTGGAGAGGCGAGGCGCACTGTAGGCCTGATGCGTGGTGCTGGCACTGGTGGTACTGGGCCGAGGACACACACAGGAAGCCTGGTGCGGGGAGCTGCCACCGGAGGGCTGGTGTGTGGAGGTGGTACTGAGTAGACCGGAACGTGCAGGCGCACTGGAGCTCTTGAGCACCGAGCCTGCCCAACCTTACCTGGTTGAATACTCCCAGTCGCTCTGCCAGTGCGGCAAGGTGGAATAGCCCGCACTGGGCTATGTAGGCGAACCGGGGACACCGTGCGCAAGGCTGGTGCCATGTAAGCCGGCCCAAGGAGACGCACTGGGGATCAGATGCGTAGAGCCGGCTTCATGGCATTTGGCTCGACGCTCAATCTAGCCCGGCCGATACGCGGAGCTGGAATATACCGCACCGGGCTATGCACCCGCACTGGGGACACCGTGTGCACCACTGCATAACATGGTGCCTGCCCGGTCTCTCTAGCCCCCCGGTAACCACAGGAAGTTGGCGTAGGTCTCCTACCTAGCGTCGCCATGCTCCATGGAGCCCCCCCAATACATTTTTGGGACTGACTCTCGGGCTTCCATCTGCTTCGCCGTGCTGCCTCCTCATACCTGCGCCTCGCAGCTTTCATCGCCTCCAGTTCTTCTTTGGGGCGGCGATATTCTCCAGGCTGAGTCCAGGGTCCTTCACCGTCCAGTTCGTCCTCCCATGTCCATTCCTTCTCTTGCTGCACCTTGGGGCGGCTACACTCCCCTGGTTTAGCCCAGGGTCCTCTCCTGTCGAGGATTTCCTCCCAAGTCCAGAAATTCTTGTCACGCTGCTCCTGCTGCTGTTGTTGCCTGTTACCACGCCACTTGGTCCTGTTGTGGTGGGTGATTCTGTAATGGTTCTCTTCTATCTCCTCCTCTGACGAAGAGGTGGAACAAGGATCGGACCAAAATGCAGCGTGATGATGATTCATGATATTTTAATAAAGGAAAAAACTATACATGAATAAACTACAAAATAATGAAATGTGAAAACCGAAACAGCCCTATCTGGTGCAAACACAGAGACAGGAACAATCACCCACAAACACACAGTGAAACCCAGGCTACCTAAATATGGTTCCCAATCAGAGACAATGACTAACACCTGCCTCTGATTGAGAACCATATCAGGCCAGACATAGAAATAGACAAACTAGACATGAAACATAGAATGCCCACTCAGCTCACACCCTGACCAACCAAAACATAGAAACATACAAAGCAAACTATGGTCAGGGTGTGACACAGTTTAGTTACCAATCCAAAATTGTAGTTAGTGACGTATCTTTTGGATTACCCAAACTCAGTAACAATCTGATTACTTTCCCCTTAAGAGGCACGAGAAGAAGACAAAAATGTACGTTACCAATTGAACGACATCTATTGCAGGATAATTCTATGTTAAAGTTTACATTCCTGGCCATATATAGATGTAAAATTTGACTTTATGGTTTGGTTATGTAGGCTTCTTTTTAACCCATCGCTTTCTACTACATATAATAATACAATTAAATTATTTAATTAATTTAATTAATTACAATTAAATTAAATCTTTACATTAAAAACCAAAGTTTATGAGAATTCCAGTCATTCCAATAAATGTAATACGCCTTGATCTTCAAGAATAGGACTTAGAAATATGGAAGTAGAGAGAGGCCAAATTGTTTTACTTGAGCATAACCCCAAAACTAAGGACTTATTAGCCAGCCCTACTCTGCTGTTTATTGTAAATGCTGCGCTCATGGAATGGCATGCTTTGAGCCCTACTGAAATGTACTGTATATGATGAACAGAGAGTAGCAGTAGCGTAAAAGAGTGGTTGGCGGGTGGTGGGTGGGACAAAATGCAAATAGTCCGGTTAGCCAATGTGCAGGAGCGCTGGTTGGTCAGCCCAATTGAGGTAGTATGTACATGAGTGTATAGTTATAGTGACTATGCATATATAAGAAACAGAGAGTAGCAGCAGCGTAAAAAAGGGATTGCGGGGGGTTGGGAGGGGGCTCACAATGCAAATAGTCAGAGTAGCCATTTGATTACCTGTTCAGGAGTCTTATGGCTTGGGGGTAAAAACTGTTGAGAAGCCTTTTTTGTCCTAGACTTGGCACTCCGGTACCGCTTGCCATGCGGTAGTAGAGAGAACAATCTTTGACTGGGGTGGCTGGGGTCTTCGACAATTTTTCCTTTGACACCGCCTGGTGTAGAGGTCCTGAATGGCAAGCAGCTTAGCCCCAGTGATGTACTGGGCCGTAGGCACTACCCTCTGTAGTGCCTTGCGGTCAGAGGCTGAGCAAATGATGGCAGTGATGCAACCACTCAGGCTCGAGATGTTGCAGCTGTAGAACCTTTTGAGAATCTCAGGACCCATGCCAAATCTTTTTAGTTTCCCGATGGGGAATAGGCTTTGTCGTGCCCTCTTCACAACTGTCTTGGTGTGTTTGGAACATTCTAGTTTGTTGGTGATGTGGACACCAAGGAACTTGAAGCTCTCAACCTGCTCCACTACTGCCCCGTCAATAACAATGGGGGTGTGCTCGGTCCTCCTTTTCCTGTAGTCCACAATCATCTCCTTAGTCTTGGTTATGTTGAGGGATAGGTTGTTATTTTGCCACCACATGGCCAGGTCTCTGACCTCCTCCCTATAGGCTGTCTCCTCGTTGTCGGTGATCAGGCTGTTGCGTTGTCTGCAAACTTAATGATGGTGTTGGAGTCGTAACAGGGAGTACAGGAGGGGACTGAGCACGCACCCCTGGGGAGCTCCAGTGTTGAGGATCAGCGTGGCAGATGTGTTGCCACCTACCCTCACCACCTGGGGGCGGCCCTTCAGGAAGTCCAGGATCCAGTTGCAGGGGGAGGTGTTTAGTCCCAGGATCCTTAGCTTAGTGATGAGCTTTGAGGGTACTATGGTGTTGAACGCTGAGTTGTAGTTAATGAATAGCATTCTCACATAAGTGTTCCTTTTGCCCAGGTGGGGAAGGGCAGTGTGGAGTGCAATAGAGATTGCATCATCTGTTTGAGCGGTATGCAAATTGGAGAGGGTCTAGGGTTTCTGGGATAATGGTGTTGATGTGAGCCATTACCAAACTTTCAAAGCACTTCATGGCTATGGACGTGGGTGCTACGGGTCTGTAGTCATTTAGGCAGGTTGCCATTGTGTTCTTGGGCACAGACTCAATCAGGGACATGTTGAAAATGTCAGTGAAGACACCTGCCAGTTGGTCAGCACACGTCCTGGTAATCCGTCTGGCTCCGCAGCCTTGTGTATGTTGACCTGTTTAAAGGTCTTACTCACGTCGACTACGGAGAGCATGATCACACAGTCATCCGGAACAGCTGATGCTCTCATGCATGCCTCAGTGTTGCTTGCCTTGAAGCGAGCATAGAAGTGATTTAGCTCGTCTGGTAGGCTCGTGTCACTGGGCAGCTCGTGGCTGTGCTTTCCTTTGTAGCCTGTAATACTTTGCAAGCCCTGCCACATAAGACGAGCGTCAGAGCCGGTGTAGTATGATTCAATCTTAGTCCTGCATTGACGCTTTGCCTGATTGATGGTTCGTCGCAGGGCATAGCAGGATTTCTTGTAAGCTTCCGGGTTCGAGTCCCGCACCTTGAAAGCGGCAGCTCTAGCCTTTAGCTCAGTGCGAATGTTGCCTGTAATCCATGGTTTCTGGTTGGGGTATGTACGTATAGTCACTGTGGGGACAACGTCCTCAATGCACTTATTGATAAGGCCAGTGACTGATGTGGTGTACTCCTCAATGCCATCGGAAGAATCCCGGAACATGTTCCAGTCTCTGATAGCAAAACAGTCCTGTAGTTTAGCATCTGCTTCATCTGACCACTTTTTCATAGACCGAGTCACTGGTGCTTCCTGTTAAAAAAAAATATTGGAAGCAGGAATCAGGAGGATAGAGTTGTGGTTGGATATTTGTTGTACCGCAGCTCTCTAGGCCCTCTACTGTTTTCTATTTTTACCAATGACCTGCCACTGGCATTAAACAAAGCCTGTGTGTCTATGTATGCTGATGTCTCAACCATATTCTCTACCGTTCAAAAGTTTGGGGTCAGTTAGAAATGTCCTTGTTTTTGAAAGAAAAGCAAAAAAAATTGTCCATGAAAATAACATAACATTTATCAGAAATAAAGTGTAGACATTGGTAATATTGTAAATGAGTATTGTAGCTGGAAACTGCTGATTTTAATGAATATCTACATAGGCGTACAGAGGCCCATTATCAGCAACCATCACTCCTGTGTTCCAATGGCATGTTGTGTTAGCTAATCCAAGTTTATAATTTAAAAGGCTAATTTATCATGAGAAAACCCTTTCGTACTTATGTTAGCACAGCTGAAAACTGTTGTACTGATTAAAGAAGCAATACAACTGGCCTTCTTTGGACTAGTTGAGTATCTGGAGCATCAGCATTTGTGGCTTTGATTACAGGCTCAAAATGTCCAGAAACAAAGACCTTTCTTCTGAAACTCATCAGTCTATTCAATGCTGGCCAGACTAGTTCTGGAGCTGGATTAGCCATAAGCTTTTAGGGAAAACATGACCACAGATAGAAACCAGTATCTTTGACTTTGCCATTTATTGTTAATGTCCAAAGTTTTGGCATCTTTCATTAGAGACATGCATTTTTGTACATTGTAATGGACACGTTGCTACCTTTGGTATGTAGGCTGCTGACAGGCTTTGTCTGTGGTACAGCAAAGCCAAATCAGCCCCTGCTCATGGTTCTCACAGGGGAAGTTTATCTGCACCAATCAAAGCAGTGAAGACTTAAATGGTCAAAACCATTCAACTTGGGGTGATGGGGGAGCAGAGTTGCAAAATGCAATCATAACACTCAATTATACCATACATAAAATTGTCAGATATACAGTATATATGTTTTAATACAGACTAGCTCAAAATAAGCACCTGTGCTACCACCGTAGCATACTCCTGGGCTACAATACCCGGGCCCACGACCGGTCTATCGATGTCACCGCATGAAGAGGAATAAACAGACTCACCCCATCGTGACGTCCCCCAAAGGCTAACTCTCTAGCCCTCGCTATCTCCCTGCTTGCTAATTCGGCCTGCTAACTGCTAGCTTGTCTAGCTCCGGTCCGCTAACTGCTACCTTGTTTAGCCCGGGCCTACGAACTGTTAGCTTGTTAGCACAGGCCTGCTAACCGTCTGAATCGCCGCGCCCCAAACACTCACTGGACCTATATTTACTTTCTGTCTCTTTTTGATTTTTAATTTGTTTATACCTTACGGAAACCTGCCTCACCCAATGTGATATAGAATCGCTATTATTTTTAATTTTTAGAACACACTCAAGAACCTCCAGAAGCTAACCAGCTAACTAGCTACAAGCTATTTAGTCATTGTTAGTTTTTTTTTTTACCTGGATAATACTCGCCAGTCCAGCTTCCCTGCCCCATCCACCGCTGCCCCCTGGACACTGATCTCTTGGCTACATAGCTGATGCACGCTGGACTGTCCATTAATCACGGTACTCCATTCTGCTTGTTTGTTTTATCTGTTGGCCCCGTTGCCTAGTCAATGCCATTTTACCTGCTGTTGTTGTGCTAGCTGATTAGCTGTTGTTGTCTCACCTACTGTTTTAGCTAGCTTTCCCAATTCAACACCTGTGATTACTGTATGCCTCGCTGTATGTCTCTTTCAAATGTCAATATGCCTTGTATACTGTTGTTCAGGTTAGTTATCATTGTTTTAGTTCACAATGGAGCCCCTAGTTCCACTCTTCACACCCCTGATAACTCCTTTGTCCCACCTCCCACACATGCGGTGACCTCACCCATTACAACCAGCATGTCCAGAGATACCACCTCTCTCATCATCACCCAGTGCCTGGGCTTACCTCCGCTGTACCCGCACCCCACCATACCCCTGTCTGCGCATTATGCCCTGAATATATTCTACCATGCCCAGAAACCTGCTCCTCTTATTCTCTGTCCCCAACGCTCTAGGCGACCAGTTTTGGTAGCCTTTAGCCGCACCCTCATACTACTCCTTCTCTGTTCCGCGGGTGATGTGGAGGTAAACCCAGGCCCTGCATGTCCCCAGGCACCCTCATTTGTTGACTTCTGTGATCGAAAAAGCCTTGGTTTCATGCATGTCAACATCAGAAGCCTCCTCCCTAAGTTTGTTTTACTCACTGCTTTAGCACACTCTGCTAACCCTGATGTCCTTGCTGTGTCTGAATCCTGGCTCAGGAAGGCCACCAAAAATTCAGAGATTTCCATACCCAACTATAACATCTTCCGTCAAGATAGAACTGCCAAAGGGGGAGGAGTTGCAGTCTACTGCAGAGATAGCCTGCAAAGTAATGTCATACTTTCCAGGTCCATACCCAAACAGTTCGAACTACTAATTTTGAAAATTACTCTCTCCAGAAATAAGTCTCTCACTGTTGCCGCCTGCTACCGACCCCCCTCAGCTCCCAGCTGTGCCCTGGACACCATTTGTGAATTGATCGCCCCCCATCTAGCTTCAGAGTTTGTTCTGTTAGGTGACCTAAACTGGGATATGCTTAACACCCCGGCAGTCCTACAATCTAAGCTAGATGCCCTCAATCTCACACAAATCATCAAGGAACCCACCAGGTACAACCCTAACTCTGTAAACAAGGGCACCCTCATAGACGTCATCCTGACCAACTGGCCCTCCAAATACACCTCCGCTGTCTTCAACCAGGATCTCAGCGATCACTGCCTCATTGCCTGTATCCGCTACGGAGCCGCAGTCAAACGACCACCCCTCATCACTGTCAAACGCTCCCTAAAACACTTCTGTGAGCAGGCCTTTCTAATCGACCTGGCCCGGGTATCCTGGAAGGACATTGACCTCATCCCGTCAGTTGAGGATGCCTGGTCATTCTTTAAAAATAACTTCCTCACCATTTTAGATAAGCATGCTCCGTTGAAAAAATGCAGAACTAAGAACAGATACAGCCCTTGGTTCACTCCAGACCTGACTGCCCTCGACCAGCACAAAAACATCCTGTGGCGGACTGCAATAGCATCGAATAGTCCCTGTGATATGCAACTGTTCAGGGAAGTCAGGAACCAATACACGCAGTCAGTCAGGAAAGCTAAGGCCAGCTTCTTCAGGCAGAAGTTTGCATCCTGTAGCTCCAACTCCAAAAAGTTCTGGGACACTGTGAAGTCCATGGAGAACAAGAGCACCTCCTCCCAGCTGCACACTGCACTGAGGCTAGGTAACACAGTCACCACCGATAAATCCATGATTATCGAAAACTTCAATAAGCATTTCTCAACGGCTGGCCATGCCTTCCGCCTGGCTACTCCAACCTCGGCCAACAGCTCCGCCACCCCCGCAGCTCCTCGCCCAAGCCTCTCCAGGTTCTCCTTTACCCAAATCCAGATAGCAGATGTTCTGAAAGAGCTGCAAAACCTGGACACGTACAAATCAGCTGGGCTTGACAATCTGGACCCTCTATTTCTGAAACTATCCGCCGCCATTGTCGCAACCCCTATTACCAGCCTGTTCAACCTCTCTTTCATATCGTCTGAGATCCCCAAGGATTGGAAAGCTGCCGCAGTCATCCCCCTCTTCAAAGGGGGAGACACCCTGGACCCAAACTGTTACAGACCTATATCCATCCTGCCCTGCCTATCTAAGGTCTTCGAAAGCCAAGTCAACAAACAGGTCACTGACCATCTCGAATCCCACCGTACCTTCTCCGCTGTGCAATCTGGTTTCCGAGCCGGTCACGGGTGCACCTCAGCCACACTCAAGGTACTAAACGATATCATAACCGCCATCGATAAAAGACAGTACTGTGCAGCCGTCTTCATCGACCTTGCCAAGGCTTTCGACTCTGTCAATCACCATATTCTTATCGGCATACTCAGTAGCCTCGGTTTTTCGGATGACTGCCTTGCCTGGTTCACCAATTACTTTGCAGACAGAGTTCAGTGTGTCAAATCGGAGGGCATGCTGTCCGGTCCTCTGGCAGTCTCTATGGGGGTGCCACAGGGTTCAATTCTCGGGCCGACTCTTTTCTCTGTATATATCAATGATGTTGCTCTTGCTGCGGGCGATTCCCTGATCCACCTCTACGCAGACGACACCATTCTATATACTTTCGGCCCGTCATTGGACACTGTGCTATCTAACCTCCAAACAAGCTTCAATGCCATACAACACTCCTTCCGTGGCCTCCAACTGCTCTTAAACGCTAGTAAAACCAAATGCATGCTTTTCAACCGATCGCTGCCTGCACCCGCATGCCCGACTAGCATCACCACCCTGGATGGTTCCGACCTTGAATATGTGGACATCTATAAGTACCTAGGTGTCTGGCTAGACTGCAAACTCTCCTTCCAGACTCATATCAAACATCTCCAATCGAAAATCAAATCAAGAGTCTGCTTTCTATTCCGCAACAAAGCCTCCTTCACTCACGCCGCCAAGCTTACCCTAGTAAAACGGACTATCCTACCGATCCTCGACTTCGGCGATGTCATCTACAAAATGGCTTCCAACACTCTACTCAGCAAACTGGATGTAGTCTATCACAGTGCCATCCGTTTTGTCACTAAAGCACCTTATACCACCCACCACTGCGACTTGTATGCTCTAGTCGGCTGGCCCTTGCTACATATTCGTCGCCAGACCCACTGGCTCCAGGTCATCTACAAGTCCATGCTAGCTAAAGCTCCGCCTTATCTCAGTTCACTGGTCACGATGGCAACACCCATCCGTAGCACGCGCTCCAGCAGGTGTATCTCACTGATCATCCCTAAAGCCAACACCTCATTTGGCCGCCTTTCGTTCCAGTACTCTGCTGCCTGTGACTGGAACGAATTGCAAAAATCGCTGAAGTTGGAGACTTTTATCTCCCTCACCAACTTCAAACATCAGCTATCTGAGCAGCTAACCGATCGCTGCAGCTGTACATAGTCTATTGGTAAATAGCCCACCCATTTTCACCTACCTCATCCCCATACTGTTTTTATTTATTTACTTTTCTGCTCTTTTGCACACCAATATCTCTACCTGTACATGACCATCTGATAATTTATCACTCCAGTGTTAATCTGCAAAATTGTAATTATTCGCCTACCTCCTCATGCCTTTTGCACACATTGTATATAGACTCCCCCTTTTTTTTCTACTGTGTTATTGACTTGTTAATTGTTTACTCCATGTGTAACTCTGTGTTGTATGCTCACACTGCTATGCTTTATCTTGGCCAGGTCGCAGTTGCAAATGAGAACTTGTTCTCAACTAGCCTACCTGGTTAAATAAAGGTGAAATTAAAAAATAAAAATAAAAAGTGAACATTTACAAATTATCCAATGGATTAGCTTGAGAAACAAAAGTGGAGGTGGAAAAACACAAGTTTACAAACTCTATTTTAATTTGCTCCATGGCTCAGGTGGCCAAGTCTAGGCTACAGCGAAAAGCTATTTGCCTCAGCTCAGTCGCAACTCGCGAAGCGGAAGAACTTGCAGATGTTTCTGATTAATTAATAAAAAACGCCATGCTGGTTGGTATCATTCAAATAACACCCAACATTGAAAATAATTTGCATGTTACAGTATATCAGAGCATTGATACCAAACAAATTTAAGTCCCCACTTTGGATTTTCCACTTCAAGCACAAATATACATCTGTGACTTTGACAAAAACGATATTGACTTCAATCGTCATGCAACATCATGGGTAAACTCTGGGCATCGTATTTCACCTGAGAAATAGTTCATTTTTGCTCTTTTGGTACTTCAAAGTAGCCTCTAAATTTGAACTGCCTTTCCGCTGTTGTTTTACCCCAAGTATTTTTGATCTTGCTATTATTGTGGTGCAATGTTCCTTTTTTTGTAATGCACTTTATATTATATGTTTTACTTTGTAATTGTCCTTGTGTGTCTTGAAAGGCGCAAGTAACATGTATTATTATTCTACGGGTGATTTTCATTTCAAGAGGCACAGTCAATCCCTCCCAGGTGGTGAGGACAAAGTTAAACATCCATAAATCACAATGGTTTGGGGTCAGCATTTTTATTTACTGGAGAGGAGGATTTAGTTAATGGCTTGTCATCAGTGTTATGATGGATTTGGAAATGTGTGGGATTTAAAACGAGAGTTTTAATGCGTCATTGGGAGACTTGTGTAGCAGCTTTCTTCTTCTCTTTCTTACCCTCCCCTGACCCCCCCCCCCCTCCCTCATTGTCCTGTGTCCCCACTGGCCTGCTCGACATCCTTTTGCCATAGTGTTTGATCCGAGAGTGACGGGCTGTGAAATTATGAGTCACAATAATGTAGCTGAAAGGTTCCCTGTCTAAGAGAGATGAGTGTGAATTAACACAAAAAAAGGAATTTCAGAATGCTTATAGGGACGTGACAAATACAGAGCATGGTTGACACCACCAATCTCCTCAGCCGGTAAAGTCTCAGTCAGAAACATGGTTAAGGAGTAATCTGGCATTGACACGATGATCGATTGTGTTCGGTTTTATTTGTTTTGCCACATGGATAATCAATTTTTTATTTATTTGAGTAAACATTCATTTTCTACAGTATAATTAGATGGCCCGCCTCTTATGCTGCTTGGTGATGCTGATGCCTTTTCTCACCCGTCTCTGTCTTGGCTGAATTTGCATGTCCCCGGCACTAACCCACACTCTGTCAGAGCTGATACATCACCAAAAGGTCAGCATAGGGAATCTCCCTGGGCGCAGTAGTAAGTGCCGCTGACTTTCCCCGGAACAGAAAAAACTGCCAACAATACCCCGGGAAGCCTGGGAGTTACACTGAGACTGCCTTTTTCTGCCACCTAGGCTGCTGACAGCATCACAACATTGCCCCGCAGGCCCCGTAAGAGCCGACTCAGGGAATCCCATTTATAAATGTAAATAAAAACAACTCGGGTCGTGATTCAGTAAACCTCTGTGACAGATTCAAATTTTCCTCATTATCATTCCCTGCGTGACTGGTTTTTAGCGTCCATGGCATTACTGAAATCCAAAGAGAAATTCTAAATATTATGTGGGACAAGAGATCATTTCCGATGTGCGGTCAAAGTTGCACTGCTAGTCCTGTGTTCGTTTTCTCTGCTCTTACCTCCTATTTGGGATCCATTCTTTTGTTTTAGGTGACAGCACTGACGTACCCCAACAGACACCAAATTGTGTATTAAATTAAGATGTAAAATCGTGACTCGGTAATTACAGAAAGCTCAGTTTGTTATCGGATTAGGTGTTTGAGCAGGGCGTTCTCAATTGGCTGAGATAGAGGTGAAGGAGAAGCTTAGACAAACTGTAATCCGCTGTGGCTGTGTCCATCCCACGTCTGCCTCAGTCTCTTCACTCCCCCCCCCCCCAGGGTTATTCGAGAACAACGCAGAGAGTGTGAACCACGGCATCACATATCATTGACTGGATGGGAATTGTGATTAAAGGTAACAGAACGTTTTATATCTGACACTACTAAAGATTGCATTGGAGTAAGACGAGAATAGGCTTCTTTGATGAAGTCCACCATCACAATTTTCAGAACCTATTTTAACCAATTTTCAGAACCAATTTTCAGAACCTAACTCCAAATAAAGTGAAGTGTGTTTGTTTTCCTCTCACAGCAGAGTAAACAAGACGAAGGCCTTTAAAAGTCCAACTGGAGCATAATGCATAAATTAACAGGCTCCCAAAGCAGTCAAAAGGTGTACACGAGAAAGCTTCCTTATTTGGTCTTAGCATAACATAAACATTTTAAATGTACATATTTTAGATGTATATTAACAGTTTTTATGGAAATGTGTGACCTGTTGTCAAAGAAGGTACTCAAATTTGACTAATTAACATTGTTAAAGCCATAATACATACGCATGAACCCTTTGAGCATACCTTGAACCCTCCCAGTGACAGAACTCCCTCTGGTGTTCTCAAGCTCTTAGAGAAATGATTTAGCCTGACTTGCCCACCCCAGCCCAACCTATATTTACCTACATTAACTTTGCTAACCAGCCTGTGGTTATTCCTCAACATGGCCACACAGCATTTTTGCATCTTGTGCTCATGAACAATAAATCACAAGGGAGGTTGACAACCTTAAATAATCATTTCCACGATCACATTACTGTGAAGCCCCTTGGGATTTATCTGGTACAATTTTCCTGCTTAAATTACCTGAGATCTTGTCAGTTGTGCATAGTCTGTGAACAAAATACTGATTAACAATGATGTATTAGTATGATGCTATGTCTGGAAATGGATATGATAACTAGATTTGTTATTCCATTCTTGCTAATCCCTGTAACCAATGACTGTGGTGATGCAACCTCATGTAATGATACCTACTGGAAGAAAAGGTACATTTAGTCAGTGCTACCCCTCCCAGTCTCTTGTTTCAACCTGTAGTCTGAACACTTGAGATTCCCACATTGAACCATATGGATGATTCCACGCCAGCTTGGCCCGCAAATATTTTTGACAATTCTACAATAGAAACTTCATCGGGCGGGAAGGATGTTTGATATGCTTTTTACATTTGTATCACAAACCATTTGTGTGGGGTAAAAAAACAAAAACATAATGAATGTGCTTTTTTTTAGACTTATACATGCCTCCTGTATGATGCTATGATCTGTACATCAAGATGATGCGGACATCTTGGTATCATTATACTCCTTGTATGTAGTCTGCTCTAAAATATGGAGTAGATTCTGAAGTAAGTAGTGTCTAGACTAGAGTCTGAAATACAATTATTCATATGGATTTATTCAACATTATGAATATGAACTCTAAAGTACCCTTTTCAATATTTGTAATTTTATTTTTAGACATTGTTTTAAACAAAATACTTTACAAGTACATCATATTTCCAGAGTGGGCGCTCCCCTACTTTTGAAGTAATTATCTATTATTTTAGCACCACCATGGGAAAATGGATTTGCTTAATGTGCAATCCTAAAGTAGGGCTTTGATTGGTTAATTACCTATAATGTCAATTTCTATGTATAAAATTGTTCCAAACACTATGTGTCACGCCTTGGTCTTAGTATTTTGTCTTTTCTTTATTTATTTGGTCAGGCCAGGGTGTGACATGGGTTTATTTTGTGGTGTGTTTTTGTATTGGGGTTTTAGTAGGTATTGGGATTGTAGCTGAGTAGGGTTGTCTAGGAAAGTCTATGGCTGCCTGAGGCGGTTCTCAATCAGAGTCAGGTGATTATCGTTGTCTCTGATTGGGAACCATATTTAAGGTAGCCCGGGTTTCACTGTGTGTTCGTGGGTGATTATTCCTGTCTCTGTGTTTGTTGTCACAAGATAGGCTGTATAGGTTTTCACGGTCCGTTTGTTGTTTTTGTATATTTAAGTTATTTCATGTCTAGTTCATTTTTTCATTAAAGAACATGAGTAACCACCACGCTGCATTTTGGTCCGCTTCTCCTTCTACAGACGAACGCAGTTACACTATGTTTTAAAATAAGCTAAATTAAAAAGGATACTTTTGAGATATGCATATTTGTATGTATCTTTTTATTCTTCTGAATCTAGATATACTCCATTATTTAGAACACACTTTACGGAGTATAATGACACCAAGATGTTGTCTGTATCATGTACGGTTCACGAAATATAGGTTCTTACAAGAGGCATGTATACAGTGCAGTCGGATAGGATTCAGACCCTTCCCTTTTTTCACATTCTTATTTACTTAGGTATTAAGACCGTTTGCTATGAGACTCGGAATTGTGCTCACGTTCATTCTGTTTTCACTGATCATCCTTGAGATGTTTATACAACTTGATTGGAGTCCACTTGTGGTAAATTCAATTGATTGGACATAATTGATCAATATAAGGTCCCACAGTTGACAGTGCATGTCAGAGCAAAAACCAAGCCATGAGGTCAAAGGAATTGTCCGTAGAGCTCTGAGACAGAATTGTGTCCGGATCTGGGGAAGGGTACCAAAATAAGTCTGCAGCATTGTGGCCCAGTGGCCTCCATCATTCTTAAATGGAAGAAGTTTGGAAACACCAAGACTCTTCATAGAGCTGGCCACCCGGCCAAGCTGAGCAATTGGTGGAGAAAGGACTTGGTCAGGGAGATGACCAAGTACGCGATGGTCTCACTGGCAGGGCTCCAGAATTCCTCTGTGTAGATGGGATAACCATCCAGAAGGACAACCATCTCTGCAGCACTCCACCAATCAGCCCTTTGTGGTAGAGAGGCCAGATGGAAGCCACTCCTCATTAAAAGGCACATAGATTTGCAAACATTTCTAAAAACCTGTTTTTGCTTTCTTATTATGGGGTATTGTGTGTAGATTGAGGAGGGGGAAAATCTATGTAATACATTTTTGAATATGGCTCTAACGTATCAAAATGTGGAAAAAGTCCAGGGGTCTGAAAGCTTTCCAAATGCTCTGTAGGTCTGCAAAATAATTGTGATAATTTTTTTTCAAAAATGTCAAACATCCTTCATCCCAATTAAGTTACTATGTGAGAATTGCCAGAACGATCTGAGATACCAAAAATATTTTCGGGCCACTTTGGGATGAAATCGCCCATATGTCCATAATGCTCAAGTAGATGTTTGGTGACAACACATTATCAAATCAAATCAAATGTTATTTGTCACATACACATGGTTAGCAGATGTTAATGCGAGTGTATGCTTGTGCTTCTAGTTCCGACAATGCAGTAATAACCAACAAGTAATCTAACTAACAATTCCAAAACTACTGTCTTATACACACAAGTGTAAGGGGATAAAGAATATGTACATAAAGATATATGAATGAGTGATGGTACAGAGCGGCATAGGCAAGATACAGTAGATGGTATCGAGTACAGTATATACATATGAGATGAGTATGTAAACAAAGTGGCATAGTTAAAGTGGCTAGTGACATAAAGATGCAGTAGATGATATAGAGTACAGTATATACATATGAGATTAATAATGTAGGGTATGTAAACATTATATTAGGTAGCATTGTTTAAAGTGTCACGAACCGGCTCAAAGCCCGTAACAAAAGGGAGACAACGTGGAGATAAGGCGTAACAAAATATATATTTATTAACTAAAGCAACTAAGGAAAATATACAATGGTGTGTGTAATCAGTAATCAGTAGTGTAAGTGAGTGTTTTGCATGCATGAATGTGATAATGCAGGGTGTTGAAAGATGTTGTCGCAAACAACCCAAAAACCACCAAGAAACACAAAATCCATAAAGGTGTCTGCATGGAGAGAGTCTCCTCCATGAATGGGGAAGTGGTGTATTTATCCTGAGAGACACCGGCACTCCAGGTGTTTCCCATGTAGCTGACGACCCTCCCAACTCCGCCCACCAGCATCCTAATAAGGAAATAACAGAGAGAGAATACGGCAGACAGAGTGGGAGGGTCGTCACAAAAGTGGCTAGTGATATATTTACATCATTTCCCATCAATTCCCATTATTAAAGTGGCTGGAGTTGAGTCAGTGTGTCGGCAGCAGCCACTCAATGTTAGTGGTAGCTGTTTAACAGTCTGATGGCCTTGAGATAGAAGCTGTTTTTCAGTCTCTCGGTCCCAGCTTTGATGCACCTGTACTGACCTCGCCTTCTGGATGATAGCGGGGTGAACAGGCAGTGGCTCGGGTGGTTGTTGTCCTTGATGATCTTTATGGCCTTCCTGTAACATCGGGTGGTGTAGGTGTCCTGGAGGGCAGGTAGTTTGCCCCCGGTGATGCATTGTGCAGACCTCACTACCCTCTGGAGAGCCTTACGGTTGTGGGCGGAGCAGTTGCCGTACCAGGCGGTGATACAGCCTGCCAGGATGCTCTCGATTGTGCATCTGTAGAAGTTTGTGAGTGCTTTGGTGACAAGCCAAATTTCTTCAGCCTCCTGAGGTTGAAGAGGCGCTGCTGCGCCTTCTTCACGATGCTGTCCGTGTGGGTGGACCAATTCAGTTTGTCTGTGATGTGTATGCCCAGGAACTTAAAACTTGCTACCCTCTCCACTACTGTTCCATCGATGTGGATAGGGGGGTGTTCCCTCTGCTGTTTCCTGAAGTCCACAATCATCTCCTTAGTTTTGTTGACGTTGAGTGTGAGGTTATTTTCCTGACACCACACTCCGAGGGCCCTCACCTCCTCCCTGTAGGCCGTCTCGTCGTTGTTGGTAATCAAGCCTACCACTGTTGTGTCGTCCGCAAACTTGATGATTGAGTTGGAGGCGTGCGTGGCCACGCAGTCGTGGGTGAACAGGGAGTACAGGAGAGGGCTCAGAACGCACCCTTGTGGGGCCCCAGTGTTGAGGATCAGCGGGGTGGAGATGTTGTTGCCTACCCTCACCACCTGGGGGTGGCCCGTCAGGAAGTCCAGTACCCAGTTGCACAGGGCGGGGTCGAGACCCAGGGTCTCAAGGGGCGGTAGTCGTTTAGCTCAGTTACCTTAGCTTTCTTGGGAACAGGAACAATGGTGGCCCTCTTGAAGCATGTGGGAACAGCAGACTGGGATAGGGATTGATTGAATATGTCCGTAAACACACCAGCCAGCTGGTCTGCGCATGCTCTGAGGGCGCGGCTGGGGGTGTCGTCTGGGCCTGCACGTTTAAATGTTTTACTCACCTCGGCTGCAGTGAAGGAGAGGCCATGACGGGGCTGGTTTTCTTTTTGTAATCCGTGATTGACTGTAGACCCTGCCACATACCTCTTGTGTCTGAGCCATTGAATTGAGATTCTACTTTGTCTCTATACTGACGCTTAGCTTGTTTGATTGACTTGTGGAGGGAATAGATACACTGTTTGTATTCGGTCGGTCACCTTGCCCTGATTAAAAGCAGTGGTTCGCGCTTTCAGTTTCACGCGAATGCTGCCATCAATCCACGGTTTCTGGTTTGGGAATGTTTTAATCGTTGCTATTTGGTTCCCATATATAGTATCATCTAGCATGCTCTTTAGAACTGAGATATGCATTGCTATTTCAGATAATGTTGGAAAATGTGATTATCAATTAGTTTGTTTTGATTGAGTATGACAGTGCACTATAAGGCTTCACCTGTGCCCTGTATAACATTTTCTTCAAGAGACCACCCATTCAGATATTTCCTTGTCATTATTGACAATCACGAGTCTACTAAGTAGTTGCCCTGATAGACCAGCAGAGATAAACTGGGCTCTATTTTTGACTAGCGTCAAACGCACGGTTTTCGACAATTTTTACTTTTACTTGAAAAAGCAAGCGCTCTACTATTTTCCAACCCTGCCGCCGGGTTTGGTCATTTACCTGCCTTATATCAGCTCACTTGCTCTTGGATGGGAGGGGTGGAAATATTTGAGGTGTGACCCCTAAAAACGTGTGCCAATGTTCCAATTTCAGACAGCGCTGCTGATAATGATTAAGACTGGTCTTAGCCGTGATGCAATTGTTTAAGGCATCGATTTTGCCAGTTGAGGCACACAGTAGCTTATTAATAAGTCGCCTATAACCAATGTTTTCTTAATATATCACGAGCAGCAAAACAGTCAACAGACATTCTTATTTTTTCTTTATATTGGACATAGGTTTTGTCTGTGCAGCTTCTGTGAAAAGTTTGGACTCATTAGGCCTATGTGCGAAAGGTGTCAGTGACTGTAGGAAGTATGTTTAGGAACATCAAGTTATTACAATAGACTGCTTATTGTTTTTCCTTTTCCATTTTGTAATTTTCCACTTTCTTGTTGGACCTAACTGTCAAATTGCAGGAATTCCAATCGCTGTCCTTGGTGCTGAATCAACTTGTAACCTAGGCCATTTGCCTGTTTGTTTTTGCTTACCTTCTACGTGGCAAAGTCACTAACAGGGCATATCAACAGCGATGTTAGGCTAATCTTATAATGTTTGGGCAATGTCCAATTGTCCATGGCTCGAACATGCAGTGCATTTTAGAAATGGGAGTGCAATGTTTGTAGACTAATATTTCCATTTTGAAGCCAATAATGAAAAACTAGATTGGCTAAAGGTTTGTAATAACTAGGCCTATTGTCGGGTTAGTGTTCTATTTAATAAACTATATTGTTTTAAAAAAATAGACAGATTGTTTTCTGTTCAATTTGTTTAAGAAACTAAATTAATACACTGACTCACCATCCATGGGTTTATAGTGAGAACGTACATGGCTCAAATGCATTGCAATTTTGTCTGCTATATCTGGAAATTTGCAAATATGATTTGTAAGGTTTCATGATGCTTATAAAACATTACATTTGTGAGCAGTATAATGGTGAGGGGACATTCCCACTAACGGTGTGCGCTGAGGGTAGGGAAGCATGTTCAGGGAGTGAGTGTTTTAATAAAATAAACGGAACATCAGAAAAAAAAAGAACCTCGAACAACGCACAGACATGAAACAGAAACACCCAAGGAAAGAACCAAGGGGAGTGACAGATATAGGGAAGGTAATCAGGGAGGTAATGGAGTCCAGGTGAGTCTGAGGATGCACAGGAGCGCGTAACGATGGTGACAAGTGTGCGACATAACAAGCAGAATGGTGACCTAGAGGCCGCAGTGGGAGCACACAGCACGTCCACTTTCTCATTATATTGGATCTTTATCCAGTTTGGATGTGCAAAAAACCCTCCAGAGTCTAAGTTGTCTTGTCTGTATTATACGACCACGGGGAGTAATTATGAAGATTGCAACTGTATTTAAACAGAGCCTAAGTTATTGTTTCGTTTTATTAGAATTTGATTAGAATTATACACAGTGTTTTTAGTCCTTATCAATAACCGAGTGAATGTAATATTGCTTATTGACTGTTTGGTGTGTACATGTCCAGTCTGCAATTTAGAGTAGGACTTTCCATACTGAAGCAACGCAATTAAAACAATGTAAACTGCAAACAGCAGGCAATTTAATGTACTAGGCTATAATGGACTAACATTGACATTGGAGTTGATGACAATGCAATGTATAAAAGACCATAAATACACATCTTGAAGTAAGCACATGTTTAGCCATGGAGCACGTTCTGATTGGCCAGTGAGGGGCCAAGCCTTGACACACCCACAACTTGTTAATCCATCAAAACGCAGCCCTTTCGCGCTACTGCACTCATAGTTATTTTTGTGGTGCAATGCCCCATTCG
Source organism: Oncorhynchus kisutch (assembly GCF_002021735.2). Taxonomy (NCBI): domain Eukaryota; kingdom Metazoa; phylum Chordata; class Actinopteri; order Salmoniformes; family Salmonidae; genus Oncorhynchus; species Oncorhynchus kisutch. The sequence goes on along the minus strand of NC_034188.2, from coordinate 52,165,051 downwards.
CAATAGCTAGAGCTTGCTTGCCATGTATTTGTGGGTAATCTGCCTTGGAACAGGTTCCTAAATATATGTTGTCATCTAGCCCCAAACCAGAGATTCAGCCAGTGCCCTCTAAGAATATCTGAACGCCGATCCTTCCAGGCATTCAATTAAAAATCAGCTGATGATTTGAAGACTGTGGTCTGTTGGTCTCATGAGTAAACCAAAAGAAACAGAAAACAGCATCTCCAACACACCTGCCCCTCCCTGCCTGGCTGCTGACTCAATAGTAATCTAGTCTGTCTCTGCCCTAAGGCTCCTCTCATGACTGATGATCGACATATGACGGACTCTTTCTCGTTATTCTCTTATTCAAGAAATCAACCTTGAACAACCCAGAAAAAAAACAATTCCTGGTCTTGTAAACATTGTCTGAATATTATTATTATTATTATTATTATTATTATTATTATTTTCTCAGAAAGTAGCTTGTAAGAAGCTCGGGAAGACATTAGCATATTGTTCTTTATGAAAGTCTTTCTGTACAAAAAAATATATGTTTACCAGGAGCAGCACTATATTGATATTGTGCACTGTAATGTTGTAGGCATAAAAAAAATTGTTGTAATTTATAAGCTTCACATTTGTATTCTGTATACAATGGATTTAGGTTTGACTGTCTTTCCCTTTAGCAATATCACCTGAGATCTTTAAAGGCACCATTCATGTGCGACATTAGCAGCCCTGTTTGTCTTGCTCTGTGTAAACGCTCAGCATTGTTATTGATGGACTGTAGGCTGTGAAACTGGTTTGATTACAACTGGTGCAAACTTCAGCATGATGTCCTTCTGGAAAGCCAATTTCAGCATACTGTGGATGATTAGTATTTTACTGCTGCAAGTTCATCATAAAACCCTGATCCATTCCTCAGCTCATCTGCAGCATGGCAAACACAGGCCTTAGCTGTGACACAAAAGATGCATCTAGATTTGTGTGTGTCTATGTAAATGTGTATGTGGATTTTCCCTGGTACTTCATGGCATAATAAAGTAGCAGTCAAAGGTTTGGACACACCTACTCATTCAAAGGTTTTTCTTTATTTTTTATATTTTCCACATTGTAGCATAATAGCAAAGACTTCAAACTACGAAATGACACATATGGAATTATGAAGGAACCAAAAAAGTGTTAAACAAGTCTAAATATATTTTAGATCTTAGATCCTTCAAAGTAGCCACCCTTTGCCTTGATGACAGTTTTGCACACTCTTGGCATTTTCTCAACCAGCTTCACCTGGAATGCTTTTCCAACACATGCTGAGCACTTGTTGGCTGCTTTTCCTTCATTCTGCAGTCAAACTTATCCCAAACCATCTCAATTGGGTTGAGGTTGGGTGATTGTGGATGCCAGATCATCTGATGCAGCACTGCATCAATCTTTTTCTTGGTCAAATAGGACTTACACAGCCTGGAGGTGTGTTGGGTCATTGTCCTGTTGAAAAACAAACAGTAGTCCCACTATGCGCAAACCAGATTGGATGGCGTATTCATTGTATTGTGATAACAAATCACAATACAATGAATGAGCCAAAATTATAGACAAGATATTTGATTCACTACAGACAATTCCTTAAAATGTGTTTGTATAAACAAAAAACCTAGTAATTCAGGAAATTTGCACCCATAAGGATGTCTGCCTCAACAACTATGTTTACACTACATTGTTTTGTTGGAATCTCCTTGAGTATGCTGCTTTCATCCCATCCCATCCACTGACTATGCAGAAACTCCCAAAACTCATGCAGACGACTGTGTAAATCAATATGGTCAAACCTAACGTAGGCTAATTCTAAATTGAGTGATTAAGAAGGGATTGATTGATTGGCATAGAACCTGATGGAGTATGCTAGAGACAGTATGCCTGCTACTAGAGACAGATGGTTAAGAGTGAAGTACTTTTTTTCCATAAATCCAACTGGGACTTGAACCCATGTCCCTCTGGTTTCTCCCAAGCAGACATGTTCTCCACAAGAGTTAACTCCCTTGGGGGAGCTTATCTAGGATGGCTACACTACTAATCCCTCTTTCTGGAGCTCATTAATTTCTGCCCACAAGTCAGATGTCCTGGCAGCCTCATCCCACTTTCAACACCAATGTAGCAAATCTAAGGAAAGGACACAAATCAAAACCTCTGGAGGATTTTGGAACACACCTATGATGGAGTGCTTGCTGCAGAATGCTGTTGTAGCCATGCTGGTTAAGTGTGCCTTGAATTCTAAATACATCACTGACAGTGTAACCAGCAAAGCACCTCAACACTGTCACACCTTCTCCTCCATGCTTCACGGTGGGAACCATACATGCGGAGATCATCCATTCACCTACTCTGCATCTCACAAAGAAATGGCAGTTGGATCCAAAAATCGCACATTTGGATTCAGAAGACCAAAGAACAGATTTTCACCGGTCTAATATTCATTGCTTGTGTTTCTTGGCCCAAGCAAGTCTCTTCTTATTTTTGGTGTCCTTTAGTAGTGGTTTCATTGCAGCAATTTGACCATGAAGGCCTGATTCACGCAGTCTCCTCTGAACAGTTGATGTTGAGCTGTGAAGCAACCAGTTTCATCATAGTGCTTGATGGTTTTCACAACTGCACTTTCAAAGTTCTTTAACTGTTCCGTTTTGACTTACCTTCATGTCTTAAAGTAATGATGGACTGTTGTTTCTCTTTGCTTCTTTGAGCTGTTCTTGCCATAATATGGACCTGGTTTTTTACCAAATAGGGATATCTTCTGTATACCACCCCTACCTTGGCAATGCTGATTTGGTAGCTTCCATGGGCTCCCGAGTGGCGCAGCGGTCTAAGGCACTGCATCTCAGTACCATAGGTTTGAATCCAGGCTGCGTCACATCCGGCCGTGATTGGGAGTCCCATAGGGCGGTGCACAATTGTCCCAGCGCCATCCGGGTTTAGCCAGGGTAGGCAGTCATTGTAAATAAGAATTTGTTCATAACTGACTTGCCTACTTAAATAATGGATCAATTTAAAAAAATGTAAATACATTGTCACAACACTACTGATTGGCTCAAACACTTTTTACATTTTTTTTAACCTTTATTTAACTAGGCAAGTCAGTTAAGAACAAATTCTTATTTTCAATGACAGCCTTGGAACAGTGGGTTAACTGCCTGTTCAGGGGCAGAACGACAGATTTGTACCTTGTCAGCTCGGGGATTTGAACTTGCAACCTTCCGGTTAGTAGTCCAACACTCTAACCACTAGGCTACCCTGCCACCCCACGTTAAGAAATTCCACAAATGCACACCTGTTAATTTAAATACATTCCAGGTGACTACCTCATGAAGCTGGTTTAGAAAATGCCAAGAGTGTGCAAAGCTGTCATCAAGGCAAAGGGTGGCTGCTTTGTAGAATCTCAAATATAAAATATTTGTTTATTTGTTTAACACGTTTTTGGATACTACATGATTCCATAGTTTTGATGTCTTCACTATTATTCTACAATGTCGAAAATAGTGTAAATAAAAGTAAACCCTGGTGTGTCCAAACATTTGACTGGTACTGTGTGCATAAAGGTAGTTGTTAATGTCATGATGTGTTGCAGCTCGCACCTTGTCTTGCACTCTGCATGCATATATTTATGAATCTAAATACATTTCCGGTCCCAGGAATCTGCTGCATGATCAAAATAAACATAGTAATATTCATGTCGCTGCAAGTAATATGTGAATAACAGCACTGTAATATACAGTAACTGTTCATCACTGAAGCGTACCAATGCTATTAGCTTGGCTTAGCTTTCCTGGCAGATACACACTCTCGAGCTCAGAGCATGCAGGGTATCGCAGTGGATTATGTGTCAAAAGTGTACAAAATTCACCATTAACAGGCATGAATTGACAAATAAATGGATATATGAAAAAGCACCTGTGGAAGCCCATGAACCATGGAATGACCACATCCTCCTAACAAACCCTGTCAGGATTTCAATGATCATTTAGCCGGGAGGTTGCACTATAGATTAGCTATTATATCTGACACAACTGATTGACACAATTCTACTTTCAGTTATATAGATGCAACACAACCATTACATTGAACAACATTTACAATCATAACCTTGATCAAACAGCAGCTGCACTTACATAACTGTATGATACAATATGTTTGTGTATCACATTAGAAATGCAAACATACAACTATGTATATACTAGGAATTATGTAATCAATGTTTTTATTCTGTATTGGAAAATAATACACTTATCTTCGTTTTCCCTCATATGAAATGCATTGTCAATCATCCCACTTTGTTTAAAGTCTGTGCCTTCCTTCTGTCTGTGACATTCATTGGAGTGAAAAGTCCTTTGCGTCTTTGGGAGATGGGGACCAGGTTGAGAAAATACTTCGAGACAAGGTTAGAAAATGTTCCACAGCCTGTTCTGTAGCTCTGAACTAGGACATCTCACGGGGATTCTGTGAGTCAGTGTTAGTTTACCTTCACAATGTTAATAGTAACAATGGCATGAACCGGGCATATCTGAAGGAGACGTTGGCAATGCTGATTTGGTAGCTTCAATTTCATAAACTCAGGTAACCTTGAGAGAACTGTTCTCACTCCAACAGCATCTGCACTTAATTTTTTGCTGTGCTTTACCTGATCAATTACAGTACCCTTCTACACACACCCTTGTCTGGTTCTGGGAATGTTTTACCTTTTATCTTTGTAATTCTGTCATTCCAGGTTTCACCTTATCTTCCATGTTCTCCTGGGATAATACATAATTCAGTTGGGATACTCTTCCTTTATCTTACTCTGGTACAGAAACAATAGTGCCGTTTCTTTTTACCACTGTCTTGAGTCGGTCTGGTTATTCACCAGGAAACCTTAAAACCTTGTTCCCACGTCCTGATCCCATTTTCCACACTTTTTTTTATCTTCAATCAATCACTCTTTCATTGCCCTCTCTGAGATAGACATCCGCTGGCGGAATATCTCTTCCATCTCTTTGTTCTTCCATTTGCGGATCTCAATCTTTCCCTCTGTCTCTTTTCTCTCTCCAACGGACACCTTCCCAGTTCCCCAGTGGTAGAATGAATGACCTGCCTGGTGAGTTATCTAAAGGTCTGCTGAGTTCAACCTCTGTGTCACTGAAGGACACCTTTTTAAAACAACTATTGGCTTTTCAAAGTTGTCGGATATTCTCAACATTCCCAAAGAACAAAGTTGAACATGGTGGACTTGTGATGTATGCAGGTACACTTGCTAAACAAATAGGTGTGATAACAGGTGTGATAATAAATCACAATACAATGAATGAGCCAAAATTATAGACAAGATATTTGATTCACTACAGACAATTCCTTAAAATGTGTTTGTATAAACAAAAAACCTAGTAATTCAGGAAATTTGCACCCATAAGGATGTCTGCCTCAACAACTATGTTTACACTACATTGTTTTGTTGGAATCTCCTTGAGTATGCTGCTTTCATCCCATCCCATCCACTGACTATGCAGAAACTCCCAAAACTCATGCAGACTACTGTGTAAATCAATATGGTCAAACCTAACCTAGGCTAATTCTAAATTGAGTGATTAAGAAGGGATTGATTGATTGGCATAGAACCTGATGGAGTATGCTAGAGACAGTATGCCTGCTACTAGAGACAGATGGTTAAGAGTGAAGTACTTTTTTCCATAAATCCAACTGGGACTTGAACCCATGTCCCTCTGGTTTCTCCCAAGCAGACATGTTCTCCACAAGAGTTAACTCCCTTGGGGGAGCTTATCTAGGATGGCTACACTACTAATCCCTCTTTCTGGAGCTCATTAATTTCTGCCCACAAGTCAGATGTCCTGGCAGCCTCATCCCACTTTCAACACCAATGTAGCAAATCTAAGGAAAGGACACAAATCAAAACCTCTGGAGGATTTTGGAACACACCTATGATGGAGTACTTGTATGCTTCAACTACACAATACATTAACAAATGTATGTCTCCTGACCAACAATTTGGTCAAATTCCCTAAACCAAATAATCTGATTCATTCTACTGTCCTTTTGAACTTTTGCCCTTGCTCGGACTCAGTGAGTGAAGTTAACCGACTTAACTCGCTACTGACTGTGGTTCCATTTCTGAATCATCATTGTATCATCGTCTGTCGATCAGTCCCTAAAAGCAGTCATCCCTAAAATGACATCAACATTGTCAGGATCCGCTCTGCCACAGAGGTAGCAAAGAGAAACGTCTCTGAGGGAGTGAGAGCTGTGATCTGATCAGACAGGATTTTCAGACCACAAGCTGGCTGCTGTCCATGTTACTACGTGAGGAAACGGTGCTGAATTTCTATGCGTCCTCGGCCAGTCCGTGGTGATGAACTGGCTAGCGATATGGCGAGTTCGGGCCCTGAAATCACAGTTTTCACTGGTGCGATTAAGTCATTGTGGTATCTAGTCTTGATCAATATTAATTTTAATATAATAGCCTATATTACATTTTCAATCTACATGTGTCAGAAAGGATACACACAGCCCCTCTCTGCACGATCCCCATCATATGGCCCTGAAAAAATAGTGGTTTACCTGTACAACATTTCCTCAAATGAATCCTATAATTGCGCACGTTAAAATAATCCTATAAAATCTCAAACATGTAAATTGAGCACAGTAATCCACTCCCTGCTGTGGGTTGGTTAATGTAGACGCTTCATCAACGCGCACGCATCATCATCCTAAATGGTGAGCTTTTCTTTCTATTTGATAAGGAGTCCTCCGTTTTGTGATGAAGGCTTTAATGTCAATACGACGTATTCTTTGATAGCAGTCAATACACTGTCTCCTAAAGCAGAACACCGCGCTCGATGGCATGATCGATGGCATGACAGTCATCGTTACCCTTATTTCCGATTTGTAATCCCATAAAGGCAGTACCATTTTGCCAATAGAAATTGGAGGTGGAAAGAGCTTGTTGGCCGGCTGCGGATTGTAGCTGTGGAGAGGCTATGTTAATACTCAGTGGACAGAGGGGCGCGATGCATGCGTAAACTGGCTCAAACCTCTCCTCAAAACGCCCCTCACTTCGCACCGGGGACCGCTGCCGGCCGCTCACTGCCTGTCAGTGCTGCACCGGACTTGCCTGGCTACCCAGACTCCTTGCTCCGGCCAAACGTTACGCCACGCCCACGGACGTTAATTTCTTCTCCGCGAACTACAGAGCAGCGGAATAATGTAGTGTGAGTCGTCAGGTTAGCACTGGACACCACCGACTGAAACTTCTAGGTCTTCGCTCCAAGGATGTATATCTGATACGGATATTCCTGCCTCAACAAGGCTACTAACGATCGAAATTTGGCCGCGGATATGCTGGACTCAGCAGATTAATTTACAATCACTGCCACTATATGGAAGGACGATTGTGTTCTGGAGAAAACATTTGGGAACAAGTATTTTCTGTCTGGGTCGAGTCATTTGACGCTAAAACGGAAGAAATGTCATACTTGGATATCCCACGCATAGATGCTACTCATTTGTGTGATAATATACGTGGGAACTAATTGCAACGCAACTGCCCTCCGCGGTGCAAGTGAGTGTTCTTTGAGCACCAAGTCCAGAAATATTGGGTGGTTGTGGTGCTTCTTCACTCTGCTACTGGGGAAGCAGACCGGCGGCAAATCGATGCATTTCTTGCTCAAATCTACTCGGGCTATTTACCTCGTTGCATAGCCTACTGGAGATTGACAGACAACGGAGAGGTAACATCGGGCTCGGGAATAGAGGTAACCATCTATCATCCTGATTTCATTGTTTTCTCATATGAAAGATTTAGAAATTCGGACAAAACCGAGTAAGAGAAAATTGTTAATTGTTTCTACAGATGTGCAAGTATTGTCACATTGAGCTGTTATGTGACAGTGGAGTTCCATGCGTAAATGCATTTCATGGAAGGCTTATACGAGGTGTGGATCAGGTGTGGTTTGTTTGACGTTGTGGGGGTCTACAACAGAATGCTGTGTAATGGTCTATGGATAGGCTATTGCACCATTCAAAAGTAAAACCTCATGTCATGACTCGTTCGCAGATATATGACTACTCTAGTCTCGTTTGATTATCTCACCACAAACAACCACAGGAAATGTAGATGTGGTTATTAGCAAGTTTGTTCCCCGATCCAGATATTTACTCGTAACATTATTTCACCCGGTCAGTCTTGATTTGTGACAAATACTGCATGCACTCTTACAGCACATCAAACTGCTTTGAGACTTTGTGAAATATGCTTCTTAAGTCAATGTCCTTTTCTAAATCGATTCGATCGTGTGTCAAGTGCACCATGGCCTATCGGAGATGGTAACCAAAAATGTGACGAGAGTATTGATGATGAAGAATACATTTGGAAATGATGTTCAACCATGTTGGCCGAACAGATCCTAGCCTACGTGTTTATTTATGTTGATCCTTTTCGAAAAGAAAGAAAAAGGGCGAGACCGTGTCTGTGAAATCGATCTTCAATCACGCTGCAATTCCACAAGACTATACAGGGTTTATGTTGGGACACTTATGTGCCTCACACAATCAATAGACACCCTGGGAGGAGGAAGTTCAGGAAATGCCTGTGCATATGAGTATTGTGATAAGTAGTGGAATAATTTAACGTCTTGTCTAGCCTTTTTATTTTGTATTGCAGACTGGTGGGCCTGTGTTTCTTTAATAATTATAAATTACGTTTAATCATTCGCTTCCATTGGCATTGCATAACGCAAGACCACTTTTAATGAATCCGTTCCACCTGAGCTAGTTGGTTGTTCGGCTAATGAAAGTAGGTGAGCCTGTGCATTCGGCTTTTGGCCACGGCCGAGGTCTCTCCTCCTCATTGCCCAATCATGGCAGTGTATTTTTCCACTGATGCAGCACCTAGCTCTGTATCCCTTGTACCGTAAATCCAGCAAGGATAATTCTGAATGTCAAGCTGCAGTGCCTGAGAATGTCTTATTTTGTACCGCAGGTAGGGGGCCACGGAGCACCAGCCACAGCTTGCAGGTCCCTCCTCACATGAGCTATAGTCCGTTATGCTTCACATAACTTTGTTCCCACAGATATAAGAACATTGTCAACGTGCTACTAAACAACCCAGGTCAGCTATTACATGCATGTTTGTCTGGCTAGCTACAGGTAACTGCCCCCCAAAAATGGAAACACTTGAGTAAATGAAGGATACAAAGTATGTTGAAAGCAGATGGTTCTACGGAGGTGTGGTTCCTGAGTTAATGAATCAATTAGCATCCCATCAGGCTTTATGGTCCTGCTACACTACAGCATTGAGGGAATGCTTCCTTTGAACTTAATGAAAGCTGCGCTACTGACCGTGTTATGCTCGCGTTGCGTCGCGTCCAACGGCAACGTCCAGGCTCAAGACTTGCCCGAGGTTCCTTTCTCCACGGCTGACCCAGCAGTTCATTCTGCCTCGTGAATTGAAATGAGGATAAATAAAGTTGATTTTGGTTGCGTTATGGCCTCGACTATAAACCACTGGTTATTTTACTAATATTCAGTCAAATCGAATCAAGAAGCTACTAGCTAGCAGAAACTCTAGCTACCTAGCTACATTGACTATGTTCACAATGTAAACAAAATCAACTTGTGCAATTAGAAGATAATTTAGTAAAACCACTAGCAACCCTTTAATGAGTACTTGCGAAAAGTTGGACCAAAGCTATTGTGCTTACACATAATGGATTAATATGGTACAGAACAGTAGGGTAAAATAGAATAAAGTCACTCTTGGCTTCTGCCCCTCTCAGCTCTCAAAACACACTCACTCTGTGTAGCAGGTAGATCGTCGCATTGACGCGCCCGTTGATGTTAAAGCAACGGAATGCATATAGTGTTGCTGAAGTGTTATGGTCATGTATAAAAATGCTGGGCAGGCCATTCATTTTGGTACCATGGCTATGCCCCCATAGGATGACAATGCCCCCATCCACAGGGCATGAGTGGTCACTGAATGGTGTGATGACCATTAAAGCGATGTTTAAATTATGCAGTATTTAGCAATCATAAAAAGAGTCTGGTAGCAGCAGTTGTGATGTGTGTGTTTTGGATGATATATCGTATCGTTTGGACAATTTTGCAATATCTTTGTGCTAGTTGGCTGTACCTTCACCAAAACATAGATTGTGCTCCATCTTCTTTTTAAAATAAGGAGCCAATTTGTTTTCCGCACTTTTATTTCCAGCACTGATCCTAACTTGTTTTCTCGTGGCTCTCTCTTGTCTCTCTGCAGCAGACATATGGTGAGAAATATGTTTTTAACATGGAATCACAATAAAAGTACAGTATCGAATCGTGAGAATCGCAATGTATATTGCATCGGCACCTAAGTATTGTGATAATATCGTATTGTGAGGTCCCTGGCAATTCCCAGCCCTATGTAGGATGTATGTATGTATGTGTGTGTGTGTGTGTGTGTGTGTGTACTAAGGTGTGGAGAATCAGTGCAGGTGGTCAGTTCAAGTGTTCAGCAGGCTGATGGATTGTAGATAGAAACTGTCTCTGAGACTGTTGGTATCAGACCTCATGCTCTGATACCGTCTGACCGATGGTAAGGGAATAATAGCTCATGGCTATGGTGTGTGGGGCCCTTCATGTAGATGGGTGGGAGCACGGTCCCAGTGATGATTCTGGAGCGGCGCCTGAGACAGGGTTTTCCACCAACATCAACAAAACCCCAAATGATGGAATTGTTCATGGAAGAAGGGTGTCTCATCCCTCCAATAGAGTTCCAGACACTTGTAGAATATATACCAAGGTGCATTGAAGCTGTTCTGGCTCATGGTGGCTCAACACCCTTTTAAGACACTTTATGTTGGTGTTTCCTCTATTTTGGAAGTTACATGTTGCCCTCTGCATTCTTGTATTGATCCCCTCCCTGTGTGTGTTAATGGGTAGGCTGATATTGGCTCTGGGTTGTTTAACAGCTGCCAAGGATCTGTGTGCATGTGTGGACTGTTATCTCCCTCCTTTTATCATTCTGCTGTGCCCTTGAGGTGACAAATAAGACTTGACATCGGAATATTGAGATACACTGACCTCAAATTGACAAAGAGTGTATGCGCTCCCGAGGCATCTCTCGAGATCTATTAGTGCTGTCTGGCGTTCTTTGTCCCGCGATGATGGATGGATATCTGACTTTCTGCAAGATTCTCTCTCTCTCCCACCGTCTAACCCTCTGTCTCTAAGACAGGTGACAGGCAGGGACAAATAAAATGACAGTGCCCTCCGCCCATGTAGGACATCATGCCGCCAGTCTGTGGCTGTCAGTGCCAGCATGGCTCTATAATAAGGCACATGGCTGCACCATCTGCTCCTGGTTTCACTATTTAAATGTGAGAATAGGCCTGGTGGAGCATCCTGGCCTTGGAAGGGTTTGTAAGGATTGTCCTGAAATCAGTTGGATTTTCCAGAAATAAGATTTACAGCTATAATTGTTTTACTTGAAGACCTTAACATGTGTGCTTCCATGGAATACAAAATCATGTCAAGACAAAAAGGAACGGTTTCGTTTTTTTCCCTGAAATGTCACAAAATGTATCTCTCTAAAATGAAGACAGTTTAACATTATTTAACTATAATCTCAGACCTACATCCAGATGAAAGGTGCGTGCATATTTGCATTTTGATGCATTTTGAAATTCATGTGTAGTGTTCTAAAATCGTTAGTTCTATGTTGAGCAGAGCCTATAGGCTACAGTTACCATGTCCACCGAGGTGCTAGATTTCAGCAGTTTTGGACAAATCATCTGATCTGTTCATAATGCAGGTGTTGGTTCCTGCTTAGCAAGCGCTTCTTAAACGGGTGTTCTTCCATCCAGTCCGTAAGGCCACGAATCATTTAAAGTCAAACTCAAGTCATGGGCTTATCAGTCCGGGTGGCATGTTTAGGGAGCACTTCAGAGGGGTAATTAAGTTTCGACTGGTGGGGAACCCCACCTGTCTTCGCCCTAAGGAACCCCCCCCCCCCCAGTGCCGGGGGGAAACCAAATCATGCCCCAAGATAGAGGCAAAAAGACAGAACTTCAGGAGTAACTGTATGCTAATGTAAAATGTGGTAAAGTGATGTTATCCTCAAAATGTGCAAGGGGTTTTCATCACACGTAAAAGTATGTTGAGATGGATGTGTCAGACACTTATTAATACTTTTCAGTTTTTTGTGAAGAGAGCTAGGGAAGTGCTAGAGTCTCCCGTGTCTCAGCAGCAGACTGAATGAAGTCTTATCATATACAGTACCTTGATGTAGCTGGCATCTTTGACAACGCTTCATGCCAGCTACGCCATGAAACCTGGCCTTCATTATCTGCTCCCGTGCTGATGGTTTCACAATGACTATGCTCTTACTAGCATGTGTTATTGATTCGATCCGTGCATCAGTTAAAATTAATCTAATTACATTCCTTTCGGACAAGGCTTTTCCAAATGTGTGTTATGGTTGGGTCTTCCCCAAAAGAAGGCACCGCACCAAATGGGTTTCTTTGAGGACATTTTTTTGATGCATTTCTCCCTGGGATTGAGACTGAAATGTCTACACTTACAGTAGGCTGGTAATCAGCATGGTGCTTTATGATAACGACAGAAAGTCTTCCTCCCCGATGAGCACAGGGAGCGTGATTTACAGGAAGTGTGTTTTATGCGTTTATAATTATGTTCTACAAAGACTAACGTCCCAGCCAGCAACCAGATCCCTTATTTAATGACACTGCTTTCCTTGTATGTCAGCTCCCCAGTGCTCATAGCACCCCTCCCATCACCAGTACCACCCCTTAACCCCTCAACCCCCCTCCACTCCATCCAGTACTTAACACCACTAAGGGTAGCTCTCCACAAGCACACTAAGCATTTCCACTATACTGCATCACAATGGACCTTTTCCGCTGTGGATCCACAATCAACCCAGCATGTAATTTACCAATTGATCCTTATCAAGCCCAAATAGACTGCTGTGGAAGTATATTTGACTAAGCTCCCCCATCTCTCTATTACCCCCCACTGTGATGGAACAGATGTGAAGACCAGGCTTATGACTGAAGTGTGGGGGGGTCTGTCGCTCCCCTATCTCACTCGAGAAATCAGCCTTTTACGATGGAAGCAGATTGATACTGTGCTTGAACTTTTTACACCTCTGAGTCTGAAAAGGCGGGCAGCAATTGCAGTGTCAATTTCATGGGCTCTCTGGTTATTGTTGGACCTAGAGCTGGGGACTGTAGCCTTCTGCATCTCATGTTGGCTGGTACCGTGGCTATGCAAGAAAGGAAAGAGACTGTGGCATCTCATAGTGTATCATTTTCAAATTTCCCCAAAACTTTTCCATTCGCAAATTCTTATTCCATATATTGTACAACTATTATTATCTCGCTAAGACACGTTCTTTTTAATTATGCCACTTGTCTATTTGACCTTTCTTATTCGTTTGGATGACATCAAAGCGAGAGGATCACGCGTCTATGGCACCTCACCGTTAAAATGTAACATTGTAATTGCAATCATTTGCTAGCAACCTTTTAGGAAGGCTCTCGTTTGATTCCTAATTACTAGCTAAGCAAACGAGGGTCTTTCAGTTCCATTGGGTTTGCCATTTTACACTGAGGTAGAGGTTAAGTATGGGAGTAATGACTTTGTGCTACTTATAAATATATGCTTACCTTATCTCATTAGGTTGGCTATAGAATATTAAATATCATTTACTGATGGAATATTGGGATTCAGAAAGTCCCATCCCCTGTCACAAGTCAACGTTAATTTCCTGCACCTCATTTATTTTATCTCAACAGTTCCTTCCTTTGACTTTATATCCTGGCCTGTATTCTGTGCTCTATTCTTGCCCGACCACCTCGCTCGCTCTCTCGCTCGCTCTCCCGCTCTGCTGTAACCACTGGCACAGACAGAACTAATCACTTGCCGAATCCCCTCTGGGGAACAGATCTGGCTCTGTGGGGCTACTCCTCCTCCTGGCTGCCGCATTCCGAGGTGACTCAATCCTGCTGCATCCTGCCTATCGAGCGTCCAGAATCTCAATCAGCCTGCTTCTGACCTCTGCTGTCAGGCATCTGGACCGGTGCCACTCACTGCCTAGTGAGATGGGGTATTAATGGATTGCTACTGTGCTGTGCCGGGCTGGGACAGACCTCACGGCCAGGTCTGCTTCTGTGCCGTGCACGTCCAAAGTCACATATCTCTGCCTGGACCTTATATATTAATCCTAGTGGGCACAGCACTTGGCCAGCAAATCAACCATGACACACAGCAAAACCTGTGAATATCAGTGTCCTCCCATCCCCCCCCCCCCCTCCCGCAGCCTAGTGCAGCCTGTCGGGTGGATTATATACAGTAAATAACAATGTTCTCTATAACCATCCGCTTCCTTTCCAATCAGACGGAGGGATAAGACGGTGGGATCTATACAGACCTATCCGGGTCAGTGTCACCAGGCAATGCTGCCACATCTGGGCCCGTGTACATCCAACCAGCCGCATTAGCATTAGTGCTGCCAAGGTTAGTGTGCCAGTCGAGAGGATTCCTGAGCTGAGACTTTAGTGACACACATCAGGTTGGGATAAGGGCCGGAAAAGGAGGCAGATGGAGGCAGACGTGGTTGTGCCAGGTTCATGATCAGGATTATACAGGCAGGATCACATGCCCCAACTGACTCGCGACAAAGAGCCTCGAGCAGATTGGTCCTGATCTAAATATAAAACAAAAAGCAGAGGATCTATTCATGAGCAGAGGATGAGGGTTGGACATGCACGATTAAGTAGGAGAGCTGCTGCTGTGGAAATGTCCCAACAAAGAGCAGTACTTGAGGCTGCGTTCCGTACAGTACTGTCTGTATCCCGCTTAACCCCTTCCCCCACAGTGCAACGCTCCAGGACGCTCGCCTCTCTCTTTGTTCTCCCTCCGGCTTTGCATCCAAACAGCTGCAAACATAAACAAAGCACCTATGATTGACAGAGCCTTTATGGAACACGATCTGGTTACTGAGAGGTTCTTGTCACGACAGTATTTTGACCCTGGCCCAGGTGAGAAATTACACATGTTGTGTTAGCACACACGCTGTACACTTTAGCAGCAGGCTAAACAACTACACAACCCGCTCCTCAAGCAGTGGCGGAATGCATCAGAGCGGTGGAGCGGCATTGTCCAAGTTGCCTGTTTACGTCTGTTTATGCAGATCTATGTGAGGAGGTGGATGCTGCGCTGGCACATTTCCCTGAGTCAGGGGGTCAATGTTCTCCATAGTGTCTCTGCCACATCCTCACATTGTTCCAGCGCCCTGCATATGATCCCTGTAACAGCTGTGTGGCTTGGCACAGGGTGGGTAGACCCTAGACATGCTTGAACCTGAGTGCTGTGCGGCACGTATTGAGGACAACTGTGGTGAATTATTCCATGCTAAACTATTGTACACTAGTTTACGTGGAGTGGTGATTCTACTGGGTGATGTAAATTGCATGTCTGTAATTAGGTCCCTCATGGGCCTTGGCTATCAGGCAGCAGATTACTTGTCTAGCTGGTTTGAGAAATACTTTGTCAGCATCTTTTTGTAGTTCAAGTCAGCTGAAATCAATAGCACTTTCTTGTTTTTTCTTACAATTCGGTAATTGGAGAGAAGATCCAGTCCAGAGCCCTGAATTGAGTTAGGTTAAGTCAAGTTAGGCCCCGGCAACAGAGGTTAGGAGGTCAGTAATGTTGTTGGAGGCCTCAGGAAGTCATGAGAGCCATCAGGCTGATCCAGAGTATTAGCTTAAGTTTTACTATATAGTAGTGTGTGTGTGTGTGTATATATATATATATATATTAGTGCATTTTTATCCATATGTTTTACTGCATACAGAATACATTCAAGTCAATCACAGATAGTGTCTGCTAACCAAGCACAACTCCAGGCTTCCCCCTGCGAGCTAAGGTTTGAAGAGACACCAACTCCAGGACACATCACAGGCATGGGCATGTACAGCTCGCAGTGAGTTAGGGTACTGTCAAAGTGACAAAGATCTGTTGGCAGATATCGCTCCACACATCGCTATGGTTAATGGGGGTGCATGCTTCAACAGGCTTATTTTCACTTGACTTTCATGGCCAGCCTGAATGGAGAAGCCACATTCCGTCTCCTCTTGATGTGTGACAGTATGTAATATTTTATACTCGTTATGAATCCCACTAGTTTATTTATGTGCCCCATGAAAGCTAGTGTTATTGTTATTGCAGTGTGAGATGCATTTAAAATAACATAGCATTTTAAAAAATGAAAGCAAAAAAATATTTTAACTCAGACTTATAAGCCATATTTTTGTAAGGCAAAATGGAAAGTTCCTATCACGTAAGGACCGTGTTTCACTTTTCATTTTTGTTCCCTCGGCTCAAATTAGCTATGATAATGTTGATGGTTAATTTAAATAGGTACACCAAGTGCACTCTATCAGAAGAATACCATTTGAATCTCAAACCTTCACATCTCAACTGTAAAAGGTTCCCGCTGCCTCTGGGTGGCTGTCTGCCAAGGGTAATATATGTTAATGGGGACATTGTTACATATTTAATAAGGGCCTTGTTTTATTCATAGGGCCCTTAGATATGCGTTGTTCCTGAGCAATAGGAGTGCTCTTTTCTACTCGTTCTTCCTAACCCATACGTAGACTCTTAGGAAAAAGTCGCAATTTCTTTGTTGGTTTGTGTTTTTTTGTTTGTCTTGACAACAAAAAAATATAAAACTCGATCACAATTTTTTTTAAATAAATATGTGCTATCTAGAACCTAAATGGTTCTTCAGCTGTCCCCATAGGATAACCTTTTGAAGAACCCTTTATGGTTCCAGGTATAACCCTTTTGGGTTCCATCTAGAACCCTTTCCACATACAGTTATACATGGAACCCAAAAGGGTTCTGCTATGGGGACAGCCAAAGAACCCCTATAGAACCTTTTTTTTGTAAGAGTGTATAGTTTGTTTATTAGGCCTAAAGTAGTTGAACCAACGACATCCGCTCCACTCTCGCTGGCTTAACTCGACTTAGATATAGGTCTCATGCTGTTAACCCCCATACTTGTTTTGACCTCTCTTCTTACTTCTCGTGTTTCATGGCCATAAGTGGCTGAGTTAGAGCTGAATCTGTCTGCCATTTTCACCACTTGAACTCTACTCTAAGTGCATGGTAACATATGGTCTATAATATGCCTTCCTGAGTGTGATCAGTGTGTCCTAACTGCTGTTATGTAAGACTATGTGTGTGTGTACATGACAGGCTCTCCCCTTGATGTATTCTGTTGCCTGGCTTCAAGTCCCTTCTCTCAGATGGGCTTGGCACTAACTCAACTGACCTGAGTGTGTGTAGCGGTCACATGACAGTCCTAGTTGTGCTGCTAGACTTGCAGAGATGTGATTCGTTCAGAGGGTGACATCTGTCTACTCTGCTCCCCCGTGAGAGAGCGGGAGAGGCCGTGGTGAGAGAGGGGAAATTACACTGTGATTTATTTCTATTTGGGGATATCTCACAGATTTTATTATTCTGTTTAATGCCCTGCCCTTTTCACAGAAATGAGAAGAAGCTTGAGAAATGGATGTTGGAATGTACACTGAGTGTACAAAACATGAAGAGCACATTCATAATATTGAGTTGTAGCCGCCCTTTTGCCCTTAGAGCAGCGTCAATTCGTCAGGGCATGGACAAGTGTTCCACACACAGGGATGCAGGTCCATGTTGATTCCAATGTGTCCCACAGTTGTCAAATTGGCTGGATGGCCTTTGGGTGGTGGGCCATTCTTGATACACACAGGAAACTGTTGAATGTGGAAAAACCTGGCAGCGTTGCAGTTTTTGACACAAACTGGGGCGCCTGGCACCTAATACCATTCCCTGTTCAAAGATACTTAAATATTTTGTCGTGCCCATTAACCCGCTGAATGGCACAGATACATGATCCATGTCTCAATGCTTAAATCCTTCTTTAACTTGTCTCCTCCCCTTCATCTACACTGAAGTGGATTTAACAAGTGAATTCAATAAGGGATCAAAGCTTTCACCTGGATTCACCTGGTCAGTCTATGTTATGGAAAGAGCAGGTGTTCCTAATGATTTATAAAGTCAGTTGATGTGTTAATGAGTAGATGATTAAGCGGTGTTGTCAGATGACTGGTTGATCATTCTCTCTAATGCAGCGACCTAGAAATGCTTAACTACCATTAAATGTATAATTTAATGAGTTTGAAGAACACAAAGTTAATCATTTAGTGGTTGTAATTTCCATACCTAAAATACAATTATTTCTAATGTATGTAGATACAGTGCATTCGGAAAGTATTCAGACCTCTTGACTTTTTCCACATTTTGTTAGTCTTATTTTAAAATGGATTAAATCAATCTGCACACTATACCATATAATGACCAAACAAAAACGGGTTTATAGATGTTTTTACAAATGTATTACACGGAACCCAAACCGGCTGCGCGCGTGTGCCATCGTGCGCAAATGTATTTTTTTCCCCCTACACCAAACGCGATCACGACAGGTTAAAATATCAAAACAAACTCTGAGCCAATTACATTAATTTGGGGACAGGTCGAAAAGCATTAAACATGTATGGCAATTTAGCTAGTTAGCTTGCACTATTTAGCTAGCTTGCTGTTGCTAGCTAATTTGTCCTGGGATAGAAACACTGAGTTGTTATTTTACCTTAAATGCACAAGGTCCTCTAAGCCGACAATTAATCCACACATAAAACGGTCAACTGAATCGTTTCTACTCATCTTTGAACTTATATAGTGATCTACACCTTCATAGTATTACCACGACGACCGGCAAAACAGTTCGTATTTCAATCACACACGTGGTACTTGTTTCTATAAAACGATGAGGAGATGGGAGAGGCAGGACTTGCAGCACACCTATATTTGGGGAATTTCTCCCACTCTTCTCTGTAAATCCTCTCAAGCTCTGTCAAGTTGGATGGGGAGCGTCGCTGCACAGCTATTTTCAAGTCTCTCCAGCGATGTTCAATCGGGTTTAAGTCCGTGCTCTAGCTGGGCCACTCAAGGATATTCAGAGACTTTTCCAGGCCACTCCTGTGACGTCTTGGTTGTGTGCTTAGGGTCATTGTCCTGTTGGAAGGTGAACTTTTGCCCCAGTTATAAGACCAGAGAATAGTATTTCTCATGGTCTGAGAGTCCTTTAGGTGCCTTTTTGCAAAATCTAAGTGGGTTAGGTTTTTAATGAGGAGTGGCTTCCATCTGGCCACTCTACCAAAAAGGCCTGATTGGTGGTGTGCTGCAGAGATGGTTGTCCTTCTGGAATGTTCTCCCATCTCAACAGAGGAACTCTGGAGCTCTGTCAGAGTGACCATCAGGTTCTTGGTCACCTCCCTGACCAAGGCCCTTCTCCCCCGATTGCTTAGTTTGGCCAGACGGCCAGCTCTAGGAAGAGTCTTAGTGGTTCCAAACGTCTTCCATTTAAGAATGATGGAGGCCAGTGTGTTCTTGGGGACCTTCAATGCTGAAGACATTTTTTGGTACCCTTCCCCAGATCTGTGCCCCGACACAATCCTGTCTCAGAGCTCTATGGACAATTGGTTTCACCTCATGTCTTGGTTTTTGCTCTGACATGCACTGTCAACTGTGGGACCTTTTATATAGACAGGTGTGTGCCTTTCCAAATCATGACCAATCAATTGAATTTACCATAGGTAGACTCCAATCAAGTTGTATATACATCTAGAGGAGGAGCAATGGAAACAGGATGCACCAGAGCTCAATTTTGAGTCTCGTAGCAAAGGGTCTGAATACTTATGTAAATAAGGTTTTTTATTTTTAAGAAATTCGCAAAAAAATCTAAAAACCCGTGTTTGGCTTTGTCATTATGTGGTATTGTGTGTAGAATGATTTTATAAAATGACATTTCATTTTAGAATAAGACTGTAACGTAACAAAATGTGATAAAAGGGAATGTGTCTGATTACATTTTGTTGCATAGTATATTAGACAAAGGTCAACACAAATATACTTTGAATACACCGTAACTACATTTGATGTATATTTATTCTAAATTACAAATATACTGAATTGGTATTTGAATTAGAATTCCTGTATTTTCTTTACAAAGAAACTGTATTTATGTGTTTCAAATTTCCTTTTACAAATGCACTTCCACCATGATTGACGAGGATCTTCTCAGCCAATGTTAACATGTTATTTACAAAGCAGCTGTAGATGGTTCAGCAACTTATACGGAGCACTCATAAGAACTGTGTACTATTAGTATTTCATACTTCAGTTGTTCACATTATGGTAATACATTAACGTTTCAATAAAATGTGTAAATTGTAATTGAACATCAAAACATTTGAATAAGGTAAATATGAGGAAGAATATAATATTATAAATCAAAACTTCAGCTGCAGAAAAGGATGCTGGGTAATGTGCAAATGTTTGCACATGCAAGTAGCTTTCAAATATATTTTGTGGACATTTTAAGTTAAATATTTTTTCGGGAAAGTATATTTTCTTTGGATATGAAAAAGTATACTCTCAGGAATCATGTTTTTTAGCTGTGCAGTATTACTTTAGTTCCTTGTTGCATACAAGATGGACTGTATGTTTTGGAAAGCATTTTACTCTGCATATTTGTTTTTTCTTTTCACTCGGCCATTTAAATCATTATTGTGGAGTCACTACAATGTTATTGATCCATCATCAGTTTTCTCCCATCACAGCCATTGAACTCTAACTGTTTTACGTTCACAATGGCCTCATGGTACAAAACCTGAACAGTTTCACTCCCGTCCTGCAGCTCAGTTCAGAAGGACGACTGGGTCTTTGATATGTTTAATACATAATCCATAGCATAATTATTATCTCGACCATGCTTGAGATATTCAATGTCTGATTTCATATTGTTACCGATCTATCAACCACTTCCCTTTTTATGAGGCTTTCAAAAGGCTCCCTAGTCTTTGTAGTTTTAATCTGTTCTTGAAATTAAATACTTGACTGACGGACCTTACAGATGTTACCTGGGGGACAGAGGACATGTTCGTCATAAAAAACTCCTGAACTAATTTAGGCTTGCCTAAACAAAGAAGCTGAATGCTTATGCAATGACTATATCTAATATGTATTATATTTTATATTATATTTTTTTTACTTTGACATTAAAGTAAATTACAATACAATTTGAATCCCACTTTTTAACCCAATTTAAAGGGGTATGAATGATTTTGCAAGGCACTATATAGAGTTTCATGGAGAAAAAAAAGTGATCCTTCAACGTAAAAACAACTCCAAGTGTATTTTGAATGAATATTCTAAATTTAAGTACAGTTTTAATTAGTGTTTTTAAGTTTAATGATAATGAGCATATAGTATACTTAAAGACTGAAAAACAATTAATTTAAAGTATTTTAGTAAGTGTATTGAAGGTTGCTAGTTTTTTTTCAGTCTTTTAGTATTCTAAAAATAAACTATCAAATCTAAAGTAAGCTTTTAACACGTGTATTGAAATGTGATGTTTAAAAAAGATATTTTCATATGCAATGACTATAAAGTTCACTTTTAATACGTATGTTAAAGTGTAAGCACCATGCCAATTTCTCTCTATAAAATGGGTCATAAGCTTAAAACTAGCAGCGATCCCATTCTGGAACTTTGATATGCCCATAGAGTATATTATGTTTAGGCTATTTTTTTCAATATATTGTTAATCCAAAATGGTGTTTTTCAATATTAATGTTTATTTTTCAATAGTCTTAAATTAAAGTGCTTTTCAAAAATCAAAATACTACTCGTGTTACAGAGCAAGCAGCACAGCTTCACACAACACGCATATTTGCTTTGCACCTACAGATGAAACTCTTACTTATTTCTTACTTATGCTTTTAGATGCAAATGTCAAACATATGTCAATTCTTCCTTCAAAGAACTATTCTATGGATTATATTTAGTGAAAATCCCCCAAATCCTGGTCTTTTTTTGTCCTGGTTTCGTGATGAATCACTCACATATAAAAGGTTAATCTGTCTGATTCAACCATTTTATATGGAGACTCTGTAAAAGGGGCACTCTAACTTCTGTAACCTCTACTAATTAACACCGCATGCGTGTCTAGTAATGGACGCTGACATTAAAGTTTGATGTGCCAATCTACGTGGCCTTTTTTTTATTGATGCACTTGATGTGATTTTAGGGTTTAGGCTGTACTTATGATTCTGAGAACTAGAATAAGCTCTGGCTGTATCTAGTTCTGTGATGGTATGACACATTCACACGAAAAGGAAAACTCTGCTATCGTCGAGATGCTGTGATTGACAGGCCGTGATATGGTGTAAGATGTTTAGTTTTTTTTACTGTGTGAGTATTTAAAATTTTTCCCTGTTTGGGTTATATTTCAGCCACACAGATCCACACCAAATATGAACGTTCATGACACATCAGGAATTACATAAGACACATGAGCACAGCTCCACTACATCCACTTGAAGTCAGAAGTTTACATACACATTAGCCAAATACATTTAAACTCTGTTTTTCACCATTTCTGACATTTAATCCTAGTAAAAATGATCTGCCTTAGGTCAGTTAGGATCACCACTTTAAGAATGTGAAATGTCAGAATAATAGAAGAGTCATTTATTTCAGTTTTTATATATTTCATCACATTCCCAGTGGGTCAGACGTTTGGATGACTTTTGGCCCATTCCTCCTGACAAAGCTGGTGTAACTGAGCCAGGTTAGTAGGCCTCCTTGCTCGCACACGCTTTTTCAGTTCTGCCCACAAATTTCCTATGGGATTTAGGTCAGGGCTTTGTAATGGCCACTCCAATACCTTGACTTTGACCCCAAGCATACTTCCAAAGGACAACAATGTCCATTTGGAAGACCCATTTGTGACCAAGCTTTAACTTCCTGACTGATGTCTTGATGTTGCTTCAATATATCTACATAATTTCCCCACCTCATGATGCCATCTATTTTGTGAAGTGCACCAGTCCCTCCTGCAGCAAAGCACCCCCACACCATGATGCTGCCACCCCCGTGCTTCACGGTTGGGATGGTGTTCTTCAGCTTGCAAGCCTCCCCCTTTTTCCTCCAAACATAACAATGGCAATTATGGCCAAACAGTTCTATTTCTGTTTCATCAGACCAGAGGACATTTCTCCAAAAAGTACAATCTTTGTCCCCATGTGCAGTTGCAAACCGTAGTCTAGCTTTTTTATGGTGGTTTTGGAGCAGTGGCTTCTAACTTGCTGAGCGGCCTTTCATGCTATGTCGATATAGGACTCGTTTTACTGTGGATATAGATACCTTTGTACCTGTTTCCACCAGCATCTTCACAAGGTCCTTTGTTGTTGTTTGGGAATTGATTTGCACTTTTCGCACCAAAGTACGTTCATCTCTAGGAGACCGAACATGTCTCCTTCCTGAGCGGTATGATGGCCGTGTGGTCCTATAGTGTTTCTACTTGCGTACTATTCTTTGTACAAATGAACATGGTACCTTCAGGTGTTTGTAAATTGTTCCCAAGGATGAACCAGACTTCTTCAATGTTTTTTCTGAGTTCTTGGCTGATTTCTTTTGATTTTCCCATGATGTGAAGCAAAGTTGCACTGAGTTTGAAGCTAGGCCTTGAAATACATCCACAGGTACACCTCCATTTGACCCAAATGATGTAAATTAGCCTATCAGAAGTTTCTAAAGCCATGACATTTTCTAGAATTTTCCAAGCTGTTTAAAGGCACAGTCAACTTTCTTGTGTCAAGCACAAAGTAGATGTCCTAACCGACTTGCAAAAACTATAGTTTGTTAGCAAGAAATGTGTGGAGTGGTTGAAAAATGAGTTTTAATGACTCCATCCTAAGTGTATGTAAACTTCCGACTTCGACTCTCTCCTCAATGCATCCTCTTTAGTGATCTGTTGATCACGACAGTGTTCTTTCTTATTGTAAGCAGGCATGAGCAGAGATCGGGCTCAACCAGTGCCTGAGCACCTGCCCTTTTGCCCAGACAGCTTGGTGGAGTTTTTGAAATAAATGAATAACTTTAGATTTCATTTTTGTGTCTTTTCATTTATGAGTTGCACATCAAATTAGCTAATTTCATAAGCTCTTGAATCTCAAGTATGGATCTGCGAGACTAGTAAGAGGCTAACCTAATGTAGCAGGGGTAAAATAAACACTCTTTTGGTCTTGATGAGAAAAATAAACTGTTGGAGGGTTTCTTCTGCACTGTTCAACCAATCCAGTAATAGTGGCCTTGTTAATATTCCAGATGGAAACAACTTCAGAGAGAAAGCTAGCAAACGTAACGTGGAAGTCGAGTCAAACTCAAATCAAATAAAAACTTGTCAAGGGAAAACTAAGCTTTGTCACGCCCTGATCGGTTTCACCTGTCCTTGTGCTCGTCTCCACCCTCCTCCAGGTGTTGCCCATCTCCTTATTATCCCCTGTGTATTTATACCTGTGTTCTGTCAGTTTGTTGCCAGTTTGTCTTGTTCGTTCAAGCTTACCAGCGTTGTTTCTTTCAGCTCCTATTATTTCCCAGCCTCTCTTTCCTCGTCTTCCTGGTTTTGACCTTTGCCTGTCCTGACCCTGTTCCTGCCCGCCTGACCACTCTGCCTGACCCTTAGCCTGACTGTCGCCCTGTACCTTTGCTTCACCTTTGGATTACTGAACTCTGCCTGTCCCTGACCCCAAGTCCGCCTGCCATCCTGTACCTTTGCCTTACCCTGGATTTTCGACCCCTGCCTGCCTTGACCTGTATTTGCCTGCCTCTGTTGCCACAATACATATTACAGTCTGCATCTGAGTCTTACCTTGATCTCTGATAGTACTGTCACGCCCGTCCTTATGCTTGTCTCTACCCTCCTCCAGGTGTCACCCATCTCCCCTATTATCCCCTGTGTATTTATACCTGTGTTCTCTGTCTGTTTGTGGCCAGTTCGTACTATCAGAGATCAACAGTTGGTTCTGTGATGAGGACTAACATTCAGCCTGGGCCCCAGCTGAGCCAAGCAGTCTCTTTCTATTAGTGACAGGAGCCTAGCTCTGCACATTGACACTTCTTCTCTGGTGACTTCATCATGCTTATGTACTGTAGTGAAACAACTTAACTTATCCTGAAACAGCTTTTCTTTTTTTTCTGTTAATGGGCATCACCGAGTGACAGTTGAAAGAGGCTAAGAAAAACTTCAAATGAGATTTGTTGCTCTACAAAGTCTACACACCGCAAACAAAGTGTTTGACGTATATTTTCTAGGTCCTTTTGACACAGCAAACTTTGCAGAGTTCTTACATTTCTCGCTGTCACAGCGGTTGGGGGGGGGGTGCTTCCATTGGCTGATCAAAGGGGAGGTGTGCGGTGACAGGGCCTCTGTTAGGAACCTGATCTGTTCCTGGATCACAGGGCTAGGAATGGGCTCTGCTTCCCCAGGAGCCACATATATGTGATTTGGGGCTAGCAGCTTCCATTGCAGTGAGGCTCCCAGGGTCTGTGTAGACACACTGCTGTGTATGTTTTTTTTCTCATACCCCCTCGGCAGGCTGACGATCTCTCTATTTTACTGGTACGCTGCCTGGGAAAGTGGATAACTTTCACTCGCTTTCATGCTGCTTTGCAAAGCATCGTGGGCACACACGCCTTGATGCAGATAACGTGTTAACAGAGCAATGTGTTGATATTGTATGTGGCAGTACCTTTTTTTATTAACCTAAATATTCCTTTTATCTTGCCCAACCAAGAAAAATAAACTGTGGACTGTCCCCTTCCTTCCCAAATTTAGATTTTACGATTCAGATGCTTTTTATCTGTCCAGTTCTTCTATTACTACTTGCAGCCTAAACCACTCAAGGTCATTGTCCCCTTTTTAAAGTAGCACGGTTGGAGGAGAGCCTACAATAGCAGTAGATAGACAACCTGTTTTCCGGTAATATTACCATTTATGAGGCTTTAAAAGATGCTTTATTGCTAAAGCTTGTATCAAGACGGCCCAGCTGTGTGAAAACGTTGAGGAGACGAGATGCCCGGTTAGATTTTTCACCAATACAGGCGAGACGGAACATAACTACACTGCGATAACAAATGAGTGGCCTTGGAAATGTGTGACCTGAGCATCACGGCGCAAACATACAGAATCCCCTGTCTGGCGTCTCACAATGAAGGCAATAAGTAGCAGATGTTCCCTGTGGTGGGCGACTGTTGATGTAAGGGATAAAAAGTGTGTTCTGGGGACAGGTATCTCTGACTGCCGATCTGATGGGACAGCAGGGAATGAAAGGCCCTCATCCCTTTCAAAGGAGAGATACTGGGATGTATTGCATACCTAAACTCACTCATTACCCCGGCAGCCCTTTGAGGCATTGCAGAGAGAGGTTGCAATACTGTACGAGTGCAACAGGAGTGTGTGATATGATATTCTAATGAAGGGAGCAACAATAAAATTACATGATTTCATCCTCTAGGTCAAGGAGGGCAAAGTACGGCTCGCCGGGCACTTCAATCCGGCCCACGAGACATTTACAAATACACACACATATATATGTATATGTGTTTTTATACCCCTTTTCTCCCCAATTTCATGGTATCCAATTGGTATATAGTCTTATAGTCTTTTCCCATCGCTGCAACTCCGGTACAGACTCGGGAGAGGCAAATTTCAACAACCATGCATCCTCCGAAACATGACCCAGTCAAGCTGCACTGCTTCTTGACACAATGCCCACTTAACTTAGAAGCCAGCCGCACCAATGTTGTCGGAAGAAACACCACACACCTGGCGACCGTGTCAGCGTGCATGCGCCTGGCCCGCCCGGAGTCACTAGAGCGCGATGGGACAAGGAAATCTCGGCCTGCCAAACCCTCTCCTAACGCTGGGCCAATTGTGCGCTGCCTCATGGGTCTCCCAGTCACTGCCAGCTGTGACAGAGCCTGGGATCGAATCCGGGTCTGTAGTGACGCGTCAAGCACTGCGATGCAGTACCTTAGATCGCTGCACCTCTCGGGAGGCCCCTGCAAATTGATTTTAACAAACAATTGGCCCTCCATTTAATTTTTTCATCCCGACGTGGCCCTCGAGCCAATAAGTTTATAAGAAAGTGGAGGAAGTGCATTCTGGTATCTTCTTTGACACCACACTCCCAAAAGAAAGTCTTGTAGGTTCTAGTTTTGTCTTATCTTGATTATTGTCCAGTTGTGTGGTCGAGTGCTGGAAGGAAAGACCTAGTTAAGCTGCAGCTGGCCCAGAACAGAGTGGCACAGCTTGCTGTTAATTGTTATCAGAGGGCTGAAGTAAATACTATGCATGCCAGTCTCTCTTGGCTAAGATTTGAGGAGAGACTGACTGCATCAGTAAGAAACATGAATGTGTTTAAAATCCCAAATTGTTTGCATAGTCAACTTACACACAGCTCTGACACACACACTTATGCCACCAGGGGTCTTTTCACAGTCCCCAAATCCAGAACAAATTCAAGAAAGCCTACAGTATTATATAGAACCATTATTGCATGGAACTCTGTTCCGTCTCATATTGCTCAAGTGAAAAGCATACCTGGTGTAAAAAAATAGATAAAGCAACATCTCACGGCACAACGCCTCTCCCCTATTTGACCTAGATAGTTTGTATGTATTGATATGTAGGCTACGTGTGCCTTTTTACAATTAATGTAGTTCTGTCCTTGAGCTGTTCTTGTCTATTAATGTTCAATATTATGTCATGTTTCCTGTGGACTCCAGGAAGAGTAGCTGCTGGTTTAGCAACAGCTAATGGAATTCATAATAAAATAGCAACAAAAAAAATAATTATCGCAATGAGGAGAACCTAATAAGAGCTTGAAAATGAATGCAATGAGAAACCAATGTTTTAGTTTCCCATATGCTT
This sequence comes from Oncorhynchus kisutch, assembly GCF_002021735.2. Taxonomy (NCBI): domain Eukaryota; kingdom Metazoa; phylum Chordata; class Actinopteri; order Salmoniformes; family Salmonidae; genus Oncorhynchus; species Oncorhynchus kisutch. The sequence continues at coordinate 52,137,153 of NC_034188.2, read as the reverse complement.
GTTGAACCACTGGGAGGGTAGTAGCACTCAGTGGGTGGAAAAGATTGATCAGAATGGCTGAGATGGTATGCCAGGCACATTCTCCAATTCAAAGGAACTGTATCTAACAGTTCTGACTCTTTGTGCTGTCATGCGTATGTCTGTGTGGTCTGATGGAGGCTGTACATACGTAGTCTGATGTGATGTGTGGACTAGAGGTTGACATGGGAACAGGATTATTCGGGATTCCATCAGGAATGGGAGTGAAGCTCTAGAGTCAAGTTTGGGACAGGATCGACGGTTCACAGGAATGGGCAGTACAGGTATAGTTATTTTATTTTGGGGGGGGGTAGTAATATGTAATGCATGGAGCATTGTGTATTTATACCTGTATTCTCTGTTGCCAGTTCGTCTTGTCAGGCCTAATCTGCGTGTTTTCCCGTCTCCCTGCAATCTAAAGTTTTGTTTCCCCGATTCTGACCATTCTGCCTACCCTGACCCTGAGCCCGCCTGCCATTCTGTACCTTCCTCACTCTGACCTGTTTACAAACATCTGCATGTCCTGACCACCAGCCTGCCTGCTGTTCTGTACCTTATTGACTCTGCCCTGGATTACGGACCTCTAGCCTGCCTTTGACCTGTCTTTTGCCTGCCCCCTGTTTGGGTCAATAATAATCTGTGACTCTAGCTGTCTGCATCTGGATCTTATCCTGAGTTCTGATAGTACAAACTGGCCATGACTGACCCAGCAGACACATACGAGCTCCTCAATGCTGTCTCCCTGCAAGTAGCCAACTCTTGGAAGACACGAGGAGTTACTGCAATGTCTTATGGAGGGACTCCATACCCTGGCAGAACGTCATAACCAGGCAGTGTATATTGTGGAGCTACAGGCCATTTCGTAGCTTCCTGCCCATTAAAAACCCAGGCTCATCAAGAAGGGGCGAGTACTCCGGTGTGCCATACAGATAACTTTTCCTCTCCCCTTAGTCACACCCCTTTCCATGCCATCCTGCTGTGGGGGAACCAGTCAATCTCTCCGGGTACTAGTTTTTTTGGACGCTACCCTGGCGTCCGAGCTGGTCATTCCCACTAAGCCCCTCTGAATTCCCATGGACTTTAGAGTGCTGGATGGGCACTCTATAGGCCGGGTCACTCACAATACCACTCCCATCAACCTACAAGTGTCAGGGAACCACAGCGAGGAAATCCAATTTATGCTGATTAAGTCTGCCTGGGATAAGGTTGTGGTATTGGGATTCTCTTGGCTCCAGTGACACAATCCCATCATAGACGAATGCTAGTGTCATTATGGGCTGTAGCCCGTTCTGCCACCCATTGTCTGATGTCAGTGCAGCCTGTCCCGGGACGTCTTCCTGTGGGCTCGGAAGTTGCCCCAGACCTCTCCGCCATTCCCGCGGATTACCAGGACCTCTGGGAGGTTTTTAGTAAGGTCCGGGTCACTTCACTTCCTCCGCACCGACCCTATGACTGCGGGATCCACCTTCTCCCAGGCACCACACCACCCTGGGGACGACTGTACCCTCTGTCGTGTCCGGAGACCATGGCTACGGAGACCTACATCGAGGACTCCCTGGCTGCAGGATGTATCCATCCTTCTGCCTCCCCTGCCCGTGTATCAACTACCGGGGCCTCAATGACATCACGGTGAAGAACCGCTACCCGCTACCACTCATTGCCTCGGCTTTCAAGCCACTCCAGGGGGCCACCGTTTTCTCCAAGTTGGACCTGGGAACGCCTACCATCTGGTGCAGATACAGGAAGGGGACGATTGGAAGACTGCCTTCAACACAGCCAGTGGCCACTACGAACACCTGGTCATGCCATTTGGACTTACCAACGCCCCTGCTGTGTTCCAGGCCCGGGTTAAAGACATTATCCGCAACATGTTGAACCGTTTCGTTTTTGTCTACCTCGATGACATCTTTGCTTTCTCCCACTCAGTTCAAGAACACATGATCCATGTCTGACAGGCCCTCCAGCGCCTCATGGAGAACCAGCTTTTTGTGAAAGCGGAGAAATGTGAATTCCATTGCTCCACCATCCACATCCTTGGTTACATCATCGCTGCAAGGAATGTACAAATGGATCCCTGGGAGATAAGAACAGTGATGGATTGGCCCCAGCCTATGTCCAGAGTGCAGTTGCAATGCTTCCTGGGATTTGCCAACTTCTATCGCCGGTTTATCCGGGGTTACAGCACCCTGGCTTCCCCCCTGTCTGCACTCACCTCTCTCAAGGTTCCGTTCACATGGTCCCAAGTTGCTGACTGGGCTTTTGGGACCTCAACCACCTCTTCACCACTGCTTCCATATTGGTTCATACTGGCCCATCCCGTCAGTCTCCCTCTCCTACTGACCAGGATCCAAGAGCATCAAGCCAGATGCGCTGTCACGCCACTATAGTCCCGCGGCTACACCCTCAGACCCCGAGACCAACCTTCCCACCTCGTGTTTGGCAATGGCAATCAGCTGGGGAATGTGGAAGCAGGTCAGTGGTAACCAGATAACCAGATGTTTGTGCCTGACGCTGTCCACTCTTCGGCTCCCATCGGATCCTGGCCTTTGTGCGACAACGCTTTAGGTGACCTACCATGGTCTCGGATGTTTCCGCGCTCGTCGCCGCCTGCACAGTCTGTGTGCAGAACAAGACTCCTCGGCAAGCTCCGGCTGGTCTTCTTTAAACACTGCCTGTCCCTCACCATCCCTGGTCTAACATATCACTGGACTTTGTCACAGGTCTTACCCGGTTTTCCAGAGCCGCCCACTTCATTCTTCTCCCCAAGCTAACCTCTGCCAAAGAGATGGACCAGCTCATGGTGCAGCACGTCTTCCGGATCCATGGGCTCCCGATGGACATGGTCTCCGCCCGGGAACCTCACTTCTCGTCCTGGTTCTGGAATGCGTTCTGCATGCTCATTGGGTCATCGGCCAGCCTGTCCTCCGGGTTCCACCGGCAGTCCAACGGTCAGTCGTAGAAAGCCAATCAAGACTTGGAAACAACTCTTCGAAGCCTTGTCTCCGACAACCCCACCACCTGGAGCCAGCAAGTCAGGTGGGTTGAAAACTCCCGCAACACCCTCCCCTGCTCTGCCACTGGGCTCTCTCCTTCTGAGTGTTCCATGGGGTGTCAGCCCACGCTCTTCCTGGACGAAGAGGTTGGCATATCCCCTCAGCCCAGATGTTTGTCCGCCACTGTCGCCATACCTGGAAGAGAGCCTGGTCGGCTCTTCTCAAGACCACTTCTGGGTATCGACGACAAGTGGACCGCCACCGAACCCTGGTTCCCCGGTATTGTCTCGGGCAGATGGTATGGTTGTCCACTCGTGACCTGCACCTCCAGGTGGAGTCCCGCAAACTTTCCCCTCGCTTTATCAGCCCTTTATTTCCAAAATCATTTGTCTTTTGTTGCCCCATACCCTCCGTATTCATCCCACTTTTCAATTGTCTAGGATTAAACCTATGTCTCACAGCCCTTTGTCTCCAGTTTCCAGTAGGACTGCCTTCATTGCCAAACTCTCCTAATTTGTTATCAGCTGTGTGTGCAGGCAACCCTCTCATGATCGCTGAGCAGCAGACAAACCGAGCAGTTGCTATGGCTGCTCACACACAGAGCAGACAGACAGATGAACGGCTAACGAAGGAAGTTATTTCTGATATGTGTGTAATAATTTGAACAGGGTGGGACTGCAGGCAGCCTAGCATTCAAGAGCATTGGGCCAGTAACCGAAAGGTTGCTGGTTCAAATCCCCAAGTGAACTAGGTGAACAATCATCTGTTAATGTATCTGTTAGCTAGGCATTTAACCCTAAATGCTCCTGTAATTCACTCTGGATAAGAGTGTCTGCTAAATGAAACAAAAATATAACTGTTGTTTGGCCATTGTGACCATCGTTATGTTTGGATAAAAATGAGGGAGGCTTGCACCATCCCATTTGTGAAGCACAGGGGTGGCAGCATCATGCTGTGGGGTGCTTTGCTGCAGGAGGGACTGGTACACTTCACAAAGTAGATGGCATCATGAGGAGGAAAATATATGTGGATTTATTGAAGCGACATCTCACGACATCAGTCAGGAAGTTAAAGCTTGGTTGCAAATGGGTCTTCCAAATGGACAATGACCCCAAGCATACTTCCAAAGTTGTGGCAAAATGGCATAAGGAAAGCAAAGTCCAGGTATTGGAGTGGCCATCACAAAGTCCTGACCTCAATCCTATTGAAATTTGTGGGCAGAATTGAAAAAGATTTTGCCAGCAAGGAGGCTAACAAACCTGACTCAGTTATACCAGCTCTGTCAGCAGGAATGGGCCAAAATTCACCCAACTTATTGTGGAAAGCTTGTGGAAGGCTACCGGAAACGTTTGACCCAAGTTAAACAATTTAAAGGCAACGCTACCAAATACTAATTGAGTATACGTAAATGTCTGACCCATTAGGAATGTGATGAAAGAAATAAAAGCTGAAATAAATCTCTCTACTATTATTCCGACATTTCACATTCTTAAAATAATGTGGTGCCCCTAACTGACCTAAAACAGGTCATTTTTACTAGGATTAAATGTCAGTAATTGTGAAAAACTGAGTTTAAATGTATTTGGCTAAGGTGTATGGAAACCTCCGACTTCAACTGTAGCTGTCCCTTCGTGGCAATACATTAATCCATGTCAACATCATCTCTGTTCATGCTGCCAACACTAAACACACATGCCTGCATACATTTACACGCAGTACACAAGCTATTATACACACACATGTATGCACACTGACACGCATACACTGAGTGTTCAAAACATTGCTCTTTCATGACATAGACTGACCAGGTGAATCCAGGTGAAATCTACTATCCCTTATTGATGTCACCTGTTAAATCAACTTCTGTCTCTGTAAATGAAGGGATGGAGACAGGTTAAAGGAGGATTTTTAAGCCTTGAGACAATTGAGGATTGCGTATGTGTGCCGTTCAGAGGGTGAATGGGAAAGACGAACCCTGCTGTGGGTTTTACGCTCAACAGTTTCCTGTGTGTCTCAAGAATGGTCCACCACCCAAAGGTCACCCAGCTAGCTAGACACAAATGTGGGATTGGAGTCAACATGACTCCAATCCCACAGCTTCCCTGTGGAACTATTTCGACACCTTGTAGAGTCCATGCCCCGACGAATTGAGGCTGTTCTGAGGGCAAACGGGGATGCATCTTAATATTAGGAAGATGTGCTTCTACACCTGCATTGCTTGCTGTTTGGGGCTTTAGGCTGGGTTTCTGTACTTTGACATCAGCTGATGTAAGAAGGGCTTTATAAATACATTTGATTGATTGATGTTCTTAATGTTTTGTACACTGTGTATTTATGCAAAAAGACTTGCAGAGAGGACCTGCCATCATCACAACACGTGAATTGTTATCAGCTCATGGTAACACCCCAGTCGCATCAAGGTGGTTGTTACTCCCTCAATACCACAGAGACAAGCCAAAATAGCTACCTACAGGCTATAACCTGTTGTCGAAGGCTTGAAGTATGTTCAAGGTTTCCCTTGGGTTTCACATGCTTGAATGTTGAAGTGTTCCTGTTGGATACAACATCAAACCCAACAGGTAGAATACATAGCCCAGTATGGTCTTCTTTTCGCTATCTACCCTATCTTTCTATTACCCTTTTCTCTCTCTTCCAACCATTCACACCCCTACATCAGAGCAGCCCTTGGACGGGAGGGGAGAGGTGTTAGGAGGTAAGGGGGGACGAGGAGGGACAGAGATGGAGCAGGAACACTGCTATTGTCTCGGGAACATTGTATAATGTTCAAGGCCCTTGTCGCCAACCGGCACTTTGTGTACATCTGTCTGTCATACGTTCCTTTCATCCTTGCATCTCCCCCCCCCTCTCCCCTCTTTATCCCCCCTCTTCGCACTGTGTCTCAGAACCAGAATACCATTAACCTTTCACTAATAGTGCTCCTCCAGAACCTGGAACACATTGTCAATCCACAGTTATTGTGTCTGAAATACATTTCCACAACACTCTGTAGTTGCTTAACTATTCAGTGCATCGCACAAGCCTCTGTTGAAGTTGTAGCACACTGTTTCTCCAATGCTTCTGCCATGACACATTTGGCGTGTGGAACATGCATGTGTGGACACAGAGCATTTGACATAATTTAAAAAGTAACTAATTGATTCCTTTCAGGTAAGTCAATCATTTTGGATTGAAAAGGTCAAGGTAGCTTAGCCAACCCAATTAAATATAAACCAAATTTGATCACATTTACATTTTCAGAAGTTGATTGATGTATTTATTGCCTATTTATTTGTGTTCCTAACCAGGTATGAATATATGTATATAACATTACCACCTTAGCCTGGCCAAAGGGGACAAGGCACATTGGCTGTAGCATAGCAGCTGCGGTGGTAATCGGTATTCTACAGTTGATCGGACTGGAAAAAAATCATCTTGTTTTCATCCCATACAGCATGTCAGATCGATAATGTTTAGGTGTAGGCTGCTGCAACATTTATTTTCTGGGAGTTGCCGTGCCCTACCTTTCCCCCTTTTTCTGAGTCAGACACAAAGAAACAAAAGCCATGGATCCAATTAATAAATCATAGAGGAACAAGGACAGCTCAGGGAGATTGCTAGTATTGTTGTTTTGCCGTGGTCTTGCCGTGGTTGCTGTCTGCATCACCACACCTTTAGTGGCAATCAAACACTTCAAATGTGATTGATCGCACCTTTTCCCACAAGCCCAGAGCTGGAGCCAGAAATATCAAAGAGAAAGAGCTCTCTACTTCACACAACATGGTCTCCCTTCTTTGTTCAAGGGCATCTGTTGGACATGTAGTTTTAGTCAGAACTAGAAGCACAAGCATTTCGCTACACTCGCAATAACATCTGCTAAACATGTGTATGTGACCAATAACATTTATTTGAATAGATGTGAACGTATCTGGTGTAATTTTCGAGCAAAAACAAAGGTGATTAATATGCAACACTTATTTTGGGAGAATTAAAAGGTCTTTCCGTTAGAAAGTAAATGTTAGGAAATAAAAATTCGAAGGGAGATATTTATTTTGGCTTAACCAGCACTCAGTTTTCCAACTCCCTTTTATAATGTTGACTATCAGCTTATTATACCCACCTAGGTACATGCGAGAGTTGTACTCCACCATGGTCGGTTTTTAATGCTTAAGTGAAAGGTTCACCCATTTTGAATGTTTATATTGTTTTTGTGCATCTCTGTGTGATGTTCTATCGATTCCCTAGGTCATTCCTAGTGTCGATTTTAGCATGTAAGTCTTGGTGGGGCAAACAAACACCCCAAAAATGGGGAGGCGTGCTAGCAAAGCCACTACAGATTGCAGACTCCTACATTGATAGCTGTAGCATCGCCTAAACAAACTGAACTAACTAGCTACTTTACATGCTCATATTGTCTTTAGTATTATTGAGTGTAGCTACGTTTGCTAGCTAGACAGCCAGCTAGCCAGCCCATAGACAGAGAGCATTGCATTGTGGGTTTTTGACTTGAGCTGCAACATATTTCCAAAATGATTTTCCATGTTGCTGCCAACCTTTATTATAACACCAAAATGGAACATTTGTTCACAGAAAATATTGCTATCACGTATTGGTGTTATTTAATATGGTCAATTAAATGATTGAGTTGTTGTTTGTGGATTTCTCCTTTAAAAGGTACAGTACATTAATAGGTTTGGAGTGAAGCCGCTAGATTTAAATAAGAAGACTTATCTACCAGAGCTGTAAAAGATGGCCGCGGTTATCACGTTGCAGTTCCTCCTAGATTGCCTATCACCTCACTGGAGGAAGATCAGGTGAGAGCTCTCATTTCCATGAGGCTCCTGTGGCTGATGGATGAGAGGGGGTGAGTAGTTAAGAGCTCCCTAGCACGGGTATCCACAGGAAAATGTTATTTACCCAACTTTTTGTGGCGTCGGTAGGTTCTGTCGCTTTTATTTTCAATCTGTGAAGCATTTGCACGTGATGTGTAATATGTCAACTATAACCAACTGAAGCACGTTTCCTCGCAATCAGCTGGAAGTGTTTGCCGTCGGGTTAGGCTCGGCCATAATGTGTAAGTGTTTGTCACGTGCGCATTGCATCAGTATTAAAGCTAAAAAACGGAGATACAAGTCTCACATTCCTACCTGTGAAAGAACCAACAATATGGACAACCAGTAAAGTATCATTCTTGTTCATCATTCTGCCTTGTAGAGCTTGTGAGAGCTAACGTTCCTGATCCAAATGCTCATTTCTGCCCGACGTAGAATTCTGTGCAATTCAACGTCAGGTCTTCAAGCTCGGGGATCAAGATGTGTATTGTACTGTTATGGAGGGGATGCTTGGTAGGGGCGAGTAGTGTAGGGTGCAATGGTGAGAGAGAAGAGGTTATCGTAGTGTGAGTTCAAGGCTCAGCAGTGCATGGTGTGTGAAGGTGAGACTGAACAGGAGGCTGCTACTCCTTTGCTGCTGCTACTCTTCCCCGCACATTGACACATTGACTCTGTACCGGTACCCTCTGTATACAGCCCCACTTGTTATTTACTGCTGTGCTTTAATTATTTGTTATTCTTATCTCTTACTTTTTTTTGTGATTTTCTTAAAACGGCATTGTTGTTTAAGGGCTTGTGAGTGAGCATTTCACTGTAAGGTTGTTGTATTCTGTTGTATTCGGCACTTGTGACAAATACATTTTGACTTGAAGGGAGGCAAACACACACACGCAGGCAGAGGAGATGCTCACTCTGACTAATGATTCTCAGATCACATGTGAATCCAGCCCCTTTTGAAAAGAGCTCCAATCTCTCCCATCCCCCCCCCATCCCTCACTCACTCTCACGCTCTGCTCCTCTATCACTGTGCCATAGAGGCATGCTGTTCAAACCGGTCTAGATGAGCATTTATGAAATCTCCCAAAAGAGATTGCCACTTTAGTCATTTTGAATAATTGATTACCATAATCACATATCAGTGATATTGATCGGTATCAATAGATGGGTCCAGAGTACAAGAGGATAAGATCAGACTGATTAACTATTAACAGATCCACTAACAGATTACCGATCAATAATTTACTCTGCAGCCCTCATGGTACTGAAGGGGCCAAATGACAATATACAAATGAAAGTGCTTGGAAGACATGTGAAGCAATGGATTAGGTAAGCGTATTGAAAGTTCCAGTTGGACTTCAGTCAGTAGATGGACCCAAATCTTTCTCGCCTGCCACAAATGTCATGTCTGACAAACTGTTGACAAGTGGTCCAAGAAGTAGCTCAAGTCCCGGAGCAGAAAATCGATTAGAGGAGAAAACGGAAACAAACCCAATGTGTTTTCTTTTGACCCATTTATCCTCTTTTCAGGGGGAAGACAAACTGTAGGCCATTGCTACAATTGATCACAGAGATCAATTGTCAAAATAATAATCAAACTCAACTCACGCAGGTGTGAGCCATGCCATAGATCCACAACATTACTGCAGGTGTCACTGTGTAAGTTGCCACAGGCTGTGTGTCAGATACATGTGCCTTAGTGATTGATTGCGTCATTACATGGTGTGGATTGATTGGCCCAGGCAGACCCATTGTGCATGTTTTGTTATTGAACATATTGCAGTAAAGGAGTTGCTGGATCATAGCAGGCACCTGATGCTAGCTAGTGAGTCAGGCAGGGGAGAATTTCTAATTAATGACCTATGTTAAAACATCTGTGCCTGCAGCCACCTGTATCCGTAAAGGGAAAACGGTAAACCTAATAGCTCAGGAGAGTCACACAGCAACTCTTTCAAAATGCTGGACAGGGTGAAGCTGCAGTCCGAAACAAATGATGTACAGTACATTCAGATATGGATGGTATGGGAATGGGGTGGTGAGTCAGATGGGGCAAAAGGTGAATGGTCGGCCAATGAGGGATGCGGCGTGCAATATGAACCCCTGTATTCCCATTGGAATTGCTCCGTCATGGCTGTCTATTGATTTCTGTAGTCTAATGCTGTATCCAGGTTGTGCAGCGATGGAGGGACTCCCAGCAGGGTGTATTTCTGTGGTGCAGCAAGGCCCCGAGGATCTGCATTAAGGAAGCTGGTGTGAAGGAAAAGAAGACGGATGTTTTTTTTTTTTTAAAGTCATTATACAGTAACTTGAAGAGTCCTTGTCTGCTCGTTGTCTGTTTTTTTTTCTTCCAATATCCTCCTATGAGGTGGAAATATGGTCATGAGTAAAAGATGATGTCTTCAACATGCAGTGTTGTGAGCTTGAGTGCACGACACATGAACTGTAATTATTTTGTTAATGATGTTAATTATTGTGCTAATCATCTATCACAGTAGACCAGTGTTTACTTGGCACCATTTATAATGCTGTGTGAATTTCAGTACTGTATCTGTTGCATGTGCACAGTGGGGTCTGAAATTATTGACACCCTTGATAAAGATGAGCAGCAATTAATGTAGAAAATAAATCATTCAAATACTGATCCAATACTGGGCCAAAAACACTATGTTGTGTGCTCCCCCCAAAATTGGGAAATTATATTATTGTATACTAATACAATTGCTCAAAAATGTAGGGGTCAAAATTCACACCCCTGTTTACAATGCATATCAATATCTCACGTTGGGAAGAAAACGGCACGGAACCTATTTCTTTAATATTTTATGAGTTGAGGAACCCATTTTAGGAGGGATCTTAGCCATTCCTCCATACAAAATCCTTACAGATCCTTGATATCCTTTGTCTCTAATTCAAACCACAGGTTTTTAAAGGGGCTGAAGTCCGGACACAATTTAGTTTTTTGCCAATTAACCATTTCTTCGTGGATGTTGATGTGTGCTTGTGATTATTGTCTTACTTTACTTTACCGACTTTATTGTCTCCGTGGGGAAATTTTGTTGCAGTGTCATGTCATTGCCAGCAGCATACCACCCTGCATCCCATTGCTGGCTTGCAGTGGGAGACCAGATGCTGCTGGCAGTGGTGTTGGAGGGCCAGTAGGAGGCACTCTTTCCTCTGGTCTAAAAAATATTACAATGCCCCAGGGCAGTGATTGGGGACACTGCTCTGTGTTGGGTGCTGTCTTTCGGATGAGATGTTAAACGGGTGTCCTGACTCTCTAAGGTCATTAAAGATCCCATGGCACTTATTGTAAGAGTAGGGGTGTTAACCCTGGTGTCCTGGCTAAAGTCCCAATCTGGCCCTCAAACCATCATGGCCACCTAATCATCCCCAGCTTACAATTGACTCATTCATCCCTCTTCTCTCCCCTGTAACTATTCCCCAGGTTGTTGCTGTAAATGAGAATGTGTTCTCAGTCAAACTTACCTGGTAAAAAAAAAAAACATGTTTTAAATACAAAAGTTGTATTTTCAATTTGTTTTGTAACAGTTACATGCCAATAAAAAGAGACTACCCTGCTGGCCTTACTGGGTTGATAGGAACATTAGCCCAAGCGGCACAAATGATTGTCTAGTTCTGTTTTTCCTGCCAAGGGGTGCCCTATACCTGCGCCCAGAGGGGAGTAGTTCAAAGTCCGGGTACAGGGGGTGGCTTGGGTCTAAAATGATTTTGTGAGCCTTGCAGAGGACCCTGACCATAAAGATCTCATCCAGGCACCTTGCTTGCTGTGGTGATAATCCTTCTCGGCATATTTCTCTGGCTGACAGTGGAATTGCCAAACCAACAATCAATACAAAAAGTTAAAATACTCTCAATGAAAGATTTGTAAAACAGAGTGAGTATAGTACAATTAACATTAAAAGATCCCAGCTTTTTAAGAAGTATAGTCTCTGTTGACCCTTTTGTAGATCAAGTCTGTACATTTACTCCACTGAGGCTTATTGTCCAAGAGGACACCCAGATATTTGTATTCGTCTACAATCTCCATGTTCTGACCTCTGATAGATGTTGCAGAGGTAGGTGGTTTAACCTTCCTGAAGTCTATGCAAATCCCTTTGGTCTTATTGGTATTGAGGACCAAGTGTGATTAATCACACCACTCTAAAATGTCATTTAGGCCCGGGCCATGGTGTTCCTCGTCATCCTGCAACAGGCTGATCAAGCCAGTGTCATCAGTGAACTTGTCTTGCTGGAAATGTCAGCCTCCTGGCAGAGGCAACCAGGGTTTTTTGGCTAAATACTGGGTAAAGTTCACAATGATGTTGACCTTAACAAAGGCCCCAGGGAATTATCAGGAAAAAGCAAAAGAGACCCATAACATCAAAGATCCATCACCATATTTTATAGTAAGTACGGGTTATTTTATTTTCATTGGTGTGTGTGTGGCCAAAGAGCTCTATTTTCATCTAACCAAAAGCACCGGTGCCAATCCAAGGTCCAATGCCTTTTTTAGCAAACTCCAGATGTTTACATTTGTTCGTTGACATGAAAGTAGAGCTCTTAGTAGATGCCAATCCCAGTGGTGGGATTGGCATCTAAATAAGGATGCATGAGCAGAAAAGAACCCCATACCTACTGTAAAATATGATGGTAGATCCTTGATGTTATGGGGCTATTTTTATGTTATGGGACTACATCTAGAAAAATGTATAAGCAATGCAGGTGTCATCTCAATATGTCATTTAGAGGAAATTCATGCCAACATATCTTTCCTCGCTGAAAATATCTACTATCATGCAAATGAAGTGGTAAAAAGGTGGATAAATATTATATCAGCAGAGGCCGGTCCCGTAGAGGCACCACTCATCCTGGAAGCATGTGTTCCTTTGCCAAAGCATTCCCTCCTTCCCCCTCCGCTCTCACTGTAGCTTGTTTGGAAGTGAGTGGCGGAGTTGCAGACTGTCACAGGGATGGGGATCCTCCATTGAGAGCGATCACTTGACTGGAACACCCCCCCCCCCCCCCCTCCCTCATACTTCTTCACCTCCAAGAAGAAAAGTGGAGCAAAAAAACATTATTAGTCTTGTGGCAGGAAGGTAACGGGACAGATACATAATGCAGGAAGCCTCGAGTTTGCCGGGGAGTCTAACGATGCGGGGCTGCAGTCAGACTAGTGATATTTAAAACTAGCTGGCTGCTGAGAGAGTGAGAGCCTGGCTGCTGACAGATGAAACCTTAACGCCGGCCCATCAGATGTTCTGCATGAGCCTCAGATCACCTACTGTTAGAGATGGGGCAGCACTGTGGCTTTTATTGGGGTGGGGTCAAGAGATAAGCTTTTGACCATTATAAATTATAAAAGGTGCAAGGAATACGTATCTCTTCACGGTGAAAGGTTTGAGAAACAAAATGCGGATCATGTCTATGCTCAGAGGTTTTAGCGTTGCCACATCTGATATGTCTCTCGAGCAAGCTTGACCATGGGTTGAAGGTTGAACACACCAGCTAAGAACTAGCATAAGACTCACACAGCCTCGACCCCCCCCCCACCCCCAAGCCATCCTAGCTGATATGTGAATACATCCCTCCAGAATAGCAGAATGGTTCAGTCCTTTCAAAGTAAATGCAGCCTGCAGTTATAATCGAACTCCAGGGGGTGGGGGGGGGGATTTCTGGTTGTGGATTGTTTCCATCCCCGTCGGGGTCCCTTGGAGAAACAGGTGGTTTTCTCTGTCTGCGTCACTAATCCCGCTGAGAGAAATAGTCTGTCACCGCAGTCATTTTCACAAACAATCTAGAATCTTCTGCCCCTTTTGCCACTGACAGCAAGCAATTCTGGTGATATTAGCTAACCTTCAGTCTATTGCCACTGTCACTTCTGAGCAACAAGAGCAGACAACATGCTCTGATTACATACACCCCATACACATGTTTGTGTCTGTAAAAATTGCTAAATGTTCCATCTCTTAAACAGATCATTGGGTAGTCAGTAAATTTTAGCTGGGCTCAAAATTGCCATTGAGCATATTGTTGTGGTTATATGTGGGGGTCGTAAGAAAATCATTTATTTTTTGTTGATTGCAGGTAGATGGGGGGGGGGGGGTGAAGACCCCTGTAACTGCTTCCCATTACTCTGCTGTTGGATGAGATTATTGACAGCTTGTGGGTATAAATATTGTCTAAATTGTGTGTGATCCCGCCTGCTCATGTCATTCCTTTTCCTGAACTGGCTAACAATTATGGCCTCAGGCAAGGGAGCAGAACTCCACCGCAAAGCTGCTGAGGGCATCACTACAAGTTATGTTCGTTTGTTGAATGGCATGTGCTTTAAGAAAATAAGTACAGTCCACCGTATGTGTTCAATGGGCCTATGATTCAAATTCAAGTGCCGAAATTGATTTTGACATCCACTCTCAGTCCTTTCCCGCCTCCCTCTTTATGTAACAATGTCATCCCCAAGGAGATGGACTATAGCTATGTGTGTGCAAGGTAATTGGCCATCTCACAGGGATACTGGAGGTAGACACTTTTAGCGGAATGTATGTTGATAAAGAGCTTTTAAGATGTGACAAGGTTGGAGGGTTTTGAAAGACTGTTCAATTTCAAACGGCATATTCTGTAATAGAGGTTTAGTGAATGTACATTGTATGTGGCTCTAATGGCTGTTTTATGTATGTTCCAACACCGCAGCCCATTATCGTGTCTGCTCACGTTGCCGGTCTGTAATGATGGGGTGCCTCACCAGGGTGCCCACTCTTCTGCCCGTCAAAGTCCCTATTAGTGGAGCTGATTCTGCTGTACGTGCGGCAGAGGGCACAGAGGCAGGGAGACACAGGGGTGTTCATTAAGCAACCACCTCGTTACACTGTCTAGAGCATACCGGACTGTTAGCTGAAGTGGTCCATCAGTCAATTTCTTGGGCTACTATACCTATTTTGCCAATTGGCCTGGACCCTTTTACTACACGGACCCCTGCTGATCCACCACGACTGGTCTGCCGACGTAACCACACGAAGGGGCCCTTCTGCTAGCCCGCTAGCCCCGGCCCGCTAGCTGTCTGAATCGCCGTGTCTCCAGCCCGTCAAGCTACTCATTGGACCCTATGATCACTCGGCTACGCATGCTCTCCCTAATGTCAATATGCCTTGTACATTGCTGTTTTGGTTAGTGATTATTGTCTTATTTCACTGTAGACTCCAGCCCAGAAACCTGCTCCTTTTACTCTCTGAACATACCGAACATACTAGACGACCAGTTCTTATAGCCCTTAGCCGTACCCTTATCCTACTCCTCCTCTGGTGATGTAAAGGTTAATCCAGGCCCTGCAGCACCTAGCTCCACTCCCATTCCCCAGGCGATCTCATTTGTTGACTTCTGTAACCGTAAAAGTCTTGGTTTCATGCATGTTAACATTAGAAGCCTCCTCCCGAAGTTTGTTTTATTCACTAATTTAGCACACTCTGCCAACCCGGATGTCCTAGCCCTGTTTGAATCCTGGCTCAGGAAGGCCACCAAAAACCCTGTAATTTCCATCCCTAACTATAACATTATCCGACAAGATATAACTGCTAAAGGGGGCGGAGTTGCAATCTACTGCAATCTACAATCTTCTGTCTTACTATCCAGGTCTGTGCCCAAACAATTTGAGCTTCTACTTTTAAAAATCCACCTTTTCAGAAGCAAGTCTCTCAACATTGCCGCTTGCTATAGGCCACCTTCTGCCCGCAGCTGTGCCCTGGACACCATATGTGAACTGATTTCCCCCCATCTATCTTCAGAGCTCGTGCTGTTAGGTGACCTAAACTGGGACATGCTTAACACCCTGGCCATCCTACAATCTAAGCTTGATGCCCTCAATCTCACACAAATTATCAATGAACCTACCAGGTACAATCCCAAATCTGTAAACATAGCCACCCTCATAGGTATAATCCTAACCAACCTGCCCTCCAAATACACCTCTGCTGTCTTCAACCAGGATTTCAGCGATCACTGCCTCATTGCCTGCACCTCCGGATGAAAACCGTGCCCAAAGTAAACTGCCTGGTCCTCAGGCCCAGAAGCTAGGATCAGACATCGAAATACTACCCCCAAGCCATAAGAAGTTTTAAGCATCTCCAATCCAAAATTAAATCTAGAATCGGCTTCCTATTTCGCAACAAAGCATCCTTCACTCATGCTGCCAAACATACCCTCTTAAAACTGACTCTCCTGGTGATCCTTGACTTCGGCGATGTCATTTACAAAATAGCCTCCAACACTCTACTCAACAAATTGGATGCAGTCTATCACAGTGCCATCCGTTTTGTCACCAAAGCCCCATATACTACCCACCACTGCGACCTGTATGCTCTCGTTGGTTGGCCCTCGCTTCATAAGTCTTTGCTAGGTAAAGCCCCGCCTATCTCAGCTCACTGGTCACCATAGCAGCACCCACCCGTAGCTCGCTTTCCAGCAGGTATATTTCACTGGACACTCCCAAAGACAATTCCTCCTTTAGCCAACTTTATTTCCAGTTCTCTGCTGCCAATGACTGGAACGAATAGCTAAAGTCACTGAAGCCTCATATCTCCCTTACTAACTTTAAGCAACAGCTGTCAGAGCAGCTCACAGAGCTCACACTGCACCTCTACATAGCCCATCTGTAAATAGCCCATCCAACCACCTCATCCCCATATTGTTATTTTTTATTATTTGCTCCATGGCACCCCAGTATCTCTACTTGCACATCTATCACTCCAGTGTTTAAATTGTAATTATTTCACCACTATGGCCTATTCATTGGCTTACCTCCCTTATCTTAAAAATGTATATTCTGTTATTGACTGTATGTTTGTTTATTCCATGTGTAACTCTCGTTGTTTGTGTCGCACTGCTTTGCTTTATCTTGTCCAGGTCACAGTTGTAAATTATAACTTTTTCTCAACTAGCCTACCTGGTGAAATAAATAATAAACACCACGATGCCCTACCAGGTGGAGAGGATAGCGGCTCGTCACAAAATAAATAAATGGATAAATGAGGACAGGTGCAGCCGAAAGGGAGGCTGATGCGAGGGATGGAGCGGGTGAGGGAGGGCCAGGATGTCTCAAGGTCGAGCTGTTTGCTGGAATGAGAGACTTAGGGGGGGGCTTTCTAAAAGAGGAACACTGTTTTGTTGTTCCAACATTGAGATGAAGGGGGTTCAGTCCTAATCAGCCTGAGGATGCAGGCTAGCTTAAGTCTTCCACCCTGGTGCACTCGGGCTGTCTCGGAGTGGAGAGAGTGAGGCCAAGTTTCTGGCATCCAGCGGCCACAGAGCTCCCGAAAGGTCAGGAGGATTTGCTATTAAATATAGTCCAGGCTGGAGGACCTTATGCCCCGTCTGATCGAATTAAGTTAATTTAGTGAACAAAATATCACAAGATGGCAAAGCACCTCCCCAACAATTTCATGGCAGAGAAAGTCAATGAAGAAATATAGTCCTACTTCCAAGTGCCTGAAAAGATTAATGGTTTCAAGAAGTTAAAGAAAGCTAGAATTGTTCCCAATCTCTGGTCTGTATTGTACAGATCAACTGAGTTCTCTGGTAAAAGTATAACCTTAATTGATTTTGAAATTGCATCTAGTTCATGCTGCTATTACAACTTAGGCTTGTCTCAACAGTAAGTTGAAAGACCGACTGAGTTCCCCAAAAACAAATAAATAAAAAAATGGCCTATTGATTATGGCACATAATCATCTGGTTAAAGAGCGACTGCCTTTAAAAAGCAACAAATCCCTTTAAAACTGCCTATGTGACATCAATATGAGTCAAGCAGTTATTCTATTGTCACAATTGACCACAAAGTGTAAATATTATAATTTTTGCCATAATCTCAGTCTGGTCTAAAACAGAGTTTTGAACATCCGTGATTTGATGATGTCCATTTGCCCACTGACATGGAGTGAAAAGCTGCGGAGATTACTCTCTATCCTGCCCAGCAGCTCTGACTGTTTACATAAGACAACACTTCACACATTTTTTTACTTGAGAACTTTTGCACCAAACACCTTAGTTAGATGTAAAATTGTGCAACTAAAACTGAATGAAAGACAGATTTCTTGAGTTATCTTATCATTTGAGGAAATTAATAAATAGGCTTCCGCAACTACAGTGTCTCATGGAGGACAAACATCATTAACCAAATGCAGAATCGGTCAGGAAACACACCTCCACGACAAATCTTTTTTTTTTCTAATGAGCAACAGAAAAACACGTGCCAATAGCGGTACTCAGTGTCTCTTTTTAAGGCTGGTTTATACATGGTCTAACAACATGTCTGTAGACCATTAGAATGCGACAAGTGTCGCTGGTCAATACAAAATGTAATTTATAATCCGGTGGAATGACTGTAGACTGTCCTGCGACTGATGGTTTTCCATGTCTCAGATGCGTAAAAAAAAAAATCAGGTTTGACTGTGTCTCAGCGTCTGTTGTCATGGTTACCAGCAACGAGTCAGTGCACACCCATAAAGAATGATAGAGGTCTCTAATGACCAGAAGGTTGTTTTAGTATGGGCAGCGCCATTGAGGGCTTCCATCATGCTTCCTCCATTTTAAAGTAGTCAAAGTTGTCAACTTAGTGGGGATATCTAAGCATTGTAACCTTAATGGTGCTGCCCATGCTGTCACAGAAAATACTTGTGTTTCTAACTCCAACAGTGCAGGAATAACTACCAATAATAATATACCCATAACCCAGATAAAATAAAATAAAAACAAGTTAAATAGGATGAGCCATGACTAGAAAACACTATATACTGTACATATAAAGTTGGTGAAACAGTATGCAAACATTATTAAAGTGACCAGTGTCCAATGCCTCTATGAACATAGGGCAGTAGTCTCTAAGGTGCAGGGTATTGTCCCAGGTGGTAGCTGGCTGGAACAGTGACTAAGGTTCAGAGGCAGGGTACTGGGTGGAAGGCTGGCTAGTGGTGACTGTTTAACAGTCTGATTGATGGCCTGGAGATAGCTGTTTCTCTGTCTCTTGCTCCCAGCTTTGATGCACCTCTACTGTCTCCATATGCTCAATGGTAGCGCGGTGAACAGGCCCTGGCTCAGTGGTCGAGGTCCTTGATGATCTGTGACAACGGGTCCTGTAGATGTCCTGGAGGGCAGGTGGTGTGCCACTGGTGTTGTGTTGGTCTGCACCACCCTTTGGAGAGCCCTGCGGTTGTGGAAGGTGCAATTGCTGTACGAGGCGGTGATACAGTCTGGCAGGATGCTTTCAATGGTGCAACACTATACATTTGTCAGGGCCTTAGGGGCCAATCCAAATTTCTTCAGCCTCCTGAGGTTGAAGAGGTGCTGTTGCTCCTTCTTCACCACATTGTCTGTGTGAAGAGACCATTTCCGTTCATTATCTATCATTACCATTCGGCTAAATATGTGTATACGACCAACAACATTTGTTTTTTATTATCATTATCAGGTAATTATCATTACCCTGTAAATGATGACCTTGTTGTGATTTATCTTCCTGTAATAATGAAGACAAATTAAGATGTCAGCTATGCTCTGGTCATTATTTGAACTAGCTAATGTTAGGAGATTCCCTAAAAACACGCCACTTTGCTACAGCTGTGACTGGAAGTGACTTTTTTTGTAACAGGTTAGGATAATTAGGTTAAGGTTAGGAAAGGGGTTAGCGAAAAGTCACTTTCGGTCGTAGCTGTATCAAAGTGGCCTGTTTTTAGGGAGTGCTAGCTAGCTAGCTAACAAGCTAGAAACTAACCAAAACATTGTTTAGAACATATACTGACATACTGAAGTAAAATCCAGCAATTATGTCATTTGGACCACCATGCTGTTGATGTCATACAGCCGGTCATGTTTGTGTATATACTTTTACGTAACGACAATGACAAGTTTGATGTTGGGTGGCAATAGAATGTTCATGATGTCACTGCGACAACTGTATACAGCAGAGATGGGAACGGTGTGACAGGAACAGAACTGTCTCCGCCAGACGTTCTGGATTGACTGCAGTAAGACCCAGAGACCTCTGTACTATCTAGCAGAAGAACAGAGAAACAGGCAAACCTCTCTTTCTTTTTCAACTCTCTTTTATTTTCTCTTTTACTGCACCTCCTGTGCTCACATTTTCTGTTTCTCCTTTGATCTTTGACACAATCGTCAAACTAGCAACCAGCAAAGACTGAGCCTTTCACTCAAACAGCATCATTCTTTATCCACGCCAAAATGTCTTATTATTCTGCCTGCTGTGGAGTTTTAATGAAATGGGGTTTAGATACATGGGTCTGGTGTGGGGCTAGAGCAGGCAGGCAGACAGAGAGAGGGGTTATATATAGACTAAATCATTAGTGGTGCAGTCAGAGTGAGAGGAGAGGCGATCTGGGCCTTGCTACAGCCACTGCCGAGACAGACCGGGAATAAGCTGAGGAGAGAGACGGTCCACTGCATTGTCTGAAAAACAGTCCTGTACCTCCATAGAGGTTTCAGAAACCATCCGCGCACACACATCTGGCAAATGACAGCCACAAGGAGGGAGGACATTAACTTGAAATAATCAGACCTAAAATAGACGCCAATCAGCCTAAAGTTATGCCGCTGGACGCTTGGGTTTGACGGTGTGTCAAGACCATTTTGCATACTTGTAATGAGGAGCAAATGTGATGCCTTTGCTAAAACATAGCTAAATTGTCCCCCTGCTTGCACAGTAGATTATTATCTGTTGGCAGTAATGCCGGGAAGTGTTCCCTTGGGATTTAGCTAGGCCCACATCTGCCGGTCAGTTATCAGCTGTCTTGCATCTGTCGCCTTGGTACCAAAGCTGGGGAAAAAACGCAGAGAAAAGATAAGAGTAGTACCATTTGCATCGCATGTGTTCACAGGCTCTTTAGCGTGACTTATTTGAAGGTATTATAGGGAGCACTAACCCATCAGTTTCACACCGAGTGCCTCACTCCTCAGGTTGGTCAGGGTTGTGTGACTTGGAACGCTGCTGTAATACGAGTGACTGGATTCGTATCACGCTGAGGCCATTGCTCTCCATCCCACCGATCACAAGCGTGAGCTCCAATTACAAAGCCTTCGTTTTGCTCAACACAAAGTAACATCTCTGCATCTATCTCCCCGCAGTGCTTCACAATGCTTCACCCACTGTTCTGGAATAAACCATAAGACTGGCTAGAGCCCACTCCAATCTGCAGACCTGTATAGGGAGCCTTGATGCACTCAGAATCACAATTGTCTCACTGAATGCCATATTAGAACCAACATGGTTTATCTTGGATGTATTTAAGTGTGTACTATGCATGGACTCCAGAATGAGCTTTTCAGTATATTTGTGACTGACTGATTCCTTTGTATGTTAAAAATCTAAATCTATAATCCTCTCCTCATGATCAGCTGCGTGAGGTCAACTATTCAGAGTTAAAATCAGCACTCTCAGAGGGTTCGATTCTCGCACAGCGTTGCATGTCCCTATGGACAGATAGATTAACCTCTGAGAGTGCTGATATATTAACCTTGATTAACCAGGATCGGTGTACCCCCCCGCGGGATGGTTGAACTAACATAGGCTAATGTGATTAGCATGAGATTGTAAGTAACAAGAACATTTCCCAGGACATAGACATATCTGATATGGGCAGAAAGCTTAAATTATTGTGAATCTAACTACACTGTCCAATTTACAGTAGCTATTACAGTGTAAGAATACCATGCTATTGTTTGAGGAGAGTGCACAGTTATGAACTTGAAAATGTATCAATAAACGAATTAGGCACATTTGGGCAGACTTGATACAACATTTGAACAGAAATGCAATGGTTCTTTGGATCAGTCTAAAACATTGCACCTACACTGCTACCATCTAGTGGCCAAAATCTAAATTGCACCTAACTGGAATAATGCATTATGGCCATTCTCTTGCATTTCAAAGATGATGAATGCCAAGAGAGTGCAAAGCTGTCATCATGGCTACTTTGAAGACTATATTTGTTTAACACTTTTTGGTTACTACATGATTCCATATGTGTTTTTACGTAGTTTTGATGTCTTCACTATTATTCTACAATGTAGAAAATAGTAAAATAAAGAAAAAACCCTGAATGAGTGTGTCCAAATTTTTGACTGGTACTGTATGTGCTTTATACACATACCCAGTCATGCGCTCACACATCAGTTTTCACACTTGCACACACACACATTTTAAATACTTTATTTGAATCCACCAATCAAATTTACAAAAAAAGGACCCAATCATTTTCAAAGGTCCCTGTATGCATGGCACTCAAGGGTACAGAAAGCACCTCCTTCACCAAAGAGCTAGGCTGCCCACCACAGCTAAAACAGAGCAGTACCTAGCCAATTGCTTTGCCCTAGTTTTTGTCAGGCCTGCAATGTGGAAGCCACACACTGCAAGCCTGTGTACGTGGCCGAGACTGCCGAATATCAGCGCCACCAGCTTGCACCTACACCAGAGGCTGTCCAAGAAAACAGAAAGCAGCTTATTGGCAAAGGCCTGCTCCATATAGTCGTCAAATGAACAGCCCACTTCCAAAATGAGCACCTCCCCCTGGCCTCCTCCTCAACAACAATATCTGACGTATTTGGCACACAGGAAAACACATCATCATCAACATCGAACCAGCTTCCCCTTATGCATATGTGCGGTTGGTGAGACCACTTTTCCCACCTTGCTGGCTATCAGGTCAACAAGATGGTCATGTTTAGCAATGTAAAACTCCTTGTATGAACAGCAGCCATTCACAACATGGGCAATGGACTCCATTACTTTTCACTCATGTAGAATACAAACTGGGTCATGGTTTGCAGGGTACCAGAGTGCTAGATTATATTTTGTTGGTAGAACTTGCAGCCTCGCTTTAACAGTAAAGGTGAGAATGCCCTTGCCAATGGCAGCATTCTAGTACATGGAATGAGAGACAGAGTGGTCAGCACAGTCCACACACACACACACACAGTCTCCCTTCCCTACTGTGCAGTATCGACCCATGCTGAAAGGCTGCAAGTTCGTAATGGAGAATTTGGAGAAAAGAGATGGTCTCGATTGGCTTAGGAGAACCAGCCCAAACCCAGAGGTGCTTCTAGAAGCTTACGCTTAGGCATGGGTGGCCAGAAATCCATCAATGCTTTTTAACCCAGCTTAATGTGGTCTCTATTTACTCTGGATACTCGTGCCTAAGTGGATATTTTCACACTGTCTCACAGACCCATGACAGGCACGTTTACCCAACACTCTCCACCCACGCTCCTCATCCTCGTACAGTAGCTGCCAGTATTTCCTGTCTGATGTTTGTGTTGTTGTTTGGAAAATTAACATCTTTATTGTCTGATCAAAGTAACCCACCGGCATTGTTATTCCGCTGGTTGACAGGGCTCTTGAGCTGACGGTTACATCTGATGAGCGGGTGATAAATCACTCACAGCTCCACCATGACCGGTCACCGAGCCCAGATGATAAACTTGGATTAGCTAACACAACGTGTCATTGGAACACAGGAGTGATGGTTGCTGATAATGGGCCTCTGTACGCCTATATAGATATTCCATTAAAAAAAATTAAAATCAGCCGTTTCCAGCTACAATAGTAATTTACAACATTAACAATGTCTACACTGTATTTCTGATCAAATTGATGTTATTTTAAAGGACAAAAAATTGAATTGTCTTTGAAAAACAAGGACATTTCTAAGTGACCCCAAACTTTTGAACGATAGATTACGCAAACACACAGTCTAGGATATTGATTAGAACTTAGTCCAATGAAACAGGTCCCTAGCGGGCCAACACAATATGACACGTGTTACACAAAATAGGGATTTCAAAAGAGAAAGAAAGAGCGAGAGTGCACGAGAGAAAAGCACACTTTGGGACATTTGAAAACTATGCTTAGTTTAACCCTGACCTTGCCCCGAACTGCCACTCTTATGGGTCAGAATATAATGACGTAATTACATTTCGACGGTCTCCGATGGGGTCTCTCCTCGTGGACCAAGTTCCGACCTCTCCTCCTGTTGTTACCGGGTGTAACTCTCTGATTGTTCACGCGATGTCAGTGTCCTTTCTCTTAGTGGTCTGTTTCCTCGCCCTTGTTCTGAAAGAGGGGTATTCTGAGGGCGGCTAATCAGCCATATAGGTGGTTCTAGCGTGGCAATGAAAACAGTGTAGACGCACGATTCCTTGGAGAGAATAACCGGGTGTTCCTGTTTGAATTCACCTTCTTAGACACAGCCACTCATCCGTAGCGTAGATTGTTAAAAGTTTCCTTTGTCTTCTTTCAACCTGGTGTTGCGTTTTGGGGTTACAACTAATCGGACCATGGCTGCAGCTCGTGGTCCCTAGTCATAATGTTAATTCTTAACTCGCATGTTTTACACCCTCAGGTCAGAAATGGCAGTTTCCGCCTTTAGGGTAAATTGTCTGGGCATAACTAGTTGCTAGGCAAGGTCTGGATTTTACTCAGATCCAATTTAGACAACTAACTTCACATTTCATCCTTATGTAAACGTTCTCTTTGATCTGGACATTTTCCACAGAACGTACAGTATGCAAACATCAAGGGCATATTGTGAAAATGGTTTTCAAACTTTTAATAACAGAACAAAAACTACATTGATTTTCATATTCCATCTATCGTCATTAGTACCATTTTGGCTGACAAAACATATTGTCCCAAAGTCCATTTATTGCATGTTACTGTTCAGAGGTAGCTTCTCCATAGACCCATCGGGGCGGCAAGTAGCCTAGTGGTTAGAGCCTTGGACTAGTAACCGAAAGTTTGCAAGATCGAGTCCCCAAGCTGATAAGGTAAAAATCTGATGTTCTGCCCCTGAACAAGGCAGTTAACCAACTGTTCCTAGGCTGTTGAAAATAAGAATTTGTTCTCAACTGACTTGCCTAGTTGAATAAAGGTCAAATAAAAACCATGCATTCCATACTGAGAGGACGAAGGGATATTGTCTGCTCCCTTAAGATTTACAATGGCTGTTGAGGGGTCCTAAAACCCACCCACCTCCATACCTCTCGATTTCTCCCTCTGCTGGTGGGTGAGAGATATATCTCTGTAGGATTATGGTCCACGGTAACCTGACCCGCACAGGCCAGTTACTCTGCAACTACCTAGCCTCTTGTTAGATCATGAAACCAATGAGAGCATATGGGGTTTTAATGAAAATGTTTTTATTTTTTATTGCAGATGCTAATGCGCGGTTGTTTAATTATGTTCATATTGATCAGAGAGGGAGAGAGGAGAGAATAAATATAGAGGGATGGTGGGAAAGATATTTGTAGATAAATACTCTGATGGAATAAAACTTCCTTCCTGTCTAGTTTGAAAGCAGGCCAGTGATGTGAATAACCCCAGAGTTAACCATCAGTCTCTTTGTTTGGGTTTTGTGCGAGTGAGTGTGTTATTTTCTTCTCCCTTTTTTAAAGTAAGGACTTGACAGTGCATCAGTGTATTATTACGCACTGTTTTTCTGCTCTGCATATGCAAATGAGGTCTGATACCCTAGGGGAATATTTCCGACAACATGTGCAAAAAGTTCTAAGCAGGAGTGCAAGTTGGGCAAGTTGGGCTGATTTGGAGTCGCTGCAGAGTTTAACTCGGCTCTCCCGCTGAGGTCAGCCGCGAAGGAACAGTTTAGAGGGAGACGTATCTGTCATGTACTCTAAGGTTGTACTGTAAATAGAATAGAATAAAGTTGAGAATGTTATAGTTAAGTCGAGCATATCCTATAAATTGATCAAATAAAACAGGATTGCGTACAGTCTGGTGTAGAGTGGAATCAGTTTGCTACTCCATTGTGGAATGTGTTTCGTCACACCACATAGCTGTTCTCTGATTTTGTTTTCATTGTTGTCTATAACCTACGCTATGTTGGCGTATTTTTTTTCTGAAACCATATCAAGGGTTAGTGTACAAAACATTATGAACACCTGCTCTTTCCATGATGTGGACTAAGTCCGTGTGAAAGCTACGATCCCAGGTTAAAGAAGGATGTTAAAGCTTTGGGACATGGCTTGTGTATGTGTGCCTTTCTGAGGGTAAATGGGCGAGACAAAAGATTTAAGTGCCTTTGAACGGGGTATGGTAGTAGGTGCCAGATGCACCGGTTTGTGTCAAGAACTGCAACACTGCTGAGTTTCTCTTGTCACCAGTTTCCAGTGTGTATCAAGAATGGTCCACTACCCAAAGGACATCCAGCCAGCTTGACACAACTGTGGGCCAGCATCCCTGTGGAATGCTTTCGACACCTTACTAATTGAGGCTGTTCTCAATATTGGGAAGGTGTTCTTAATGTTTTGTACACTCAGTGTATATAATGCTGTCTCTCTCTCTCTCACCCCCAGGTCAATGGACATCCTCCACAAGGGACCCAGTTGTTTCCTTTAGTCCCCAGTGCCGACATCCAGATGCTACTTAGGTAGTCCCCCTTACCCCCTGCTCAGCGGCACCCTGACCACATGTAAGCTGCACGTCTGCCCTTCTCTGCTAGGCCAACACAGCCCACACAGTCTTCATGAGGATCACGACCCTGCCAGACCACACCAGATAGAGGTATGTATATCAGTGCAGTGTACCTCGATACAGCTCGTCTTGAACAGCACTGCCAATCCTGGGATGTTACGCAGTGTGCATAATGGACAGACTTTCTTTTGAATATTGTAATGAGGCAGCAGTGGCTTGATGGTGGACAGCTGTCTTGGTCTTGGTCTTGATTTCAATGGTGTGAAGAGGCATGAAGGGGGAACGTTGACATATCCAAGACAAGAGACAGCTCCCTCACACTGCCAATCTGCTGGCCATCTGGCCCATAAATAGTGATGATTTTGAGGATTTAAGTCACAATCCAAATCCACGGACCTAACCCTAAACCACCAGTTGGTTTTTCGGGATCTAATTTCCCCAATAACTGAATTGATTGAATTTAAAGAAAGCCTTTCCCATTCCTGTTCATCTGAGGTTTAAGGGCTGATATTTACTTTTCACAACCGGTTGCAATGGCAGCACCTGCTACACCTTCCGTCTGGGACAGCTGTCCTTAGTGTTTAGAGGTTTAAGGTCAAAGGTCAGTGTCGTAGCCTCTATCAAGTACACGGACCTGCTGTAGCCTGTCCCCTGAGACAGCTGCCCCTGTCTGGCCTGGGGTCAAAAGTCACCCTAACACAAAGTGACAGGCATTTTAACAGGAAGTTAAACCTACCACAACACCATCACAACACCATACATAAGTAAAATCTGCTAGTCCATTAGCAAACTAAACTACTACTTGTAACATTGGAAAGAATACTGTAGCTGTGCCTATGTGCAGCCAGTGATTTATTTTGTGCCAGCCCATGCAATCTTAATTCATTCAGGCACTTTCAATGTTGCTTTAAAAGCCAGAAACATTGACACTCACCCTACATTTAGCGGGAAATCGATCACTGAACTAGCTGTAACAAAGAAGAGAAATGGGGATAATGCATGAAGATAACACAGTATGCAGTCTGAGTGAGTCATTTTGTAATTTGCCTGGATAGGTCTTGCAGAATTTCTCAGCTATTCTGAGACCTTGACATTTCTGTAAAAACAAGTAACGGACCTCAAAGTGCCCTTTTTGTATTTGCATGTTGTTACGGTTTTTAATTTAAGGAAAACACTGCGGTAGAAATGCCAACAGGTCATTTGGGGGCAGGTGGTGGTGTTAAATGTGCATGAATTGATATTTATGCTTCTTTGAGTTAATGGAGAAAAACAGAGAAGAAAAACAGATTCCCTTGGAATGATTTGAATATTGATTTCGATATTGACATTACAGAGGGGGTGGCTGGTTGGGTGGCTGGGTGGTGTTTAGGATGGATGCATGGATGGGTGCATGGGTGGATGCATAGGTGAATTGGTGGGGGGGTGGATTGTTTGATGTGTAGTACACGTAGGGCAGGTGATGAAGATCAGAGCGAGTAGGATAGCAGGATCCCATATGGAAAAGATATAGAAGAATTTAACAAGATTGCTTTATGTTCTACCTGGAACTTTTAAGTAAAACATATGACAGCAAGTACACTTAAAAGATTCAAAGAAGATTCTTGTAATATCTGACTTATACGGGTGGTTAAAATGTAGACATAACAAAAATGTTGCATGTATTATTTAAAAAAAAACTATGTCTCGTGCATGTTTTAAAGGAGCAACCACTGTATGTACATTTTCATGTTTGGAGTTTCCATGGTTAAGGTTAAGCAGCACCTCCTACTGGACAGTTGATTTATTTACAGCTATGCCTTTTGGTCTCCCAACCAGGGTTTTAACCAAGCCCATCCCTACTTAGGTTTTATATTTGTCACTGGCTACTACCAACGTGCTACCTTCTAAGGTCTCACATACATGTGACATGCACACAGTGTATACGGGCAGGGCACACAGGAGACTGGGGTTCAATTCCCTGATGGGGAGGAATAAGTAGGCTGACCTTGTAAATAATAATTTGTTCTTAACTGACTTGCCTAGGTAAATTGAATCTGGAGTGCCTGCGCTCATAAATTTCAGAGCGTTGTCAGTTTGTAAATTCAGATTGTTTTGCTCTCGGAGCATACACTGGACGTTTGGGCTGAGGAGTAGGGTTGATTTGAGTGTTCTGGCCTTTCAATGCCAGTCAAGCACCCAAGTTAATGTTGGCTAGCTTGCTAGCTACTTCCAGACACAAATGAGACCCCTCTGACCATTGTACTCGCCCTAGCAGAGCTGGTTAGAATGTTTTTGTGTTTACCAAAGGGTTGGTGACTAACTGTGCTGCTGGAAACAATTTAATTGCGCTTTTTTGCCGACGGTTACTGACACCGGCCATATTCAACGGGTGTCGAGCGCTCGTAAATTAATTATTCTTCGTTCTGGTACACTCAGACGAGAGTGCTCTGAAATCGGAGTACTGTAGATAGCCAGAGCAAATTTAAGAAAACACCCGAATGTCCACTGAGAACGCACAATAACTACACCCCAAGAACACAGTGGCGTCTATCATTCTTAACTGTAAGAAGTTTGGAACCACCAAGACTCTTCCAAGAGCTGGCCGCCTGGCTAAAGGGAGGTGACCGAGGGAGGGGAGGTGACCAAGAACCCAATGGCCGAGCTCTAGAGTTGCTCTGTGGAGATGGGAGAACCTTCCAGAAGGACAACCATCTTTGCGGCACTCCACCAATCTAAGCCTTTATGGTAGAGTAGCCAGAGAGAAGCCACTCCTCAGTAAAAGTCACAGGACAGCTCACTTGGAGTTTGCCAAAAGGCACCTAAAGACTCTCACACCATGAGACACAAGATTCTCTGGTCTGATTGATCCAAGATTAAACTCTTTGGCCTGAATGCCAAGTGTCACGTCTGGAGGAAACCTGGCACCATTCCTACGGTGAAACATGTTGGTGCTAGCATCATTCTGTGGGGATGTTTTTCAGCGGTAGGGACTGGGAGATTAGTCAAGATTGAGGGAAAGATGAACGTAGCAACGACAGAGAGATCCATGATGAAAACCTGCTCCAGAGTGCTCAGGACCTCAGACTGGGGGTGAAGGTTCACCTTTCAACATGACAATGACCCTAAGCACACAGCCAAGACCTTCGCATGAGTGGCTTTGGGACAAGTCTCTGAATATCTTTGAGTGGCAAAGACAGAACCCGGACGAACATCTCTGGCGAGACCTGAAAATAGCTGTGCAGCAACGCTCCCAATCCAACCTGACAGAGCTTGAGAGGATCTGCACAGAAGAATGGGAGAAACTCTCCAAATTCAGGTGTTCCAAGCTTGTAGCGTCATACCCAAGAACACTCGGCTGTAATTGCTGCCAAAGGTGTTTCAGCAACGTACTGAGTAAAGTGTCTGAAAACATATGTAAATGTGATATCTGATTGATGAGGACATACATTTTTTTTAAACAAATATTAGAAGAAGTCTGTTACCTAACAAAATGTGGAAAAAGTCTAGGTGTCTTTCCGAAGGCATTGTAAGTGAACACATATACAAATACACCACTGATATAAGGCAACACATACAAATACACCACTGATATAAGGCAACACATACAAATACACCACTGATATAAGGCAACACATACAAATACACCACTGATATAAGGCAACACATACAAATACACCACTGATATAAGGCAACACATACAAATACACCACTGATATAAGGCAACACATACAAATACACCACTGATATAAGGCAACACATACAAATACACCACTGATATAAGGCAACACATACAAATACACCACTGATATAAGGCAACACATACAAATACACCACTGATATAAGGCAACACATACAAATACACCACTGATATAAGGCAACACATACAAATACACCACTGATATAAGGCAACACATACAAATACACCACTGATATAAGGCAACACATACAAATACACCACTGATATAAGGCAACACATACAAATACACCACTGATATAAGGCAACACATACAAATACACCACTGATATAAGGCAACACATACAAATACACCACTGATATAAGGCAACACATACAAATACACCACTGATATAAGGCAACACATACAAATACACCACTGATATAAGGCAACACATACAAATACACCACTGATATAAGGCAACACATACAAATACACCACTGATATAAGGCAACACATACAAATACACCACTGATATAAGGCAACACATACAAATTCTTACCAGATTATTATTAGATGTTTTACAAGTCATTTTTTAGGATTCTTTTTCATATGGGATCTTATTTTGGAGATTATGATGGACGGATATGGGAGTTGAGCGCAAAGGTGATAGAGGATGAGAGATATGAAGGAATGTACTGTAGACGAGGGACATGTATAGATGGGTTCAGTGGGGCAGTGGGAGGAGGGTCTTGGAGACATGGACGAGTCTAGGCAGATATATCCAGAGAGGGAGTGTGTCTTCGCCCAGGGTAATTCACTGGGAGTTTCTGTGAAATGGAGCAAGTCTGCTGAAGCTGACAGAGATTATTCAAACATTTTCCGGGGAGTTGTGACAGAAGAGAGTGGTTTTGAAATCAGACTCAATCCATAATGTACTTGGTCCCATCACAGACTGCAGAGTTTTCCCTTGGGCACCCATGCAGCACAAATATAATCAAAGAAAACACAGGCAAAAACCGAAGGATATTTGCTACTGCGGGACAGGGGAGAAGTCATACATTCTCTATGCATTTTGTAGGTTTAGAAATACTAGTCAAATAGCATCGATTTACTTACGGTAGAGCCATGGAATCCATGATTTCAGCTCGATTTGCATAGGAACGTTTGATGAAGCATACTCAAGTGGATTTTATAATGCTCTGAGGCTGAAGGACTAGATATTTTTCACATGATGGAGGGATAGGAAGTAGGCAAACTGACAGGAAAAGGCCTACTTTTTATTCCAGCGTCACACGGATAAAATTCCCAGTTGTTCAGCCGCAGAGCAATTTGAAATGTTTGCTTGATTTCCATGTACGATAGTTGTAATACCTCGATGGTTTAGAGCATGGTTCTGGCAACAGCAGGGTTGTGTGTTTGATTCCCACATGGCCTAATACTGTGTCTTACTCTTTGACAGCTTTGTGAAGTGTCTGCTAAATGACCATATTTTTGGGATAGCATAGCATCATAGGCTATACACCATATGCCACATACCACCATATTCACTGTTATTTTTTTGATCCTCACTTTATGCAAGCTACAGTATTTTATCTGAGAGAACCATACAGTTATGCAGTGCTGTGAGAGTCAGATAAAGACTTCAAAGACTTGTGTCTTTAAAGGAACTGTGAGATTTGAGGAAGGATCTGACCATTCAAAGCCATTGAATATGTCTCACTATCTTTTATCCAACGTCATAACAGTAATAGTGTAACAGATGAAACGGCACACAGATTTAAAATTATAACCTAATCAGCAGTCTGAAAAGTATGCCAGTTATACAAAAATCGGTATGATTGAAATGTGCAAATTTAACCATGTCTGATTCAATGTAAAACAAAAACAATATTTTTTTCTACTTCACAATTCTACTACTTTCCTCTAGTTCGTCAGCTATGTGTGATGCTGATGCTGGCACATTGAGATGGAGTTGATAACCGCAACGTAATTCGCCAAGAGGGGATGAATTAACGGAACAATCAAAACAAAATAAAGCAGCGTATATCTTTAAACAGTTAATCTTATCTCTTCAAATAGAGGAGCCCTAGAGGGACAGCTGCATGCAGTGATCATGAATGGAGCTCAGTTAGCACTGCTGACTACCAAGTAGGGCCCCCGCCTCGCCTCTTCCAGCTAAAAGGGGCTTTCAAAGGGAACCCGGCTTCCCAGTGTCACCGCGGTAAAGTCCACAGCCAACAGAATGTTTTCTTGGTGTTTTGATTTCACATTCATTTAAGGCTTGCTGTGATGACTCTGCAGGAAATATACACACCCATAAATGATGATCAGTTCTGTTAGGTTGCGGTTGTCGTCTGCGTTACGGTTGTCGTCTGCGTTACGGTTGTAGGATGCTTTAGAGGTATTGTGAGAGAATCATTCAATCGCAGTGCTATGTGCTCGAGGCTGTAGCCCCATTAGACGCACTGAATCCCCTGTGTGGCTTAGATCTCGGTAGTGATCCCGGCCAACGTGGGGATGTGTGGCGAGGGGTCCGTCGTCTTTGAGCTACAATGCTGATTTTAGGGTTTCACCGCAAAACATTTGATCTCTAAAGGCTCCGGTCAAAGCTTGTTCTTTTGAAGGCTTACTGGGTTTATGGGACGGTAAGTCTACTGAACCCGGAGGATGTTTGCCTTGCAATAATCAAGTAATGTTGTACTCTAACTTAACCACTGGAACACACTGAAAATGGCTCCAAAATGCCCTCTGGGAAAGTCTTCACAGTGTCTAGCATCATGCAACACCCAGTTAATGTGAAGTGGGTGTGGTTATTCCTTTTATTTGACGAGCACAGATGGCGGGAAACTTTTTTGCCCTGTTTTCCCATTAAAACTGCATAATTGATGTCCCACAGCAAAGTTCATGATTAAAGGGATACTTTGGGATTTTAGCAGTGAGGCCCTTCGTAGCATTAGCACAATTACTGGAAGTCTATGGGATATCTACTCGCTTGCTGTAAATGTACTATATAGAATAGATTGGTATGTTGCCCCTCAGTGTTTGTGTGTCTCATGATATAACTCAGTAGCTGAGGCAGTGTGTCAAATGATTGATTCTCTGCGGTCTCCCACCTTCTGAGCACCGCCGCAGTCCATCTCAATCCTCGCAGACCCAAGCACAAACAACACAAGTCTCCAAATGTACAATATACTGGCTTTTGAAACCCAATCTCCTTCTCCTAGACCCCTGGTCTGCCTGTTCATCTGCGGTTGCTATGAGACAAACACCTTGGAGCATGCCTTGAGGGTCACCCTGACCAATAATAGAGATGCATGGCTCAGCGTCTTGCTGAAGCACTATGTTTTCTCCCTTTCCTGTCCATCCCTTTATCCGAGGAAGAGAGTGGTGGTGCGTAATGGGGTGTGTAAGACAGGCCTTTGGTTCATGGCCCTAATGGATAAGCTCCAGACCAGAGCCGCCTTCAGAACAAGCGCACAAACCGGAATCGTCTATTTACCCCAAAACAATTTAGAGAATATCAGCATCATACCGTCAGGTAGGGAAAAAAACACTGCGGTGATATTTAACTCATTACTTGCCACAGAAAACGATAACACGAGTGCACATCCGTCAAAACGTGTCAGCCAGACACGCAGGATGTGGTGCCACGTTGCCATGATAAATGAAAGTTTCATGCGACATGATTAATATCACGCAGCGATACGATTGTCATGGCAATTAAGTTATTGGCAAGTTGAGACGACAAACATCTGCATGTGCCAGATCTTCTCAGTCCGTTTGTGTGATGGGCCCTTCTGAGAAGGAGAAAGAATCACGCTGATATATTCCTGTATCGGTCCTCTTTGTAAGGTTATTGGTGTACTACTGTACTATGTTCTACCAGGCTCCTTTCATCTTGCCTCATGTTTCACATTATACTGTAGAAGCTTGGTAATTTATATGATTAAAAACGAATGATGCTCATGTTTTAACTACTTGGTATTTACACACGCCTGTAGCCTGTCTTGTACTATCAAGACCAGAATACATTAGTGCTCTTGTACAACTCTTCAGCATTAAAGTGAAAACATACTGACAGTAAGCAGAAGCCCGATTCCCTGAATAACAGAAGGACACTCTTTATCCTAGAGTGGAGGAAATGGCAGCCATCAAGTGTCGCCCAGACTGTCTTTACTCCATGCGTGGTGAACCGCCCTGGGTCTTGCTCCTATTCTCTTCTCCCTCAGCCCAATCCCTTAGACGGCGGGGCATCAGATCTCATTGACTGGGACCTCCCTGGGCCCCTGGGGCATTGCAGGCCGTTCCACTCCACAGCCGACAGCCTAATCCATCTCCATTGTGGGGAGGCATAGGAGTCAGAGAATTGTGTCTGAGCAGAGCAGAGTGGACACTCATCCTGTAAATAAGCTCTGGGATGTGGACTGTTTCCAGTGTCCACACCAAGATTCCCCAGAGAGCTGATGGCTGCTTGGCATTTCAAGCTCTCTACCTTGGAGAATTCTGCCCATATACTGTAACGATGTTTCCCGCTACAGCTGACAGGGCTGTGGTTTTAGTAAACATGATATAAGAGAGATCAGCCCTCATTCTTTGGACAGACTGTTTACCTTTAGATGATGGCAGATGGTGTTGTCTCACAACAACTTAGCCTGAGTGAGATGGGGAGAGTATGAGTGTGAGAGAGACATTTAACAGCATCCGTGTTATTTTGTAATTTACCTGCATTTCCTCTTATCAAGTTGAAAGTGGCCTGACCGCCATTAATTCAACAACGGAGCAGCATGCTCCTTGTTAGTCTTTATTTGTATGTACTGTATTCCCAGCGAAACGGCAATTTACAGTTGCTAATGGCTGTTGGCATGTCTTTAAAAGGACAGTTTTTTTCTGTTGTCTGGCAGTACAGTTAATTCCTTTTTAATTATGAGGAGCCAGCAGGTAAGCGTTTTTCAGAGCATCCATCATGCTGCCCTTTTTCATCCATTACGGTATGTACAGTATGGTGGCCTAAATGTCTCACACAGTGATTTGACCTTGAGAGTAACCGCACCAGTGCATACTGCACCTCCTATTCAAAAGATCAAATGTGTTGCAGAAAACAAAACAACAACAACAACAAAAAAGTCTTCCAGCGTGGCCTCCGTGGCTTTACTTTCGTTTGGTATTCATCATAGCGTTAGCCCCGTAATCCAAGGTACAGCTGGGAAATGTGTTGGTGAAATGAGATGCATATGGGCAGCAGCTCTGTGTCTGTTGACGCTGCATGGCTGATGGCCACTTCGTCGCACGAGAGAAGCCATACAATAACCTCATACTTCTCCTTTCCAATACCATTCCCTGGTTTTATTAAATTCACAGCACAGACAGGAAACAAAAGGCCTATTTAATGGCCTATGACAAATCCCATGCAGATCCTGGTGTATTAAGTTGTAAAGCTGAAAACTGTAACAGCGGAAATGCTATCATCATTACAGATGGAGCGTGTGTGTTTTAAGGTACATCGGCATGAACAAGGAATCACCACGATAAAAATATTAAAGTACCGTTTCACGGATATGCTTCATACGAGAAAGAGAGAGGATATCTATATATCTCGGCCATAGTCAGTTCATAGCACTTCATATCTGTCCCGCCACCTCAGATCATTTTCTATTTGTAATAAGACCAGCAATCTTCATTTAAAGAAAAAACAGTATCTGCCATACCTGGAAGCAGGGTAGATATGAGACACTGTGTGTTTCTGTGTTTGCACGTGTGTGTGTGTTTTTTTAGATAGCATATTAAAAAAATGTGTTCGTAAGTGTGTGGGTGGATGACTGCGTGCTTTTGCTACAATTGCATATGCATTGCCAGTTGGCGTCTTCTATATGGATACATTTCTGTTTTCACTCATATTGGAGATGTATGTAGCTATTTAAAAGACTGGCTTTTAGAGAATCCACAGAAGGTAGACCCACTGTGATAAACCCCTTATTAAACTGTGCAGCCAACTAACTTGGTCCAGGGATTGCATGTTGAGTTAAATGATTTGCTAAGCTATAATTACACAAACCTACTATTTGTCCTTATCTCTTCATTGGGCGTATTAGCACGACACGTGTATAATTCCCTAACATCTTCAAGAAGTTCCTATGAGGAGGAAAATAAGATACAAGCTGTTAAGAAAACTGGCTCTCTTGAAACATCACCTCAACCATATGCCTCTGCTAAACATTTAATTTGAGGTATTGCGCATTCATTTGAATGCATTCACATACATTTACTGGCTTTAATCACCTGAATGTACTTTGAACACTGCTGTTTTGCATCCTGATCATGGCTGATAGAGATATTTAATCTCAGTTTGACCACTGTGATAGCTAAACACATAGATATACATCTTGATTCACCTAGTGAATTCCCCACCTGGTGTCTCACATCCTGACCAGTGCCTCTCTCCTTTGCCTTGCAGTTTCCCAGAAAGCCGGAGGGAGGATGGACCGGCTGATCTTCTCCTTGTTGATGCTGGCCGTCTCCACCAGGGGGCAGCTGTGCCCCAAGCGCTGCATGTGCCAGAACCTATCCCCCTCACTGGCCATCCTCTGCGCTAAGACGGGCCTACTCTTCGTGCCCACCGTCATCGACCGGCGCACCGTGGAGCTGCGGCTCACTGAGAACTATATCACAGCCATAAGGAGGCGGGACTTTGCCAACATGACTAGTTTGATCCATCTGACATTGTCCCGCAACACCATAAGCCAGATCATGCCTTACACCTTCGAGGACCTCAAGCGGCTGCGAGCGCTGCACCTGGACAGCAACCGGCTGAGTGTGATCAGAGATGACCACTTTCGGGGGCTCACCAACCTTAGGCACCTGATCTTGGCCAACAACCAGCTGCACAATATCTCTCCACACGCCTTTGATGACTTCACAGGAACCCTGGAAGACCTGGACCTGTCCTACAACAACCTGGTGGACATCCCCTGGGAGACGATAGGCCGTCTAACCAACGTCAACACCCTTAACATGGACCATAACCTTATAGAGCACGTGCCACAAGGGATCTTCACCAACCTGCACAAGCTGGCGCGTCTGGACATGACGTCCAATAAGCTTAAGAAGATCCCACCGGATCCACTTTTTCTGCGCATCCCTGTCTACGCGAAAGCCAAAGGATCTCCTCAGTCGTCATTGGTGATGAGCTTTGGTGGAAACCCGCTCCACTGTAACTGTGAGCTGCTGTGGCTGAGGAGGCTGACCAGAGAAGACGACCTGGAGACCTGCGCCTCTCCTCCAGACCTCACAGCCAAGTACTTCTGGACCATCCCAGAGGAGGAGTTCATCTGTGAACCTCCGGTCATGACCAGGAAGTCTGCCAAGACCTTCACCATGGAGGGCCAGCCTACCAGTCTGAAGTGCAAGGCCAACGGAGACCCAGACCCAGAGATTCACTGGATTTCCCCCGAGGGCCGTCTGATATCCAATACGTCACGGACTGTCACCTTCAGCAACGGCAGCCTGGACATCAACATCACCTCCCTGAAGGACTCTGGAACCTTCACCTGCATTGCCTCCAACGCGGCGGGGGAGTCCACGGGCCAGGTGGAGCTGGTGGTCAACCTCCTCCCCCACCTGGCCAACAGCACCAACCGGCTACGGGAGCCCGACCCTGGTCCTTCAGACATCCTCACATCGGCCAAGTCCACCTCAACCACGGGCAACGACACCCGGAGGAACCAGGAGGGAAGGGTGCTGATGGCGGAGCTGACAGCTAGCTCAGTGCTGATCAAATGGCCATATCAGAACCACGTCCCTGGGATCAGGATGTACCAGGTTCAGTACAACAGTTCCATGGATGACACGCTCATATACAGGTGAGGATGGATAGGGATGTAAACATGGGTGATGGGGAAATAGTCTCTTGATTAGATTGAGTTAATAACTTTGAACAGTTTTTTTTTGTATTAATGACCTACTCAAGGTTTTATGATTAAATACCATTTTGACTCGCAGATGTACAATTACAAAATGTCTATCAGTAGCAATCATAAGAACACCAGAAACATTTCATCTTGTACAAATGTAAGTCATTATAATGAGATGATAATAAGGTGGTAATTACTCATCGTTTATTTGCGAGAGATAAACAAGGACACTTTTTCATTTGCTCTGAGAAAATGTTTCCTCTCTTCTCTTGTTATTTCTCTCCTTTGTTCTTGTTCCAAGGTAATACTTTTTTGTTTTGATGCTTCCGTCATTGCATACGTCAGGTCCAACATCAATTTATATCAATTTGTAGAGTTTGTATCGCTCTGATAGATGCTGATGGTTCCGCTCATTAATTATTTTGGTCCTCAAAAAGTATTGGTTTTCATTCAAGTCTCCTCACTTCTTACAGGGCCTGGCCCAGGGCTGTAATGCAGGCAACTTTCTTTTTTTCTTCTCTGATCAATGACAGCAGTCACCAAGGGAGAAAATTGATTTAGGATCTCATTTAGGGGCGTCCACGCCGGGATTCTTGGTGGCAACTCTTAGTGACCGAAGATAGGCAGGCCTGTCCCACTGTGGAAAATGCACAGCCACAGTGAGAGAAAGAGAGAACTTTTCCATCTTTGTTTCAAGGGAAACGTATTCCCCAAGCGGTGTCTGTTACCACGGGGAGTTGGAGGGATGATTTTGAATGCTGAACACGTAGAGGAGCATTGTGCACAGAGAGGCACAGTTTTGATTGTGGATAGTTTTAGAGCAGGTACACAGTTCATAGACTGATGCTTCTGTGCTCTGATGCACTCTGTCTCAGCGGATAGTGTGGGGGTGCCTAAACGAATGAACACGGCAGCTAATTAACGGAGTGGACAGGAGAGATGTTACTGTAGGTGAATTTATCTAGTACTAAGGACTTAAAATTGTCTCCCTGATTCTTGTTCCTCATTGACTAGTTGACTGATTTGTTTATTTGGGATGGGCAAGCAGTGAGCACACACACAGTTATGTAAACCTAGCATATTACAGTATGTATCTTTCACTTGTCTACACACCCACTGAAGGGTATGAGCACATAGTACACTCAAAGGCATTCAATACACTAATACAAACACACACCCACACAAACAAAGCAAGAACAGTACATTTCTTAAACAACTCATCATAAAAAACACATATTTCTTTGTTTTAGATGAATCAGAGGTTTTGTTCGACTCTAGGGCAGCAAAGCTTGCTTAAATTCAGCCTATGTCTTCCATATTGATTTGGAAGAAGAGAGGAATGTGCATAAGGGACATGTTTCAGGGGCGAGGAGCTCAAGCTAGCAACAACACCCCGAAGCTGTAATTTATAGACATTTTTCAAAAGCTGTGCAGAGGAATGGCGTAACAGCCACTGCCAGGTCCCAGTACACAACACGCCGCAGCCCCAAAATTATTACGAGCGAATCAGTATAATGCCCACAGGAACTAGGTCGACCAAACGAATGGTCCAGCCTGCCAGCTCGCTACGCATTAGGGCTATGGAAATGTCTGCCGGTACCCTTCTGCTGATTTGGCCCTTTGCAAATTAGCTGCTATGTTCACTTTGCTCTGTTCCAGCTCCTACTCAAAATGTGTCCGTGATCATTTTAGCCATTTCTGTAAAAAAAAAACTAAAAAAACATGTCATTTCAGCTTGATAGTCCTTCCCTTCATGTCCGTGGATCTGAAATGACTTGACAAATGCATTTCATACAGTGTAAATCAATGCCCTCTTTATCACATCATCAGCCAGAAAAATTTTTTACTATGAAAAGGAAGCCATCTGACAGTATTGGGACATGGCCCCAACCATTCCTCTGATGTAGGAATTGATTGATAGTTTATATCAGAAGCACCCGGGGCCGGCTGTGAGGACCATTGGGTTCCACTGTATATTTGCTGGCACAGTCACTTGGGCGGTACCCATCGATGGCATTGCTAGTGTATCCATGCGGGGTGTCACCAGGGAACAATGGGACCCAGCTGGACTTATGCAGTAGTCACTCTTCCTCAACTCCCCTTAACGCCTCAGTCCCTCTCTGGGGTGGGGCCCCGGTGAATAGAGGCCCCGCCACAATAGAATGGCACCGTCGCACACACGCACACTCCTTTCATGCCCTGCTTTCTAAATCACCTCGGCATGAGGTTCTATTAGGGATGGGCGGAAGAGCACTGGAGGGGGGAGAAAGGAAGAAGTGAGGAGAGAAAGAATGAGGGAACAGAGATTTTGTCGATGTGATGTCACGACTATCAGCTGAACCATATTACTAAGGGATGGACGTTTGTTCGGTCGTTTGAAATCGAGGAGCAGGCTCAGAATGTGTAAGTGCTTCTACTACATCTTCTACAGCTATATAGTATTCACAGTTGAATAGACTGCTAATCCACTTGTGTGCAAGTGGACTCATGTGAGAGGGAGGAAGGAAGGAAGGAAGGAAGGCATTTACTGTTTGCTCACTCATACCATTGGTTATTTGAATACTTTGTGATGACCAATGAGCTCACCGATCTACTCGCTTGACAGACTTGGGTCTGTTTACACTTGAGTGATTATTAGTATACATGCCACATTCCTTCACCTATTTATTTGGAGCCTTTGTTGGCTCTTCTGAGCTGGCATGTTTTTTTTGGGAGAGACAAAGCCATCGCATTGGGCACACACTGGTTCAATCATCGTTGTTTCCACGTCATTTCAATGAAATGGCCAACATGGAATAGATGTTGAATTGACGTCTTTGCCCAGCGGGATCTTTGGTATGCAACTATTTGCCCACTTGATGTGTACCTGCGATATCTCTCAGACAGTCCTTATAAGGACTATATATAGTCCGAAACAAATGAAAACACTGAACATTCTGAACAAAGGCTTGGCAAAGTATGATGCGTGGAGCAAAACGGAGCATTGCGTAAATGAATTCCCCAAATTATGGTTTTGACAAGACTCGGTTGTCAACAAGTTCATCCTATTTTCAAACGTGACGGCTAATTTCCTTTTGGTGCTGTACTTGAAGGCCCCCTGCAAAGAGGGCGCAATGACATGTTCACAGCATTGCCTTGTGAGAAATCAAAATAGAATCAAACAGAAGAGCATGACATTGCTGTACACAGCTTCTCCTGAGCAATGGGTTATACCATCAACGTAGTTGTCTCGCTGTGCATGATGGTGCAGCATATCGCCTGTACAGAGATGGCTAGATAGACAAAAGGCTAAATATGTAGGTTTTGGCTGAGGGAACAAGCCGGCTGAGGGAACAAGCCAGTCTGCCTTGTTCTTTTGTTAACCGCTCGTTACTATGCGGTCCTCTGTGTTGGAACTAACCACCAAACTTTAAGGCCAAAAGGATGACTTCATC
The DNA here is from genome assembly GCF_002021735.2 of Oncorhynchus kisutch. Classification (NCBI taxonomy): domain Eukaryota; kingdom Metazoa; phylum Chordata; class Actinopteri; order Salmoniformes; family Salmonidae; genus Oncorhynchus; species Oncorhynchus kisutch. The sequence continues at coordinate 52,095,835 of NC_034188.2, read as the reverse complement.
CTGTCCACATAGTATGTAAGATCGGATCTCGCATGTAGATCTCGAATAGGGAATCGAGAAAGACAATGTTGTTGCCTGTCTTTTGATGGCCTATTTCAACAAAGAATGGCAACATAATGTTTTGTTGTTATCAGATGCCCACAACTGTAACATAAGCGATAAGGCAAACGCGCCTTGTATAAATCGACAGTCGAAGATTGAGTCAAAACACAAAAATCTCTATCATTAATCATCTCTAAAATGGTTGGTTTTAAGGTTTCCCAATACAAATGGAACCAGGCGTTGAGTTGAGAAGGTTGGTGTGTGGGACAGATGGTTATCCCAACCTGTTCTTCCTCATCTACCTGCCCACTTCAACGCTTTCTTCAAAGTTATATGCCGTGATGGCATTTTAAGTTATGTACAGCAGGAAAAAGGTGGGGATTCTGATAGGCTGCCATCACGTGTGATATCTCATTTGTATGCATACAGAGTGCTGAAGCTTTCAACTGGTGTTTGTGATATCGCACATGATATGCTCAGCTGCACATTACCATGTGGACTACACTTATACTCAGACACAGGCGTACAAGTGCAGACTCTCTCACTCACTCACTCACTCACTCACAGCTCTACTAACTACCATGCAACGTCTGACTCTAAATCTCTAAGCTTAGCCTTTTTCTTTTAAGTGTTCCTTCTTCTTCGTTGCTCCCATTTTCTATGACTGGCCTCTTAGAATCCGGTGATGTTCCCCCTTTTCCAGATTTATCCATCTTAGTGGATTCTCCTCACGTATGCCTCTGTTGGAAAGGGCAGCAAGGGGCCGATTGGCTTTATCCCCTACCAGAAGCACCAGACATGAACCCATCTGGTTGTCTCATCTCCGCCCCCCAAAAATCTCAGTTCCCTAAATGTATTCATGCATGCTACTCCGGCATGCATATCAATCAAATCAACTTACTTTCTTGACTATCATTATGCTGGAAAATAAATAGTAGACACCTCTCTGAAAATATATTATAGCAAGTTAGACGACTAGACTGCTGAGGATCAAGTGTTTAAAATCAACAGGAAATGAGCTGGAAATATGGACTGATTCCCTTGAATTCTGATGTGGGTGATAGGGGATTATTTTCAATTTGAAGCCAGACCTTTATCTCATGTGATAATATGAACTTGGCCAAGACCATGCATGAAGACAAGGAGGTACAGCATGTCATTAGGCTCCATGTAGTCGTTCTGGAAGCTGCACTCCATCAGAGGTGATTGGCAGATGGTTAATGTGTGAACCCGGGGATATAGCATGGAGAAGAGACTAGCCTAGATAGATAGTCTTCCCCTCCAGGCTAGTGACTCCCCCCCCCCCCCCCCCCATCGTGAATGATTGATGGGATGAGAGGACGTCTCCTTGCTGGAAGGCTGCAGGGTATGTACTATGTGGCCGGATGACCCATAACCCTAAAAACCACACACTGATATTCTTGTTTCAGCTCTGGTATGATCCTGAACTTAAGTTTATAGAAGGAATGTTGTGTCATTCTTAGGGCTGCAAAGTGAGGATATATTTATGGAAACATTTGAGGTTTACCAGTAAACTACCAGTATTTTTGTATCTTTCAAAGATTTTATGTAATATATCACAAGACATCTAGCGGGCATTTTTGGGTACGTAAGATTATTACATCTCTGGACATCTGTGCATTCTTATCGCATGTAAAATATGTAAAATCATGAAATAAAAAAAATGTAATAAACGCTCTAAAATATTACCTGAAAATATAAACCAAGAACTTACTGAATGCGAATACCTGTTGGGGTTTAATATGAGGGTTTCAGCATACAATATTATTTATTTATTTTACTATGTCAATATGTATTTGTTGTCAATGTTTTGGCATCAAACTGATGGCAGTTCGTCAATAGTTGGGCGAGTTGCAGGGGGAATTAAAAATAATGCCATTGTTGATTAGATGCTTTTTTTAAACCCTCCTGTTGTGTTTGTTTCATGTTAATTAATTCTGTGTTTCCGGTCCAAATTGACCTCCCCATTATAGCTGATTTATAAATCCATAATAGTATATATATTATCACCTTAGCTCTTTTTATCAACTTAAGTTCTTGTGAACATTACTAGTTTTGAACTTCTATTTGCTATTTATGGCCTGTAGGCCTCATTGACCTGAGGTCATACAACTCGTTTTTGAGTTTAAAAAAAGCATAAGGTATGGAATATTTTGACTATAACAAATACTCAGATGAAACGATCAGTTTCCTGGCCTCTCTCCTCCTCACCGGTGATTTGATCAAGAGCCTCACATATATTATATCGTTTTGTCATTGTGCTGCCACAGAATGAATTTTGAGCAAGGCCTCAAAAAAGCTTTATAAACCAGGGCTGTGAGAAAAGTTCTATATATTATTGAAACAATGTTGCGATTGTTTGTGAGAATGCCAACAGGTGTGGTTCCCATGGGGGAAAGATTCTATTGGGGAAGGTTCCCATGGGGGTTGCCATGGATGCCAAGAAGGGGTGTGTGTGTGTGTGTGTGTGTGTGTGTGTGTGTGTGTGTGTGTGTGTGTGTGTGTGTGCGCTCAAACACACATGCATGTGGGGGTCTGGGAGAGGAAGTCTCCATCTGATTAATGGGCATGTGCTTGAACTCAATTTTATACACTAATTGTAGTCTCACCCATTCATTTCTAATGACAAGTCATTTTTGACCAGGAACACCACAGGTGTACAAAAGCTAAATAAATCACCCATAATGTAGTGAAAATCATCTAAATGTATTTTATGTGTTCAGATGCCCTGTGTGGACAAAGTCATGGAACCTTATGACAATCAGATTACAGAGAGCAAACTTCGGTCCAATTCGACCGGAACACAACAGGAGGGTTAAATAAATGAGGCTATTTCCTTTTGAACCATATGGTCTATCTACTAGAAACTCATGGACAATTATGGACACAAAGTTATAGAACTAAAAATTGCCAAAGTTACTGAAGATATCGGGTAACTTTGGTAAATTACTGGTAGCTTTGTAACCCTAGTCATGGTATGTTTTGTCGATCAATGGGAGAATGTGTAAGCAGTGCGTTTCTCCCTAACCCTTCTACTGAGGCTGAGTCTTGCCAGTTGTTAGTTCACTTACGGCTCATGCCTTCCTTATTTACTTTGTAATTCTCTACTAATATGTGTGTACACACAAATGGCATTACGCACTTAGCTAATCATTAGGCCATTGTCCTCTAATTCAATGATTCACTTAGTATTAACTAATTGGATTACACCCCCTAACATCAACTGGGCATTCACACAAGTACCAAATACCTGCTTCAATGACTGCCAATTATACTCAACCCATGAAAAATAATGGATGTTATCAAGCGCTACAGTTCAAAAGAGTCACTTCGCTCTAGCTAGTTACATGGGCGCGAGTGAGGCCCTTTTGTACTGCACAGTCACCACAGTACTTTTTTCCATTCTCTCCTCCTCTGGTCCAAATCTAGCTGTGCTCAGCGAAAGGCCCGGTCACCTCCCCAGACCCATACTGATGTGCTGGTCCTTGGCATCTTGCTCAGAGTTTGCATCACCCTCCCCAAGCCCCAGGTCACTTTTTTTATTATCGGCGTCGACACGCCCCCCCCCTCCCCCCCATTTCCTCCATCCCCGAGTGTGTTTAGATTAATTAAGCAGACAGACATGCAACAGCCGTAGCGATAACAAGGGAGGGAGGGAGGCGCTGGCCCAGTTAGTGATTTTAATCACCGACAACAGGTCACTCTTTTTATAAAAGGAGTGAAGGCAGCAGAATGTGACAGAGATGCTGTTGAGTTACCTATTGATGGATATCATAACGGAGGTGACTACGTCATTGAATGAGGAGGATGGATCGAGTCGATGCACCGGAAATGATGGGTAAAGGCCAATGCGTTTGTCATTACCGTGTGGTAATAGGAACACTGTTCCATGTCTTCATGAACAGTCCATCATCTGAACACATATCAAATTCACACACATGCACAAACGCACGCATGCACACACACATGCACACACACATGCACACACACATGCACAAACGCACGCATGCACACACACATGCACAAACGCACGCATGCACACACACATGCACAAACGCACGCATGCACACACACACCCAGTCACATGCTTTCTCTCTCTCTTTCTTGCTCTCTCTCACAACCACACACACACACACACACACACACGCAGAACCCATCCAATTATCCTCCATGGGATTTTCAAACAATGTACTTTGTATCATAGATTAATACTATTAACAAATTAGAATCTCTATTTGATGCACCATGAACAACAGCATCCAATAGAGATTCTAATTTGCTTGGAAGAACTGCAACTCATTTGGCTATTTACATCAAACTAAGCATGACATTAATTTGGTTAGCAGGAATGTTATGAGAAGCAGTAGTAAAGTATGCTCCTGCTCTTTTAAGTGCAAATCCATCACAGAAACAGTTTGATTGAAATACTAATTTCTTTGGAAACACTCAAGCCTGCACTGTGAAGTAAAACAACCCCCCCCCCCCCTGAAAAAACTGCCTTTGTCTACTTGTCTTCTCCCTAAACATGTCTCACAATGATTTTAGGAAGTTTTCCAAGCAGATTTAATTCCTGAAGTACTCAATTATAGTAAGGCAATGTAGGCCAATGACCGCTGATAGTAGATCAATTCCTATACGCTCTTGGGGTGTTTCCGGGTGCTTTGGGGTGCCTCTTCTCAAAGCCTGAGCCCCTTAGTGATAGTGGGTAACTGGGATTTATCTGAAATGCATTAAGGTGTTCTGACCCCCCCCCTCCCCTTTTTCAACTCAAAGCCATTTCAAGTTATCGGGCAGATTTGAGGAAGCGTGGCAAGTGCCATATTTATCCTCCATTTATCAAATCTATCGATCCGCAACACGTCCACAGAGAGACATATACTGTCATTGTGTTCTATGTGTCCGAGCGGCTCCTACTGTAGGTTTGCTTTTCATTGCGGGTTGAATCTGACGTTTTACAGTTATGTCTCAACGTATTTTATGTTTGGAAACAATGAGAGAGGAATGGTCTCCATCTTGGGGCTCTGCTAAAAATGTATGGGCAGTTTGAGATGGCTGGAAATCATGCAAATCATAAGACTCTGAGTGGTGGCAGGAGTGTGTACCATGGGTTGAGGGCAGCCTAGCAGGGAGTCTCTCTGCCATGTGTTAACTGATGGGCCACTTATATAGCCTAAGCCAGATGGCCATCAGTGTAAGTGGGCTGAACTAGCCCTGTCTGCCACCTGAGGACCCGACAGAGGGAAGCAGGTGCTCTGGACAATTGTGTGTGTGGGTGTGAGGGGATGTGTGTGTTCCTGTGAGAGTGTGTATGGAGCACACAACAAAGACCTTCTGTGACTCACTCTCTCACACACACACACACACACACACACACCAAACATTGGGGAAGAGTAGAACTGTATTAACTGCCAGAACTACTAGAGCCAGTGTGACTCAGGTGCTGCAAAGACCAGGTCCTGACATCAACCAAGGGTGGTCACATGGCCCCTGTCATGTTTCCAGTTAGATGTTTCTGTGGCTTCTTGCCCCCTAGTGGTCAGATATTTTCCTTCCTATAATTGACTCATGTCATGTGACAAGGTTAGAGGCCTTTTGGAGGGGGTGTGATGACACAATGGCATAATGGTGCTACTAAATTCAGAGGTTTGTCACTTGACTACATACCTTCGTCTCCTGTATGCAATCCAAGTTATCTTACCTTTAGGTCTTCTTGCTCTCCTGAGAATCTTGAGGCTCTTGAAATGGAGTTGGTCGGCAGTGGTGAGCGCTTTGAGGAAGAATTGGGCCTACCTGCGGCGACAGTCGTAGTGGAGACTTCTAATGTTTGCCCTGAGAATCCTACCAGAGATTATTTTGGACCGGTTGGAGTGAGAGTTTTGGAACGAGTGCATTCCTGCTTTTAAGCCGACCCATATGTTGTGTCAAGCTGGGTAAAGGACAAACTGGGAATGGTTACATCTGTGAAAGTGTCGGGAAATGGAATTGTTTTGATTATTTAAAAAAAAAAATTTGGTATCTACCGCTTAGAGGAAGCGGGCGCTTTGAGTCACGCTGCTCGGGGCTCAACCTGTGGCGTGTTTTGCTCTCCAGGGCAAAGCACCACTCAAAGAAGTAATCCGTTGGGGTAGCGTTGAGTGTTGAGGTGGATCAAATTAAATGGATTATTCCTAGTGTTTGTGAGCCCGTCGTTTGGTGAGACGTAGACCCAATGGCAAGAAGGCACAGTCAGAGGGTTGGGATGGAGAAACTACTGTGTGCAACTGCCAACTGTGGGGGAGAACAAAATGTGCAATCCGCACTCCAACCTGTGGAAGGCAGCAATACGCAACACAGCGTTTATTCTGCCAGAAAGCCAAAGGAAGAAGAAGTAGAACACAAGGTTAGAGGTCATTAAAGTACAAGATGGTGCAAGAATATACACATTACATGTGTTGATTGACATGGTAATGGACCAATAGTATTAGAGAAAAGGTGAAAAAAACGTACCCCTCTGACACGGTACGGTACTTCGTGACGTCTCACGATGTAACTTACGGCATAATGTAACTCATTGTGTGCCGTACAGCCACTTTCCACCAGGGGTAGCACTTCTCTCGGAGTTTAAAAACAAGAAATGATCAATGGTTAGTGTAAAGTTAATTACTCATTAGTTCATCAATAGTTAATTCAATTGATAGTAAATATTTTGCATCATCACTGCGAGTCACCATGACTCTCAAAAGTCGCGACAGCCGCAGTTTACTTGTGAAGATAACATTAGCGCCACCCTAAAAACTCTATTCAAATTTGACACAAACCTTCAAATTGGTATGTAATGACACATTATATAAGCTCTTTATGGTGTTTTATAAACATTTTAGAGGTGATACGTTTGACAAGTCAGGTGAAAAAAAATTCCCCACACAACATATCTCCCCCTTTCGCTATCACTCAGTAGCTCAGAAGGCAATGGAGCTCCATTACCTTCTTCAGTCATGGGCAGCATGAAGGTCTCGTCATTGATTTAGCTTGATTTAGCTTTACAGTGGTATTCAGCTGGAAGTATTACATGTTTGGAGCGCTAAAATATGGTCATATGTACAGAACACTGCGATGTGTGGAAGTTTGCTAGTTATCACTAAGTCATTGGACGAAGGCCTTTTCTGTAGGGGGGGGGGGGGGGGGGGTCAGAATGTTAACATGTGTCACTTGCGGTACGGTTTTGGAAGTATAAGGACCTCATCTTTCATATCAGCGAGAAATAATTTTAAAAGAAAATAAAAAAGGTTAAATGAATACAAAACTTCATAGGGTTTAGTTAATGTTCTCACACGGCCATGTCTCCATGTTACAGCGCTTGTTTGCGGAAGACAGAGGGACCACCTGTGCTAATTAGCTGTCTAGCGGGCTCCGAATCAAATCAAATCAAATGTATTTATATAGCCCTTCGTACATCAGCTGATATCTCAAAGTGCTGTACAGAAACCCAGCCTAAAACCCCAAACAGCAAGCAATGCAGGTGTAGAAGCACGAGATTTGATTTGATTTGATTTGATTAGCGGGCTCCGAACACTTGTGTGCAATGGAAGAAGGCCGTCAGAAACGTGTTGTGACTGAAAAATTCTGCTGGCTTCAACTGTGATGAGAAGCCGTTTAAAACAGTGTTGAGCATGCGCATATTTTGCACTTGTGAAATGATTTTGATGTGACATGAAAGTAAAGGGCTTTATGTTTCTAGAACCGCATCGCAATTGAGAATCGATTCGCGTTTAGATGGAGTTTTAGCTGCCAGAGCCAGTCTATCTCTGAAAATAAGGAGTAAAGGTAGGCTCCTTAAAGAGTACATCTCAGCTGTTAGACTCCATTTACTGCATTGTATGATGGCTCTTTCTTTTGCATCGTGACTTTGGAGTTTGAATTATGTATTGCTCTGTATTTACACATGAATTTCTTAATTCTCACTCATATTTGATGGAGTATTTTTAGTTTCCTCCTGAATCATTAAAGTGGACTGCGATAATCTTGACTCCAGTACTATGATAAGGCATTTCAGTCATACCATACTGTAACGTGAAGAGGACAGAACAGACAAGTTCTGCCCATAGCAATTACTGTACACCATGCCAACTATTCAAGGTTAAAGCTAGACATTCCCCCAGCCTGCTCACTGTGCCCTCAGGGGGGCTCCTGGTACATTTTCTTTTTCATATAGTTTGGTAAATGTCCGGAGGTTTTTACGTTTCTGGAGTTGCGTTTCAATGTGTAGACATGTACCATGTTCACCATCTATGTCACTGTTAATTGACGATACCACTTTAGACCTATCTGTCAGACGGCCACGTATTTGGCTGGCGGGATTAACAGCGGCCAAGAAGAGGATAGGTGGTAACTGTGTTGTTCCATCTCGTCACCTCTTTGTCCACGTGTACCTGTTTTGTGTACCTTACTAAAAAAAACAATACAAACATTTGATCACAGAAAGAACAGACACATGAGTGGTGTATGCAATGTTAACTGCATAGCAATCAGAAAATGAGTACACGGAGATTAGCCGTAAAGTGATGTTAGTTATATATTAAGAGAATATTTGCGACGCTTTAATGGCGCTGTGCATCACCTAATTCGGGGTCTGATGTGTTTACACAGCTTAAATGGCATGCAAACAAAGTGTCCTCCCTGTATCATCATCGTGAGGCGAGGATCGCTAAATGCATTGTCAGCAGGGTCTCTTGCATGCAGTGCGGTACATGCAGACTCTAATTGCATGAAATGTGCCCTCTTACCATGACCGCCTACAGCGGTTGCCGAGAGGAAAGATACATTACTTTTATACCCTCTGTTGTTCTTAATCTCTCATCCCGCCGGTATGTACTGTATTCTCCATTTTTATCAGCCACCACACAATTAGCACTTACACAAATGTCCTCCTCTTCCAGTGGAGTAAAAACAGGAGAGAACACTGTCGAGAGCTACTGCATTCATCACTAGCCATTACTAATATGTCACGCTGTGGTGGCGTACAATCCATTAGAGACAAGGAGCGCTACAATAACGGTTTTACAAAGGTATAATTAGTTGTTCATTTTAATGAAAAACGAGAGATCGTGTTATTTTGCTTTTACTCTTGCGGCGGGTGAATATGCATTAGACAATATCGAGGGTGCACACGGATGACGACGGATCTGATGAAAAAAAATTCTTAATGGAGTTTTCATATGGCGGTGGCGGTCATGACGACTGTGATGATGGTAATTATTCGCATATTGACGGTGACGACCAGAAGCATATGACATAGATGACAGGCTTGACAGTAGTGACTGGTATCAGTAATGACATTATTGGCCCCTATAATTAGGATGGTGACGACGGCCGTGACAATTATCCCAAGGGGTTACCAGCCAACTCTCTCCGACTTGCTCAGAGTTTGGCAAACCATTCTGTGATTCTCCCCTCTGTATCGATAATCTGTCTGTCCGTTGGCCGGTGATGCGTGACGCGTCTCTCCGCCCTCTGCAACATGCTTGGAAGAGCTTGCATCACACCACATGAGCGAGGGAGTAAAGTCGACCCTTATCAGCGTGGCGCGAGCCCGCCGAACCCCCGCCATCTCAGTCCATAGATTTTTCAGACGGAGGGAAGGCAGGACTGACACTGGCAGATGGGCAGCAACACACATCCAACCGCACATCTCACCCAGATAACCCAACCCAGATAACCCAAATTTAACCCAAAGTAGAGTCCCCTACTGTAACCAATGTGTGCTTTTGTCTTTAACTTTGTGTGCTGTTGTCATCACAATCCCATCCGTGTAGCCCTGTCTCCCGGTCTACTGTGCCAGTGTGCTCCATGCCCGGGTGTTCCACGTGTTTGTCACTGAGGGGGCTTCTTTAATTCCCTCAAATGAGTCTGGCTGCCTCTGTGAAGATACGAGGCTCGTGGAGTCGACGCCACACTCTCTGCAGCTAAAAGGATCTCGCATCCTCCACAGGGGGTCTTATTATCCCTTCCTCTTCCATAAAGACAAGGAATTAGCCCGCCCCCAAAACACTGGGATGAGGGAACGCAGCGGTGCGGGAATATAAATAGCTCCTAATGCTGAGCACTGATATCAAAATTCCATTCATCCTACCTTTTGATTCGTACCCAATTCGTTTTAGCGAGATCCCCGATGGTTGGGTTTGTTTTTTGTGAGAGAGAGATAGTGACTGACAGTGTCTCATCTGGGGATAAAACGCTGAATGGCAGAGAGGCTGCTGGGTAAATGGAAATGTTTTGCTGTTAATGGTGGTAGACTCTGGGATCTCAAGGCTGTTGCATATATTTCACTGGTCTCTGATGTTTATCTCTTGCTGGTTGGTTGCTTTGCAACAGCATGAAAATGGTCAAGTTCGTTTTGCATGGCCCGGTGCCCCGGGTAGGGAGCGTTTCTATTGGTCCTAAAGTGAAATCTTCACCCACCTGGAGCACCGAGCCATGCAAAACAAACTCCACCACTGATTCAAAGGCTACATGCGAATGGGCCTTCCAATGGATCCCTATATATATATCTCTGGTGCTTTTATCTTCTGGTGCATACTAAAGGAATGCATAGTAGGTACTTCATCTGCACTGGGAATGGGACACACAGCGATTATGAGGGTAGTACAGATGCCACATTAAAATCCGGTTATACCTTGGATAGATATTTACTGCAGTGTTTCCCGGTTTGACAGTGTGTGTTTTAAGACATAAGCAGTATCTGTGTGTTTTACAGATGAGGTGAATGTTTTATTGCCGACGTCACAGGGATAGTAAAAGGAGAGACCTCTGGGTATTCATCTGAAGTCTTTTATCCACTCGGTGCGAGATGGCTCCAGTACACAGAAAAATAAGACAGACAAGGGCTCTGTCTTTAAGATGCACTGCGGGGTAGTCGGGGAGAGGAAGGGGTGGTTTGGAGAGAAATGGCAGCATCCTGCCATAGCCTGTAGGGAGAATTACAACATAGCTGTTTAGGCTCATATACAATAACATTCTCACACTTACCGTCTGCATCGCCAGAGGACTCTGACACACCACTCTGAGCCGGACTGACAGAACCAGGTTGCAGGGCAAAGGTCATCGCGCAACCATTTTGTGTTGAGGGCTGCGAAAATTAAATATTCACACGGATTCATTTCCTAACCAGTCCTATTTATTCCTATTTACCTAAAGCGCATATTGTCGAGCTTGAAGCGCCCTGTTGTCGACCCCTATTTAGTATCGCTCATCATATGATGCAGCTCTGAAGCGCTCACTCTGATTAGCATGGTGGGGAAACCTAGCATGGTTTACAGTGCTTCCTCTCCACCAGGTAGAGGGCACTGAGGTTAGCTCATGAATAAATGATGAAATAATTGCTGTCTGTTTGAGAGGCTGGTCATGCCTGTCCTACTCTCCCCTTGCCACAGTTCTCTCTGCTTGGCTGAGGCGCCGGCTCAGGCAGAGAGGCCTTGGGCGTGTTCTGTGCTGGTTAATTTCTCGTGGACAGATTTTCTCGTGGACGTAGAATTATGTGATTATGAGCAGCTGTAGTTATATGTACCTATATTTGTGGTGTGGTTTTCATATAAGCCCTTTTTTGGCTTCCAACCTCACCTGCACACCATTTTTTTTCTCTGTACTGTTTTGTCTTTCACTTCTTTTCTTTGGTGTGAATAAAGTTCCTGGTTTTGTGTTTGATTCATAGATTTTTTGGGGATGGATATGGATTAGGCAAATGCCGTGCTTAAACTAGGGAGATGATTACAAGCTCTGTGCGCAGTAGTTGTTGTACCTGTGTGGGAACACTGACGACGGACCGTTCGTTCTACATTTATATTTTCATTAAATGCCATGTTTCACATTAACACCCCCAAAACAATCATGTGTAGTGCATATATGTATCAATATGATATGTCACTTTTGTTTTTTGTTTTATTCAAGATTGGAAATTTGAGATAAAAACCACGCGGCTGTGCCGATGAACCGCTCTGGAACACTGCACCAGGTAGCTGTATCCCGAGTGGGTTGCTTTTTGACAATAAAGGTACCAGACTGTCTACAGACAATGTTTTTTAACCTAGAAGAAGACCCACGTGACAGGAGTAGGCACGAAGGAGTCGATCAGGATTGGCAAGAAGAATGTGGCGTTGTCCTGAAAGCATGGTAAGCCAATGTTAAGGAGTAAGTGTGAGGCTAGCTACAGTAGCTATCTTATTGGTTAGAAAGCTAGCTAGCTAACTTGTTGCATTTTACAGGCAGACTGTCAGTTTAACACATAACTAGCTAGATAATGAACTAAACTGCAATTATTGTAAACCATTATCTTGCTAACTACGGTAGATATATCTGTAAGATGTATAGCTAGAAGGAATGTGTCATGTGTCAGAAGTAATTAATGTTGACCAGCTACCTCACGCTAGCTAGATCCCGTTAGCCATCTATATCCTACAGATGTGTAACGTAAACTCACTCACTTTTGTACATCGCCTTGGTCTGTACAATTGACCTTATTTTTGTACCCAAAAAACGTAACACTTCCAGATAAACCTCAATATCAATACCAATGTTAAGCACAATTTCTACCCTTTCCAACAAAATTAATGACGAGACCTTCATGATGCCCATCTCTGCATAATTCAAGAAGGCAATGAGCTTCGTCGGGTCTTTTTAAAAATGTTGGGAGGGGAGAGAAGGCTACAAAGTGTTTTTGAAAGGGGGAAATATGTTGTGTGAAGAAAACGTTTTTTTCAACTAATCAACTTTAAAATGTCAATTAAACATAGTTTATGTAATGTCTCATCACATACCTGTTTGAAGGTTTGTGTCGAATTTGAAGAGGGATTTAGGGCTGCGTTAACGTTAGCCTCACAAGTGAACTGCAGCTGTTCCGGCTTTTGAGTGTCATGATGGCTCGCAGTAATGTCGTGCAAAAAATGCAATTGGCACCCTAGTCATGAAATATTAGTTTAATATTAGCAATAATTCTATTAATTTAGACAAATCATGAATAATAAAGCGTTCTTACAAGTGTATATGGTTAAGTATGATTTTAATCTGCGAGAGAACGGCTACCCCTGGTGGAAAGAGGCTGTACGGCACAAAATGAGTTGCAAATGCGTAGTGACACGTCACGATGTAACGTACAGCGTCAGAGGGGTCAGTTTTTTCATCTTTTCTCCAATACTGTTAGTCCATTACCATGTCAATCAACTCTGAATCGAAACATAGTTCAACACAGTCACTAACAGTCCCATTAGTTTTCATTGCAGCCTCGTTTGAATGTCGCGGTTATGCATATTTGTACGGAATGGGGTGAGTTTACGTTAGCCTACTTAATAAGCAATAGAGTAGATACTTAGAGTTAATAGGGTTGTCACTTAGCTAGGCCATATTTGAGTCAGTTTGGCTGCAAAATTGGGTCTCAAATCAGTTATTTAAGTTAACAGCCAGCTACAGTAAAATAAGGAGGAACATGATGCTGTGATGGAATGAGTCAAGGTAGCAATTGTTAGTGATATGAGACGTGGTGACATAATATATTTCACTTGGATGGTGTATTTTTTTATTAGCTCTATTGTTGTTATTTACAGACATGAATCAGGAAATAGGCAAACTGATACATGAATCCTAATTGCAGTTAAAAAAATGTTTTTTTATCTGCACGTTTGTCACCTGATGTCGCGGAGCCTGGTGGAGATAGATGCCACCATTCTACAAGGCACATATGTATATGCATCCAGGTTGAGGCTTGCTACCAGCAGGAACATGGAGTACAAGGACCTCTAGAGCCTTCCAACAAAGGACCTGCAATCTCTCCAGAGCGCAGAGAAGTAAGCTCGACTCGTAATAGTATACTTGATGCACTCTGTTCATCTCCTTTACTATGGCAGTCTGCCTATGTGATCAGGGCCAGGCCCACTGGTTGGATTGGATTTAATGTACTCACTCAAACTCATTCTCTCGCCTCCCCTGTAAAAGTCTCACAGATTTGTGTAAAAACTAACTTGTGTGTCCATCCCTCTGTCCCCAGGTGAGTCTTCTGGGCTATGGAACTCTAGAACAGCAGATCACAAAAAACTGCCACCCTGTTGTCAGCTATCCACAGATGCTTCCTTTAAGAAGGGATTGACCAAATGCGATAAAGTTTTGTATAAGCAATTCATTTTCACTTTTTGAATTGTTAGATTAAAAACAATAACTTATTCGTAGCATGTTTGTCACATTGGTCTTTCTTTTTTTTAACTCCTGTGTTAACTTCAACATCAAGGTAGCACTTAGTTTCTGATTCAAAAGGTCAAATACCTTTTAAATCGTGTGTATCAGACACGCCATACACGCGTGTCAACTAAAATATACTGTATATCCCAGTCAAGATTGAAGAATGGGTGAAATGGACGAAGTGAATATAAGTCGATGCTTTTCCCCATAGTTCTTTGTATGAATTTGAGAGGAGACATTCAATACACGTTGACAGAATGGCTGTGAGAGAGAGCCTGTTGCTGTGCTCCCAGGTAAGGCCCTGGCTTCCAGTAGCACTGAAGGCCCCAGTATTCAGTCAGGCAGCTTGAAGATGTGTGTCACCATCCAGGCCCATGAGACGGCATGACAATAAATTAATGTGTACCTTTCATCAGCAAAGCCATTTTAGCATTTACTGCACATGATGCTGAACAATTCAACCCATTTGTTAGTGTCACTGATCCACTGCATATGAAAATTCCCTTATATTCAGTTCCTATTGAACATACTTCTTTCAGAAATAAATGTTATAGTTTGATTAAATTACATACGGGCCCTGGAATAAAGCAACGGCTTTATTCCAGGGCCCGTATTTAGTGTCTAAAGAGCATGAATGGGTGATCGAGGACCAGCTCCCCCTTGTCAATGTAATCATATTCATTGAGGCAAAAAAGTATTTAGTCAGCCACCATAATTTGCAAATAAGTTCATAAAAAATCCTACAATGTGATTTTCTTAATTTTTTTCCCTATTTCGTCTGTCATAGTTGAAGTGTACCTATGATGAAAATTGCAGGTCTTTTTAAGTGGGAGAACTTGCACAATTGGTGGCTGACTAAATACTTTTTTGCCCCATTGTAGAAGCCAAAACTGATCCTAAGTCAGTACTGCTATTCTAAGATGCTTTGTGAATATGGGCCCTGGTCTGTCTGTAGCATCCTGCTTTCTGTGACCCAACTCCCTCGCCACCTGAAATGCAACAACAACATTAATAAGAATTAGCCTAGTCAGTCAGCAACTTAGCTGATTAACAAAACATTAAGATAAATGTGCACATGCCTAGTCAGCCAAACAACAAGCCTAATGTCAGTAAAATCTGGAGAGGCATTTAGAAGTATTGCCAACTTTTTTCAGTTGCATCCACAGGCTTCATAGTCAGTAACTATTCTTTTTAAAATATAGCTAGCAATTATATAGCTAGCTAGTTATTTTCTAGAAGCCTATTTAGGTAGGCTAAGGTGAACCAAACTCAAAGTGATGGTGGGAATTAATTAACTTAGCTAGTTTTCCACCCAGAAGTTTCAATCTAGCGAACTAGTTAAAAATCTCTTAAGGATCGGGGTCCCGCTAGCGGGACAACTTCCGGTGAAACTGGAGGGCGCGCAATTTAAATAAATTCTAAGAAATATTTAGGTACATATAAGTGTCTTATGTCGGCTGAAAGCTTAAATTCTTGCTAATCGAACTGCACTGTCCGATTTACAGCGAAAAACATACCATGCGATTGTTTGAGTACGGCGCCCCACATCAAAATATTTTTCCACCAGCACAGGTTTCATACATTCACATATAAAGATTAAATATTCACTTACTTTTTGAAAATCTTCCTCTGATTTGCCATCCAAAGGGTCCAAGCTATAACATGTTTACAGATTTACTCCTCAGATACCATAAAATGTAATCAAACTATAATATTTATTTCAGAAAGAAGTGTGTTCAATAGGAAACTGATTTTAGCAGGTGCGTAATTTCTTCATGGCGCGCCCAAACACGGATTTCTAAAACTGTTATTTCTTATTTGTATTTGAAGTTACAAGCCTGAAACCTTGAACATTGGCTTCCACGGGGTGTCAGCAGTCTTAGGAATTGCATCCAGGGATAATTTACAATATGACCTTTCTCTTGCCTTTCTAAGAGGATGGTCTCTCAAAAATCGTTTTTTTATTATTTTAACATTTCTACAAACTTCAAAGTGTTTTCTTTCCAATGGTACCAATTATATGCATATCCTGGCCTCAGGGCCTGAGCAACAGGAAGTTTACTTTGGGCACGTCATTCAGGCAGAAATGGAGAAAAAAGGGGCCTAGCCCTAAGATGTTTTAATGGCATTTTTCTCAACTTCATCAATCAGATGGATAGCTAGCAAATATATTTGTTTTTCCTTGCATCTACAGTAAAGCTGCCTGATACAGTGGGCCAGTTGATAGTAATGTAGAATGAATGATACAGCTAGCTAACTGCAATGCCAATGGCTAGCCAGAGTTCATCTGAAATGTATACTTACCGGAGAACAACAGTGCACACTTTGTCCACTGCCAGTCCTATCAACCGCTTGCTGAACATGGTTGTATGAAGACATTTTCTACATACATCGCTTGGTGTATGTTGCTAGTTTGCGAGCATGCGAAATCGTCCTCTTTGCCAGTCAAACATTTGATGCACAACTGTTGCAGTGGCTTAACCTGATGGGTCAGGTGTTCTGCTAGCGGAACCCCACGACAACATTCCGCTGAAAAGGCAGCGCGCGACATTCAAAAATATTTTTGGGAAATATGTAACTTTCACACATTAACAAGTCCAATACAGCAAATGAAAGATACAGCGAAAGCACAACATATAATTATGTTAGCTCATAGCCAAGTCAAAAAAACACAGCCATTTTTCCAGCCAAAGATAGCCATCACAAAAAGCAGAAATAGATACAATTAATCACTAACCTTTGATGATCTTCATCAGATGACACTCATAAGACATCATGTTACACAATACATGGATGTTTTTGTTCGATAATGTGTATATTTATATCCAAAAATCCCAGTTTACATTGGCGCGTTACGTGCAGTAATGTTTTGATTCCAAAACATCCATTGGTTTTGCAGAAATACTCATAATAAACATTGATAAAAGATGCAAGTGTTATTTACCGAATTAAAGATAGACTTATCCTCTATGCAACCACTGTGTCAGATTTTTTTTTAAACGTTACGGAAAAAGCATAATCTGAGAACGGCTCCATCTTAGAGTCAACATTTGTTCGAAAAAACACTAAATATTCACTTAATTTTGATGATCTTCATCAGAAGGAACTCCCAGGAATCCCAGTTCGACAATAAATGACTGATTTGTTCCATAAAGGCCATCATTTAGCCGCTAGCCCAGTAATCCATCTTCATGAGGCGCGAGCATTTTCTCCATGACAAAAACTCAAAAAGTGATGTTACAGGTCGTAGAAACAAGTCAAATGATGTATGCAATCCATCTTTAGGATGTTTTTAACATTAATCATCAGTAAGGTTCCAACCGGAGAATTTCATTGTCTGAAGAAAAGCATTGGAACAAGAGAGTATGCTCTCGTGACCACGCGTCATGAGACCGAGGCTCTCTGCCAGACCACTCACTAAAAGAGGTCTCATGAGCTCCTCCTTTATAGTAGAATCCTAAAACGTGGATCTAAAGACGGTGACATCTAGTGGAAGCCCTAGGAAGTGCAAGCACATCCATAAATATCAGGGATTTGAATAGGCATTGTTTTGAAAATTGACTTCTCACTTCCTGTTTGGATTTCTTCTCAGGGTTTTGCCTGCCATAAGTGTTCTGTTATACTCACAGACATCATTCAAACAGTTTTAGAAACTTCAGAGTGTTTTCTTTCAAATACAAATAATAATATGCATATATTAGCATCTGGAACAGAGTAGGAGGCAGTTCACTCCGAGCACACTATTCATCCAAAAGTGAAAATGCTGCCCCCTATCCCAAAAGAGTTTTAAACGATGGGATGGAGTGGACACTCTAAGATTCAAAATATATGTGTTGAAAACATTCAGTACTCACTCAATCATCCATTACTACTGCTTGGCGCCTGTCCACCCGGATCGTAAATACAGGTAAAATTAGCATAAGGGAGGGGCTTGGCCGAGAGTTCCCTTTTGTGTGGGAAGAGAGTTCCCTTTTGTGTGGGAATTTCACAGCACATACCCCCAGAGGTTTAACAGGAAGTGACAACTTTTATTTCTGGGTAACCAAGATTATGTGCTGGCTAACTGTCTCTTCTGCCTGCTCATCACCACAGTGGGGGCCAACCAACATCATTAATGCATCAGACCCCTGCTTACAGGTGAAGGGAGAGCTTGGTAGGCAGGAGTGGGCATTTCCCTTTATCCATGACCAGCTTCCTCACCACAGACAGGCCCTTTTAGTCAAACACACAACATTATGGACAGAATTCTGTCTGTGCTAAGGATCAGGAGGGTAGAGGCCTAGTTCAGAAGGGAAACGGAGAGAAGGTATAGGCTCTGCTACACACAGACTGATTGTCCCTGCCTGTGCTCTTTGTTCTGGGGCCCGGTGGCAGCGTTTCCCTGATGTTCTGAGAGGAATGAATAATGGGGCGTGGCATGGAGTCTCTGTGGCAACCAGGCCTGTCGGCACAATACAGCCACTTTCACACACTTAGAGAAGCTGACAGGTGTGTGTGTGTGTGTGTGTGTGTGTGTGTGTGTGTATATGCATGTGCGTTCATCCGCACGTGCATCTTTATGTGCTTGTGTAGAGATATCTGTGTAACCTTGAGAGCAGCGGCACTAACAGTATTTCAATTTTTACTATTTTATCAATCAACTTCTATTTGAATCATTGACTCATCAGTATTAAATGGATGTTTGTAACTCATTTAAAATGCAGTGGAAATGCAGCCTGATGCGTGGAGATTTAAGAAGGGATTAGTGTTTGTGTGTTGGTCCTAATCTGTCCCCAAACAGAGCTTCTCAATGACCCTGAACTGGCTAAGGAAATACCAGGGGAAAATAACTTCAGCCCCATGAATCAAAATGTAAATCCTCAAACTCAAACTTTTTATGAAGAATCTTGTCTTTCTCTAATTGAGTTCACCTCTGGCTTGTCTATCCTCCCAACCTGGTATAATGAATCCTGTCAAGCACATTTATTTTACAAAGAGCATTACATATTTCCCATCTGAATTCCATTCTGGGGCCGCCTGACGCGTACCTGATAGGAATGGGACAACACAAGAGAGTCAGAGGAATTGACTGTCACTTATCCTTAACCTTCCTTTTGTAAAAGCCCATTTGGGGAAACTGGTAGCACAGCCTTGAGAGAGTGTGTGTGTGTATATCTATCTATCTATCTATCTCTCTGTGTGTGTGCACATGTGCAATGATTCAAAGTTGCATGCACTACCACTCTCCCTAATCCCTCAGTCAATGGGGGCTGGTTAGTAACCTATTCAGGTGTGCCTGAGACGACAGCTAGCTCTGATAATTGTATAAATAAATGAGCATGGTGTGTAAGCATACATACCTCACTAGCGATACGCCTTTAATTCCCACTGCTTCCCCGATACGCCATCATCCATGATGCAATTTTTTAGGTCAGTGTTTCTCCGCCAGACTGCATGCCAATCATTCAGGAAATTATACAGTGCATCCCTACAGATGGGATTATGTGGGAAGGAAATGTCGGTTTTTGTCATATTTTTGTGTTCATACTTATTCCTCTTGAGAAAACATGGAGGCTGATTTTAGTAAGAGCTACCACCAATATTAAATAAGTGTATGTCACAGGAAGAAAGACTGCACCTGTAGCACAAATTAATTATCACCCCAGACCAAGTTCTATATATACATACGATACCAGTCAAATGTTTGAACACTTCCAACTCATTCAAGGGTTTTTCTTTATTTTTACTGTTTTCTACATTGAAGAATAATAGTGAAAACATCAAAACTATGAAATAACACATATGGAATCATGTAGTAACCAAAAAAAGTGATTTAAATTCTTCAAAGTAGCCACCCTTTGCCTTGATGACAGCATTGCGCTGCAATGGCATTCTCTCAACCAGCTTCACCTGGAATGCTTTTCCAGCAGTCTTGAAGGAGTTCCCACATATGCCGAGCACTTGTTGGCTGCTTTTCCTTCACTCTGCGGCCCAACTCATCCCAAATCTCAATTGGGTTGAGTTTGGGTGATTGTGGAGGCCATGTCATCTGATGCAGCACTCCATCACTGTCATTCTTGGTCAAATAGCCTTTACACTGCCTGAAAGTCTGTTGGGTCATTGTCCTGTAGAAAAACAAATTATAGTCCCACTAAGTCCAAACCAGATGGGATGGCGTATCGCTGTGATAGCCATGCTGGTTGAGTGCCTTGAATTCTAAGTAAATCACAGACAGTGTCACCAGCAAAGTCCCCCTACACCATCACACGTCCTCCTCCATGCTTCACGGTGGGAACTACACATGTGGAGATCATTCATTCACTTACTCTGCGTCTCACAAAGACACGGCATTGGAAACAAAAATTTGGACTCATCAGACCTAAGGACAGATTTCCACCGGTCTAATGTCCGTTGCTCGTGTTTCATTGCACAAACAAGTCTCTTCTTATTATTGGTGTCCTTTAGTAGTGGTTTCTTTGCAGAATTTCAACCTTGAAGGCCTGATTCACACAGTCTCCTCTGAACAGTTGATGTTGAGATATGTCTGTTACTTGAACTCTGTGAAGCATTTATTTGGGCTGCAATTTCTGAGGCTGGCAACTCGAATTAACTTATCCTCTGCAGCAGAGGTAACTCTGGGTTTTCCTTTCCTGTGGCGGTCGTCATGAGAGGCAGTTTCATCAGTTTCATCAGCGATTGATGTTGTTTGCGACTGCACTTGAATAAACTTTCAAACTTTCAAAGTCCGGGTTGATTGACCTTCATGTCTTAAGGTAATGATGGCCTGTCATTTCTCTTTGCTTATTTGAGCTGTTCTTGCCATAATATGGACTTGGTCATGAAGCTGGTTGAGAGAATGCCAAGAGTGTGCAAAGCTGTCATCAAGGAAAAGGGTAGCAACTTTGAAGAATCTCAAATATAAAATATATTTTAGTTACTACATGATTCTATATGTGTTATTTCATAGTTGTGATGTCTTCACTAATATTCTACAATGTATAACACAGTAAAAATAAGGAAAAACCCTTGAATGAGTAAGTGTGTCCAAACTTTTGACTGGTACTCTAATTTAATACATGCTCTGTCATATCTCCTGTCTTAGGGGATCAAGACCTTTTTATTTTTTTATTTTTTTTATTTCACCTTTATTTAACCAGGTAGGCTAGTTGAGAACAAGTTCTCATTTGCAACTGCGACCTGGCCAAGATAAAGCATAGCAGTGTGAGCATACAACAAAGAGTTACACATGGAGTAAACAATTAACAAGTCAATAACACAGTAGAAAACGAAGGGGGGGTCTATATACAATGTGTGCAAAAGGCATGAGGAGGTAGGCAAATAATTACAATTTTGCAGATTAACACTGGAGTGATAAAAGATCAGATGGTCATGTACAGGTAGAGATATTGGTGTGCAGAAGAGCAGAAAAGTAAATAAATAGAAACAGTACGGGGATGAGGTAGGTGAAAAGGGTGGGCTATTTACCAATAGACTATGTACAGCTGCAGCGATCGGTTAGCTGCTCAGATAGCTGATGTTTGAAGTTGGTGAGGGAGATAAAAGTCTCCAACTTCAGCGATTTTTGCAATTCGTTCCAGTCACAGGCAGCAGAGTACTGGAACGAAAGGCGGCCAAATGAGGTGTTGGCTTTAGGGATGATCAGTGAGATACACCTGCTGGAGCGCGTGCTACGGATGGGTGTTGCCATCGTGACCTCTCTTACTATAGGCCAATGTTGTATACTGTATGTTGTTTAGAGTATGCATATGTGGTGCATTTAAATAATTATATTAGGAAATTGGTTTTTAACACCTACCAAATAAGGATTTATCAATATTAGTGATCCAACGATGCATTTTGGGATCAACAAGCTGATTGTCGTAGTTATTTACCAAGAAGCAGCATTTCATTTGCATTCCATTTCAAGCTTCATTCGTCTCATCAGGCTCTTCACTTAGAGATTTCAATCAGCCTCGAAAAAAAAATACAAAATGAAGAAATAGCAGTTTCATTTCTCTGCCCTAAATTTCCCACAAAGAGAATAATTTGCTTCCCTATTCACAATCGGCACCAGGCTTCATTGTGGAGTAATTTAATTTGGGGTAACTGCCGCAATGATGTTTCATGAATCAGGAATCCGTCCCCCTGCATCTCTCCAATACCTTTTTTTCTACTCCTTTTTGTAACTATGTTCATGTGTTTTACACCTAAAGTGTCTAATCTCTAATAGCCTATTCCAGAGCTGCCACGTCCATGATAAATCCCGCAATAAACCAAAGCACAAAAACACCAGATAAAAGGTCCTCTACACAGCCCAGATCAAGGTGACTTTGTTCAGCATTGTGCCATGAGGATTCTAAAGGCAGTCTGGATGTCATCCCTATACAGAGAGAGAGAGAGAGACGGAATGAGGCAGACTCTGGGCTTCCAGTCAAAATGACAGGCAAACGTGAGGCAAATAAGAGGACTTATTAGTCATAGAGCACCTCCTCCTCCCTGCCACACTTTAATAGGATCCAGGATTGAGATCTTCTTTTTCCCCCTACAGACCATAACATTAACTATTAAAGGAGAGAGGAAGAGAAAGGGGGGACAGACAGAGAGAGAGATGGAGAAAGAGAGAAAAAAATTGTCTTTGCTGACTCGTGGAGTAATTAGAAGACTTTTCCGTGATCCTAGTTGGATTAGGATAATTCTTCCTCAAACAGGTGCTCTCGTTTTAGTAGTCGATAGGTTGGAGGAGTTCCCGAGCCAAACGGCCACCTCGGGGGATCCGCAATTAATAAACAAATGTCTTCTAGCACTGTCTTTCACCTTTTTAATAGGAATACACTCAACCAATTTCCTGCCAATGTAAGTGTGATAGTGATTCAAACGGAAGAACATTATATCAGCTAAAACCTATTTAAATTCCTATATTCTCCAATTCCCGTTAAGGCCTTTTGTGTTACATGTGAAAGAGGAATTCCCTTGGACTCAGACATCTGATATTAGTGTAGCCAAGATTGTCTGTAAGAGCATTAGCTACAATGACTCTTAAAAAATTGGGGTTAAGACCAAGGCTAAGGTTGGTGGATTTGAACCTTTCATAACCTTGTAGTTGACACGTCACTTCTCTAGCTGGTGCTGGATTGAGAAAAGCCTCTAGAAGAAGATGCAAAGATAATCTGGGTGAATAAAGATTAGGAAGAGGTTGCAGTGGCAGCAATAACATTTCTGTCTGGATGTCAGGGTTACGATTATTGTTGCTTTTCCCATGTACTTCATTTTGTCAATTCACATAAGTGAATTCATTTTCTTGGATGCAATAGATTTTTTGGGAAGTGCAAACAACTCAGAGAATATTTCCTATTGAATTATGTCTGGTTTGCGCAACAGCTTCCTCTGCTAGTAGAACATGTATTTGACAAATTATATTTACAAAAGAAATTCTGTCCTTAGTGTAAATGTTAAACCTCCAGCCAGAAAAGTTAGAATATTTCTTGGTTTATATTGAATAGGGGTTCTAATGATCTCCTGCTCAAGCTGGAGGCACCTTGTGATTTAACACTGTACTGAGCAATGCACATTCTCAGTCACTGTGTCTCGGTGGAGGACATTTCGGGATGGACAGCTCAGTACTGTAGTAACAAGGTCCTAGCCTAAGTCACCCGTTCTTTCAACCCTGTCAACAATTTATTCTCCATGTCTTCAAAAATAATGGTTAACATTAAATGATTATAAATTGATTTGAACAAAAGTCCAGGGGAGTTTTCTTAACTTATATGAAGTGTTCTACCTCAAGCAAGGCGGCTTAATGAGATGACACTGGGCATTGTTTACCAACTCAGCTTTTAGAGCTGTTGAAGTGAATTTAAAATGTCAAGACTTGTTAGCCAGATAACGATACACACGTAATGAAAATGGGAGATTTGGAAGCTTTTGGGAGTTATGCGAATGGAGACTGACATTTAATCACAGCTCAAGATGTCGCTGGCATCATATTTAATGACCGTCGGCCTCTCCTTTTTCCCCTAATGAAAGAGTTCCGGACGTATGCGGAAAATCCACTGCTCACTTATACTGTCAGAAATCACACGCGTGACCACACACTATCAAAGTGCCTTTCAGTGGTCTATACTACAGTGTTGCCCGACTTTGTTTTCTGTCACAACAGTCTGCATATTGTTGTCATTGCAAAGGTCGGATTCACCAGAATATTATCACGGGGGAACGGTGTCTGCCAACGACTGCATAGTTTTATTGTCTCCTCGTTCATATCTTCTTTCCTGACCTTGTCCATGATAGTGCCGGACAGCTGCAGGAATGGGTCAAGATCATTGGCATAATCTAGAAAAGTGGAGCGATCCTGAAAAATTACCTGACAAATGGAATCCAATCGTATACAGTAGTTTCAGTTTAGTGCTGAAAGGGGTGATTTCCGAATGAAAAGGTATGGCACCAAAAGGAAAATGAGATTTCTTACCTCCCGATGTTGATAGGCTCTACAGTGCTTCTGAAGCCTACATGCACCCTATTATCTGCTAGTGTTGGCACCTATAGGGCACATGCTTTACTCCTTGGATGGACATTGACCTCAACATGCTCTTCCTCTACAAACTCATTGGACCAGGGTTAAGATGATTGACTGTGGATGTGAGTCAACGCTTCAGAGAATCCACAAGGGACCCTTACACTGATTACTTTCATCCATAATATATTCCATGTTACACATTTCTGATAAATCCATTTTATGGCCCTTGAATATTGATTTTGAGGTTTGTCATTATGATTGTCCCACTAGTAAGCCCGAATGGGCTATTCCAGTTTGATCGCACCACTCATCTCAAACCAAGGGTTGTACCATAACTCTTATAATACTGTGGAACAATTTTTTAAGATAAAAAGTATGTCTTAGCAAGTAACTATCCATATTGATTCACATAGCCCTATAGACAAGTCCAGTATCTACACTACCTTTTGTTACTCAGAAATAATCATATTTTGAACATATGTCCCACCTACAGAGTATTTGTTCCTGTACATATATCGTGTCAGTCATCAATCCTAAAACATGTTCCTCTCTCTAATCAATAGAATGATCCCGTCCACCAGTCAGGACTTCCTGGTTCGTGACCTGGTGTCAGGGCGTGAGTACGACCTGTGTGTCCTGGCGGTCTACGACGACGGCATCACCTCGTTGACGGCCACGCGGCAGGTGGGCTGTGTCCAGTTCATCACGGAGACCGAGTACAGCCAGTGCCAGGCCCTTCACAGCCAGTTCCTGGGCGGCACCATGATCATCATTATCGGTGGCATCATCGTGGCCTCCGTGCTCGTCTTCATCATCATCCTCATGATCCGCTACAAGGTCTACAGCCACCAGGGCATGGACACAGGTAAGGTGGGCACCATGGACAACATCTGTGCCCAGACCAATGGAGGACAGGCTGGGGGACAGGTGTCCCACTCTGGGTCTAAAGTTACAGAGAGCCAGGAGGAGCAACAGGCTCATGCCTTAGCTGGGGTGGGAGGGGGGCCAGGGACAGGGGGAGGGGGGGGTGTGAGTGGAGCGGCATCACCTAATGCCACCCAAAAGGACTCTAACACCATGGCGCTGGTGGTTGACTGTGAGAATGCGGTACAGATCTCAGACATGACTGCTGAGGACCTGCTGTCGCCTAGTAAGAGGCGTCACTCCAGGACTGCCATTGAGATGAAGAGGAGAGCTTCGCTCACACCCAAAGAGGCCACCAATGTGAATGCGGGGGGAAGTAAGTACTTGAGCGATAGAGACAGATACAAATGGTTGCGAATGGGGTTAATGAGAGAGTGGCAGTGAATGACCCCATTTTTTTTTACCGTTTTCAATGTGGTATCTCTATGGCATGTCTGAAACATCTGGCTTGTAATTCATTTTTATTCCTTCTGTGACCTAGAGTAGGTATTGGCAGCTAGAGCTCTGCCACTGAACATGAGTCCATTGCCTAGCCCAACCCAGCACACCTCATTGCAGCACATGAAACGCCAATTCGGAGACATGTAATTGCTAAGAACAGTGCTATTCTACTGACACAATGGGCCACAGACAAGTATATTTTGAACAGCCTCTCCAGAGTGAGAAACTTGGATACATTGTTCCAATCGGATAATTGCACTTTCTGAATGAGTGACCATGGATTTCCAGAGCCTTGGCCTTGTAAATCACTAAATCAATATGGTGAATTAAATCAGGGTCAGGGAGAGACAGGCCCTCTCTTTCAATAGCGTCAATCACTCAGTGCAGCTGCAAAATACATTTTGGTTGAAATTAAGGGACATAATGAACCAAAGTGATCAATCTAGACTGAGGATAATTTGTCAATGAAAACTGTTGAGTTTGGCTGCCCTTGAACCTACCAAAACCTTTGCAGCCAACCACGTTCTCACAGTCATTGCTGTGTAAGGCACACTTTGCACTGCAATGCAGATAATGAATTCCCTAATGGTGCTGCAGTGAAAAATCACTCTATACATGTACATTCTGCAATCATAATTTACTTTCACCGGTAGAATCGTATGCGACACACAACCAGTAAGTGCAAGGCTACCATGAGATCGCAGTCACTTTGCCCGGATCCCATATCAGATCTGTGCCAAAAACCTGTGTAGCTCCCGTGTGGGACAAAACGGTGCCAATTTGGTACCGATGACACCGGGCCATGAATCACATTCCCACGGCCATGTCCGCAGGCTCCCGAGTGCTGTGTCCCTGAGACGAAGGCTGAGGGATGCACTGCGCCGTGTCCAGCCTGGCTGTCACTAACTCTACCCGCCTCATCTCTCACCTCTATTTGTCTCTTCCACCAGACACGCCGGCGCCCGCGGCTGCCGACGACGACAAGAGGGCTCACAGAGACTGGAGCGACTTTAAAATTTGATGACTCCTTCTGCTTCTCGGTGAGAAGCAGCCATCAACCTCCAAGAGTAATGGTGCCCTTCTTTCCCTGTTCCTTCTTTCCCTGTTCCTCTCCATTAATCTACTTGAGAGAAGAAGATAAGAGAGGGGGGAGGGGGGGGGTCTTTAGTGTAAGACAGATGAATAGATACAAACTGAGACAGAGAGATGGCTGTGTGAGAGAGAAAAATATCACTTAGTCAGAGCTAACATATTACTAGCCACGTTACTGCCAGAGACCTCCCTCAGGAGTCTGTTCCCACACATATGCCATATTCAGCGAGACTAATTGCAGAGGACACACCCTTAACACTCAGTGCTGCACTTTGATAGCAGCAGACATCCAAACATCATAATGCAAAAACATGAATTACAATTACTTCCATTTTCATCCTACCCCAATACACTGCAGCAGCAATACAAAATCGATCATAGCACAGTGGCAATTACAAACAAACACACAATCTGATCCACCAACCAGTCAAAATCATCATTATAAAGTCAAATTACCCTTCAAACAATTGCACATTTTTTCATGATCAGTTGTGATTATTGTCATGCATTCAACTCGATCAGTAACCATTGCTCGTGTTTGTGTCTTTCAGAATATTCCAGGGTTCCACGAAACAAGGCGATTAGATGATAAATCAGGAACATTTTTAGGACTTCTGTCGGACTTCCTCTTTGCGACCCCGGAGTTCACACTGTATCCATGGACCCTTCCATGAAAACACACCTAGATGGATTTAATAAAGGACTCAATTCACCATCATAATCTATTGGAGTGGAACTAGACGGGCCAAAGGCCTCACCGGTGGCTTTTGAAACGTATTGCCTTGTATCCCTTTGTGGCTGACTGTCTGTGTATCCGCTGTCATTACCACAGCACTACTACTGTTCCTGGACCTGTACTTGGACCAGGACTTGCCAATACCTGGACCTGTTCATGCACCTGGATCTATTCCTGGACCTGCTCATACTGTACCTTATTTGACCTGACTGTCTTCAGGCTCAGGATGGGGACCCAGCCTAAGGTGAGTGTACACAGGATCATGTACTCTATGTGGGTTGACCAGGAAACACTCCCTGGTCAGGTCACAAGGTCAGAAAACCCTCCAGGACTTACTCATGATTTAAACAAGTTGACCATATACTTCAATCAAGCCAGCCACAGATACAGTGGCTTGCGAAAGTATTCACCCCCTTTGGCATTTTTCCTATTTGTTGCTTTACAACCTGGAATTAAAATAGATTTTCTTCGAGGTTTGTATCATTTGATTACACAACATGCCTACCACTTTGAAAATGCTAAATATGTTTTAACGAGAAACAAACAAGAAATAAGACACAAAAATAAAAACTTTTTTATGCATTGAAAATGCATAACTATTCACTATTCTCAATTGGATTGAGTTCTGGGCTTTGACTAGGCCCTTCCAAGACGTTTAAATATATTCCCCTTAAACCACTCAAGTGTTGCTTTAGCAGTATACTTAGGGCCATTGTCCTGCTGGAAGATTAACCTCCATCCCAGTCTCAAATCTCTGGAAGACTGAAACAGGTTTCCCTCAAGAATATTAGTGTATTTGAAAGTGGTCCTCTGGACAGATACTCCAATCTCTTCTGTGGAGCTTTGCAGCTCCTTCAGGGTTATCCTTGGTCTCTTTGTTGCCTCTCTGATTAATGCCCTTCTTGCCTGGTCTCTGTGTTTTGGTGGGTGGCCCTCTCTTGCAGGTTTGTTTTGGTGACATATTCTTTCCATTGTTTGATAATGGATTTAATGGTGCTCTGTGGAATGTTCAAAGTTTGGGATAATTTTTTTATAACCCAACCCTGATCTGTAATTCTGTTTGGAGAGCTCCTTGGTCTTCGTGGTGCCCCTTGCTATGTGGTGTTGCAGACTCTAGGGCCTTTCAGGACAGGTGTATATACACTGAGATCATGTGACAGACCATGTAACACTTAGATTGCACACAGGTGGACTTTTTAAAAACTAATTATGTGACTCCTGGAGGTAATTGGTTGCACCAGATCTTGTTTAGGGGCTTCATAGCAAAGGGGGTGAATACATATGCGCGCACCACTTTTCCATTCTTTAAAAAAAAAAAAAGTAATTTTTTTATTTTGTGTATGTCCATTACGTGAAATCCAAATAAAAATCTATTTAAATTACTGGTTGTAACGCAACAAAATATGAAAAACGCCAAGGGGGATGAATACTTTTGCAAGTCACTGTAGCTCTGAGATGAAGGAGAGTGATGAAAAATGAAACTAAAATCAGAAAGCTAATTTAGGGTTGTGTGTGAGTGTGTGTTCTGTGTTGTATTTAGCCAACCATGTTAGAAGATCCAGACAGTTCCAGTCTGATTAGCTTGTGGTTACAGACAGGAGAAGGGGGATGTTTGAGTATAAAGTGGTTATTCTGGAGGAGGAAAACCACTCCAACCCAATCTTTCTCCCAGAGACATCTCATGTTTGCCTCCCATCTCCCGCCGTCTCCTCCCTGCCCCTTCCACTGGTTCCTCTGGCTTAACTAAGAACCTGGCTAAACGGACGGGAGATAATTATGGGTAGACAGGCAATTAAGGAGTCAAATTTTGTAAGCGATCAGCGCAATTAGGTCCTGAACACACTGATGGAGGAACACAGTGGGAGAGGATCCTAGACGCATCACTACATCTGTCTGGAGCTAATCCTACTTTCTCTTTCAACTCTTTTTAAAAATGTATTCATCTATTAGGATGGCCATTGGCCAATGCCAATGGCGACAGCTAGTTTTACTGGGATCCGACACATAACTAAACAGACTAAATAGTTTACAATTGACTTACCTGTGCATCTATCAGTTACACATACATGTCAGTACATACATACAAGTAGGTTACATGGGGAAGAGGCGTAGTGCCATGAGGTGTTGCTTTATTTGTTTTTTGAAACCAGATTTGCCGTTCACTTGCGCTATATAAGATGGAAAAGAGTTCTATGCACTCATGGCTCTGTATAATGCTGTACGTTTCCTTGAATTTGTTCTGAACCTGGGGCTTGTGAAAAGACCCCTGGTGGCATGTTTGGAAACACCTACTCATTCAAGGGTTTTTCAGCATATGTGTGAACTCCTTCAAGACTGTTGGAAAAGCATTCCAGGAGACGACCTCATGAAGCTGGTTGAGAGAATGCCAAGAGTGTGCAAAGCTGTCATCAAGGCAAAGGGTGGCTACTTTGAAGAATCTCAAATATGTTTTGATTTGTTTAACACTTATTTGGTTACTACATGATTCCATGTGTTATTTCATAGTTTTGATGTCTTCACTATTATTCTTCAATGTAGAAAATAGTCCAAATAAGGAAAAACCCTTGAATGAGTAGGTGTGTCCAACATTTTGACTGGAACTGTATATACATATCTACCTCAATTGCATTTACCCCTGCACTTCGACTTGGTACTGGTAACTTTTGACTGGTACTGTACAGCCGTGACCAAAAGTTTTGAGAATGACACAAATAGTAATTTTCAAAGTCTGCTGCCTCAGTTTGTATGATGGCAATTTGCATATACTCCAGAATGTTATGAAGAGTGATCAGATGAATTGCAAATTCCCTCTTTGTCATGCACATGAACTGAATCCTGCAAAAACATTTCCACTGTATTTCAAGCCTGCCACAACAGGATCAGCTGACATCATGTCTCTCGTTAACACAGGTGTGAGTGTTGACGAGGACAAGGCTGAAGATCACTCTGTCATGCTGATTGAGTTCGAATAACAGACTGGACGCTTCAAAAGGAGGGTGGTGCTTGGAATCATTGTTCTTCCTCTGTCAGCCATGGTTACCTGCAAGGAAACATGTGCCGTCATCATTGCTTTGCACAAAAAGGGCTTCACAGGCAAGGATATTGCTGCCAGTAAGATTGCACCTTTTTATTATTATTTTTTATTTATTTCACCTTTATTTAACCAGGTAGGCTAGTTGAGAACAAGTTCTCATTTGCAACTGCGACCTGGCCAAGATAAAGCATAGCAGTGTGAGCAGACAACAAAGAGTTACACATGGAGTAAACAATTAACAAGTCAATAACACAGTAGAAAACAAAGGGGGAGTCTATATACAATGTGTGCAAAAGGCATGAGGTAGGCAAATAATTACAATTTTGCAGATTAACACTGGAGTGATGAATGATCAGATGGTCATGTACAGGTAGAGATATTGGTGTGCAAAAGAGCAGAAAAGTAAATAAATAAAAACAGTATGGGGATGAGGTAGGTGAAAAAGGGTGGGCTATTTACCAATAGACTATGTACAGCTGCAGTGATCGGTTAGCTGCTCAGATAGCTGATGTTTGAAGTTGGTGAGGGAGATAAAAGTCTCCAACTTCAGCGATTTCTGCAATTCGTTCCAGTCCAGTCACAGGCAGAGTACTGGAACGAAAGGCGGCCAAATGAGGTGTTGGCTTTAGGGATGATCAGTGAGATACACTTGCTGGAGCGCGTGCTACGGATGGGTGTTGCCATCGTGACCAGTGAACTGAGATAAGGCGGAGCTTTACCTAGCATGGACTTGTAGATGACCTGGAGCCAGTGGGTCTGGCGACGAATATGTAGCGAGGGCCAGCCGACTAGCGCATACAAGTCGCAGTGGTGGGTGGTATAAGGTGCTTTAGTGACAAAACGGATGGCACTGTGATAGACTGCATCCATTTTGCTGAGTAGAGTGTTGGAAGCCATTTTGTAGATGACATCGCCGAAGTCGAGGATCGGTAGGATAGTCAGTTTTACTAGGGTAAGCTTGGCGGCGTGAGTGAAGGAGGCTTTGTTGCGTAATAGAAAGCCGACTCTTGATTTGATTTTCGATTGGAGATGTTTGATATGAGTCTGGAAGGAGAGTTTGCAGTCTAGCCAGACACCTAGGTACTTATAGACGTCCACATATTCTAGGTCGGAACCATCCAGGGTGGTGATGCTAGTCGGGCATGCGGGTGCAGGCAGCGACCGGTTGAAAAGCATGCATTTGGTTTTACTAGCGTTTAAGAGCAGTTGGAGGCCACGGAAGGAGTGTTGTATGGCATTGAAGCTTGTTTGGAGGTTAGATAGCACAGTGTCCAATGACGGGCCGAAAGTATATAGAATGGTGTTGTCTGCGTAGAGGTGGATCAGGGAGTCGCCCGCAGCAAGAGCAACATCATTGATATACACAGAGAAAAGAGTCGGCCCGAGAATTGAACCCTGTGGCACCCCCATAGAGACTGCCAGAGGACCGGACAGCATGTCCTCCGATTTGACACACTGAACTCTGTCTGCAAAGTAATTGGTGAACCAGGCAAGGCAGTCATCCGAAAAACCAAGGCTACTGAGTCTGCCGATAAGAATATGGTGATTGACAGAGTCGAAACACTTGGCAAGGTCGATGAAGACGGCTGCACAGTACTGTCTTTTATCGATGGCGGTTATGATATCGTTTAGTACCTTGAGTGTGGCTGAGGTGCACCCATGACCGGCTCGGAAACCAGATAGCACAGCGGAGAAGGTACGGTGGGATTCGAGATGGTCAGTGACCTGTTTGTTGACTTGGCTTTCGAAGACCTTAGATAGGCAGGGCAGGATGGATATAGGTCTGTAGCAGTTTGGGTCCAGGGTGTCTCCCCCTTTGAAGAGGGGGATGACTGCGGCATCTTTCCAATCCTTGGGGATCTCAGACGATGTGAAAGAGAGGTTGAACAGGCTGGTAATAGGGGTTGCGACAATGGTGGCAGATAGTTTCAGAAATAGAGGGTCCAGATTGTCAAGCCCAGCTGATTTGTACGGGTCCAGGTTTTGCAGCTCTTTCAGAACATCTGCTATCTGGATTTGGGTAAAGGAGAACCTGGAGAGGCTTGGGCGAAGAGCTGCGGGGGGGGCGGAGCTGTTGGCCGAGGTTGAAGTAGCCAGGCGGAAGGCATGGCCAGCCGTTGAGAAATGCTTATTGAAGTTTTCGATAATCATGGATTTATCAGTGGTGACCGTGTTACCTAGCCTCAGTGCAGTGGGCAGCTGGGAGGAGGTGCTCTTGTTCTCCATGGACTTCACAGTGTCCCAGAACTTTTTGGAGTTGGAGCTACAGGATGCAAACTTCTGCCTGAAGAAGCTGGCCTTAGCTTTCCTGACTGACTGCGTGTATTGGTTCCGGACTTCCCTGAACAGTTGCATATCACGGGGACTATTCGATGCTATTGCAGTCCGCCACAGGATGTTTTTGTGCTGGTCGAGGGCAGTCAGGTCTGGGGTGAACCAAGGGCTGTATCTGTTCTTAGTTCTGCATTTTTCAATAAATCAACCATTTATCGGATCATCAAGAACTTCAAGGAGAGCGGTTCAATTGTTGTGAAGAAGGCTTCAGGGCGCCCAAGAAAGTCCAGCAAGTGCCAGGAATGTCTCCTAAAGTTGATTCAGCTGCGGGATCGGGGCACCACCAGTACAGAGCTTGCTCAGGATTGGCAGCAGGCAGGTGTGAGTGCATCTGCACGCACAGTGAGGCGAAGACTTTTGGAGGATGGCCTGGTGTCAAGAAGGGCAGCAACGAAGTCACTTCTCTTCAGGAAAAACATCAGGAACAGACTGATATTCTGCAAAAGGTACAGGGATTGGACTGCTGAGGACTGGGGTCAAGTCATTTTCTCTGATGAATCCCCTTTCCGATTGTTTGGGGCATCCGGAAAAAAGCTTGTCCGGAGAAGACAAGGTGAGCGCTACCATCATCCTGTGTCATGTAACCAGTAAAGCACCCTGAGACCATTCATGTGTGGGGTTGCTTCTCAGCCAAGGGAGTGGGCTCACTCACAATTTTGCCTTAGAACACAGCCATGAATAAAGAATGGTACCAACACATCCTCCGAGAGCAACTTCTCCCAACCATCCAGGAACAGTTTGGGGATGAACAATGCCTTTTCGAGGCATGATGGAGCACCTTCCCATAAGGGAACTCGGGGAACAAAACATTGATATTTTGGGCCCATGGCCAGGAAACTCCAGACCTTAATCCCATTGAGAACTTGTGGTCAATGCTCAAAAGGCGGGTGGACAAACAAAACCCCACAAATTCCAAGCAATGATTATGCAAGAATGGGCTGCCATCAGTCAGGATGTGGCCCATTAGTTAATTGACAGCATGCCAGGGTGGATTGCAGAGGTCTTGAAAAAGAAGGGTCAACACTGCAAATATTGACTCTTTGCATCAACTTCATGTAATTGTCAATAAAAGCCTTTGACACGTATGAAATGTTTGTAATTATACTTCAGTATTCCATAGTAACATCTGACAAAAATATGTAAAGACACTGAAGCAGCAAACTGTGTGGGCATTAATATTTGTGTAATTCTCAAAACTTTTGGCCATGACCATACGTTTTCTCAACAACCCAGAATAACTTTACAAAATTCAAACTTGTAATTATTTTCTTTCATTATTAGTACAACGGCTCACTGTTAGTTGTTGGCATTTCCCACATTTCCCACATTTGCCCACTTTGACAATAAAGTAAACATTCAAATAATTGGCAACATCAAATGGTTTTGTGATGAATAAGCCATCTGATTCAATTAACTTTTTTTGCCTTTCTGCCCCCCCACCCCCCCCCCCCCACACACATTTTTTTTTTTTACATCATTGATCTTGACTTCATAATACAGTTTCGTCACATACTTTATTAATTTGCAGTAAGTCAGCCAGTCAGATGTGCAGCCAGACTTATTAGCCACTCCTTTCCCCCCCCATCTCTTTCAACCGTACAGTTTGTCAACTCCTCATCAAACAAGTGCATGTTTATTAATAATTGGAAGAAGCAAATTAGGCCTACAAATATTTTTAACCTCATCCACAAGAGTGACAGCAAAACATTTTGTATGTTTTTATACACTATTTTAGACCCAACTGTTGAATCCTTGGCTTTCCTGGATATAGCCACTATATTGTGATCATTGCATTCAATGGGTACGGATACAGCTGTAGAAGTTCTACAGTATTCGTAAAAATGTGATCAATACATGTTGATGATCTTGTTCCTGTAGTGTTTGTAAACACAGCACTGGTTACAGTGAGAAGCTTCCTCTTGAGCGGACAGCTTGATGAAAACCATCCAATATTCAGGTCCTCAAGAAAGTAGGCCTCTCTGTTTACGTCACATACACTACCAAGAGTTTCACACACATTATTTAGATATAGACTGTTAGCACTTAGTGGCCTTTAGCAACACCCCAAAAGAAAATGCTTTAGATGTTCCAGGTGAACCTGCAACCACAACACTTCAATAACACTTGATATGGCTTTGAATGTATACAGCAACACCTCCCCCATAAGCATTCCTGTCTCTTCCATAGGTGTTATTCTTGTATTGCTACTGATGTATCATCAAATGAATTATCTAAGTGAGTCTCAGAAATGGCTAATGTATTAACATTATCTGATGTTAGCAAGTTATTGATTTAATGAACCTTATTTCTAAGGCTACATATATTAAAATGGTCTATTTTCCGGCATTTTCCTGGGTAACTTATCAGAGATAGACATAATATGCTCAAAAAAAGAAACATTCAGCAGTCCATCAATAAGTTGGTGTATGTAAGTGTGTGTGTGCTGCGGGGTTGAAGCTACGAACCCGAGGTTTGGCTCTCTCATCCCTTCCAGGCATTTGGGAGGGAGGGTGGACAATGAGCCTGTCATAGCAGATGTAAGCAATGTCCCCACACAGTCTGGAAGCTTTCATGGTTGGGATAAGTTCTTTCCTCTTCTGGCGCACAGCTACAGGATTGTTCTTGTTGAGGAAGATATACGTTCCTCTCAAGTTCTTGACTCTTTCCAGAACAGCTGCCTTGTCCTTGAACGTCATGAACTTGACCACTATCGGCCTGAGCCTGTCACCTGGACCTCAATCTTCCTGTGGTCCATATTCAGTTTCTCCGAGGATTTCCCTCACATTGTCCTTAGACTCCGTCCAGGTCTCATGTGGAGATTCTGCATTTCTGTCCATAACCATGTTTTTACGCCTTGATTGTCCCTCGAGATAATCTGATTTCTCTGTCATTGTTATCATGATTCACACACAGAACTGACGTCATCTTGCCTTTCTCCTGTTTAAACTCACTGAGCTGACCCTGGGAGAACTGCAAACTGTTCTTCAGATCCTGGACCTCTCTGATCAAGTCGTCCATTATTTTATTAGTGGACTCCACCAGTGTTTGGACAAAACACTTGAAGCTATTTTGTTGTTGTTGTAAAAACAACTTGCAGCACTATATTTGTTTGTATTTGTTATTTTTCAAAATAAGAGCCTGAAACTATGTCTAAGGACTGTTGACACCTTAGGGAATCCCTAGAAAAAGGAATCTGGTTGATATCCCTTTAAATGGTGGATAGGCATGCATAGGAACAGAAGGGTTTCAAAATAAGAGGCACTTCCTGATTGGATTTTCCTCATGTTTTCACCTGCAATATCAGTTCTGTTATACTCACAGACAATATTTTTACAGTTTTGGAAACTTTAGAGTGTTGTCTATCCTGATCTGTCAATTATATGCATATTCTAGCATCTGATCCTGAGAAATAGGCTGTTTACTTTGGGAACGTTATTTTTCCAAACATAAAAATAGTGCCCCCTAGCTTCAAGAGGTTTAAAAGATCCTTCACCTGTGATAGAAAGACACCGCTGTCCTCAACAGCACTCCTGCCAGCTTTGGTCTTTGTCATGGTAGCAACGTAGGTTATGCTGTTGCTCCTCGCAGTTCCAGAAGGGCAGGTTGCAGGTAAGATTGAAAACAACAACTAACAGCAGCGATCTAGACAGCCACAAGCCCGGCTTTACCGTAGCATGTTTAGTAAACCAACCAGTATAGTTCCATGCTGAGCGCGGCTATGGCTGTGTTCATTAGGGTAAATGTTGTGCTTTTTTGTGTTTGGCTGTGCTGACTTGAAACATTTTGTTTACTTAAGTCAATAAATACGTTTCTTGAAGGACATGCATGTGGTTGGTCATTTCCGGGACGCCTTACGAGGTCATACTTAATTATTCTCACATCAAAGATAGGACAGTGCTTTCTAGAGATTTAGCCAGTCATCTTGTCATAGCTTAGGTCTATGTTGTCTTAGATCACTGCAGTGGTCATAGTATATCAGTGTACAGCCAAACACGGATGAATCCCATTAACGTTTGATCCCACAACTAATTTGAAGTTGATTTCTTTCCCTCGCTCACCATGTGTTCAGACAGGCCTGTGTCTCTGTGATGGCACTTCTACAATTTGTACAACAAGGTGATTACACAGTGATCTGGCCCTATCGTGTGATGGAGAGGAGGGATGTTGCAGTGAAAGGGCCTCTGCTATTACATATCGGATTTCTGAAACAAAGCAAGGGAGGTATGCATAATTGATAATAGCAGCTAGTTCTTGCCACAGATGTTAACCTTGCCATCAATTCCCCTGTGAAGTCTTTCTTTTACCTGCTAACATCTGAGAGCATAGAAGCGTGTCGAGAAGGGAGGGAAAATGAGCAGGACAGTTCTGGAGCGTCGCTGTATGTCCTAACAAATAGTTTCATCATACTCTCACTCTGATGGCTTTAGCCTTTGATAGTTGAGAGTAAACTCACCCGTACTATATTTTATCAGCAAACTAATGTTGTGCCTGTCTGATTAATAAAATGTCAGTGGCGGGTGGACAGGTGCTTTTGTTTGTATTCTGTGTTGGATATTAATGTGGGGAGGGTTGAGGTGTAGTGATGTGTGAAATCAGGGGACCCCATTGCTCTTAGCCCTCACCGTTCCCCGAGTGGACAGGGACAAATGGAAAGGCTCAGTCGGCCGTCAGCGCCAAGGCCTGGGCCATGAAATCACTATTGATCAACCCATATCTCACCATCAAGCAGGAGTTTGAGAAATTGGACTGGTTTAAGGTTAGACTTGAAAGAGATGAGATGAGGCGAAGATGGATGTGTGTTCAAAGAGCCTGGTATCGTAAATATTCTGTCTCACAAAATGACATGAGGATTGGCAAACAGAACCACTGTAAAAGGATCGTAACCGTGCTGCTGGTGTAATTTCATAGTTAGTGTTTGGCTATTCAAGCAAGGGAGATGTGGAGACAATCTGTAGGATACGTGTGCGGGCTGTGTTTGTTTTCCAACATACCTGTGTGTTTGCTTTTTGTGAGAACACCATCCTACAAAACAAAGACCACACAAACAAAAAGCAGATGATGCTTTACATATCACAACCACTGCCAAATGTAATTAATTACTGCTGTACCAAGAGGCCGGCAAATGTCAGCAGAGGAATTTATTTTGCTAATTTTGCAGCTTTCTTTATTGCCATTGCTGTGTGTTTGCTTTGATCGAGGCCGTAGTTTCTGCCTTCTGTGTGTGTGTGAGGCACTGGGCCTCGGGACGCACTGCAGCTCAATTTAAACTCAGCACTAATTCCAAACAATGGCGAAGGCATTGATTCTGTTTCTTTTTGTCACACAGCCCGTCTGCGACCAGAAAAATATGTTTGTATACCGAGTGGCAATTCCATTCTTGTCTCTTCGCGTTTGTATTGAGCGAGAACAGAATTGAGTTAGGGGTTTTTCTGCCTCTCCTTAAAGTTGTATTTTCTAGCTACGTGTTCTCTGATCCTTATTGCTCTGGAGACAACAACAAAAAATGATCACAACAACAATCAAAATTCCTCACGGATTGACATCACAACTAGATTGCTATCAACCATTGTGCTAAAATAGGCCTTGGAGAAATCAATGACATGTTGTATGGCTTGATGGCGCCCATCTTCCAATCCTCCCACACTTAGCATTATGTTTTGTCAAGTTTCCAGCCTCGTTTC
Source organism: Oncorhynchus kisutch (assembly GCF_002021735.2). Lineage (NCBI taxonomy): Eukaryota > Metazoa > Chordata > Actinopteri > Salmoniformes > Salmonidae > Oncorhynchus > Oncorhynchus kisutch. Next base: position 52,056,839 of record NC_034188.2, on the reverse strand, counting down.
TCTGGCAATTATAGAGTATAGCTACGTGGCAAGTCATTGCTCCATGCTGATGACGCAGCGATGAGCATGTTACCCAATGTATCAGCAGCGGCATGGCGCCTGATGATCACAGGTCCCTGGCATCAATAAACAGGTTGTTTTGAGTGAGATCACAGAGGTCTCCCCCACTAATGGAAGTCAAGAACAGCGGGCTAAATGGTCTGTGCTGAACTGTCTGGAAGCTCAACCATGGCATCACTATGCAGACATTATGCAAACAAGTTCTCTGTTGTTTGTTGGGAGACAGAATGATGTTCGACTCAGATATCATGGGGCAGAAGCGAGGCGGCAGGGGACATAAGGTTGTAGGCTCTATTTGTTTTCATTTTGTCACTTTATCATGTTCTTCTGAGCAGGGCAAATGTAGAGGAGGCTACTGAGATTCACAATACCAGAGTTATGGTTTTATTAAACAGACATTGCCGGTTCTGATGACTAAGAGACATACCTAAAAACCAAGGGCAAAATACTGTTGATGTTATCACTCGCCCTCAACGCAGACAATGTGAAACAGCAATAACAACATCCCATGTAAAAAGGTGAGATGATGAAGGTTGGTATGGAGAATAAATGACGGTCTCCCCCTGAACAGTTTATGGGTTGGCCGGCAGAGGATCGCAGTGGATGCCGTTCGGAGAGAGATTTGTGTGGCAGACACACTGAGGTGATTCATATCAGACGATGATTGGGCGATTGCCCCGGGGGCGGTGTTCACTCCAGAGTTCAGCCGGTCCCAATTGATTTCTGCTGCTCAGGCCACATTTAATTGCATAATCAATACGTGCTGATGAGAAACAAAGTGTGATGATGGGAATCATAATCAGGGTTGCAAAATAAGAGTCGGACAATGTGTATCGCACTGACCCCTCCGTGGAATACACTTTCTCAGGACAGGAGAGCCGCCATGCCATGACCCCGGGACAGCAATGCTGGTCCAATATCCTTTCTCCTGGATGGTAAAGAAGATCATATTTTTAGCTCAATAGTGCATGCTCAGCACAATGAAGCATGCTTTGTTTGTAAATGGCTGTAGATGAAGCTATTTCACATACAATCGCTGTCAATAGCGTTTCTGGAGATGTGTCATGCAACACCATGAATGATTTGGAGCAAAGTAAGCTACAGTATGATGCTATAATTCAGTGTACAAATAGGTCTCCTGTGCTCAGTTTGATACGTCGACTTTTATAGTGTTTAAGGAAATACAGGAATATATTTCTGCACTTTTGCTGAATCCAAGCGCTTCATACTATGTGGTTGTGCTTTAAGAGAGACTCTCCTGCTGTGCCAACAAGAGAGTAGTACAGATAGGCGGGTATTGCTTTGTGTAGACGCTAGCTGAATTTATCAATGCTCCCACGCTGGGAGGGAGAGGCAGAGAACGCCCATGGTCACTAAGGTCCTGGAGCGGATTACATCACACTTAAAGCCATACATTTTTCACAGGATAAAACCCGCTATAGACTAGTCCTGAACGTGAACGTGAATATGAATGTAGAATGTATTTGGTTCAAGTCACGTGTTACAGTACACTTTGCGATGAAGGAGTAATGGCCCCTATGTTTTGAATGGGCAATCTATTTCTGCCTTGTGAAGTCAGCGTAAAGTGCCTGAAAACACTTTCATGCAGTTGTGTTTTTTTTACATAAACATCATGCTAGTACATTCAGCCAACTGAGAAGCAAAAAAAACGTACCCTCTCAACTCCTTCACTTTATAGGCCTCAGTCCACTCAGGGCTTTCAGCGTCAAACATGTTAGCCTGACACAAGGGATCAGCATTTCCAAAATGGCATCCATCATTGTAGCTATTGCTCTTGCACCTCTTCCGCCTCTTCTCCTCTCCAATACAAACCACCTGCAGTGCCAGCTATATCCAGGTGCCATACGTGTCCACCAGAGAGCCTATATCCAGCACCATTTTTCAAAGTGCCTAGTTCCATATGTAGATGTAAGCCGAAGTATTATATTTGAAAATGTCTGCCAGGCTTGTGTTCAGCTCACCACCTGCCATGCATCCAGAGCCATGATATTCCCAACCCGCGGGAGGCTTAGTCAGACTACCGTGAGGGCTGGGCTTGTCTGAGCTGACCGGCTTAGCTCCTATCACTCTTCTGTGGACAGTGCGTGAGACATTGAGGATGAGTCTAAGGCTGAGGAGTCCCAAATGTAATCTTGCACTATACTGGAAAAGCATCTGTTCACTTCAATGGCTGTTTAATGGCACTGGTTTGTTGTTTTATAATCCTGTTTCGTTTCATGGCCACGTAGGCAGACCCGCCACGGTTTGGCCAGTGCTGTTAGGGAGGCTGCCAGTCATTTACATTTGTATCAAACAGCAGTAGAGCACAACACGGATCCAAACAGAGGGCATTGTCCAAGCTCGGTGGTCGTATGGCTGCCAGTGTTTGTGAAGCTTCCTGTGTTTGTATTAGACACACAGGTTATTCAACTGATGTACTTTGGTCTATTGTCATCATGGAAATGTTTGAATGTTCTCGGTTTCATTAAATAAAGCCTTAGTATGGCAGGGATTCAATGACTCGAACACTGGTCAAGGAGAAACAGTGTCATCACCATACTTCAGGGGCTACAATGTTGGCTGATCTTCATGAAGCCCTTTCAATGATCAACCTGGATTAAGTGGACTTGTATGTGTGGTCAATCGTAAACTAATGAAAGGGCAAAATAGTACATATTCCTCACTGATTTCGCTGTCTCTCTCTTCTCTCTGCAGGTCTGGGCCGAGTTTACCCCATCTGGACTCCCGAGGACAGAAGGATATAAAGGAGGAAGAACTAACAGGGACTAAGCAAACTGAACCGCATGTCTGTGCATCACCACCACCTCTTCGTCACCATGGTCTTCATCACCCTGTGTTGCGTTTTTTTTTTTTCTTCTCACCTTTGAGCCGAACCCAGTGAGAACGGAATCAAAACAGGCAGACTCAGACAAAAAGCTCAGAGCTGGGGACTCACCTTCTTCTGTGTTCTCCGTCACTTTTTAGTTGGCTTTATCTTTTGTATCTGTACATAACGCAATTCCAAATCTTATAGTTTTGTACATGTAATTTTTATGGTGTGTGAAATTTTTCTAATAAAATAAAAAAGTGGATTGATTCCCTAGAGACTAAACAGGCCTGTTTGTGGCTGATGATTTACTGTCTGTTACACCTGCTTCTCTCCTCTTGTATTCCCCCTATACAAACCTAGTACTGTACACCCACACCCTATCCCCGCCTTGCCTATCTCTGCTTCATGGCACCGCAAAGCCAATAACATGTGTTACCTGATGGTTGTAGCACAATGGCAATCAATCCAGATTACTTTAGAGGGAGAAAGGGATCCCAGAGGTAAAAAATAAATTAGGTTTGAATCATCCCATAGCATCCAGCCCTTTATATATATTACCCCACCAGTTCTACAGCCTTCTCCATATAGACACATTCAGCATCAGGGTTAGCCTCTCTCCCCCACCAGTAGGCTTTAAATTCTGCCAACTCAATTCCACTGACTTCTTTTTATGTTTTTCCCCCTGACCCTCAAAGCCGACATGAATTTAAACACTGCAATTTGCACAGAATCTCTTGTGGTGGTTTTCACCATCTGGTGCAGTGAATCTGATCCAGGTCAGGCATTTAACCAACAGAATGCTTTGCGTGAGTTGGATATCTTATTGAAAGTGCTAAAGCCTGCCTTTCGTGGCTGTTTATAGCTATCCTAAAGTCCTCCTTAAGGCTTGCTGTGGGTGATGTGTGCCATGAGAGTAATGACTGTCTGCCATTGTGCTAAATCATCATTTTTGCTGTTATTACATACATCACAAAATGGAGTAATCATCACTATTTCCTCATGGCAAGAGATCGAATGATTTCACTGTCATTAATACAGGGGAACATCGAGATGCCGAGAGAGGGGGTTGCCCAGAAGAAATGAAATGTTATCAGTCACTCTGGGAGTTAAAGTGAGTTTGAAAAATGTCTCGCCTTTATATGTATTCCAGTCAGGAAACCCTATTTTGGAGTTTCTCATACACCCTATATTTTCCCATTTCCCCCCCCCCCCCCCACCCACAGACAGTACTGGTTTCTAGTCGACGGAATGAGAGACAGAAGTGATGGTAAAAGGCCATGTCTAATGGATTTCTTGAGGAATTAATTTTGTGGCTCGATAACAGTACTTTTGTAATGTTCACTTCTGCAAATGTGGGCCAATGGTCATAGAGGAAATCTGCACTTATCAGCTAACTGGAGACGTCTGTCTGTGAAACGGTAAATTCCCATTCTTGAATGTGATGTTACACTCGGTAGCATACCTACAGTTGAAGTCGGAAGTTTACATTACACTTAGGTTGGAGTCATTAAAACACATTTTTTTAAACACTCCGCAAATTTCATGTTAACAAACTATAGTTTTGGCCAGTCTGTTAAGATATCTACTTTGTGCATGACACAAGTAATTTTTCCAACAATTGCTTCCAGACAGATTATTTCACTGTATCACAATTCCAGTTTACATACACTAATTTGACTGTGCCTTTAAACAGCTGGGAAAATTGCAGAAAAGTATGTCATGTCTTAAGAAGCTTCTGATAGGCTAAATGACATAATTTGAGTCAATTGGAGGTGTATGTATGTGGATGTATTTCAAGGCCTACCTTCAAACTCAGTGCCTCTTTGCTTGACATCATGGGTAAATCAAAAGAAATCAGCCAATACCTCTGAAAATAATTGTAGACCTCCACAAGTCTGGTTCATCCTTGGGAGCAATTTCCAAACACCTGAAGGTACCACATTCATCTGTACAAACAATAGTACGCAATTATAAACACCTTGGGACCACTCAGCCATCATACAGCTAAGGAAGGAGACGCGTTCTGTCTCCTAGAGATGAACATACTTTGGTGCGAAAGAGAACTGAAAAAGTGTGTGCGAGCAAGGAGGCCTACAAACCTGACTCAGTTACACCAGCTCTGTCATTAGGAATGGGCCAAAATTCACCCAACTTATTGTGGGAAGCTTGTGGAAGGCTACCTGAAACGTTTGACCCAAGTTAAAGTGCAATGCTACCAAATACTAATTGAGTGTATGTAAACGGCTGAATACGATGAAAGAAATAAAAGCTGAAATAAATCACTCTACTATTATTTGGACATTTCATATTCTTAAAATAAAGTGGTGATCCTAACTGACGTAAGACAGTGAATATTTATAGGATTTAATGTCAGGAATTGTGAAAAACTGAGTTTAAATGTATTTGGCTAAGATGTATGTAAACGTCCGACTTCAACTGTAGTGAAAGTAATAGACTGGCTCTACTCAACATTGGTGCTGACTGCGTGAGCTAGATATTTATGTTGTACTATAAGTCATTCTTTATACAGATTGGGAAAACAAATGGTTCCTTAAAACCCCTTGACACATATATTACCAGTCAAAAGTTTGGACACACCTACTCATTCAAGGGGTTTTATTTATTTTTTACTATTTTCTACATTCTACGAGTAATAGTGAAGACATCAAATCTATGAAATAACACATATGGTAAAATATAGTTACCAAAAAGTGTTAAACAAATCAAAATATATTGTATATTTGAGAATCTTTAAAGTAGCCACTCTTTGCCTTGATGACAGATTTGCACTCTTGGCATTCTCTCAACCAGCTTCATGAGTCACCTGGAATGTATTTCAATTAACAGGTGTGCCTTGTTAATGCGTTGGAGACAATCAGTTGTGTTGTGACAAGGTAGGGGTGGAATACAGAAGGTGGCCCTATTTGGTAAAAGACCAAGTCCATATTATTGCAGGAACAGCTCAAATAAGCAAAGAGAAATGACAGTCTATCATTAGTTTAATTAAAACATGAAGGTCAGTCAATACGGAAAATAAAATGTAAAGTTTCAACTGCAGTCGCTAAAATCATCAAGCACTATGATGAAACTGTCTCTCATGAGGACCACCATAGGAAAGGAAGACCCAGAGTTACCTCTGCTGCAGAGCATAAGTTCATTTGAGTTACAAGCCTCAGAAATTACAGCCCAAATAAATGCCTCAGACTTCAAGTAAGAGACAGGTCTCAACATCAACTGTTCAAAGGAGACTGCGTGAATCAGGACTTCATGGTCAAATTGCTGCAAAGAAACCACAAGTAAAAGACACCAATAAGAAGAAGAGACTTGCTTAGGCCAAGAAACATGGGCAATGGACCGGTGGAAATCTGTCCTTAGGTCTGATGAGTCCAAAATTGAGATTTTTGGTTCCAACCGCTGAGTCTTTGTGAGACAGAGTAGGTGAACGGATGATCTCTGCATGTGTAGTTCCCACTGTGAATCATGGAGGAGGAGGTGTGATGGTGTGGGGGTGCTTTGCTGGAGACACTGATTTATTTAGAATTCAAAGCACACTTGACCAGCATGGCTACCACGGCATTCTGCAGCGATACTCCATCCCATCTGGTTTGCGCTTAGTGGGACTATAATTTGTTTTCAACAGGACAATGACCCAAAACACACATCCAGGCTGTGTAAGGGTTATTTGACAAGAAAGGAAAGTGATTGAGTGCTGCCTCAGATGACCTGGCTTCCACAATCACCCAACATCAACCCAATTGAGATGGTTTGGGGTGAGTTGGACAACAGAGTGAAGGGAAAGCAGCCAAAAAGTGCTCAGCACATTTGGGAACTCCTTCAAGAACTTTGGAAAAGCATTTCAGGTGAAGCTGGTTGAGAGAATGCCATCAAGGCAAAGGGTGGCTACTTTGAAAAATGTCAAATATAAAATATATTGTTTCGTTTAACACTTTTTTGCTTACTACATCATTCCATGTGTGTTATTTCATATGTGATGTCTTCACTATTATTCTAAAATTTGGAAAATATAAAAAAATTAAGAAAAACCCTTGAATGAGTAGGTGTTTCCAAACTTTTGACTGGTACCGTACGAACACACAGGTGTAGGGGACCATTCTATGGTGGTCCCTGCAGCGTACGCTCGAACCCGTGTGATTAGAACACTTTAGAACATCCATTTACGATTGATGCAAGAGTCAGTGTTTGAGCTGGTCACACAGTTCTCATTTTACACAAACACAGTTTTTACAACGTTATGTCCACAATGTGAGCAGTTTTTGTTTGGATGCAAGGCCTAGGAACAGTGGGTTAACTGCCTGTTCAGGGGCAGAATGACAGATTTGTACCTTGTCAGCTCGGGGATATGAACCTCTCGGTTACTAGTCCAACACTCAAACCACTAGGCTACCCTGCCGCCCCAAATACATTATGCTCCATACATACACTGCCTGCGGAAAGTATTCAGAACCCTTGACTTTTTCCACATTTTTGTTAATGTTGGAAACAGCTGATTTTTAAGGAATATCTACAGAGGCCCATTATCAGCAACCATCCCTCCTGTGTTCCAATGGCATGTTGTGTTACCTAATCCAAGTTTATAATTTTAAAAGGCTAACTGATCATTAGAAAACCCTTTTGCAATTATGTTAGCACAGCTGAAAACTGTTGTACTGATTAAAGAAGCAATAAAACTGTCCTTCTTTAGACTAGTTGAGTATCTGGAGCATCAGCATTTGTGGGTTCGATTACTGGCTCAAAAGCCATTTACAACATAAAAAATGTCTACACTGTATTTCTGACCAATTTGATGTTATTTTAATGGGCAACAAATTTGCTTTTCTTTCAAAAACAAGGACATTTCTTAGTGACCCCAAACTTTTGAACTGTAGTGTAAGTATTCAGACCTTTTACTCAGTACTTTGTTGAAGCACCTTTGGAAGCGATTACAGCCGCAAGTCTTCTTGGGTATGACACAACAAGCTTGGCTCACCTGTATTTGGGGAGTTTCTTCCATTCTTTCCAGCAGATCCTATCAAGCTCTGTCAGGTTGGTGCACAGCTATTTTCAGGTCTCTCCAGAGATGTTTGATCCTGTTGAAGTTCGGGCTCTGGCTGGGCCACTCAAGGACATTAAGAGACTTGTCCCGAAGCCATTCCTGTGTTGTCTTAGCTGTGTGCTTAGGGTTGTTGCCCTTCACACCATTCTGAGGCCCTGAGCGCACCAGAGCAGGTTTTCATCAAGGATCTCTATGTACTATACTCTGTTCATCTTTGCCTTGATCCTGACTAGTCTCCCAGTCCCTGCCACTGAAAAACATCCCACAGCATGATGCTGCCACCACCATGCTTCACCGTAGGGAATGTGCCAGGCTTCCTCCAGAATTGATTGTTGACATTCAGGTGAAAGAGTTCAATCTTGGTTTCATCAGACCAGAGAATCTTGTTTCTCATGGTCTGAGTCTTTAGGTACTTTTTGGCAAACACCAAGCAGGATGTTATGTGCCTTTTACTAAGGAGTGGCTTCCGTCTGGCCACTCTACCATAATGGCCGAATTGGTGCTGCAGAGTGCTGCAGAGAGGGTTGTCCTTCTGGAAGGTTGTCCCATCTCCACAGAGGAACTCTAGAGCTCTGTCAAGAGTGACCATTGTGGTCTTTGTCACCTGCCTAACCAAGGCCCTTCTCCCACGATTGCTCAGCTTGGCCAGTCGGCCAATTCTGGGATGGATCTTGGTGGTTCCAAACTTAAGGAGGCCACTGTGTTCTTGGGGACCTTCAATGCTGCAGACATTTTTTCATACCCTTCCCAAGATTTGTGCCTCGACACAATCCTGTCTCGAAGCTCTACGGACCATTCCTTCTACCTCATAGCTTGGTTTTTGCTCTGACATGCACTGTCAACTGTGGGATCTTATATAGACAGGTGTGTGCCTTTCCAAATCCTGTCCAATCAATGGAATTTACGGCAGGAGGACTCCAAGTTGTAGAAACATCACAGATTATCGATGCACCTGAGCTCAATGTCGACTCTCATATCAAAGGGTCTGAATACTTACGTAAATAAGGTATTTCTGTTTTATATTTTTAATACATTTTCAAACATTTCAAAAAATATATATTTGGTCATTATGGGTTATGGTGTACAGATTGCTAAGGATTTTTATTTATTTAATACATTTTAGAATATGGCTGTGACCTAACAAAATGTGTGTCACGATCGTCGTATGGAGTAGACCAAAGCGCAGCCTGGTTAGAATACATTCTTCTTTATTGTAGGAAGAACATGAAGAACACTTAAAAACAACAAAACGACTAAGATGACCGTGACCGCTATAGAAACACTGTGCTAACGTGCAACATAACAGACAATAACCCACAAAATACCCAAAGAAGATGGCTGCCTAAATATGGTTCCCAATCAGAGACAACGATAACACCTGCCTCTAATTGAGAACCAATCTAGGCAACCATAGATCTACATAAACATCTAGATGGAAACAACCTCATAAATCTACAAAACCCCTAGACAGTACAAAAACCCTAGAAGAGACAAAACACACATACCAACCTCGCCACACCCTGACCTAACCAAAATATATAAAGAAAACAAAGAATACTCAGGTAAGGGCGTGACAATGTGGAAAAAGTCAAGTGGTCTGAGTACTTTTCCGAAGGCACTGTACATACATGCACACATACATACATATGGTGTGCTACACTAGAAATGACAACACGATATAGAGAAACTATAATGATACTGTAAAAAGGCACTTACATCGATAGGAACGTACAAAGTTATTATTAGTAGTGAAGGCAATGTGGGAGCCAGCCGGAAAATGTGCCAGGGAAGAAAATGTTTGTGCTTGGGCTCTCATCGAAGAGAGAAGTTTGTCCTGCTTCGTAAGGCCTCAAACATAAATTGTCCGCAACAGTGAAATGGCATACTTCTGTGAATTAATAAGGAGGCGGAACAACATCTCAATTCAAACATGCTGTGGGATGTTTTTCAGCGGCAGGGACTGGGAGACTAGTCAGGATCAAGGCAAAGATGAACAGAGTAAAGTACATAAAGTTTAAACATAGCCTGTACTGTAGATAATTAGTAGGCAGCGTGCCATGGTTTGAGGGCAGTGTGAGTGAACTGCCCTGTTGCGTAACAATCATATTTTGGAACAGTGAGAGCATTCTGACATCACGCACATAAAAAAACTAAAACTGGGGCGACCGTTAGAGATATTTGGAACTCAAGTGTGAAAAGGTTCATGGCTATCTTCAAGTTAAACCTTTATCACATTGTCACCAAATTCACTGCTCACACAACATCCCTCAAAGCTTTTTCAAAACAAGTTATTTCCTGGATTCCTTCTCAGTTTAACTGGGCCTTGAGGGTAGAGTGGATTGGTTGGCATAAAAATGGGCCATGTGATTTCCACACAGTTAAACCTACTTGTTAAGGACCTTGGCAAACCTCAAACACTATCAGCCTCTCTCGTGTCCCATCTTAAGAGATTGTTTCATTTTATTTCTAATGGAAAAAGTCTATTAAGTGTTCAAGGATGTTAGATGCTGTAACTCCGGAGTTGAAGAATGAGGTTCTTTGTGAAATGAACCAATTGTTGAGAAATTGTCAACGGTGAGAAGGCCGATGTTTAGTGTATTGCATCAAAAAAGCAGTGAGAGTTACAATATTCTGAGAAGCCAAATGAAGAACAGGCCTGTTAAGGTCAGACATCACAGGCTGAAATGATATTTGTGCATCTATAACTGAACAAAAAATGAAAACGTAACATGTGAAGTGTTGGTCCCAAAGATCCCACAAATGTTCCATACGCAAAATAAAGCTTACTTCTCTAAAATGTTTAGCATAACTTTGTTCACATCCCTGTTAGTGAGCATTTCTCCTTTGCCAAGATAATCCATCCACCTGACAGGTGTGGCATATCAAGAAGCTGATTAAGCAGCATGATCATTACATTGTGCTGGGGACAATAAAAGGCCACTCTAAAATGTGCTGTTTTATCACACAACACAATACCACAGGTATCTCAAGTTTTGTGGAAGCGTGCAAGTGCCATGCTTACTGCAGGAATGTTCACCAGAGCTGTTGCCAGAGAATGCAATGTTCATTTCTCTACTATAAGCCGTCTCCAATATCGTTTTAGAGAAAATGGCAGTACGTCCAACCGGCCTAACAATTGCAGACCATGTGTAACCACGCCATCCCAGGATCTCCATATTCGACTTCTTCACCTGCGGGATCATCTGAGGGGGCATTTCTGTTGTGTGGAAAAACTCATTCTGAATGAATCGGCCTGGCTCCCAAGTGGGTGGGCCTTTGCCCAGTCATGTGAAATCCATAGAATAGGGCCTAAATGTATTTTATAACACCTTTATTTAACCAGGCAAGTCAGTTAAGAACAAATTCTTATTTTCAATGAACAGTGGGTTAACTGCCTGTTCAGGGGCAGAAGAACAGATTTGTACCTTTTTCAGCTCAGGGGTTTGAATTTGCAACCTTCCGATTACTAGTCCAACGCTCTAACCACTAGGCTACCCTGCCGCCCCAGATGGGCTATGTACAGGTGCAGTAATCTGTGAGCTGCTCTGATAGCTGATGCTTAAAGCTAATGAGGGAGATAAGTGTTTCCAGTTTCAGAGATTTTTGTAGTTCGTTCCAGTCATTGGCAGCAGAGAACTGGAAGGAGTGGCGGCCAAAGGAAGAATTGGTTTTGGGGGTGACCAGAGAGATATACCTGCTGGAACGCGTGCTACAGGTGGGTGCTGCTATGGTGACCAGCGAGCTGAGATAAAGGGGGGACTTTACCTAGCAGGGTCTTGTAGATGACCTGGAGCCAGTGGGTTTGGCGACGAGTATGAAGCGAGGGCCAGCCAATGAGAGCGTACAGGTCGCAGAGGTGGGAAGTATATGGGGCTTTGGTGACAAAACGGATGGCACTGTGATAGACTGCATCCAATTTATTGAGTAGGGTATTGGAGGCTACTTTGTAAATGACATCGCCGAAGTTGAGGATCGGTAAGGACGGTCAGTTTTACAAGGGTATGTTTGGCAGTATGAGTGAAGGATGCTTTGTTGCGAAATAGGAAGCCAATTCTAGATTTAACTTTGGATTGGAGATTTTTGATGTGAGTCTGGAAGGAGAGTTTACAGTCTAACCAGACACCTAGGTATTTGTAGTTGTCCACATATTCTAAGTCAGAACCGTCCAGAGTAGTGATGCTGGACGGGCGGGCAGGTGCAGGCAGCGATCGGTTGAAGAGCATGCATTTGGTTTTACTTGTATTTAAGAGCAGTTGGAGGCCATGGAAGGAGAGTTGTATGGCATTGAAGCTTGTCTGGAGGGTTGTTAACACTGTCCAAGGAAGGGCCAGAAGTATACAGAATGGTGTCGTCTGCATAGAGGTGGATCAGAGACTCACCAGCAGCAAGAGCGACATCATTGATGTATACAGAGAAGAGAGTTGGCCCAAGAATTGAACTCTGTGGCACTGCCAGAGGCCCGGACAACAGGCCCTCTGATTTGACACACTGAACTCTATCAGAGAAGTAGTTGGTGAACCAGGCGAGGCAATCATTTGAGAAACCAAGGATATCGAGTCTGCCGATGAGGATGTGGTGATTGACAGAGTCGATCATCCTGGATGAGCTGCACTACCTGAGCCACTTGTGTGGGTTGTAGACTCCGTCTCATGCTACCACTAGAGTGAAAGCACCGCCAGCATTCAAAAGTGAACAAAACGTCATTCAGGAAGCATAGGAACTGAGAAGTGGTCTGTGGTCAACACCTGCAGAACCACTCCTTTATTGGGGGTGTCTTGCTAATTGCCTATAATTTCCACCTGTTGTCAATTCCATTTGCACAACAGCATATGAAATGTATTGTCAATCAGTGTTGCTTCCGAAGTGGACAGTTTGATTTCACAGAAGTGTGATTGACTTGGCATTACATTGTGTTGTTTAAGTGTTCTCTTTGTTTTTTTGAGCAGTGTATACATACATACATACATACATACAGGGGGTACAGGTACCAAGTCATTGTGATGGGGAACAGGTTAATTTATACACGTAGGTAGGGGTGAATTGACTATGCATAGATAATAAACCGTGAGAAACAGCAGATGAAACAGATCAGGGTGTGACATTAAATTCAAATATTGTGTTTCGATGTGTGAGAAAAACAAACTATTTAATTAATTTTGAAATCAGGCTGTAACACAAAAATATGTGGAATAAGTTAAGGGGTATGAATACTTTCTTAATGCATTGTATCAATTTTGAGATTTGCTAGTAAACATAAAATTTCAAAAATTGATAAATTTATATTTTCTTTAGTGTATCATACTACCGTCATGAACATTTAATTGAATATGAACCACTTTAAAATAGACATAATTCATTTCAGAATCCATTTCATAGAGAATTTTACAAACTGGACTATATCTAGTAACTTATTTTAAGGTATGGTGATTGGGTCTAAATAGGTGTTAGGCATCTAAACAGTGTTCTCGTCTTTAACTGCCATTTCCCAAAAGTCAGTGTAATGGCTGTTGGTGGAAGAAGGTGAGGACCAAAGTGCAGCGTGGTACGTGTTCATATTGTTTAATAGGAATAGAACACTGAAAATACAAAAAAAAAAAAAAAGTGAACGAACGAAACCGAAACAGTTCTGTCTGGTGCAGATACAAACAGAAAACAACTACCCACAAAACCCATGTGGGCAAGAGCTACCCAAGTATGGTTCTCAATCAGAGACAACGATAGACAGCTGTCCCTGATTGAGAACCATACCCGGCCAAAAACAAAGAAATACAAAAACATAGAAGAAGGAACATAGAATGCCCACCCTAGTCACACCCTGGCCTAACCAAAATACAGAATATAAGCCTCTCTATGGCCAGGGCGTGACAGTCAGACTCTTACAGCATGCCAACTCCAAATTCTGTGTGCTTATCGTTAGATTCAGTATATTTTCCAGACTTTCCCAGAGGGAATTGTTGATATGTTTATTCTTGGAAAAATGCACCACAAATCCATTTTCCGTGCATTTCTTTAGTATTTTACAGAGAGAAAGATGAAACAAGTATTTATCAGAGATCTACTCTGTTCAAGTCTAGTCCTGGAGTGTCTTGGCATAATGAAACCAAAATATTTAGGCTTACTTTATCCAGTGTCCAGAAAAAAACATTTGCACGATATGCAAATGTGTGCATATTTAATGGGATGTGCTTACTTAGCAAATATTTATACAAAACGTTTTATATTTGTTTACATTCAACAGGTTCAAGTTGATTGTGATATGATTAAGGTTAAAAATTATTACCCTATGAAGGTGTGAAGCCCACAAGATCATCCCTTTACTTGCCCACCTTCCAGCCTAAACTAATCTGAAAGTGCAAGAAACTCCTACATCTTGTGGATGGATCTTCAAGAAGGGGGAAATTATTGCTCTTCGTGAAGTGTGTCACGCCCTGACCTTAGAGATCCTGTTTATGTCTCTATTTTGGTTTGGTCAGGGTGTGAGTTGGGGTGGGTATTCTATATTCTATTATTTGTATTTCTATGTTTTGGCCGGGTAGGGTTCTCAATCACAGACAGCTGTCTATCGTTGTCTCTGATTGAGAACCATACTTAGGTAGCCCTTTTTTCCACCTGTCTTTGTGGGAAGTTGACTTTGTTTATGGCACATAGCTTTTAGCTTCACGGTTTGTTTTGTAGTGTTTATTGTTTTGTTCAGCGTCTTTTCTATTAAAAAGAATACGTACGCTCGCCACGCTGCACCTTGGTCCAGTTCTTTCAACGGCCGTGACAGAACTTCCTACCACCAAAGGACCAAGCAGCGTGGTCAGGAGGAGAGGACACGATGGAAACCTGAGAGGCAGCTCCAAAATATTTTGGGGGGAGAGGCAGATGACGTGGGCGTCGGTGCTGAGGGGTGAGTCTGAGACCGAGGAGGAATTCTTGGACCGTTTGAGCAAGGAGTGGTTGGCAGTGGAGAGGGACGAAAGAGGTTGGAGTCTGGAGCAAGACCGTCGCTTTGAGGCGCATGTGACCCTTCGGGCACCATGCTTTGCGGTTACACATACTGTGTCCCTGGTACACATCCACAGCCCAGTGCATCCTGTGCCAGCGCCCCACAGTTGCCGGGCTAGGGTAAGCATCCAGCCAGGATGGTTTGTGCCAGCTCTGCGCTCCAGACCTCCGGTGCATCTCCACGGCCCAGTATATCCTGTGCCAGCTCCACGCACCCGGTCTACTGTACGTCTGCCCAGCCCGGTAAGCCCTGTGCCTGCTCCCAGAACCAGGCTGCCCATACGTCTCCTCCCTCCAGTGATGATCCATGGCACGAAGCCTCCAGTGATGATCAATGGCACGAAGCCTCCAGTAATGATCAATGGCACGAAGCCTACAGTGATGATCCATGGCACAAAGCCTCCAGTGAGGAGTGATGGCACGAAGCCACCAGCGACGGTCTCGAGTCTAGAGCCCCCAGCGACGGTCTCCAGTCCGGGGCAACCAGCGACGGTCTCCAGTCCGGGGCAACCAGCGACGGTCTTCAGTCCGGGGCAACCAGCGACGGTGCCCAGTCCGGGGCCCGCAACGAGGGTCCCCAGTCCAGTGAGGTCACAGTGGAAGTGCAGAGATTTTAATTGCTCTGGTGAGTCTTTTAAAAGGTGAACACTTATCAATATTTACCATCAATCTAGGGATTCCGTGGATGAACAGCAGGACGTTACTGCTTAATGAGGAGGAGGAGTTCCTTAATGAGGAGGACGGCCTAATGCAGGCCTTATGCGAGCCTTTTCACTTGATTGCCTTTTTAATTCTGCACAGTGAGCCCTCTACCTGACCTCTTTATAAAAGGCATAGAGTGTGTGTAGCCCTACTCCTCCACCTTCCACCCCAGGGACTCCCACCTGTGTGAAGCAACCTGGCAGCGAGGAGGGAAGAACAGAGCAAGGGAGAGAGGCAGACACCCCCCACCATTTTTCCTCTCACTCTCTTCTCCTCCATGCAAAGGGCCAGTGGGACAGAGCCAAGCAAAATGGCTATCAAAGTCAACAAACCCCGCATGCTGATTGACTGAGCTGACGCCAAGGAGCATGCCATTGGAGAGCTGTACTGGGGGCAGCAGCAGAGGGATGGGGGGGATTTAGAAATCCATCCTGGGAGACAGAACTGGACGAGTGGAGTGTTTGATCAGCCTTTGGCTGGATTTCTCTTTTTGTTGTTCCACTCAAGCCAGCAGAGAAAATCAAATGGAGGGTATGTTTATCAGGCCACCTCCCTGCTGACTATTCCCCACAAAATGAAAGAGGGAGGGGGGAGAAAGCAAAAATGGGGAGAGAGAGGAGGGCAAGGGCAGTAAAGACTGATTGGGGAGAGGAGAAGAACAGCATACAGTAGATAGGAGTTTGAGAGAGAGTAAGACATTATGAAGGGGAATGGGAGAAAAGGGAGACATACAGAGGAGAGATTTGAGATGAGAGAGAGAGGCAAAGGGGGAAGGGAGGCAGCAAAGGAAGGAGAGCGGAAACCACAGAGTGAGAGGAGATCTGCTACACACACCATGGTGAATCAGGGAAATAGGTTTTTATTCTCTCTTTCGTTTCCACTAAGCACCCCGTGGAGGCCCATTCATGTAATAGAAGACACATTTTCCCCCACTGTGAAATGCTAACATTGAAAGAAATGTGACCAGGCAAAAAAAGGAGTTTGTCTGAGGTTCTAATTCCCTCTCTCTGCTTTCTGCTTTTCCTTGTGCAGGGAATGGTTGAGTCAGCTGCTGAGTACGCATGTAAAGACATCCTTATTAAATTAATTTATTGTACAAAATGGGTCTCTTCATATGTCTGTAAATTAGGGCCCAGACTCTGAACAGGCTTAGGCCATAGTGCAGGCTGCCCCCTAAATGAGATGTAGAGCTCCCCTCTTCAAAGAGCATCTGACTCTTCAAAGTAAGATGTATTCATTTGGGCTTTTCCCCTGCACAATAAAGTGTTTTTCTGTCTCAAGTTGGTAATATATTACAGTAATGTAGCTGGATGAAAGCTATAGAAGCTAGAATTCAAAACAATGGCCCAATAACAGCATTATCTAGATGAAAGAAGCAATGTTTCAAATATTGTCTTTGATTTTGAAACAAATGCCCCTTTAAGCAGCATTTTTCTCACTGTTAAGCCATCTCATGAGAAACTGACCCTGTGTCATGCATCAGTGACTCAAGGGATCGAAATGACAGTGAATTGAAAAATTTGCCGGGACTTGTGTGTGCGCAAATGTGCGTGCATGTGACGGTGAGTGTTTACTTGCTTGCACTTGACAGTGATTGTACGTACGCGTGTGTGTGTGTGTGAGATAACGTGCTTGCATGCGAACACACACTTTGATTCCTGTAAAGTAGGTACCCGTCAGTCTACCAGCCCACCGACTTGTGACCTTCTCTCGCTCTCTGCCTGTAGGGACTGCATTTAAAGGACAAGAGACAGGTCCTGTTAGCCTCACTGTGATATGTGCCCCACAGCACTCCATCAAAGATGCTGCTCTTTTTCACTTGGTGCCATTACCAAACAAACCCTGGACCACACTGTACGTCAATAGAATATGTATCATCCCTGAACCAAGTCAGTAATGTATGTAAGAAGCACTTCCTTAAGTAAACACGCAGGCAGGCGGCCATCGGGTTGGTTGAGGGTATAGACTGGCAGGCTAATGCACCACAACCTTGGGTCCTGCATTATGAAATCGATAGGCCACCTACGGGGTTATGCCAAGTTAATGTGTCTTCTCTGAGGTTTGGCTATGCTCGCTGCTCACTCGATGGCTGTTAAAAGGACCGTATTAGATGAATGGGATCTCATAAGCTTCTTTCTAATGGACGAGCCAGAGTAATGAAAGCAGACCCATTCCGAGTTACAGTCAATGAGTCCACTCAGACACAATGATAATCATCACATCTCGCTTTTTTGAGAATTGTATTATTCACTTCTCATAATGGAAGGCTTTTGTGCGTATGAAATGTAATATCTGTCATTTATAGTACTAAAAATAGTTTAATGCTTGGTGGATCTATGTAGTAATGTACATAATCTGTCCTAGATCAATTAGATTTTTTTAAATGATTTATTTGGATATGATGCAGTAGGAGAGTGTGTGGGGTTCAGATTGTACAACCACACTATCTTCCATGCTTTTATTAAAGCGTAATCCACCTGTTCTTAAACTTTAATTATACTTTCTGCTTTTCAGAGGTTTTTCCCTCAGAGGGGACAATATATATATATATATATATATGTCCTCTTATTCAACAGAACACCGAGACACACACACACACACACACACACACACACACACACACACACACAATGACCATGAAGGAAAACACACCGGGTCGTGAGGCCCCCTTATGCAGACAGACAAATGACAGCATTATCTATGGTGAATGAGGGGAGGGAGGTCATTTTATCCCTTAACAGAGACATGGTAACCTTCACGATTGGTGTGTCACAAAGACCCACCACCACCGGAGACTATATCTCTCAGTCTGGCTTGTGTCTCATCCCTGTGCCCGAGCACACTCCAGATAAGGCAGCAGGAGTGTAAGGGCGGGGCTGGGTAAGCTAATCCGGGTGCTGCGATAGGAGCAGATTGCTCTGGGAGTTAATTGTGCGTCTGTGAGTTATGCAAACATCCCAAGTGAAGGCAGGCAGGGCAGCTTACTGATGCATCAAGGGCGAAGCACAAACAACACAGGCAGATGGATGCCCCAACACACTACTGCTGAGAGGAGGCTTCTAGAATCTGGTTGAAATCTATAGTAAGTCCAATGAGATGGGACCTTGTAAAAGGGCACTCATAAAGATGGCTTCACTTGCCAGTCTTTCACCATCTGCTATGCGTAGTGCTAGAAGCCTTATGGCTGTTATACCAGGCTCGAGAGAAGCAGTTTGCTTGTTTCTATAATGAAATAAACGCTTACAAGGAGAAAAGAAGGGATGGTTCCATTTTGACAAGGCTGTATCTGTGTAATCCGATCACTCTCAACCCCTGCACTTGATTCCCATTACTTCTTTGGATCCCATCAGATCATCTCGGCCTGATCGGCAAACCTGCGCCCTGTGTGTTCATGTGTTGCTAAGTAGATTTCAACAATTTCCTAAAAGCTCTGATGGGACTTGATCGGCAAAATGGTGTGCACAAAGAGCTTTCTCACACATAAGCAAATGATGCTACACATCAATAACCACATGTGTATGGCGGCCATAGTCTTGTTTCGAAACAAGCAACTGCTCATGATTTGAAATCCTCCTGTACGTTAGCCACATGCATTAGCTCCTTACCTGATGATGGAGATAAATAGGACAATAATGATCATAATAAGGAGGTGCATGTGTCAGACATTAGATCATCTGAAAGGGAAGTAAACCTCATGAGCAGATGCACATTTTCCACCTGAAAGCTTAATTTACTACACATGGACAGACACACACACACACATACAACATGGACAAAGTAAAAGGGTACTGTGAAAAAAGTCCACCCAAAACCTACACACCGGTTGCCATGCCAACAAAGCTGTTCAGCGAGGAACAAGAGAGCTGGGATAGAACAGGAGTCCCTGTGGACCCTGGCTATCATTTTCTGCCAGGTTTATCCCTATGATTAGAGGTGGTTACCGCGCTAACACCGCTGTCGCTCGTCGCTACGCTAGATCCCGCGCCACCTCATTGTGAGCACCTAACTCCCCTGGACTTCGTCAGTGGGCTCATTACCTAGAGTAAAAGCAATCCGGAGCTTGAGGACTCCATTTCAGAGCCCCCGCCACCAACCGTCCCCAGGGGATCTGGGTGGAGGACCTGACGAGATAATTAGTTGTTGTTTTATGTCATCATGTAGCCCATTTTAGGACCGCTATGCCTACCAAAGTAATGGGGGATGTAGATAATGTATGTAATAACTGTGTTAGTTACATACATTTAAAGGGTTGAGTACAAAGGTTTACGTGAAATAGTCTGATAGAACATAGTTCTGTATTCGATTATCTTGTAGTGACTTAAGCCTAGAATGTAGGCTTTGAAACCAATGATAAAGACCGTCACAAACCCAGCATAACCCAGTATGAGGAAAAGGCTAGTCATTGATGAACTTGATGATTTGAAACATGATCTGGAAAAGGATTGACACCACCAAATGATGTACCACATATTCATGGGAAAAAATGTCAAGATTGTCATAGCACTACTTCCCATTTGAACAAATTACAGAGAAAACAGTTGTCAAATCAAATCAAAATGTATTAGTCACATGCGCCGAATACATCAGGTGTAGTAGACCTTACAGTGAAATGCTTAATTACAAGCCCTTAACCAACAATGCAGTTAAAAATATATACACTGCTCAAAAAAATAAAGGGAACACTTAAACAACACAATGTAACTCCAAGTCAATCACACTTCTGTGAAATCAAACTGTCCAC
The DNA here is from genome assembly GCF_002021735.2 of Oncorhynchus kisutch. NCBI lineage: Eukaryota > Metazoa > Chordata > Actinopteri > Salmoniformes > Salmonidae > Oncorhynchus > Oncorhynchus kisutch. Next base: position 52,036,463 of record NC_034188.2, on the reverse strand, counting down.
TTAGGAAGCAACACTGATTGACAATACATTTCACATGCTGTTGTGCAAATGGAATAGACAACAGGTGGAAATTATAGGCATTTAGCAAGACATCCCCAATAAAGGAGTGGTTCTGCAGGTGGGGACCACAGACCACTTCTCAGTTCCTATGCTTCCTGGCTGATGTTTTGGTCACTTTTGAATGCTGGCGGTGAGACGGAGTCTACAACCCACACAAGTGGCTCAGGTAGTACAGCTCATCCAGGATGGCACATCAATGCGAGATGTGGCAAGAAGGTTTGCTGTGTCTGTCAGCGTAGTGTCCAGAGCATGGAGGCTCTACCAGGAGACAGGCCAGTACATCAGGAGATGTGGAGGAGGCCGTAGGAGGGCAACAACCCAGCAGCAGGACCGCTACCTCCGCCTTTGTGCAAGGAGGAGCAGGAGGAGCACTGCCAGAGCCCTACAAAATGACCTCCAGCAGGCCACAAATGTGCATGTGTCTGCTCAAACGGTCAGAAACAGACTCCATGAGCGTGGTATGAGGGCCCGACCTCCACAGGTGGGGGTTGTGCTTACAGCCCAACACTGTGCAGGACGTTTGGCATTTGCCAGAGAACACCAAGATTGGCAAATTTGCCACTGGCGCCCTGTGCTCTTCACAGATGAAAGCAGGTTCACACTGAGCACATGTGACAGACGTGACAGTCTGGAGACGCCGTGGAAAACGTTCTGCTGCCTGCAACATCCTCCGGTTTGGCGGTGGGTCAGTCATGGTGTGGGGTGGCATTTCTTTGGGGGGCCGCACAGCCCTCCATGTGCTCGCCAGAGGTAGCCTGACTGCCATTAGGTACCGAGATGAGATCCTCAGACCCCTTGTGAGACCATATGCTGGTGCGGTTGGCCCTGGGTTCCTCCTAATGCAAGACAATGCTAGACCTCATGTGGCTGGAGTGTGTCAGCAGTTCCTGCAAGAGGAAGGCATTGATGCTATGGACTGACCCGCCCGTTCCCCAGACCTGAATCCAATTGAGCACATCTGGGACATCATGTCTCGCTCCATTCACCAACGCCACGTTGCACCACAGACTGTCCAGGAGTTGGCGGATGCTTTAGTCCAGGTCTGGGAGGAGATACCTCAGGAGACCATCCGCCACCTCATCAGGAGCATGCCCAGGCGTTGTAGGGAGGTCATACAGGCACGTGGAGGCCACACACACTACTGAGCCTCATTTTGACTTGTTTTAAGGACATTACATCAAAGTTGGATCAGCCTGTAGTGTGGTTTTCCACTTTACTTTTGAGTGTGACTCCAAATCCAGACCTGATTTGATTTCCATTGATAATTTTCGTGTGATTTTGTTGTCAGCACATTCAATTATGTAAAAAAAAAGTATTTAATAAGAATATTTCATTCATTCTGATCTAGGATGTGTTATTTTAGTGTTCCCTTTATTTTTTTTGAGCAGTGTATATATATGGATAAGAAATCAGGCCGACCACTGTTGTGTCACAGACCAAATGAATGATTGTGTTGGAGTCGTGCCTGTCGTGCCTGGCCGTGCAATCATGAGGTGTTGATACCTACCCTTACCACCTGGGGGCGGCCCGTCAGGAAGTCCGGGATCCAGTTGCAGAGGGAGGCGTTGAGTCCCAGGGTCCTTAGCTTATTGATCAGCTTTGAGGGCACTTTGGTGTTGAACGCAGAGCTGTAGTCAATGAATAGCATTCTCACATAGGTGTTCCTTTTGTCCAGGTGGGAAAGGGCAGTTTGGAGTGCAATAGAGATGGCATCATCTGTGGATCTGTTGGGGTGGTATGCAAATTAGAGTGGGTCTAGGGTTTCTGGGATAATGGTGTTGCTGTGAGCCATGACCAGCCTTTCAAAGCACTTCATGGCTACAGACGTGAGTGCTACGTGTCGGTAGTCATTTAGGCAGGTTACCTTAGTGTTCTTGGGCACAGGCACTATGTTGGCCTTAATGTTGGTATTACAGACTCGGACAGGGAGAGGTTGAAAATGTCTGTGAAAACACTTGCCAGTTGATCAGCGCATGCTCTGAGTACACAGCCTGGGAATCCGTCTGGCCCTGCGACCTTGTGAATATTGAACAGTTTAAAAGGTCATAATCACATCGGCTGCGGAAAGTGTGATCACACAGTCTTCCGGAACAGCTGATGCTCTCATGCATGTTTCAGTGCAATTTGCCTCGAAGCGAGCATAGAAGTAGTTTAGCTCGTCTGGTAGGCTCGTGTCACTGGGCAGCTCTCGGCTGTGTTTCCCTTTGTAGTCTGTACTGGTTTGCAAGCCATGCCTCATCCGACGAGTGTCAGAGCCTGTGTAGTACGATTCGATCTTAGTCCTGTATTGATGGTTCGTCAGAGGGCATAGCGGGATTTCTTACAAGCTTCCGGGTTAGAGTCCCGCTCCGTGAAAAAGGCAGCTCTAGCCTTTAGCTCATTGCGGGTGTTGCCTGTAATCCATGGCTTCTGGTTGGGGTATCTATGTATGGTCAATGTGGGGATGACGTCATCAATGCACTTATTGATGAAGCCAATGACTGATGTGATGTACTCCTCAATGCCATCGGAGGAATCCCGGAACATATTCCAGTTTCTGCTAGCAAAACAGTCCTGTAGTTTAGCATCTGCTTCATCTGACCACTTTTTTATTGATCTAGTCACTGGTGCTTCCTTCTTTAGTGTTTGCTTGTAAGCAGGAATCAGGAGGATAGAATTATGGTCAGATTTGCCAAATGGAGGGCGACGGAGAACTTTGCATGTGTCTCTGTGTGTGGATTAAAAGGTAATTTTTTTCCCTCTGGTTGCACATTTAACCCTCCTGTTGTGTTCCGGTCGAATTGGACCGATTTACAAGTTTTCTCTCTGAAAAATGTAGTTAATTTAATCTGATTGTCATAAGGTTCCATGACTTTGTCCACACAGGGCATCTGAAAACACAAAATACATTTTGATGATTTCCATTATATTTTGGGTGCTTTATTTAACTTTTGTACAGCTGTTGAGTTCCCGGTCAAAAACAACCGGTCGTTAGAAATTAATGGGTGAGACTGTAATTAGTGTATATAATTGAGTTAAGGCACATGCCCATTAATCAGATGGACACACTTCCTCTCCTAGACCCTCACATGCATGTGTGTTTGAACACACACACACACACACACACACCTCACTGCCCTTCTTGGCTTCCATGGAAACCTTTCCCCAATAGAATCATTCCCCCACGGGAACCACACCTGTTGGCATTCTCATAAACAATTGCAACATTGTTTCAATAATATATAGAACTTTTCTAGCAGCTCTGGTATATAAAGCTTTTTTGAGGCCTTGCTCACAATTCATTCTGTGGCAGCACAATGACCAAACGATATACTGTATGTGAGGCTATCGATCATATCTTTGATCATTACACTGGTGAGGAGGAGAGAGGCCAGGAAACTGACAGTGAGGATGCTTTTCTCGCAGCTCTAGTACATCATTCCCCATTAACAAGTTGTATGTGTTCAGGTCAATGAGGCCTACAGGCCATGAATAGCAAATGTTCACAAGAACTTGAGTTGATAATATATGTGTTATTATGGATTTATAATCATCTATAATGGTGCTGTCATTTTGGACCGGGAACACAGAAATAATTAACATGAAACGAACACAACAGGAGGGTTATCGTGCTGATTAAAATTTGGTAAGTTAAGTTTCCCTGTATTAGAGTCCCCGGCTACTAGGAGCGCCGCCTCTGGGTGAGTATTTTCTTGTTTGCTTATGGCAGAATACAGCTCATTGAATGCTGTCTTAGTGCCAGCCTCTGACTGTGGTAGTATGTAAACAGCTATGATAAATACAGATAAACTCTCTAGGTAGATAGTGTGATCTACAGCTTATCATGGCGAGCATTATCTCATTATCTCAGGCGAGCAATAGCTTGGAGACTTCCTTATATATCGTGCACCAGCTGATATTTACAAAAATGCATAGCCCGCATCCCCTTGTCTTACCAGATGTCCCTGTTCTTTCCTGTCGGTACAGCGTATAACCAGCCAGCTGTATGTTGATAGTGTCGTCGTTCAGCCACGACTCCGTGAAGCATAAAATGTCCCGTTGGTAGTTTAATCTTTTGCGTATGTCAACTATTTTATTCTTCAACGATTTGCACGTTTGCTAGCAGAATAGAAAGAAGTGGGCGTTTACTCGTTCGCCTACGAATTCTCAGAAGGCAGCCCGCCCTTTGGCCCCTTTTTCTCTGCCTCCTCTTCACGCAAACCACTGGGATCTGGGCCTGTTCCATAGAAAGCAGTATATCGTTCAGGTCGGGCTCGTGAGATTCGTTAAAGGAAAAAAGGATTCTGCCAGTCCGTGGTGAGTAATCGCAGTCCTGATGTCCAGAAGTTATTTTCCGTCATGAGAGACAGTAGCAGTAACATTATGTTCTAAATACAAGAAAATCTATTGAACGAACAAAACAGAAAACACAATCGGTTGGGGACACGTAAAACGTCTGCCTACTTCTAAAGGCGCCATTATTATCCATCCATTATCCATCACTATCTCCTATAGTGTCACACCCTGATCTGTTTCACCTATGTGCTTGTCTCCACCCCCTTCCAGGTATCGCCCGTTTGATCCATTATCCCTTGTGTGTTTATACCTGTGTTCTCTGTCTGTAGCCAGTTCGTCTTGTCTCGTCAAGCCTACCAGCGTTTTCCCCTTACTCCTGTTTAGTCCTTGTTTTTCTGGTTTTGACTATTCTGCCTGCCCCGAACCTGACTGCCGTTCTGTACCTTGTGACACTGCCCTGGATTACTGACCTCTGCCTTCCCTGAGCCTGCCTGCCGTTCTGTACTTTCCGGACTCTGCTCTGGATTACTGACCTCTTCCTTCCCTTGACCTGTCATTTGCCTGCCCCCTGTTTTTGGAATAAATGTTTATTTCTTCGAACTGTCTGCATCTGGGTCTTATCCTGAGGTCTGATAGTACTAACTGGCCATGACAGATCCTGCAGACGCGGACGAGCTCCGCAACGCCATCTCCTCCCAAGTAGCCACCATTGAGACTTACAAGGATGTACTTCGAGGTCGTCTGGATGGATTGCAGAATGCCATGACTGTGCTTTGAATACATTTCTGGAGCAACTCTGCGGATTATCTGTGAGGCAGCCAGCCACGTCAGTAGCCTTCCAGCCTCCCAGTAACACCGCTGTCAGCAGTGCGTCTCTCCAGGCAACCCCGGCTTCCCGAGAACCCCACTTACCACCGCCGGAACGCTTCGCTGGAGGGTCAGGAACCTGTCGGGCATTTCTCTCCCAGTGTTCCCTCATCTTCGAGCTGCAGCCCTTGTCCAACCCCTTGGACCACTCGAAGATGTTGTATCTCATAACGCTAATGCCCGGGAGGGCTCTCACCTGGGATACTGCGGTGTGGGAACAACAATCTACCTTGTGTTTCAGACTGGAGGAGTTGTGGCTGAGGTGAAAGGTTTTCAATTCTCCATTGTCCAGGAGAGAGGCTGCCCGGAAGTTACTCCAGCTTCTCCAAGATTCCCACAGTGTGGCGGACTATGCAGTTGATTTCCGCACGTTGGCTGCCGAGAGTGCCTGGAACCCGGAATCGCTGTTCGACACATTCCTTCATGGATTATCGGAGGAGGTTAAGGACGAGCTAGCAGCACGGGAGCTGCCTACAAATCTAGATTCACTCATCGCATTGACCATCCGGATTGATGGGTGGCTATGGGAACGTAGGAGGGAGAGGTCAAACGCTTACGCAGACTTACGCAGAGTTGTCCGTATACATCCACATTTTTATGTGTCAAGGATTAAACCTATGTCTCACAACCTTTTGTCTCCTGTTTTCCCCATTATCCTCTGCATATTTATACCCATGTTCTCTGTTTGTCTGTTGACAGTTTGTCTTGTCTCATCAAGCCTACCAGCGTTTTTCCCATTTTCTAGTTTTCTGCCTACCCTGACCCTGAGCCTGCCTGCCATTCTGTACCTTGTGACACTGCTCTGGATTACCAACCTCTGCCTGCGCTTTACCTGTCGTTTGCCTTGCCCCCTGTTTTTGTAATAAACTTTTGTTACTTTTGCATCTGTGTCTTATGTTGAGGTCTGATATATAGCATTTTGATTCACTAACTTTTGCACAACTTCATTACAAGCAAAGAAGCAGAAAAAAAGTGATCAAAACACTTCATTTAATTTCAAATCCTGGGGCGTTTATCAAGTAGTTCTTGTACACTTGTTTTGCTACAAAAATGGCATACAATCTGCAAAATATGTAAAGATATTCCTTTGATCATAATTCAAGGTTCTTCTGGAATTTTACAGGAAAATTCAGTGAATCAACAAAGGCTCTACAGATGGTTACCCTGCTGTTTCTACAGCATCATTAAGGTAGAACATTTTACCTTTCAACAATAAGGAGGCCGTGTATTAGTTGTATCCCATGTCATGTTACAAATACACAGATGATTTTGAATTGAGTGGAAATGTGAGGGAGCCAGATAGAAGAAAGGAGTTATGGAGTGGACACATCTCCTAGGTAAGATTGATGGATAGAGGTTGGGACTAATAACAAGAAGATAACAAATGTAAAACATACGGGGTCTGTAAATGTATATAGGTTCAGAACTTTTGTGAAATAGCACAACGACTCCACAAATTCCTTGTTACCAAACTATAGTTTTGGCAAGTCAGTTAGGACATCTACTTTGTGCATGACACAAGTCATTTTTCCAGCAATTATTTACAGACTATTTCACTGTATCACAATTGGAGTGGGTCAGAAGTTTACATGCACTAAGTTGACTGTGCCTCCAAACAGCTTGGAAAATGTCATGGCTTTAGAAGCTTCTAATAGGCTAATTGACATCATTTGAGTCAATTGGAGGTGTACCTGTGGATGTATTTCAAGGCCTACCTTCAATCGCAGTGCCTCTTTGCTTGACATCATGGGGAAATCAAAAGAAATCAGCCAAGACTTCAGAATATATTTTTAGACCTCCACAAGTCTGGTTCATCCTTGGGAGCAATTTCCAAACGCCTGAAGGTACCACGTTCATCTGTACAAACAATAGTATGCAAGTATAAACACCATGGGACCAAGCAGCCGTCATAACGCTCAGGAAGGAGACGCGTTCTGTCTCCTAGAGATTAACGTACTTTGGTGCAAAAAGTGCAAATCAATCCCAGAACAACAGTGAAGGACTTTGTGAAGATGCTGGAGGAAACGGGTACAAAAGTATCTATGTCCACAGTAAAACGAGTCCTATAATCGACATAACCTGAAAGGCCACTCAGCAAGGAAAAAGCCACTGCTCCCAAAAAAAGCCAGACTACGGTTTGCAACTGCACATGGGGACAAAGATTGTACTTTTTGGAGAAATGTCCTCTGGTCTGATGAAACAAAAATAGAACTGTTTGGCCGTAATGACCATCATTATGTTAGGAGGAAAAAGGGGGAGGCTTGCAAGCCGAAAAACACCATTCCAACCGTGAAGCACGGGGATGGCAGCATCATGTTGTGGGGGTGCTTTGCTGCAGGAGGGACTGGTGCACTTCACAAAATAGAGGGCATCATGAGGAGATATATTTTGTGAATATATTGAAGCAACATCTCAAGACTTCAGGCAGGAAGTTAAGCTTGGTCGCAAATGGGTCTTCCAAATGGACAATGACCCCAAACATACTTCCAAAGTTGTGGCAAAATGGCTTAAGGACAACAAAGTCAAGGTATTGGGAGTGGCCATCACAAAGCCCTGACCTCAATCCATTGTGGGAAGCGTGTGGAAGGCTACCCGACTGGGAATGTGAAGAAATAAAGAAATAAAAGCTGAAATAAATCACTCTACTATTATTCTGACATTTCACATTCTTAAAATAAAAGTGGTGATCCTAACTGACCTAAGACAGTGAATTTTTTACTAGGATTAAATGTCAGGAATTGTGAACAAACTGAGTTTAAATGTATTTTGCTAAGGTGTATGTAAACTTCCGACTTCAACTGTATATATGAGATGTATTTACACAAAAAATATATGGGGAATTAGAAATGACGCAGACAATTACATTGATGGAAGCAACAATCTATCCACAGTATTAAAGCTGATCCACCCCCCATTAAATAAAGTAAAATCCGATGTTGTTTAACCAAGCATCAAGAGGAAGCTGAGCTTTTTGTATAGCTCAATGAAATACCTTCTCAGTTAATAAGGATGTGCAGAGGGAGAATATAAATGACAATTGGCTGGATATGCCAGGGTCTTTCTGTTCACATAATACGACAAAGTTATCAGTCAATCATCAACGAGGATTGTAAGACAGTACATTGAGTGCTGTGACTGCAACAGTATGTGACTTTCAGTTTCTAATTCTATTGCGGCTCTGTGTGGGAGTGGGAGCATTTGTTTGGGTCACAGCTTGTAGGTGCGATACTCACAACAATAGTGTATTGTCTCATTTCCCTTTGGGCATTCAGTCCATAAATGTATACGTTATGCTCTGGGACATTCTCTAAAAGGCTTGGTGGAAGCTTTTTTCTAAAGTGAATGAAAGCGAGGGCATTTTTATATCAGACTGCATGTGATATTCGATACAAGGAATGTATCTGTCATCAACCTCCCAGACGTTTTAACCCTCAAATGATTGTGATTGACGTCTGAGATGTCTTCTAGAGCCATTCTAGTTTTGACTGCAGTTTGACTGCAGGTCTTTCATAATATTAAGTGCCATGGAATTGATTGACAGTATGCACAATGGTATAGCTTGTGTGCAATAGGATCGCATCTGGACATGGGGGTTGTGATAGTAGTTCCCTTCATATTCTTTGTATCTACAGAGTGGATGTGGGTTGATGCCTGGCTTATTTGAACAATGTAAATTGATATCTGCATTTGCTGTTTGCTTTATTATAAACAGTGATTTGAGGGGTGTCTGTGTGCTACTCTTAACCATGGCATAACGAGCACTTCCTGAGAATGGTATTCTCAGTAGCTCCTACCACGCATGAACCTACTTTAAGATGATGCATTCTGAAATCAGACTAGCATCAATGAGAGCATGCCCATGAATGTTAGTGTCAGTTTTTCAAATCACCAACTGAACGAAATTAGATGCTAAACTGAGACAGGCAGGACGCCATGCAATCTCATAACCTCGATGTGAATAATTTACCAGTCATAGAAAGACTCAAACTCAGTTTGGCGCATGAACTGACTTATTCCGTTTTAGCCAAAAACATTTAGTGAAGGTTCTGCTTCGAATTCACATTGAACCTCAGACTACGGTCATCTTTGAATTTTATCAATGTATTTTTTATGACCAGATAAAACTTGTTTAACTATTCCCTTCTACATGAATCACGAACCTAAATGTTGTTTAGGCATTACCCCAAACCATCTATTGACGAGATGGATTCCATTTTAGATTAATCCAAGAAAGGCTTTCAAAGCCATGAAGATAAAAAATAGAAACTTGAAAAAGTGGTATACGATGGACGCAAAGAGAGTGATTGATGTGAAGTGTAGGGATAGAGCTGGGACAGCAGCATATACAGACAACCAGTCTTCTGTCCAATAACTGATAAGAGACATGCATCTGGGAAAGCTCTGGCCTTAGGCACTCACATCTCAATCAAAGTATACTGTCATGGTCGTCCTCAAATAATCTGTCTCCATAGATAGGCATCTCCATAGATAGACCAGGCTCGGATTATCTCAAGTTACAAGTCCTGAGATGGAGTTTTAACTTTGACTAAATTCTGGTGGAGCCTTGCCTCTCCTCTCCTCCCTGCATGCTCAGTTCTCTCTCTCATTGTCGTCATTCTTTCATTTGAATATAAGAGCGATCAATTTCCCATCTGTGAATTAGGGAGAAGTGATGTTTGCTCTGTGGGAAGCTTGATCTGCTGGAGATCGTCGTCCAATAAGAATACATTTACATTGACCTTGTATCATTACATTTACTTGACTCCAAAAAAAAATAAAAAAAGACAGACAGACTTGGTAAAAAAAAGAGATACTGCAGACAAAATGCTAGGAAATAAAAGCAACCAAAATGGATGATCAGCAATATCTTCAAATTGGCCTCAATTACCTTGGGACATTCCTGGAACTGGTCCACTACTGCAGGCTAGTTAGCACTACCTTATGATGCAAGGTAATCATATCTCTGTCATGGCTTCAAACCTTGGAACCAGGATTCTCCTCCACTGCTACAGCCGTCTCCACCATGAATAAGAACATGGACGTTAGCCTTTGCAGCTCTCTGTTTTCCCGCGTGATTAGGCTAATGCTATTCACTGTAATCATTGTGATGCAGATTGGGTATTTCTCAACCTGACTGGAATAGCTGGCAGGCGGTGATTTTTCAGACAGCAAGAAAACATTTCTCTCTTTTTCGCTTCTGTTTTAGTCAAAGCCAGTTTAGAGAATTCATTGGGTGATTAGATTCAACAGATTGGCGTGAGAAAAAGGTCTGTGTTGTCGAACTTGTTGGCACAGAGGTTGAAAAAACCCGGGAATAAGTGGGAAAACAAGATTACTGTGACAGTCAAGATACAATAGGGAAAATCGTGTTCTGAGGACTGTTATCGGAAATGTTTTGAAGGTAGTCTCAGGCCACAACAGAGCGGCATTTGGTATGGGAGGAAGATTGAAAAATGGGACAAATTATAAAGTCATGCACTGCAGTTCTTTTCACACTCTGTGCCCTTGCTACAAACCTGTGATTTACTGTAGCCTACAGTATGTTGCAAAGTTGGCTCTATTTGTTGTTAGGAGGACCAAAACTCCCTCCGCCACAGATTAGCCTCTGATCCGTTCTGTTCAGTGAAACACCAGTGAAGCTCAGTGAAGCTCTAAATTTGTGAGGAGCTCCATTGCCTTTGATATCCCCAGTAAATAATAATAAAATAGCAACCTGTCATTCTAATGGCAGAGAGCCTCTTGTAAAACACCATTGATTTACGCCTTCTGCAGGCTAGTAACAGGCTCTGAGCCTGTTTTGAGTCAATAAAATGGTCGACGTGGTGCATTCTCTCATCAGCGGGTCATCAGAGGATCTTGCTTCTAATATAAGTCCTTACCCAGGTGAGATGCGGCATAAATATATTACCTGAAAGATGGGGCTGAGTGCATGGGGAATGGTTTTTGGTTGTTCTTCAGCCTGGCCACCTCTTCACATGAAATAGGTTGCGTACTCCTTTTTCTGGAGTGTGTTTCCGTGCCATTAATTGCCATGGATCTGAGATGTCGGCTTGCCTGGTGTAGGAGTCTAATTGACAGATTGAAAGGCAGGGGAAGACGACCTCCTGTGGTTCCTATGGAGTCGGTGGAGGACCACTCTGTCAATTATCTGTTTGGTGTATTCACAGGCTGACTTTGTGGGGTCTTTACTGCCAAACAAGGGCAGAATAAGGAGAGCGTATACTCTTGGAGTTTGGTTATTAAGAGAGGGTCAAACAACATGAGATATACATGGTAATAATTTTTTTTTGCTAATCTTTAACCACATTTAACTTAATTATGAGTACAGTTGTTATGCTGTATGGCACTTGGCCCTACAATTCCAAGACATTTTTTTTCTGTCTTACAGAAAGTCTTAATGGATGAAAAGTAGCGAGCACTTTTCTTTACACTTTTGGACCTTCAAATGAGGTGTTCATTATTTAAGTGGTTTGGTGAGTCAAATAGAGCGCTCTGCACATATTGTTTGAAAGACTAAGTGAGTGAGTGAGTGAGTGAGTGAGTGAGTGAGTGAGTGAGTGAGTGGTTCTGATCCTTTGCCTCCTTCCTGTCCCTGCTGAGGTTTACAGCACAGAGTGCTCCCTTTGAAGTTACACTGCGTTTGATATGAGGACATTCAATCTTCCTCACCCTCTGCCTCGTTTGATTCGGTTACTTCATACTCCTGCTCATCATGGGGTGAGAGCAACGCTCCTCCACAGTCCTGATCAAACTCCTTCAAATGTGCCATTTCCACAAGCTGTCAATTGAAAGCAATACATCATAGTAATTGCTCATATTAAAGTCAGGTTTTTAAGGTAATGGAAAGGTGCACGATATTTTCCTACCAGTCACTTTTAGAAAGGGAAGGAAAGAGGAAAAGCTGTGAAAAATAGTGTGTGAGACTGCCAGGTGAAATAAAAAGCCAATGTTGACACTAGGAGGGCTGCAATTATGACTAGAATTAACCCATTTGTCTAACCCCTAGAGGGGAACTCGAGAGTCAGCACATCCACAGCATAGATGTAAGGTCGGTGTGTTTAATTCAAATGCATTTCAGCTTCTCACTCTGTTCCAAAAAAAGTCTGGCATATCAAACCTGTGTGCTGGGCACATTAAGATGAAGCCTCTAAAACCTGTTTGCCCAATTACACCTTTGATCCTAACACAGACCAAACAGTCAAATGACTATCTCTTAAACCTTTGATTCTTAAGTAAACACTAGACTTCCAACCCTTCAGGTGTCCAAATGAAGCATTTGATTACTGGGTACACACCAGAATACCTAATATCTGCGCTTCCAAATCCCATCTGTAATCCAGGAGTAAACAGTGGAAATCCTAAACTATCTGAATCAAAACCCTCAGGAGAGCCCCCCCCCCCCCCCCGCCTCTACCTCTCTTCCCTTTCTCTCCCCTGCGATGTGCTCCTAACAATGGGCCATGACCCTCCCCCTACAGGTGGTCCAACAGTCTGATGGAACCAGTAGAGGCTGTCAGTCAGCCATTGTGACTAGCAGTGTGTAGCTGGGCTCCCCCCACAATGTAATTACCCTTCCTTATTCACAAAGAACAGCCCCATTTATCTGTGTAAGAACACCCCTTGTGGAAGGCTACAAATAACACAGGAGCCGAACAGAAGGTCAACGTCATGACAGCTATGCCCCGATACGCCTTTCATATGTATTTTGCCGTCATGCCATAGGCCTAGATTTGCTGGCCATTTCCAGCGGAGCGTGATGATGATGATTGAGGCACGTAGTCGTGGGACACAACTCAGAACCTGCAGCATTAGCAATCACTCAGAATAATTCAAATACCCAGTATTCTTTCCATTTCAATGGTTTCAACCATTGGCATTCCATCTCTCTCGCTCTCTTTTTCGACATGTAAATGTATCATCAAACTAAATGGCCTAGATGTAATATATTCCCAGACCACAGATAATTGTAAGTCCCGTCATTGTAATGTTTATCATATTCAATGTCCCCTAATTTTGTGTGGATCTTTTTAGTATGGTCTGCAGACAATTTGTATAGTAATTGGATCCTATTTAGCTTCAAATACAGTCCTCCTCGAGAAGTGTAAAGAGTGTTCAAAGTAATTCGCCGGCTGCCAATTTTAATCAAAGTGCCTCTTAATCACATTATTTGCTTGCATCTCTGTTTTTGTGCCGAGATGAACGTGTAAATGGGATCATCTTGGATTTTATTTATCCTCCCTGGTACCTAACTGTCAACATCTCCCAATGTCATAAAACCTCTGTCTGTGTAATTGCTGATAGACACATGAATGCAGAGGGAGAGAATACTAATCTGTACTTGAGGGGGATTTATGGAGAGGTTAGTTGCTATGGGACTCCATGGGAATCTTCTTGGGACAATTACTGTAGGTGTGTGGGTATAGCTTTTTATGCTGCCATGTCCTTGTCAACTCTATGCAATACTATCCCATTTTGAAAACCGTAATCTAAATTGACAAGCTTGTGTGTTTGTCCAATGTGTGTGTTTGTTCACACTGTTGTATATCCATCGCTTGTCACTTGAAATTGATTTCATCCACAGTTGTAAATGAAGTTGCACCTCATTGACAGGAAGATAAAGATAGCTTGCCAAAAGATGCTTAGATTCAGAGCACAGTTAGATAATACCAGCTGTCATGACGTTGGCCTGGGGGGTTAGGTTTATGACAGTCATAAATACCTCTTCCCCCTTTTTCCTCCCTCTACCCTACTGAGGTTACATTTGCAAAACGCTTGGTTAACATAGAGATTCTGGGAACGTCAGAAGGTGGGGGGAAATTAACTATATTCTGGTAATCCGACCAATGGAACATATGCGATGGTACTTAATGAATATGATGTCAGTTCGGTTGTCATCTGAGACATTCTCATCAATGTTAAGATGACACACTCTACAGTGGAAAGTCTACAGATCAGAGTTATCGGATTCACATGGAATTGTTGTTCAATTTAAATGTTTGAATATGAAATTATTCGTGAAGGGATGAAATGTGATTTTAGCTTCTAAAATGTGAGATTTGGACTTTCATAAGACAGGGCTCTGCTGAATCAGTGGCCCGCCCCTGTGAAGGGACACGGGCTATAAAACTTTTCAAACACGCCCTCCTCTCCCTTCCTATATAAGCCCTTGATGACAATATAACCTCCTGTTCCGAGGATGTAGGACGACGGTCCTATGTCAGAATGGTTCAGATAATAACTACAGAACGAAGCCAACATCAGCGTGAGCTTTGGTTGCGAATTGTATGAACTTTGAACTCTTATTCACTACAGAAGTGATACCTCCTAGCCGTTGGGTTAGCAACAGCAGATGCAACGAGGGTTAGGAAGGAACAGACAGAGTATCCCGTCTATCACCCAACGACGTTACTACAACGTATCCAATTGACAACCAGAGACATTCTTCAAAGGACTCTGTTTGGCAACACGGCCTTCCATCTACCACCAACCTACCGAAGCACAGCTCAGAGTAAATATTTATTGCATTTTCTTTTTCCAAATGGGCGGTAATTTAGAATGCATCAGATACTGTAATTACAATAGCACAGCTTCTCCCTCTGTCCCTCAGTCTTCCTGCTCTTTCACTCAAACCCAGCCCTTGTCCTTTGTGTAATAAGCTGTCATATCTGTTCCGCCCGCTAGGGACGTTTTCCTTTATGACGTAATCAAGTTATGATTTAACTATGTGTATGTGTAATTCTGTGTGATTAGTTAGGTATTTAGTAAATAAATAATTAAACCCAATTTTGTATTGCTGATTCAAATTGTTAGCCAGGGTTCATGCAGATAACCAAGAATTTACCATTTTCAGATGAGACTGATTTAAGATGAGGATTAATATTGACTGCTATTGATGTAAAATATTACTAGGACTTTAAGAGTTTATTCGGAAGATAAGAGCTCTATAAATATTATTTTGTGGTGCCCGACTCTCTAGTTAATTACATTTACATGATTAGCTCAATCAGGTGATAATAATTACGGAGAAATTATTTTATAGAATAACATGTCATATCACTTAATCCGGCATAGCCAAAGACACGACACAGCTGTTGTGGTGACGAATCGCAGTCTTATGCGTTAGTCAGAGTAAAAATAGATGCCAATCTTCACCAGATGCTGCATTCAACCATTCCAAAGCTCCACTCATACATACTGTATCAGACAGTAGATGGAACATCACAATCAAAGCAATAGCCACTCAATGATGGGAGAGCAAGACAGGACCGTTTAAAATTGTCAATAACTACCATTTGATTATTCCATTTGGTTGTGGACTGAAGTGAATAATTTCAAATGCTACCTTCCTTTGAGATTATGTGTTACCAAATCCATCTTCAAGGTTGTCAGAGATGCTGAATGAAGCTGTTTATGAGGGTGAGCATCAACTGATGTGAGTTTGTGGTGTGTGTTGAGGCTAGAGGCACACATGGGGCAGACAGGCATAGATAATCCAGTCGACTCTAGGGGTAAGGGGGATTGGGGGGTGAAGAGGATGGGGCACACAGAGCCAACCACACATTACCCCCGCCCTCTTCTGTCTCTCTCGAATTGAAGAGTAGACATTGGCAATGTTATGTAAGGTAGGGTACATTTTCTCCCAGACTTAGACAGATTACAGTTGAAAAAAGGCCTGCTGTACTGCAAAAGATAGTGAACAGACATGGTCAGAAATCCCTGTTCTGTGCCACGTTGCCCGGTTGGATCCTACATGCTTCCTGTGAACTTCACCCTCCTCAGAAAGAAACACATTTCCCCATTTCACCCTCTTTAACACATGGTTGTGTAACGTATCACCATCATAGGGCATTTCTTCATCTTTCTGAGCTATACAACAATACTTGGAACATTACATTAAATGCAGAAGTAGTTATTGGATACCATTAAAAAGAAAGGTACCTTGATGGGAAATGGCCTATATATTTTAGAGCTCAGTTCTTGTAACGCCTTGCATAATTGAATTATTCTTGAAATTTGCAACGTTCAGTGACAGTTCAGCTTTGGTAATGGGTGAATACATTTTAAAGTCTACATACTCCTACGTCTACTTTCAATTTCATAACACGTACTGTGTTTGGGGTAAGAAATGTTCACACCACATTTTTCTTCCCTTTTTGTCAGCTCTCAGGCATGAGTCTGTGCACTTTACAGGATTTGAATTTTCATCATGCTTCTTCCTATGGGAAAGAGGAAAAAACATTGAAGGAAAAAAACTTAATTTCTTTGATTACCCTTTATCTAGTTTCAACTACAGATGTAGAATCTTAATTTGATCACTCTTTTGTTGCTGAGATTTTCCTGCACTGAAGGAAATGCAAACGTGTAGTTGTATTCAAGGTTTAATAAGGCTTCTAAAGTTTCTGATTTCCACTTTAAAATGTCAGACTTGATTTGCTCGCCGTAAAAATGTCCATTAATTATTATCCACATAGTAATTTGCACTTCCTGTTGCTGAAGGATTATTTTCCTGCTGTAGCAAACTGGCTCAAATTAAGATCCTACATCTGTACATGTCATCATCATGTTTGTCTAGGTATGAACCAGGGACCTTCCTGGATCAGGATCAGCTGCATCTTTAGAGCAGCTCCCTCAAATCCAGGTGATTAGGGGATATATCTCCCTATAGTCCACAGGTGGGAACAACTATACTTCTGGAGACCCCACGATACTGCAGTACCACAGACACATGACAGCAGGCACACGCTTTGCAGAGGCATCGACTGTGGTTGTTGGAAAAACACAATGTAACTGACTGGCAGTGCAAAAGACTGGGGAACACAACCTCCCACCACACAGTGACCGCTAATGTGACAACATTCAACATGATCAGTCACTCACTCTAGTAATATGACTGTGGGAATGTATCGCAAATGTGTTGCCAACAGCTACGGAGGTCGTCAGCGGACGGTAAGCTGTTCTTTCCCGGCCTTTTTTACTCCTCCCCAGAGCCACTCAGAGAGGTATGTTCTGGTCATGAACGTGTTAGGACATACAGTACAAGGCTTTTACCTATCAATACCACCGCACAGATGCAGCTGTGACAATACTGGCACCCCTACTCCTGTGCGTAGGCCATGCATGAACCCAGCATTGACCTGGATGTACTCTCCTTGGAGCGATAGCAGGCTTTGTCACGACTGTGAGGGCCCCCTTAATTGGAACCGAATAGGCTGATGTGGCTGACCCTCTCCCACTTTCATTTCGCAGTGCAGTCAAGCTTCAAATTGAGTGATTTAACCAGCTATCTGCACAAGCAATGGGCCCGGAGATGTGCTGAGTGTTTGTCGAGAGCGACGGTGAAGCTCTCATAGGGTTAAACGCATGATTAATGTCTTGTCCGCAGGTGCCTTTACTCTGCTCTCATCTCATTTATGAAATGAAATGTAAATGACGCTAACTCAATTAAGAGAGAGGACACTCACTGGAACAGAATAACAGACTTCCAGCCTACTCCAGATGCAAAGTAGCCAATGGGGTTCACGTTTGGATCATTTATACCTTGCATTTGCATTTGAGCTAGCTCTAGTTTTAAAGTGGATCATCTCACCGTTAGAACTGAGCCTCTGTGAGAGATGTTGTGGGAAAAAGAAGAACACACAGCTTATGTAATCCACCTAGTGATATTCAGCAGTATCTCCGAGGTCAATGGCGTTTTTTGTTTGACGTACATGTGTAACCTGTTGTGTTCCTTGCCTCTACACCAAGCTACTTATTTGAAGTTTAGAGTGTTGTATGATATGTTAGACGTTATATGGTTAACAAAGCATGCACAAGCCCCGGAGCTTAAGCCCATACAGTACCAGGCCACTGAGCCTTAGCTGAGAAGCACTCATCCAGAAAATTGATGTAGATAGTGGAGCTCAGGTGCCTGGCAGGGACGCACGGTGTTTATCATTCTAGAGTGGATTAACACAGCACTCTGCAGACCGGTTCAGGAGCAAACATTTTCTGGACACACAATAATGAATATTTATATTTGTTGGTCTGGATTTTCTTACCACATGTATTTTCAAAGTGTCATGAAGGAGCTGAGGATACGCCAGATACATTTGCACGCACACACACACACACACACACACACAGAGATCTGAGATGACCAGCCTTCTACCAGCGATCAGAGTGAGAGAGACAGAAATGTTCCAATCTGGAAGTCACTACTGTCACTCAGAGTTTACCAGCCTGAGTGCAGCATAATTATATTCACCAATTATATTCTCGCTTTGTGTATTAAGTGTGTAAATGTCGGTAAGATAATAGCATTTCAGGTGTGTGTACCGCTGCACCTTGCTTTGACAACCAGACAAATGAAAGGAGTTTGAAATGTGGTACTTCAGACATAATTATGGAGCCTCTCTCTCTCTCTAACTCTGTCCCACACTCGATGAGACTCAGGCTGTGACAGAAAACCAATTAATGGTATAAAAGATTGGTAAATGCTATTACTCGCTTTGTGGACGTTTCTCACACTACTGCAAGTTAACCAGCTACCTTAGATGACTTTGATAAACTGACATATCACTGGATCTGTTGTGTGGTGGCTAATGAGAATCCACATGAATACGTAATAATGGGATTTAAACTTCTAATGCTGTCTTAGGAGAGTTTCTTTGAATAAATATGGCAAAAAACGATTTGTGCTTTCTCAAAAAATAAAAAAAGGGAGAGTTGTGACATGCCCATCCCACGCAACGAGATATATAATTGATGGGTGACATCTCGTCGATTCCCAATGGAGAAGGGATTGAGAATTTTGTCAGGCAGACTGACATGCCTTGTGCTGAAGTCTTAACTTCCCTGATAAGGGAGGGTGTGGAAAAGCCACTGTCCTGTCACAATATATTGAAACCGTCATAGCTCCACCACAGACTCCGTCTCTCAGGGACAGCCCGTAAATAATGGAATGTTCTCTTTTTTTCCTGGGTTCTGTGTTACCCAGACCACTTCACCCTCCTCAAAGCAATTTTGTAAAACATTCCTTGCCACTTTAAAGTATTGGGGGGGAGTACTGAAGTGTTTCGAGCTCTGGATCTCAGACACTAGAGCAAGAGGAAATAAATCATATCCCTGTCTCAAAGATTACTGCAGAGTGCAGTACAGTTATGATAAATTCATATTTGTAATTTCTCACAGGTGGATGGTAGCTTCATCACTGGGAGTTTAAGTGCTGACATTAAGCCAGACTTCTGCACGGACTCCAGATACAGTCACGAGAACACTTTGTTCGAAATGGCTAGTGCAAAAAGCCACAGTACATAAAACGGCTTGTGTTTAATAATCCAATTACAAAGATATACAGTGTATTCAGAACGAATTCAGATCCCTTGACTTTTCATATTTTGTGACGATACAGCCTTATTCTAAAATGGATTCAATAGTTTTTTCCCTCATCAATCTACACACAATATCCCATAACTATTCAAATCAAATTGCATTTGTCACAGTCACCGAATACAACAGGTTGATCTTGCAGTGAAATGCTTACTTACAAGCGCTTAACCAACCATGCATTTTTAAGAAAATTAAGTGTAGAGTTAAAAATTGAAAATTGAAGTAAAAAATAAAATAAAATAACGAGAAGCAGTAAAATAACAGTCATGAGGCTGGTAGCCTAGCGGTGGTTAGAGAGTTGGATAGTAACCGAAAGGTTGCAAGATCGAATCCCTGAGCTGACAAGGTAAAAACCTGTCGCTCTGCCCCTGAACAAGGCAGTTAACACACTGTTCCTAAGCCGTCATTGAAAATATGAATTTGTTCTTAAACTGACTTGCCTAGTTAAATAAAGTTAAAATATGATTTATTTTTTAAATTCAGGGGTACCAGTACAGAGTCAATGTGCGAGGGCACTGTTTAGTTGAAGTAACCTGGAATTAAAATAGATTTTCGGGGAGTTTGTATTTTTTGATTTACACAAAATGCCTACCACTTTGAAAATGCTAAATATGTTTTCTTGTGAAACAAACAAGAAATAAGACAAGAAAACAGAAATTGAGCATTCATAACTATTCACCCCCCCCAAAGTCAATACTTTGTAGAGTCCCCTTTTGCAGCAATTACAGCGACAAGTCTCTTGGGGTATGTCTCTATACGCTTGGCACATCTAGCCACTGGGATATTTGCCCATTCTTCAAGGCAAACCTGCTCCAGCTCCTTCAAGTTGGATGGGTTCGCTGGTGTACAGCAATCTTTAAATCATACCACAGATTCTCAATTGGATTGAGTTCTGGGCTTCGACTAGGCCATTCCAAGACATTTAAATGTTTCCCCTTAAACAACTTGAGTGTTGCTTTAGCAGTATGATTAGGAGCATTGTCCTGCTGGAAGGTGAACCTCCGTCCCAGTATCAAATCTCTGGAAGACTGAAACAGGTTTCCCTCAAGTATATCCGTGTATTTAGCGCCAGCCATCATTCCTTCAATTCTGACCAGTTTCCCAGTCCCTGCCGATAAAAAACATCCCCACAGCATGATCCTGCCACCACCATGGTGGTGGGATGGTGTTCTTGGGGTGATGGAAGGTGTTGGGGTTGTACCAGACAGTTTTTTCCTTGATGGCCAAAAAGCTCAATTTTAGTACCTTCTTCCATATTTTTGGGGTAGTCTCCCACATGCCTTTCGGCAAACACCAAACATGTTTGCTTATTTTTTTATTTTAGCAATGGCTTTGTTTCAGATACTCTTTCACAAAGCCCAGCTCTGTGGAGTGTATGGCTTAAAGTGGTCCTATGGACCTATGGACAGATACTCCAATCTCTGCTGTGGAGCTTTGCAGCTCCTTCAGGGTTATCTTTGGTCTCTTTGTTGCCTCTCTGATTAATGCCCTCCTTGCCAAGTCCCTGAGTTCTGGTGGGCAGCCCTCTCTTGGCAGGTTTGTTGTGGTGCCATATTCTTTCAATTTCTTAATAATGGATTTAATGGTGCGCCATGGGATGTTCAAAGTGAGAGAGAATAGAGTAGATGTCACGGGTCAAAATTTTGATTGATGACCCTATGTGAACTCTATGTGAACCCTATGTAGTGATGACGTGTGCATGTCTTCTGGTCAGGCAAGCCTGGTTAGGTGGGGGCTATGGGGTGAGTAAGGGTCCATTTGACAGGCCGTTAATGATTGATGACCCAAGCCTGATAGACAAGCCTGGTTAGGTGGGGGCTATGGGGTGAGTAAGGGTCCCTTTGACAGGCCGTTAATGATTGATGACCCAAGCCTGATTTATGACCCTATGTAATGATTTATGACCCTATGTCATGTAGAAGGGTGCATGCCCTGGGTTGAGTAAGTGACCATGTGTCAGGTCAACCTGTTACTGTTTCTCACGGTTTGGGTTGGTTAAGGCCCCTTATAAAGCCGCTGAACAATACCTGTTTAAGACTGTACATGATAACCCCCCTGAATATTAAACAAAAATGACACCTATGCCAATTTTAGGGATGTTATGCTCGGCTTGTCATGAACCCAGTGACCAAAGCCTTGAAGAAGTTCTGTGTGAAGCTCCAGAATGTTTTAAAGGATTTTTGGGTACGAGTGAGGGCCACATGTCTTACATATTCCACCCGGAGGATTCTACGGTAAAGATATTCACAGACCGTGGACCCAAACCCCTTTATCCTGCAAAACCTGGGAGTTTTCCCCCGGCTCTGGGGATGAGAGAATGGCTAAACATCAGGCTGGCTCTTTGTAAAATTGAACAGGTCCTAAGTGTTACAAATGTGCCAGGATATGCGTTGGAAGAACAGGTCTGCGGCCGCAGTGATCTCAAGGCTCTAAGAATTGCTTCAATGGACTATAGCCCTGACAACAAAGTGACAATTTTAGCCTGTGAACTTTATGATAAGGCTAATGCTACAAAGTCTGTCAATTCTCCGGTAGCTTCCAGAGCCCGCAAACATGTAAACTTTTTTATTCCTGTGTTTAGTTTTAAATGGGTGGATTATCCAATTTTCATAACACTTATGAATAAGCTGGACATTCTCTTCCAAAATGGGGAACAGTTAAAGCGCTGGGCGAGGCTTTCCTTGAGACAGAGTCAAGACCAAAAGGCCCGACGGCGGATCTACCCCTGGAGTGAAAACTTACCATGTGTTGATGGACATAGCAAGAGAGCCTTGCCTTTTGAGGGTGAACTCGACACGGACAATGGCGGTTGGTTGCATAAGCTCCCAGGATCTGTAAGAAAGGCATCGTAAAATACCTTAAGAATGTAACGATATAAAATGTATGTACTAAATATTTTGAATGAAATAAATGCTTTTAAAATCAGAATCTCACCACGTTATGAACTCTCGCGTTTGTTCACTCTTAGCGCAGTCTGTCCCTGAGAAAAATCTTTGCGGAAAAAGCCATGTGCGCGCGCATGTGCGTGAGGGAGTTTTCTGTAGTGGCTGTGTGTGTGTGTGTGTGTGTGTGTGTGTGTGTGTTTCAAAAACAGAAAAAGGGGGGCGGGTTGTTTGTTAAAAAAATACCCATGCATGCCTGGTGGGTCGTTTGAAACCAAGGTTTACACTAGCCTGCAAAACAGATGCCTACCCCCCAACAATAATATTGTGTCTTACGACTCCTAATCTTAAAGGCCTTTCATAAAACTATTTTTTTTAGGTGGGCTAAAAAGTCATTCATCCCAGCGATGTCGAGAACAACACACCCCCATGCATCTAGGTGCTAGCACCCCGGAGATTTTAGAAGCTCCAAAAGGATCCTAATGTTTAGACACACCCAATACCATGTGTTTGAAATGTGTCAAATATACCATGGGCGGGGGTATAGCCCGAAAAAAACGACAAACCCCAAATGCTATGTAAAAAAATCATTCAGGGGTTTTTCTCTAGGTCGTAGGGTACAAAAGCGCTAGAAACCATGGGCAATGTTAGCAGCGTTTTAGTTCCGATGCAAACAGCACCTCCAGAAACTCCAAGAATCGTTATCGGACTGAAGCGTTAAAAAAGATAATCGGGGAAAACAGTCTAATGGATCTATCGCAAGGTGAGTTCTTGAAATAAATCTTTATTAGATTTGATTGTTGTGGGGAATTGTTTGAAAAGCGTGGGATGTTATAGAAATATTAAACAATCATTAGGATCAGTATGCTTACCGTATAACAAGGCAATATTAGCTAAAGTGATTATAGCTTTAATATTGTCGAATGTTTTATAGATTCTGAAGCATTCACGCAGATACTCCGAGGTATAACTGAGCTCGAATCATCCCATGGGGCTCCGAAACAAAGTGCCGACAAACAAACGCCTGCCCTGAATTGTCAACGTAAGTAAGCTCCAAGAATTCCATACATAAAAATATTTATACCTTAAAAACAAAAAGTGTGGGCATCTTATATTAAAAGTTATTTTATATGTTTACAGAGGACCTAAAGCCTAGAAGGTTAAACGATGCCCTATGGAGCCTGAACGGTTTCTGCGAAGCATATGACTACGAGACAATTCTGCCCTACTCCCAGGATGTATTTACACAAAAGCAGCGAACAGAGACTTTAAACGGCAGGTCAACTCCCCTTGGCCAGGACAACGTTGTCCCCCATATTTCTAAACACCAAAGGATAATTAGTGCTCAGATCCACAGTTCCGCTTCACCCGAACAATTCTACTTGGCCGATATTCACGAGACGTCGTTCCAAGGACTAGGTATGAATCAATTATATATTATTATTTATATATATTATTATTTTAATATTTATATATATTTTTTATGCCGGAATATGTTAAAACAAGGCCTAATGCTGTTTTTTTGTTTTTTTCAGGCTCCCCATCTACCGGACCTGCAGATGTTGTAATACAGGTTGAACAAAGACAAAAGCCCCTGGTTTCAGAGCTTCTTCAGAACAGCCCTCCTCAAAAAAGCCGAGGTATTTAATTAATGTATTGTTAATATATAGGCTTATATCTGAAATGTATTTGGCATTTTTAACATATTTTAGGGTTAATAACCTATTTGTGTATGTATTATTTTTATTTCAGACTCCTCACCGGCTTATGAACACAACGCACAAACATCGGAGGATGCCCAGACAAGCATCCCCGAGGAGGCTCCAAAGACACCAGCGAAACCTGATGATGTCAAAGATTTAAATGACATTTCTGAGGTAGACGATTTGATGTTCTGTGAAGCTGCCAACCTTCTTGAATCGGCCAATTCTGTGGGGGAAACAGCAGATTCTGAAATAGACCAAGAACGTTTTTTCAAAGCGTTTACCCTGGGTTTAAAATCACGAAAGGCTCTACTCCAGAGGCGCATGTGTATTCTACTCGAGCATCAATACAATCAGGATGTGTCATTCTGGCGTAGCGAGCTACCCCGTATGTTAAAAAACATTAGGGCTAAAACAAGCAAATACCGCCGTTAAAAAACACACATGTAAACACACACACACACACACACACATCCTTAATTAGACAGATGGCGCCCCCTATAGACCAAAGTGAGACAATTGAAACACTCTTAGCCAGGATCCCTACAGAGCTCCAAGATATAGTTAACCATATGAATGATTCGGGGGTAATTGACATAATGACAATAGATGAAAATCTATTATCCCAGATTCCCTCCGAACTCATAGACATTATTACACGTATGAATGAGTCAGGGCCTTCCGAGGAAAACATGTTAACACAGATTCCCGAAACCATCATATCTCTAATTACCCAGCTTAACGCGAGCCCTAGGTTTAATTCGGCCCCACAGACACCTCTAAGACAGCCTTTAACAACATTGTCCGAAGAGTCTGAAAGTCAATATGATGTTTTTGAACAGTTGGACAAATGTCTAGCAAATCTGGAGGGGGGCGGTCTTGAGATCAGTGTACAGAACGAGAGCGCTAGGTTTAATTCGGCACCCCAGACACCTATAAATCAGCCTTTAACACCAATGTCCGAAGAGTCTGAAACCCAATACGATGTTTTTGAACAGTTGGACAATTGCCTAGTAAATCTGGAGGGGGGAGGTCTTGATCGAAGTGTACATGTTTTGCGTCGAAATAAATTCAACAATATTGAGGTTCGCCAGTTTTTCAATTTCGCATGGGGGGGTCAGATTCGGGAATATGCTGTGTTTTACGTAATGCTTATGGACACTTTGAATGAACTGTTAGCGAGGATTAGAGATTATAGCGAACCTAGGGATCTCTTACAGTTGGAAATTTGTGGAGACAGTCTACAGAGCAAGGTATCGCTTATTTTACAGAATGGTGAAGCAGAGCTTGAACAATTTGTTAAACTGCTAGAACGCCTTGTACAGTCAAATTTAAACGTGCTAGCAGATAGGACCCTCGAACTTGTAGTACAATTAGTACGCCAACCACAAGGGGGCGGGGGTCAGAGACGAAAGCTCGAGAGTTTAATGCAGTCCGAAATCATAAGCAATAAAAGGGCCTATCTCATAAACGTTCACAATCCAGGTAATAAGCTATGTTTTGCCATAGGTTTGGCCCACTTACTCAGCCCCGGATGTACGGATCAAGCCGCGTTACATAAAGCTCGAGAGCTACAAACTGCGGTGGGTCTCGGTATACAGGATGCTGTGGCTTTCTCAGACATAGTCAAATTTGAAAACTTTCTGAACATCAAGATTGTGGTTTTGTACCACAGTAGGGCTAATGACGCTCTCCTCAAGTTCCAAAATATACCCGAACCACATCCTAAGACTATGTACTTTTATGTGCAAAATGAGCATTACTATGCCGTAACTAACATCACAGCCTTTTTAGGCGCGCCATATGTCTGTCCAGCCTGTCATACCGGCTACACACGCATGGGGGGGCACTCGTGCCGTTACAACTGTTCAGTATGTCTGGATAAACATTGCCCTATGCAGCCGCTAAACTTGACCCCCTGTGCGGATTGTCACCGCACATGTCGTTCGGCCTACTGTTACGAAAAACACAAAACTGAAACATGGCATCCCAAGGCATGTAAATCTGTAAGCAGTTGTGACATTAACAAGAAATGTCCAAAATGTCATTGCAATTACAACCTTAAAATAGATAGCCCTAAACCTCATGTTTGTGGAATTATACACTGCCCAATCTGTAAAGGTCCTTTGAAAAGCAGAGACGCGGAAGCAGTTCAAGAAGTAACACATGAGTGTTACATTCAGCCCTTGGCTGAAGATGAACATACAGAGAAATATGTGTTTTATGATTTTGAGACAACTCAGCAATCAGGGGTTCATTTGCCTATTTTTGTGTCAACCATGACTTTCAAGGGTGAAAAATGGTCGGCCGAGGGACCCGATTGTGCCCGACTCTTTCTAAAACATTTTAGAAAAGCCCAGTACAGAAACTTCACGTTTATAGCTCACAATGCTAGGGCCTATGACTCCTATCTGCTTCTGAACCCTTTGATACAGCAAGGCGTGGCACCCAGTGTCATAGCTCAAGGGAGTAAAATATTATGCTTTGTTGACCCCGCCTTCAAACAGAGATACATTGACAGCTTAAGCTTCTTACCCATGAGATTGGCTCAAATGCCAGAGGCCTTGGGTTTTGAAAACTCTGTCAAAGGCTATTTCCCTCATTTCTTCACATCTGAGGAGAATCTACATTATATAGGATCTTATCCAGCCCCCGAAATGTACGGGTGTGATCAAATGTCTCCCAAAGAGCGTGAGAGATTCATGACATGGTACGAGACCGTAAGACATGGCACTTTTGATTTCCATAAAGAGATGGAATCATACTGTGACAATGACGTTGTTATACTTCGTGAAGGATGCCTCAGATTCAGAGAAGAGGTAATCAAAGATGCGGGCATTGACCCCTGGAGCTGTACAACTATTGCATCAGCGTGCATGAAAACCTATCGTACACACTATCTAACTCCTGAATCTATAGCTATCCCATCGCCAGACAACTACCGACGCCAATTCAAGGCCTACTCTAGTGGTTCCATTCAATGGTTGGAGTACTTGGCCCAGGATAAAGATATTTTTATCCAACATGCTTTGAATCGGGGGGAGAAGGCTTTTGGGCCTTACCATGTAGATGGATACACACAGATTGACGGGGTTGAGACAGTGTATGAGTACAACGGTTGTTTCTTCCACGGTTGTAAATTATGCTTTGTCCCCCACACCTTGTGTGTCCTAACCCAAAAGACTTTTGGGGAAATGTACCAAGAGTTTCAAGACAAACTGAATTCTTTAAAGGCTACTTACGGGTTAAAAGTTGTGGTTTTGTGGGAGCACGAATGGACAGCCCTCAAAAAGGCAGATCCTAGTGTTAAGGCCTTCCTTACCCATTATGACCCTCCAGAGCCCCTGGAACCGCGACAGGCCTTGTTTGGAGGCCGGACCAATGCTTTGACATTGCGTTATGTAGCTCAACCCGACGAGACAATAGGCTATGTAGATTTTACATCCCTATATCCTCATGTAATGAGTTCCTCATTCTATCCTATAGGGCATCCTGAAATTATTCACAGCGACTTTGACGAACCCCAAAATTATTTTGGTTTAATCAAAGCGACTGTCTACCCTCCTAGGGGGCTGTTTATACCTGTGTTGCCTTACAAGGGTCCTAAAGGAAAACTTTTCTTTCCCCTTTGTCGCACATGCTGTGAAAACCACAACCAGGAAAACCCCTGTGATCACACAGATCAAGAAAGAGCCCTGACCGGTGTATGGGTCACTGTAGAATTCTCTAAGGCTTTAGAGAAGGGGTATCGTGTGGCCAAAATCTTTGAAGTGTGGAACTTTTCCAGGAAATCAGACACACTTTTTAAAGAGTACATCAAAACCTTCTTGAGATGCAAGCAGATGGCTTCAGGCTATCCTGCATCGGTCACAGATCAAGAAAGTAAAGACCAGTACATTCAAGACTACCATGACAGAGAAGGCATACTTCTTGACCCTGACAGAATAGAGGTCAACAAAACCAAAAGAAATGTGTCGAAATTGTACTTGAACTCCCTTTGGGGGAAATTAGCGCAGAGATGCAATATGCTAACAACTTCGATCATTAAAGACCCCGAAGAATTTTTGGAATTTGTTTTTTCGGACCAATACGAAATTTCACATTTTTCCTTCTTGAGTCAAGACATTGCCTTGGTGCAATGGAGGCGCCACCAAAAGTGGGTTCTACCCCCGGGTAATGTAAATGTGTTTCTTGCAGCATTTACCACAGCCTATGGCCGCCTTGAACTGTACACCCTCATGGAACAGCTTCAGAGGCGGGTTCTTTACCACGACACAGACTCTGTGGTCTATGTAAGCAAACCGGGGGATTGGACCCCCCCACTTAGCAACTATCTTGGGGGTTTAACGAGTGAACTCGAAGAGGGTGACCATATTACAGAATGGTCCTCATGTGGTCCAAAAAGCTATGCTTTTAGGACTAAAGCCAATCACGTGGTGTTGAAAGCCAAAGGCGTGACTCAAAACTATGAAAATGCACCGCGTGTAAACTTGGAATCAATCACGCGCTTGGTCGAGGGGTTCGTAAAGGACAAGAATAGTGACTTGGAGATTTTGAGCTCCTACAACAAAATAGTGAGGGATAAAAAGGGGTTCCATCTAAGAAACGCACCACTCACTAAAAGATTCAGGGTAGTCTATGACAAGAGACAGCTATTGCCTGACGGTACCACATTGCCCTTTGGCTACTGACTTATGCTACAAGCCCCAGTGTGTCTTAAAGCTTAAGATATTATGACTGCTGTCGAGGGTTTTGACCCCCGGCTACAATTGCCTTTTTCAGCATTAATTGCCGGCCCTTCAAACAGTGGCAAAACTTTTTTTGTAAAAAGTATTTTAGAGAATTCTGAACATGTGTTATCTCAAAAGCCTGACAATATTGTATGGTGTTATTCATGTTACCAACCTCTGTATGATGAATTATTGAAGACAATAAAAATCAAGTTTGTTGAAGGAATACCCGATTCTCTGTCTGATGATGAACTTCTCCCCCCACATGTAAATAATCTGCTGGTTTTGGACGATATGCTATTTGCTGGTAGCGAACACCCTGAAATTGCACGAGCTTTTACCCAATATACTCATCATAGAAACCTGTCCGTGCTTTACTTGGTCCAGAATGTGTTTCACCAAGGTAAAAATAGTCGGACCATTAGCTTGAATGCCAACTACATGGTATTGTTTAAAAATCCTAGAGACAAACTGCAAATTAGCACTCTAGCTCAGCAGATGTACCCTGGACGGAAATCATACTTTATGGAGAGCTATGAGGACGCTACCAAAGAGCCATTTTCTTATTTAATCGTGGATTTAAAAGCAAATACTCCAGAACACCTTAGGCTACGTACAGGGCTGTTTCCGGGGGAGAGGCCTGCTGCATACCTTCCTAAAAAGTAAACGCTATGTCTCTGCGTTTAAAAAGAAACCTCCCCCTCTTGAGAAGGCTAGTAGGTTCTACAGCTAAAGAACGGAAGGCCATCTTGGGTCGCTGTTCTTCAGATCTCATATTAGCCCTATGTGAGATTGCTTTGAATCTTCTCAAAGGACGCATTCCACTCACCCTGAACCAATTGAAAAAATTAAGGAGACAAAAGACAGCGATCAAACTCTTTGCCAATAAAAGGGCCAGTCTTCAAAAGAAAAGACATAGTATACAACAGTCTGGGGGTTTTCTTCTACCTTTACTCAGTATAGCCGTGCCCTTCATCACCAGCCTTATTGCGGCCCGACGTGGTGGTTGAACACGTGGGTGTGATGGCCACTAAAATGTACTTGGTGCCTCAACAAGAGTTGGATAGACTTAAAAAACAAATGCAGGGTCCTGAAGATATCAGACAAACAGCGGAAAATGATTTGGATACGGCCATGAAGGATGTTTTGAACCGAAAAGGATTGAACCCCTATGATAAGATTCAAAAATACACAAACCTAATGCAAAGGTATTTGACTCGGGTAAAGCAAGGGGAGAGAGAGACTAACCATTTAACCCTTTCCCTACCGGACCCTTTAACAGATGTCGAACCTAACGATAGCCATGCCCCTGTAAGGCCTGTACCGTCGATCTTACCTAGTGGAGATAATATGTCGGGTGAAGCTCAAATGCCATTTGAAGATAAAGTTATGCATGACCTACTGACACATGTGCCTTTACGTAACAGGAAGAATGTTAAATACATTATGAACAAGATAAAAGACTCAAAGGGGATAGCTGCTTGGAACGACTCTGGAGAGTTTATCCTTCAGGGCTCTGTGGTTAGGGGGTCCCATATGCAGGACTTGCTTAAAAGTACCACGGCTGCCCACAAGGTTGCTGATGACCGAAGGCCTCCCGGCTGGCGTCAGTTTCTTAAGGCCCTGGCAATCCTCAACATCCCCCTCTCCGGTGTACCCAACCATAAGCTTCGTCAACAGATTCAAGCTTTAAAACAAAAGCCTTCAACGAGATACAGCACCCCTAAAGATGCCCCAACGACACCGGCCCCATATGAAAGCGATGATGCTAACTCATTTACTCCCATGAACGTCTCAGGACCTTTTCCTAAACCCGATCTCTCGGCGTGGTTAGACTTTTGAAAATGACTTTTGAATGACTATGATTAAATTCAATAAATTTTTTATTTGAAAAATAAGCAAGTTAACATTTGTGGCATTCTTGAAACATATGACGTGAGCATACGCCTTGATTACGCGTTCTTAAAGGACACACATTTGAACACTTTTGATATTTTCTAACAAAACAAGATACAAGGTTATCATTACTTCTTAAATCATCCTTATAAAGAGACATAACATCTTCAAAAGAAACTCCCCGGGCTCTTTGGCACAGGTAAAATACACAGTGGTGACCGCATGTAGTGGAAAGGTTATCTTGCACTTGTTTGATGTTGTAGTAGATCTTTGTACCGTTTAGGGTCAAAAAATCTTTAATAGATTTAGGGAAATGTGAAAAACCGGGGGGAAAGCCATAGGAATCAAAAAAAGTTGAGATTTTTCGTCCACCTTCCTGTTCTAATGTCATAGCTAGCCAATGTTCACCAGGCATGTGTTTAGGATGGGTATTGACAATAAACATTGCAGGCCTCTCAGACCATATCTCCATAGGTAATTCATCACAAGCCAACACTCCACAAAATTGTTTTCCAATCAAGCGGCTCATGAGCCCGTCCAACTCTTGGGTATTCATGTCTTTGTTCAAAGGTCCTTAATAATAATCCACTAAGACCTGTCTTCGGGCATTCACTTCCAAGATTGAATCAGAGCATGCGTAAACAATCATGCTAACTGTACAGGCTAAAGGTGTACGGAAACGCATTTCCAGCCTGAGGTTACCTTGGGACACCACAGACAGATTTCCTGAGGTGTCATCATCAGGTGATAAATTGAAAGCATACAATGTGTAACCCTCTGCAAAATCATTTCTGTCAATAGGTAAAGAGAGATCTTTTAGATGTCGCCCTGTAGCCAGGAATAGATTGTAAAATTCTCGCACAGATATGTTGTTATTAAATTGTGGTTGGAAAGCCTTCGCCGGAACCTGACGTCCGTCCTGACAGAGCGCTACATACTCTGCATTGAAGTGCTGAAAATTAAAGGGGTTTTTATCTAAACTTCCCGTATTAGAGGCGTGATCAACCAGACCTATAACCACATATCTAGGTAAAGGGCCTAGAAATAGGTTTTCTTGACTGCAGATTCTACTGCCCACAGGTATGCTAAAGGTTTTCATGGTAATTCTTTGGAGAGGGTAAAGGGCATTTCCTTTCATCAAAGCATGTGAGTGACCCAGGCGCACGGCCGGAGATACAGATACTTTTTTAATAAAAAGGGTTGCCCCCAACACTTTCAAACTAAAATCCCCGTCTTGGGGAGACATCAGGCAAAAATCATCCTTGGCCCTGGTTAATTTTAATCTTAAATCAACCGAATTTAAGAGTAACCGTTCTTGAAAGAAAATGTCAGAGTGTATAGGGCCTAGCAAATGAAACTCTCGAGATTCGGCGCAGTAGCGAGCTCGTGCCGCTAGTCCTTTGTTTGCACCGGTGGAAGGGTCTGTCGATTCCATAGAGGCTCCTGCAGTATCCTTGCTAAACAGCCCGGCGCTAAATTGGGTTTTGAGAGTGTCTTCGGAGTAGTTTAGTAAACACTCCATGATGGCTCTATAAGGGTATGTAGCGCTGCTTTGACTGATTAGGCGTTCACCCAAAGTCACATCAACTTGGGAGAAAATGGTGGCCAAGGGGTAATTAATGAGACTCACTTTGGCATCGTCTGCAATATTAGACCCATCTCTTTTGGTCACTTTTAGACGTAAATGCACCAAGGTGTTGTTGAGGTCCAGATAGTTGTCACCATGGCCTGGTATGAAAAATTCGATAGGCCCGTTATCGGTAATAGCAGAGAGAGGGGCTATCTCCACATAACTGGATCTATCTATTGAATGCTGCGTTAACGGTGCCGTGAAAAGATCAAGTTCTGTCTTTATAGCTTCAGAGGACATTCGATGTAAAAGAGCCATGTCACTTATTCTTTTAGAAAATACTTCCTAGTATTCTTTTAGCCTGTTTTGGTACAGACCTCCTCACTTTACCCCGTCTTTGACTTACTGAGGTTCTTTTAACAGTTAACCGCCGCTTTTTAGGTGCAGGTCTACGCCTTAAACCAGGAGGTCTCTTTTTTGGCCTTCGAGACAATATCATAAGCCCCGAGCCTTCTTGATGCTCCACCTCTGGTGACGCCCTTCGGGTCATAGCATTGGCTACAACCTCACTTACTATATTTTTAGCCGCTGATTTTAAATGTGGTTTGGCTATGCTGAAGCCTCTCTTCATAAACGGTAAAACCATCCTGAAGAGGTTACGGAATATACCTCCTATCCCCGAACCATACATTGTCGGCGCTCCATGATATCCTGGTAGTCCATTACCCACTTGATCCACATAGTATGAAACATAACGGTTAGGGTCGAGCTGATGGTGCTCCATAACCCTTTTATTTGTATTATGTTTATAAATATAATACAGCTATTATATATGTAGAGAGGTTTTGGTGGGTCTAAAGTGGAGTTTTACAATCGTTTTACCATAAGTAAATTCAATGTTTTCGTTCTGATCCGTTTTAAGCTCAACCAGAATGTTTTCAATATAGTTCTTGCTGACATGTACGTAGTGCGGCTTGTCATAATTGACAGTGACGATGTCCCCATCCTTGCCGTCTATATGAACTGTTCGCAGGAGGGGCACACAGCTGTCTCCGACCCTTTGATAGGTTATGATGTCGGTATAGACAAATATGTTGTAAAAGCCTGCATGTATATCCGCAGGGAATGGGAATAATTTATCGTTCACATACGTCCATTTATTGGGACCCATCCCCAACATGTAGGATAAATTACCGCTGGTCTTTATACCTCCGTTAGCAGGCCCTGAGATTTGTATCCTTTTATGGATTGGATTGTAGAATAGGAATATTTCCATCTTGTTCAGGGTTAGGTGTTCATTCAACTCTGAGACGATCCTGTCGACGGTTCTATAGAAACCTTTTTTAAGCTTAATAAGTTTCGCAGGTTCCGAGAACCTTTTGCAATAAAAATCACGGTCCTTAGCTTTGATATTATACCAACTATGGGGGTATGTAATCTCGCTGAGACCTACTTCCCAAGCCTCTGATAACTCTATAGGCTTTGGAAAATTGGTTGTATACTTCGAACTCTGATTATTACGATATATCTGTGCCGACGCATTACTGGGGAGAGTCAGGTAGAAGCCGCTGTGTTCCATGATGCCCAACTGTGTACACGCGAATGATGCGCTAGTTATCATGACTAGGGGTTTAAATTAACCCCCGTTGCCTCCACCACATCCTGCTCCAATACCCAACTGTTGAACTTTTGAGGCCAGTTTTTCCAGCGGACCAGCAACCATTTTTTACCCTTTTCTCTCTTCTGATCTAGAATCTCCTCCACGTGAAAGACTTTGTCTTTACCCAACTGGACCTTCTGTAATTCCTTCTCATAAAAAGATCCCTCTATAAGATCCCCGTCATAATCTTTTAATTTGTAGACCGGCGGAATGCGTGGCAGACA
Source organism: Oncorhynchus kisutch (assembly GCF_002021735.2). Taxonomy (NCBI): domain Eukaryota; kingdom Metazoa; phylum Chordata; class Actinopteri; order Salmoniformes; family Salmonidae; genus Oncorhynchus; species Oncorhynchus kisutch. The sequence goes on along the minus strand of NC_034188.2, from coordinate 52,002,229 downwards.
TTCGGTAACGGTAAACAACTCCGAGCTAAAGCCTTGTTCGTATTTTTTGTCGAAAACACCCCTCAACTTTGATATACGCACCAAGTCACCCACTAGGAATTTAAAAGTCATTTTTTTCTTACGGCGAAGTGGGAACAAACCATACATATTTTTAAAGACTTGAAAAGAGTTTTCCGAAGAGACCTCCGAGGGCTTCATACGTATAGTCTTATGGTAGCTGTGGTTGTAACCGTTTACTAAATCCTGAACTATGTCTGTATATCGGTTGGTGTTGTGAGCTGTAAAATAGCGCCACATCCGCTCTTTCAAAGTCCTATTAAAGCGTTCCACAACCGAAGCTTTCAAATCAGAGCCTGTAGCAAAATGTACTATATTATACTTATTCATTAGCTTCTGAAATGTTTGATTAAAAAATTCTTTTCCGCCATCCGTCTGCACTTTCTTGGGGGCGCCTCCTGCCTTCAAGATCGATTCAAAGGCCCTGGTCACCTCTGCCCCGCTCTTATTTTTTAACACCCTTACATAGGCTAATTTAGAGAAAATATCTATAACCGTTAGCATGTAGCGATTTCCATCATTTTTATCGGCAAGGGACTGCATGTCACATAGATCCGCCTGAAATTGGGATAATGGATGCGTAGAAAAAACTCTATTTCTTGGAAAATGTTTTCTTACAGGTTTATGTAGAGTGTAGGCATCTTGCTCTGATAACCATTCATTCACTTTAGCATCGCTTAACAGACTACCTGTTTCTTCGACTATAGCTCTCTGTAAACGCTCTTTACCCCCATAAGACCCGGGGTTAGAGGGATTATAATATATGTTTTTCAACAGCTGCTCAGCCATCCTTCTTGCCTCTCTGAGGTACAATAACTGTAATGAGCCACTTTCATATAACGACAACATTTCAGTTTGTGAATTTTTATTTTAAGAATGCAACAATTATTACGTATACAGACAATTCAGGATTTGTTGCAAGATACAAGTCCCCGTTTTCTCAACAATCACAGCATGCAACACCCTGTATATATTGTTTAGATTTACAGGTTTGTTTCGCTGAATTTTTAAAACACACACGTCTGATATATAAGTATATAAACAACAAATATGATACACATTCACATTAAAGGGTGGTTCAAACAAATAATGTAAAATCTTAGCCAAAGTTATTTCTAGTTCTTCAGAATCCTCAACAAGCCTTGATACCATATGTGACCATTGTAAACTCTCGCCCGTATGTCGGACATGTTTCATGATTTGCTCCATTTTTAACACACGCTCTACAATAACCCCTGTATTGTGGGTTGTGTAGAACTTTACATTGTTCACTTTATTTTCAATAATCTGATGCATAACATTTGTAAGGTCTCTCAAAAGAAAAAATGTATTTATTCGCTCAAACATCGTAGACACATAGTTACCCATAGCTCTAAATAAACAAAATGTCACTCGGTCTCTTGGGATTTATTGAGCCAGAAAAGCATCACATCAGCCATCACAGCTTCCCTGTATTTGTTGTCGTCCACCAGGGTGTGTCGGATTTCTTTGAGTTTCTCATGGATGAAGAGGGCCTCCTTCAGTTCATGTAGGAAGGCTTCGGTTACCCCGTAAACTCTAGGGATAGACGGCGCAATACCCATAGACTCCAGGGCGATGACCAGCGCTGGTATAAAACGGCAGGACCACAGTCTTTTCACCAGCTCCTCAAAATGATTGAAAAAGTAGTATCTAGGAGGGTCGTAGAGGCAAGGATGACGACGCTGGCTGGGATGATTGATCTCACAGCCGATGCATTTTTCTCGTATATATTCGCCAATCACCACGTTTAAAAGTGTAGCTACAGAGGCCTTGATTGTATCCACAAAAACAGTACTGGCCACCCCATCAAACACATCCTCAGGCTGGGTAAATGTCGGGGGTGTCACGGGTCTTGCCAGGGGTGCGTAGAGTGTAGGGCTTCGTGGCATAGAGTCTTTAGTGTCGGGCCCCCATGACGTAGTGGCTTCCTCGTAGATGGTCTGGAGATCCATGGTGTATGCTGAAATGAAGAACTGTCTGCTTTTTTTCTTTTTATTGTAGAACAAGGCCCTTGGGTATCTGGGGGGGCGGGGTTAAAGCATCCGCTTACTTAGTTTTCTTCTGACGCTGTATCTTCTTGAGGCTCTTTTGCATCGTAATCTTTACGATTCGTATATATTATGCACTTCTTTAAATGAACAAGGCTCTGACGCTGTTGGCTCTGTACAAAGAGAGCATCCAACGGTTGCAACATTTTCAATTCCAGTACATCCCAACTGTTAAAAGGAATAAGCAGACGCAGTCGGGTATCCCCAGTCAGGCCACCACCCCTAAGTTTGTGGTTTCGGATTGCCTCGGTGCCGATATAGAACTCCACGCTGCCGCACGGTCGGCCATTCTTTCTTTGTATTTTCACCCTGTGAAATATTTGTCCTGAGGAGTCCGGGGTACCTTCCCAACGGGTCTCGTGGCCCGTGAACACACTATACCCCTTGGTGATAAGGCTCAGTTCAGGACACACAACCTTGCGAAAAACCGACCAGTCTTCAACACCATATTCCAAGCCTACAGTCTGGTCTGTATATTCTTCTCCTTCATCTACCGTATAGAGGGTCACTCTACAGGCCAGGTAATCAAACCGATACCCCCACTGCTGGCCATTAGACATCAACACTTGATCTGTCAGAGCATTTGCTGGCGGTATTTGGGTTCTATACACATTTAAAAAACGTTTTTTTGGCGCATCATATATTGCTGGTTGATACTTTGCCCTTGCTCTATGGGCAACCCGAAGGCCTGTTTCAGTTGTTACAGTCATCACTGCTTTGGTACCGATCCCAAATTCCATGGTTATTCTTAAGATCTTGTGCACTCTTAAACAGGTATTGTTCAGCGGCTTTATAAGGGGCCTTAACCAACCCAAACCGTGAGAAACAGTAACAGGTTGACCTGACACATGGTCACTTACTCAACCCAGGGCATGCACCCTTCTACATGACATAGGGTCATAAATCATTACATAGGGTCATAAATCAGGCTTGGGTCATCAATCATTAACGGCCTGTCAAAGGGACCCTTACTCACCCCATAGCCCCCACCTAACCAGGCTTGTCTATCAGGCTTGGGTCATCAATCATTAACGGCCTGTCAAATGGACCCTTACTCACCCCATAGCCCCCACCTAACCAGGCTTGCCTGACCAGAAGACATGCACACGTCATCACTACATAGGGTTCACATAGAGTTCACATAGGGTCATCAATCAAAATTTTGACCCGTGACATCTACTCTATTCTCTCTAAAGTGTCTGATATTATTTTATAACCCAACCCTGATCTGTACTTCTCCACAACTTTGTCCCTTTTTTAATTTTGTATTTATTTTACCTTTATTTAACTAGGCAAGATCAGTTAAGAACAAATTCTTATTTTCAATGACGGCCTAGGAACAGTGGGTTAACTGCCTGTTCAGGGGCAGAACGACAGATTTGTACCTTGTCAGCTCGGGGGTTTGAACATGCAACCTTCCGGTTACTAGTCCAACGCTCTAACCACTAGGCTACCCTGCCGCCCCTCCCTGACCTGTTTGGAGAGCTCCTTGGTCTCCTTGGTCTTTAACTTTATTTAACTAGTCAAGTCAGTTAAGAAAACCGAAACAGTCCTATTTGGTGCAATGACACAAAGACAGAAGACAATCACCCACAAAATACCCAAAGAACATGGCTGCCTAAATATGGTTCCCAATCAGAGACAATGACAGACAGCTGCCTCTAATTGAGAACCAATCTAGGCAACCATAGACATACAAAACTACCTAGAAAGGAAACAGCCCCATAAACATACAAAACCCCTAGACCAGGGAAATACATAAATCCCCCATGTCACACCCTGACCTAACCAAAATAATAAAGAAAACAAAGATAACTAAGGCCAGGGCGTGACAGTTGTGCAGACCTCACTACCCTTTGGAGAGCCTTACAGTTGCTGTATCAGGCGGTGATACAGCCCGACAGGATGCTCTTGATTGTGCATCTGCAGAAGCCTGTGAGTGCTTTTGGTGACAAGCCAAATTTCTTCAGCCTCCTGAGGTTGAAGAGGGGCTGCTGTCTGTGTGGGTGGACCAATTCAGTTTGTCCGTGATGTGTACGCCCAGGAACTTAAAACTTACTACCCTCTCCACTACTGTCCCATCGATGTGGATAGGGGGGTGCTCCGTCTGCTGTTTCCTGAAGTCCACTATGTTCTCCTTTGTTTTGTTGACGTTGGGTGTGAGATTATTTTCCTGACACCACACTCCGAGGGCCCTCACCTCCTCCCTGTAGGCCGTCTCGTAGTTGTTGGTAATCAAGCCTACCACTGTAGTGTCGTCTGCAAACTTGATGATTGAGTTGGAGGCGTGCATGGCCACGCAGTCGTGGGTGAACAGAGAGTACAGGAGAGGTACAGGAGACGGTTCAGAACACACTCGTGGTGCCCCAGTGTTGAGGATCAGTGGGGTGGTGATGCTGTTACCTACCCTCACCACCTGGGGGAGACCCGTCAGGAAGTCCAGTACCCAGTTGCACAGGGCGGGGTCGAGACCCAGGGTCTCGAGCTTGATGACAAATTTGGAGGGTACTATGGTGTTACATGCTGAGCAGTAGTCGATGAACAGCATTCTCACATAGGTATTCCTCTTGTCCAGATGGGTTAGGGCAGTGTGCAGTGTGGGTGCGATTGCGATTGCATCGTCTGTGGACCTATTGGAGCGGTAAGCTAATTGGAGTGGGTCTAGGGTGTCAGGTAGGGTGGAGGTGATATGATCCTTGACTAGTCTCTCAAAGCACTTCATGATGACGGAAGTGAGTGCTACGGTGCGGTAGTCATTTAGATCAGTTACCTTAGCTTTCTTGGGAACAGGAACAATGGTGGCTCTCTTGAAGCATGTGGGAACAGCAGACTTGGATAAGGATTGATCGAATATGTCCGTAAACACACCAGCCAGCTGGTCTGCGCATGCTCTGAGGACGCGGCTGGGGATGCCGTTCTTGATTGCTTTGGTGTGTTTGGACCATGATAGTTTGTTGGTGATGTGGATACCAAGGAACTTGAAGGTCTCAACCTGCTCCACTACAGCCCTGTCAATGAGAATGGGGGCGTGCTTAGTCCTCCTTTTCCTGTAGCCCACAATCATCTCCTTTGTCTTGATCATGTTAAGGGAGAGGTTGTTAACCTGGCACCACATGGCCAGGTCTGTGACCTCCTCCTTGTAGGCTGTCTCATTGTTGTCGGTGATCAGGCCTATCCCTGTTGTGTCGTCAGCAATCTTAATGATGGTGTTGGAACTGGGAGTACAGTAGGGGACTGAGCACGCACCCCTGAGGGTCCCCTGGCATATGTGTTGTTGCCTACCCTTATCACCTGGAGGCATCCAGGATCCAGTTGCAGAGTGAGGTGTTGAGTCCCAGGGTCCTTAGCTTAGTAATGAGCTTTGAAGGCACTATGGTGTTGAACACTGAGCTGTAGTTAATAAATAGCATTCTCACATAGGTGTTCCTTTTGTCCTGGTGAGAAAAGGCAGTTGGAGTGCAATAGAGGTTGCATCATCTGTGGATCTGTTGGGGCGGTATGGAATTTGGAGTGGGTCAATGGTTTCTGGGATAATGGCGTTGATGTGAGCCATGACCAGCCTTTTGAAGCACTTCATGGCTACAGACGTGAGTGCTACGGGTCGGTAGTCATTTAGGCATGTTACCTTAGTGTTCTTTGGCATAGGGACTATGGTGGTCTGCTTGAAACGTGTGGTATCAAATCAAATGTATTTATATAGCCCTTCGTACATCAGCTGATATCTCAAAGTGCTGTACAGAAACCCAGCCTAAAACCCCAAACAGCAAGCAATGCAGGTGTAGAAGCACCTGTCAGCGACAGGTTAAATGTCAGTGAAGACACTTGCCAGCTGGTCAGCGCATGCTCGGAGAACACGTCCTGGTAATCCGTCTGGCCCTGTGGCCTTGTGAATGTTGACCTGTTAAAGTTCTTACAAACATTGGCTACGGAGAGCGTGATCACTCAGTCGCACTGAACAGCTGATGCTATCATGCATGCTTCAATGTTACTTGCCTCAAAGCGAGCATAAAAGTAGTTTAGCTCGTCTGGTAGGCTTGTGTCACTGGGCCGCTCGCGACTGTGCTTACCTTTGTAGTCTGTAATAGTTTGCAAACCTTGCCACTTCTGACAAGCGTCGGAGCCGGTGTAGTACAATTCAATCTTAGGCCTGTACTGATGCCTTGCCTCCTGACGGTTTGTCAGAGAGCATAGAGATTTAGAGCCCCGCGTCTTGAAAGAGGTAGCTCTACCCATTAGCTCAGTTCCGATGTTGCCTGTAATCCATGGCTTCTGGTTGGGGTATCTACACACAGTCCAATGTGGGGATGACATCATCAATGCACTTATTGATGAAGCCAGTGACTGATCTGGTGTACTCCTCAATGCCATCGGAAGAGTCCCGGAACATATTCCAGTCTGTGCTAGCAAAACAGTCCTGTAGCTTATCATCTGCGTCATCTGACCACTTATTTATTGAGTCACTGGTGCTTCCTGCTTTATTTTTTGCTTGTAGGCAGGAATCAGATTTATGGTCAGAATTGCCAAATAGATGGCGAGGGAGAGCTTTGTACGCATCTCTGTGTGTGGAGTAAAGGTGGCCCAGAGTTTCTTTTCCTCTTGTTGCACATTTAACATGCTGTTACAAATTAGGTAATTAGCGTGGTCTGCAGCTTATCATGAGATACTCTCCCTCAGGCGAGCAAAACCTCGATACTCCCTTAATATTAGATTTCGTACACCAGCTGTTGTTTACAAATATACACAGACCGTCACCCCTTGTCTTACCGAAGGTGGCTGTTCTATCTTGCCGATGCAACGTAAACTCCACCAGCTTTATGTTTTTCATGTTGCCGTTCAACCACGACTCGGTGAAACATAAGATATTACAGTTTTTAATGTCCCGTTGGTATGATATTCGTGATCGTACCTCATCTGTTTTGTTATCCAATGATTGTACATTGGCTAATAGGACTGATGATAAAGGCAGATTACCCACTCGTCATCGGATCCTTACAAGGCACCCCAACCTACGTCCCCGATATCTCTGTTCCTTTCTCATGCACCTTGTCGGGTGTCTGAAGTAAATCATTCGCGTCCGACTCGTTAAATAATTTCTTTGTCCAATTCGAGGTGAGTAATCGCTGTCCTGATATGTGGAAGCTCTTTTCTGTCATAAAAGATGGTGGCAGAAACATTATGTACAAATTAAGTAAAAATAACGCAAAAGAACACACACAATAGCACAATTGTTTAGGAGACCGTAAAATGGAGGCCAGCTCCACTAGAGGTCGACCGATTAATCGGAATGGCCGATTAATTAGGGCCGATTTCAAGTTTTCATAACAATCGTAAATCTGTATTTTCGGGCGCTGATTTCCAATTTTTTTAATGATTTTTAATTATTACTATTATTATTTTTATACCTTTATTTAACTGGGCAAGTCAGTTAAGAACACATTCTTATTTTCAATGACGGCCTAGGAACTGTGGGTTAACTGCCTTGTTCAGGGGCAGAACGACAGATTTTCACCTTGTCAGCTCAGGGGTTCCTTTCTTGCAACCGCACAGTTAACTATTCCAATGCTCTAACCATTGCACTCCACGAGTAGCCTGCCAGTTACGCGAATGCAGTAGAAGCCAAGGTAAATTGCTAGCTAGCATTAAACTTATCTTATAAAAAACAATCAATCAATCATAATCACTAGTTATAACTACTAATCCAGTTTAGCAGGCAATATTAACCTGGTGAAATTGTCATTTCTCTTGCGTTCATTGCACGCAGAGTCAGGGTATATGCAACAGTTTGGGCTGCCTGGCTCATTGCGAACTAATTTTCCAGAATGTTACGTAATTATGACATACATTGAAGGGTGTGCAATGTAACAAGAATATTTAGACTTAGGGATGCCACCCGTTATATAAAATACCGAACGGTTCCGTATTTCACTGAAATAATAAACGTTTTTGTTTTCGAAATGATAGTTTCCGGATTCGATCATATTAATGACCAAAGGCTCGTATTTCTGTGTGTTATTATGTTATAATTAAGTCTGATTTGATAGAGCAATCTGACTGAGCAGCAGCAGGCCCGAAATCATTCATTCAAACAGCACTTTCGTGCGTTTTCAAATCAAATTTATTTGTCACATACACATGGTTAGCAGATGTTAATGCGAGTGTAGCGAAATGCTTGTGCTTCTAGTTCCGACAATGCAGTAATAACGAACAAGTGATCTAACTAACAATTCCCAAAAAAACTACTGTCTTATACACAGTGTAAGGGGATAAAGAATATGTCGCAAGCACAGCGCTGTTTATGACTTCAAGCCTATCAGCCTAATGGCTGGTGTAACCAATGTGAAATGGCTAGCTAGTTAGCTGGGTGAGCGCTATTACTGTTTCAAATGTCACTCGCTTTTAGATTTGGAGTAGTTATTCCCCTTGCGCTGCAAGGGCCGCAGCTTTTGTGGCGCGATGGGTAACGGTGCTTTGAGTGTGGCTGTTGTCTATGTGTTCCTGATTCGAGCCCAGGTAGGGGCGAGGAGAGGGACGGAAGCTATACTGTTACACTGGCAATACCATAGTGCCTATAAGAACATCCAATAGTCAAAGGTATATGAAATACAAATGGTATAGAGATAAATAGTCCTATAAATACTATATTAACTACAACCTAAAACCTCTTACCTTGGAATATTGAAGTCTCATGTTAAAAGGAACCACCAACTTTCATATGTTCTCATGTTTTCAGCAAGGAACTTAAACGTTAGCTTTTTTACATGGCACATATTATTATTCTTCTCCAACACTTTGTTTTTTGCATTATTTAAACCAAATTGAACATGTTTCGTTATTTATTTGAGGCTAAATTGATTTTATTGATGTTATATATTAAGTTAAAATAAGTGTTAATTCAGTAGTTGTGATTGTCATTATTAGAGAGAAATAAATAAATAAATTAAATCGGCCGATTAATCTGTATCGGCTTTTTTGGTCCTCCAATAATCGGTATCAGTATCAGCGTTGAAAAAAATCATAATTGGTCGACCTCTAGTCTCCACAACTCCTTTCTGTTCTTACCCTTTACTCAGTACTTTGTAGAAGCACCTTTGGCAGCGATTACAGCCTCGAGTCTTCTTGGGTATGACGCTACAAGCTTGGAACAGCTGCATTTGTGGAGATTCTGGGATTCTTCGCTGCAGACCCTCTCAAACTCTGTCAGGTTGTCATGTGCCTATAAATGAGAAGTGTGTTGGGGAATAATCAGAATTAGTTGGTAACATAGGTAAGATGTTTTATATTCATCATATGTTTGTAAGTTACTTCTCATCAGAATGTTTATACTGTGGCCGGGGTTGCAGTTATCTGTTCTATGTCAAGACTAAGTTACTTGGGCCGGAGAGAGGGGAGAGGTCAATCGTGTATCTCTTGGCTCCACAATGTCTGTGTGCCAGTCAATGTGTCTCTGTGATCTTGTCAAGATACGATGGATTTGATATATGCCTGTTGATATGGAGGATTTGTTTATGGTTCTGAGTTTGAGAAAAGCACATAGTTTAGGAGACAAAGCTGAACGATAAATTATGCCAATGCTGTCTGGCTATGTGTGTCTTTGCTATAAAGGATCTCAGTTGCAATGTGTAAGGGACTCTCAGAGAATTCATTTATAGACACTGACTTGATCTGAGAGTCACAGGGTTGTGATGGAGCTCATATAATTAAAGATGGACTTTGTGATAACTAACTCTGACTTGTGTGTGGTTTGCTCTCATGATTTGGTAAATACAGGACATTTCCACGACAAGTGGCTTCCGTCTGGCCACTCTACCATAAAAGTAGCACTTGGAAGAGTCTTGGTGGTTCCAAACTTCTTCCATTTAAGAGTGATGGAGGCCACTGTGTTCTTGGGGACCTTAAATGCTGAAGACATTTTTGGGGTACCCTTCCCCAGATCTGTGCCTCGACACAATCTTGTGTCGGAGCTATACGGACAATTCCTTCATGCATTGTCAACTTTGGGACCTTATGTAGACAGGTGTGCCTTTTCAAATCATGTCAAATCAATTGAATTCAGCACAGGTGGACTCCAATCAAATTATAGAAACATCTCAAGGATGATCAATGGAAACAGGATGGACCTGAGCTCAATTTCGGTTCTCATAGCAAAGAGTATGAATCCTTAAGTAAATAAGGTATATCAGTTTTTTAAATGAAATACATTTGCAAATATTTCTAGAAATCTGTTTTCGCTTTGTCATTATGGGGTATTGTGTACATGATAGATGAGCATTTCTTTTTATTTAATCCATTTTAGAACATGGCTGTAAAATACACTACCGGTCAAAAGTTTTAGAACCCCTACTCATTCAAGGGTTTTATTTCTTTAAACTATTTTCTCGAATATTAGTGAAGACAACAAAACCATGATATAACACACATGGAATCACGTGGTGACCAAAAAAGTGTTAAACAAATCAAACTATACTTTGTATTTGAGATTCTTAAAAATAGCCACCCTTTGCCTTGATGACAGCTTTGCACACTCTTGGCATTCTCTCAACCAGCTTCTGAGGTAGTCACCTGAAATGCATTTAAATTAACAGGTGTGCCTTGTTGAATGATAATTTGTGGAATATCTTTCCTTCTTAATGCGTTTGAGCCAATCAGTTGTGTTGTGACAAGGTGGAGGATGGTATACAGATGGTAGCCCTAGTTGGTAACAGACCAAGTCCCTATTATGGCAAGAACTGCTTAAATAAGCATTACTTTAAGACAGGAAGGTCAGTCAATGTGGAAAATGTCAAGAACTTTGAAAGTTTATTCAAAACCATCAAATGCAGTGATGAAACTGGCTCTCATGAGGACCACCACAGGAATGGATGACCCAGAGTTACCTCTGCTGCAGAGGAGAAGTTCATTAGAGTTACCAGCCTCAGAAATTGCAGCACAAATAAATTATTCACAGAGTTCAAGTAACAGACACATTCCAACATCAATTGTTCAGAGGAGACTATGTGAATCAGGCCTTCATGGTCAAATTCCTGCAAAGAAACTACTACTTAACGACACCAATAAGAAGACGAGACTTGCTTGGGCCAAGAAACATGAGCAATGGACATGGTAATTTGTCCTTTGCTCTGGAGTCCAATTTGGAGATGTTTGGTTCCAAATGCTGTGTCTTTGTGAGACGCGGTGTGGGTGAACAGATGATCTCTGCATGTGTATGTCCCACCGTAAAGCATGGATGAGGAGGTGTGATGGTGAATTTCAAGGCACACTTAACCAGCATGGATACCACAGCATTCGGCAGCGACACGCCATCCCATCTGGTTTGGGCTTAATGGGACTATAATTTGTTTTCACCAGGACAATGACCCAACACACTTCCAGGCTGTGTAAGGGCTATTTTATCAAGAAGGAGAGTGATGGGGTGTTGCATCCGATAACCTAGCCTCCACAATCACCTGACCTCAACCAAATTGAGATGGTTTGTCATGAGTCGGACCGCGGAGTGAAGGAAAAGCAGCCAACAAGTGCTCAGCATGTTGCGGAACTCCTTCAAGACTTGGAAAAGTATTCCAGGTAAAGCTGGTTGAGAGAATGCCAAGAGTGTGCAAAGCTGTCATCAAGGCAAAAAGTGGCTATTTAAAAATTCTAATTTTTTGGGGGTTACTACATGATTCCATATGTGTTATTTCATAGTGTTGATGTTTCGCTATTATTGTACAATGTAGAAAATAGTACAAATAAAGAGAAATTCTTGAATGAGTAGGTGTTCTAAAACTTTTGACCGGTAGTGTAACAAAATGTGGAAAAGGGAAAGGGGACTGAAACTTTCCGTATGCGCTGTCAGTTAACCTGATAAGTATGCCGTCTTCTCTGAGGATGCTTAAGAGCACATAAATAGAGCAGGCACAGTACATGATGGATGGTATTTATGTAAACAATGTAACAAATAATTTGTCAAGCTTGTCATATCACCTGAATAAGCAAAATGTACCTTATCTTCCAAAACATTCCTAGCCGTCACTTTACCAACATGCAGTGGCAGGTTTAGGTATAGGCAACATGGGCAGCTGCCCAGGGTGGCATCTTCCCGGGGGTGGCACAGGGCACCCGCACAACATTTTTTGGAATGGTGACATTTGCGCAAATGTTTTGTATCGCTCATTTGCATGTCACGTCAATGATATCATGCCACCATGTGGGACTGTGGGTCAATTAACCTTGTCAGAGTGGGTGCCCTGATTCTAGTTTGTGAGCTAGGCTACTGCCTGGGAAGGTCTCCCACTCAGAAGTATGAGACGGGAAGGGGGGCAGGGGTAGATTGACCATACGTCTCCCCACTGGCAGCCCAAGGTAGGGGGAGTGGGTGAATCTATTAGATAGCACACCTCTAACTTTGTACAGTACTAATGCAATTGGTAAAATCAGTCACACTATGAAATGCTACCAAATAAACCACAATTCATTCACAATACTATAAATATATAGTTTCAGAGACATTAAGTTGAATTTTTCTGGTTTGTGCGAAATAGTTAAGAATAATATAAAACCAGTCTGCACACCACCACGGTGAATTGGTTTAGTCTTGACTCTTGGTTGACAGTGTTGGGGAATGGGAATTGTATTGATGCTCGAGTGCCAAATCAACACATTCATTTGTTTCTGTGATATTTCTGAGTCATATTTTTGTATATATGTTTATATTTATATAATTTTAAATGTTATGATTATTTATTTGTGTTCCAAATGTCAGAATAAAGATTACAGTTAGTGCAGAATGGTGGTTTCTTTCGTTGACTAGGGTGGGGGGGGGGGGGGGGGGGGGGGGGGGGGGGTTGTCTCTACTGTTGCCAAGAGAAACTTGATTTTTGAAGATGCTGATCACTTAGCTAAATAGCTACTAAATTAGCAAACCAAGTGCAAAACTGCACATTTTAGACAGTTTATTTAATAGTTAGACGATATCTAGCTGGCAAACATTATCACCTAGATCAATTGGCTGCAAAACAGTGAGTGACTCACAAGGCTCCAGTCTCTCATCACTGTGTGCTTGTAAACAAACACCAAGTGAGTGGGAACTACCGGTAAGCTTCATAATGAAAAATGTGACAGGTGAAATTAAAGAACACACTTTTCTTCATCTCCTAGTGTATTGCACAAGTTAACATCACAAGAAATAAAAAAAACCATCCTGTGGCTATTTCCAAATACCCCGGTATACAATATATACGGTATACCGCCCAAGCCTAGTCCAGACTAAATTACAATAAGGCCAGCAGAGTGGCAGTGTGCTGGCTTTATGCCCATGTGTGTCTCCAATGGCTGTTAGACTGACAAATGGATGTCACTCCACCAACGACTTTATGGGGGGTTTTCTGGGGCAGCATGGATGTCTGACTGCCTTGAAGACTGTTAGCCATAGTCCCAACGGAAGGAGACACTAAATTAGAGTTACATAAGGTAAAATCCTATTACCCCATTCACCTTGTTCTCTTCATCTGTAACACGTTGTCCATTGGTAAGCCTTTAACGGTCACACACAATGGACCCTCCCATGTCATCTGTTGACCAGATAACAAATTTTTTGTAGATGTTGAACTGACAATAAGACATTCATCTGTCCACTTGCATCCATGGTATGGATGCTGGTATACATACTATGTGTGCTGTGTGTTCAGTAAACTTGTGTCAACCAGGAGCACATGTTTAAGTATCCCAAAGGTGGTTTCTGGTTGTGGGAAGGATTTCGGATGGTTCCTGATCTAGACTATATCTCAGTGAAATATCCTCTTATTTGTTGGCAGAAGCTGCCGGAACCAAACAGGATTTTCGGAAGTGATCGTCACGGCGCAACTGTTGAGGGCGAGATAATAGAAAATAGATTTTTCGGGAGCCGATCCTTAGTTTTTCATGTCACTGTTGTCTTTGTACAATAAATATTACTGCAGGCTTAAAAACGTGCTGCTCGCAGTGAAAAGAACTAATTGAAAAGGGAACAACTCCACAAAGCATTTGTTTCTGAATTGGTGTAACAGCTGCATACTTCTGTCACGGAATGTATGAGCTCCCTTATAATGTTGTTCAAGACCAAGTCTAAAGGACATTCTTCAGTTAATTAGTTGGTTCAAGTGAGCATACGCTGTCAATGTATACATTCAAATGCACACATTGACAACATGCTCAAGAAACAATCAGCACCACAAATAATGTGTTAAAGAGTAACTTTCATGAAAATACTTTATTTAGGCTTAGTTACATTGAAACATGTCAATTCTGGTCTTCATTTTGACAATTCATTGCAAGAATGATATATTTTAGTCTTTCAGAAGTAAATCTAGTTTTTTTTCCAACTCTACTATTGAAATCGTGATGAGAGGCACCTTGACAACAGTGGAGGGTGGTGGGAGGCAGTATAGGAGGACGGGCTCATTGTAATGCCTGGAATGACATTAATGGAACGGAGTCAAACATATGTTTGATGTGTTTAATACCATTCAATTCATTCCATTCCAGCCATCACAATGAGCCCATCCTCCTATAGCCACTCGCACCAGCCTCGACTGCTTGAGAAGTTGCCTCTACCTCATCTTAAGGGAGGGGTTCAGTATGAAATACACTCCCTTCTAGATGTGCTGGGTGGTACCACCTCAAGGCTTACTATGAAAGCAGGTGACAAACAGGTGACAGCGCGACCCTGTCACGTCTGCTCCCGCTCTTCCCCCTGGCGCTTGAGGGCGCCAGATCACCCTGCATCACACACTCCTGCCATCTGTTCATTTCCTCCCCTATATTTGTCTGTTCCCTGCTGCTGCATTGATTGTTTCTGTTTGCTGATTCTGTGCTTGTCTTGTTATATGTCCGTTATTTATTAAATGTTACTCCCTGTACCTGCTTCATCTCTCCAGCATCATTCCGCATGACAGGATGCAGCAGCCATCATACGAAGCATCGGGGAGTACTGGCGTTCCGGGTGGAATGGTGGCAGCGGCTCTGGGTCGCCACCGATGGAACCGGGGACGCCTAGCCAGCTCGTCGAGCTTCCACGCCCTAGCTGGCTCGAGAGGTTTCCTTGCCTCTGTTGGCTCGGAAGGCGCCCATCCCACGTCGGGCCTCAGCCGGATCGTCAGTTCTTGTTCGCCCAGCTGGCCCAGGAGTTTTTGTTTTGTTGGTGACGTCGGGCTGAATCCCGCCACCGATGGAACCCAGGGGTGCCTAAGCCAGCCCGTCGGGCTTTCACACCCTGGCTGGCTCGAGAGGTTTTCCTGGCTCGGCGGCTTCCCATCCCACGTCACACTCCACTGGATCATCGGGCTCCCTCGCTGCAGCCGGATCGTCAGGCTCTCATGCTCCTGCCGGTTCGTCGGGTTTTCACGCCCCAACCGGCTTGCCCAGCGCCCATGCCTCGGCCGGTTCTGTCAGGTGGGACGCCGGGTGGCGTCACAAGATGGAGGGGTACTGTCACGTCTGCTCCCGCTCTTCCCTTCCCCTGGCACTTGAGGGTGCCAGCTTACCCTGCATCACACACTCCTGCCATCCATCACGCACAACTACCTTCTATTGTCACTCACATCAGTGTTATTGGACTCACCTGGACTCACTGATCACATGTTCATTTCCTCCCCTATATTTTTCTGTTACCTGCTGCTGCATTGATTGTTTCTGTTTGCTGACGCTGTGCTTGTCTTGTTATATGTCCATTATTTATTAAATGTTACTCCCCGTACCTGCTTCGTCTCTCCAGCGTCATTCCGCGTGACAGACTCATACAGCAATGGTCTTGGTAAGTGGAGTGTGCCAACATACTTAGCGTGTTGCTTCCTTGACTAGACTACTGAATTTACACAAAATTCAAAAAGGAACTAATGCACATTTCCGCATATGACCAAATTCAACGTTTTTCCTTTTTTGCTTCATACACATCTACGTATGCGCTTTTACGAAGAAACCAACACGTAGGCTATGAGGATTATACATTTATATTCGTATCTAAATCCATTGTAGCAGGAAATTGATTACACTGGTGGTCAGGTAGTTTTTCTAACTACTGTAACTGGTGGCACAGTCAGTTTTAATCCCATGTGGGGCAGGTATTACATGTATTACATTCAGGTATTACATGTTTTGATTATCCATTTTTTATTTTTTACAAATCCTTTATTTGAAAGTGTTGGGATCAGGTTCAATTACGTCTACCCACCCTCAGAATTAATATTTATGAGCAATTCCCCCTGTCATGACATTGGCCTGGGGGGTATGTGTATGACAGTCATAAATACCTCTTTCCCCCTTTTTCCTCTCTCTACCCTACTGGTGTTACATTGGCAAAACCCTTGGTTAACATAGAGATTCTGGGAACATCAGAAAGTGGGGGGAAATGAACTATATTCTGGAAATCTGACCATTAGAACATATGCGGTAATACTTAATGAATATGATGTCAGTTCGGTTGTCGTCTGAGACTTTCTCATCAATGATAAGATGACAAACTCTACAGTGGAAAGTCTACACATCAGAGTTATCAGATTCACATGGAATTGTTGTTCAATTTAATTGTTTGAATATGAAATTATTCGTGATAGGATGAAATGTGATTTTAGCTTCTAAAATGTGAGATTTGGGCTTTCATAAGATTGAGCAGAGCCCTATCAGTGGCCCGCCCCTGTGAAGGGACATGGGCTATACAACTTTTCAAACACGCCCCCCTCTCCCTTCCTATATAATCCCTTGACGACAATATATTAACCTCCTGTTCCGAGGACGACGGCCCTATGTCAGAATGGTTCAGATAATAACTACAGAATGAAGCCAACATCAGCGTGAGCTTTGGTTGCGAATGGTATGAACTTTGAACTCTTATTCACTACAGAAGTGATACCTCCTAGCCATTGGGTTAGCAACAGCAGATGCAAACGAGGGTTAGGAAGGAACAGACAGAGTATCCCGTCTATCACCCAATGACGTTACTACAACGTATACAATTGACAACCAGGGACATTCTTCAAAAGACTCGGTTGGGCAACACGGCCTTCCATCTACCACCAACCTACCGAAGTGCAGCTTAGATTAAATATTTATTGCATTTTCCTTTTCCAAATGGGCGGTAATTTAGAATGCATAAGATACTATATTTACGATAGCACAACTTCTTCCCTTTGTTCCTCAGTCTTCCCGCTCTGTCACTCAAACCCAGTCCCTTTTCTTTTGTGTAACAAGCTGTCATATCTGTTCTGCCCAATAGGGACGTTTTCCTTTATGACGTAATTTGTAATCAAGTTATGATTTAATTATGTGTATGTGTAATTCTGTGTGATTAGTAAATAAATAAACCCAATTTTGTATTGCTGATTCAACTTGTGAGCCAGGGTTCGTGCAGATAACCAAGAATTTACAACTTTCAGATGAGACTGAATTAAGGATTAATATTGACTGCTATTGATGTAAAATATTACTAGGTCTTTAAGAGTTTATTCGGAAGATAGCAGCTCTATAAATATTATTTTGTGGTGCCCGTCTCTTTAGTGAATTACATTTACATGATTAGCTCAATCAGGTAATATTAATTACGGAGAAAATATTTTAAAGAATAGCATGTCATATCACTTAATCCGGCATAGCCAAAGACACAACACCCCCCACCCACAACTTCTCACCTGAGTGCCTTTGAGAATTTCAAGGGGCTGAAATTGGGGATGATAGTTACCCTTTAAATGGAAATTTCAGGTCCACAGACAGCAGCACACAGTACAGCCACACACAGTTCAGCTACACAGTGTCACTGTACACTCAGCACTACCTGTGTGACCCAACGCCTTATCTCAGCAACCCTGGACAGCCTCTAACCCTAGAAACTCAGCCTCTTCTTTCAACCACTCATCTGCGATGCATGTTATTTTCTTGTTATTAACCCCCATCTAAAAGTGAAACCCATCAATAATAACCTCTGAGATAGCTGATAACGACATCTCATCACAGTCAAGGTCAGTGTTTAAACCCCTGTTTACAAGAGGTTTATTGGCAAATGAAGTGTTTATAGCTTCTCTGCAGTTCACTCATAATGGGATTCCTTGAGCTCCCCCTGAACCACAAACGCTGTCATCCAGAGCATAATTGCAGCCCAAATCCTCTAATTCTACAAAGAATGTTCTACTGATTTATGTGATTAAGCAAGCCTCTGCCTTTTTAATCCAGGTCCCTAATAGAGAGGCGACGGAGGCACAATTCATGGCAAATTCAAACCTTTTTAAATACAAGAAAACAATCGGTTAATCAGTTCGGCGGCAAAAGATCCGCATTCACTTCCACATAGATTTGATCCATGAGCACACAGTGAACGAGGAATTCCGCAAGCCTCTGACCACATTAGTTCAAAGCAAACTCCAGTTGAAAAGTTCTAGGAGCACAAGACAAATAAAGTGTCTACTTGTTTGTTTTTCCCCAAAGTTGACCTTCACTCCTATTATTTATATGCTAACTGCAATGCAGCTATTTGCTTGTCGTGGGGTCAAAGCCAATTATTGTCAGACAGCGTCATACATAATAGATTATACTACATACCATAATTCTGTTCATACCCTCTGGATACAAAGGTTTTCTAAATAGAGTCAGCACAATAAAAAAAACAATAACGATTAGGAATTGGGTGAAGTCTAAAAGCGCTGAACAAACAGTGCTGTGTGCGCGCATGTGGTTGTGCGAGCATGCGTGTGTGTGTGTGTGTGCATGCGGTTGTGCGAGCGTGCGTGTGTGTGTGCGTGCGTGCATGCGGTTGTGCGAGCGTGCGTGTGTGTGTGTGTGTGTGCGCGTGTCTTTGTGCATCTTATCTTCATGTTTATATGCATGCGTATGAATGTTTATTTTTTAACATTATGTATGTGGGTGGTAGCCTAGTATTGCTGGAGGCACTGTCATCCATCCCTCCTCCTGTGATAAACGGTCTACACTTGGAGCGCTCACAGGTGAGATAAGAACACAAACACTGACCCGACCTTTCCAGCAGATAAACTGACTTTCATTGGCCTCTGTATCCCAAAGCCTGTTAAGCTAGGTCTTCACTTAGCTTTCCTTGGCTGTGGTTTAAAGGACCAGTAAACATAAAGGAACTGTGCATTAAAGAGCAGCTGTGTTTAGATCTGCACTGTAAGCTGTAAACCAGGGACTCATCCCACACATGTGATTACTGGCTCTCATCATCACAGGCCATGACATTTACACTTTGGACCAAAACCAAAATGGCAGAAAGGTATAAATAAAAGCTGCCACCTCGTTAATAAAATATGTTTTCTGCCTATATAAATATCTTCAGGGGTCTACTTACACTTTGAGATTGCAGGGTCAACCAAAACCTTGGCTTGTCTGTCATGCCTTTTCAGTATAACTTAATTTAGTTATTTTTCTTATTTTGCAAGATTCCCACTCTCTCTTTGCTTCACAATCACTTCTCTAGGTAACTGTATGCTCTTGGCCGGTGTGTGTGAACCCTCTGCGGACTGGTGTTAGCTTTCCTCTGCCTCTCAGATTGTCTTCATATCTACTGTGAAACCAAAGAGCATTTGCACTACAGTATGTATCCTCTCACCCACGTCTCCAAGATGAAAGTTGAAGTGTGAGCAAGCGCTTCCTGAAGCCGGATATGTGGGCCGGGGGAGGTGATATATTGTTTCATTACAGACTTGGAAATGCATGGCAGAACTAACCAGAACGCGAGATACATGGTGCAAAATTCACTTGCATTATCTAACATATTAGATAAGCCCTTTCACTGAGGTAATGTATGCACATCATTTGCATCATTATTCTCTCTCTACGATAGGGTTCCTTCTTTCATGTCATACAGGAAGAGAATTTGGTGAAGTGAAGCATTGCACTATAGTGACTTTATCAATATGAGTTTTAACAGGACAATTCAGTTTTCAGAGGAGGACTATAAGCATTTAACAGGCAACCTTGTGGTTGAGCTAATTTTGACTACGAATTTTAAATGAAATTAAACATACATGTTGTTTGGCATATTTTATCATCTTAACCAATGCCATTTAGTAAAGTGATCATGTGGTTTTCATTATCGGACTGACATATACAGTGGGGCAAAAAAGTATATATAGTCAGCCACCAATTGTGCAAGTTGTCCAATTGTGCAAGTTCTCCCACTTAAAAAGATGAGAGAGGCCTGTCATTTTCATCATAGGTACACTTCAACTATGACAGACAAAATGAGAAGAAAAAAATCCAGAAAATCACAATGTAGGATTTTTTATGAATTTATTTGGAAATTATGGTGGAAAATAAGTATTTGGTCACCTACAAACAAGCAAGATTTCTGGCTCTCACAGACCTGTAACTTCTTCTTTAAGAGGCTCCTCTGTCCTCCACTCATTACCTGTATTAATG
The DNA here is from genome assembly GCF_002021735.2 of Oncorhynchus kisutch. Lineage (NCBI taxonomy): Eukaryota > Metazoa > Chordata > Actinopteri > Salmoniformes > Salmonidae > Oncorhynchus > Oncorhynchus kisutch. Next base: position 51,981,731 of record NC_034188.2, on the reverse strand, counting down.
ACACCTGTTTGAACTTGTTATCAGTATAAAAGACACCTGTCCACAACCTCAAACAGTCACACTCCAAACTCCACTATGGCCAAGACCAAAAAGCTGTCAAAGGACACCAGAAACAAAATTGTAGACCTGCACCAGGCTGGGAAGACTGAATCTGCAATAGGTAAGCAGCTTGGTTTGAAGAAATCAACTGTGGGAGCAATTATTAGGAAATGGAAGACATACAAGACCACTGATAATCTCCCTCGATCTGGGGCTCCACGCAAGATCTCACCCCGTGGGGTCAAAATGATCACAAGAACGGTGAACAAAAATCTCAGAACCACACGGGGGGACCTAGTGAATGACCTGCAGAGAGCTGGGACCAAAGTAACAAAGCCTACCATCAGTAACACACTACGCCGCCAGGGACTCAAATCCTGCAGTGCCAGACGTGTCTCCCTGCTTAAGCCAGTACATGTCCAGGCCCGTCTGAAGTTTGCATTTGGATGATCCAGAAGAAGATTGGGAGAATGTCATATGGTCAGATGAAACCAAAATATAACTTTTTGGTAAAAACTCAACTCGTCGTGTTTGGAGGACAAAGAATGCTGAGTTGCATCCAAAGAACACCATACCTACTGTGAAGCATGGGGGTGGAAACATCATACTTTGGGGCTGTTTTTCTGCAAAGGGACCAGGACAACTGATCCGTGTAAAGGAAAGAATGAATGGGGCCATGTATCGTGAGATTTTGAGTGAAAATCTCCTTCCATCAGCAAGGGCATTGAAGATGAAACGTGGCTGGGTCTTTCAGCATGACAATGATCCCAAACACACCACAAAGAAGGAGTGGCTTCATAAGAAGCATTTCAAGGTCCTGGAGTGGCCTAGCCAGTCTCCAGATCTCAACCCCATAGAAAATCTCTGGAGGGAGTTGAAAGTCTGTGTTGCCCAGCAACAGCCCCAAAACATCACTGCTCTAGAGGAGATCTGTATGGGGGAATGGGCCAAAATACCAGCAACAGTGTGTGAAAACTTTGTGAAGACTTACAGAAAACGTGCAAATAGAAATACAAAAGATCCAAAGCCACATAATGACTTGTTATCTTCAATATGTTTTACAATGTCATTGTACTGGTATTCTAAGCATATAAACTCTAAACCGTGCTCTAAACCGTGCTTCTACACCTGCATTGCTTGCTGTTTGGGGTTTTAGGCTGGGTTTCTGTACAGCACTTTGAGATATCAGCTGATGTACGAAGGGCTATATAAATAAATTTGTTTTTTTTGTTTTTTTGAAATTTGTTTTTTTTTAAACACATTCATTTACATTCAATATAATATTCTTATTTTGACACACATGTATAATTTCAAAAATATTTTTGATATACTGCAAGTCCTCATTTTAAGTAGGCCAATTCTTGAAGAAAAACTGCTCCAGCTTCTTCAATTTGGATGGGTTCCGCTGTTGTACAGCAATCTTTAAATCATACCACAGATTCTCAATTGGACTGAGGTCTGGGTTTTGACTAGGCCATTCCAAGACATTTAAATGTTTCCCCTTAAAACACTTGAGTGTTGCTTTAGCAGTATGCTTAGGGTCATTGTCCTGCTGTAAGGTGAACCTCCATCCCACTCCCAAATCTCTGGAAGACTGAAACTGGTTTCCTTCAAGAATTTCCTTGTATTTAGCGCCATCCTTCAATTCTGACCAGTTTCCCAGTCCCTGCCGTATGAACAACATCCCCACAGCATGAAGCTGCCACCACCATGCTTCGCTGTGAGGATGAGGTTCTCGGGGTGAGGGGTTGGGTTTGCGCCGACATAGCGTTTTCCTTGATGGCCAAAAATATCCATTTTAGTCTCATCTGACCAGAGTACCTCCGTCCATGAGTCTCCCACATGCCTTTTGGTGAACACCAAATGTGTTTGGTTATTTTTTTATTTAATTAAGCAATGGCTTTTTTTATGACCACTCTTCCGTAGAGCCCAGTTCTGTGGAGTGTACTGCTTAAAGTGGTCCTATGGACAGATACTCCAATCTTCGCTATGGAGCTTTGCAGCGTCTTCAGGGTTATCTTTGTTGCCTCTCTGATCAACATCCTCTTGCCTGGTCCGTGAGTTTTGGTGCGCGTCCCTTTCTTGGCAGGTTTTTTGTGGTGCCATATTCATCACATTTTTTAATAATAGATTTAATGGTGCTCCGTGGGATGTTCTAAGTTTGGGATATTTTTTATTGACCTGATCTGTACTACTCCACAACTTTGACCCTGCCCTGTTTGGAGAGCTCCTTGGTCTTCATAGTGCCACTTGCTTGGTGGTGCCCCTTGCTTAGTGGTGTTGAAGACTCTAGGGCTTTCAGAACAGGTGTATATATACACTGAGATCATGTGACAGATTATGTGATACTTAGACTGCACACAGGTGGACTTTATTTAACTAATTATGTGACTTCGGAAGGGAATTGGTTGCACCAGATCTTATTTAGGGGCTTCAGAGCACAGGGGGTGAATACATATGCACACACCACTTTTCCGTTTTATAATTTTTGAATTGTTTTAAACAATAATTATTTTTCTTTCACTTCACCAATTTGGACTATTTTGTGTATGTCCATTACAGGTTGGAATGTAACAAAATAGGAAAGTCACTGTATCGCAAGTCACTGTATCTCTTGCAACTTGATCAACTATTTAATGTATGTGTACAGTAGGTCCCTGAACACAAACAAAAAATGTCCTCTGCTGTGTGTCCCTGATCGGTGTATTACTGTATCTCCAATTCCCTGGCAGTTAAAGTCTGTCTGTAAGGATGATGTGAGAGACCAAACAAAGAGTTGAGCCACGTTTGCTGTCTCTTGGGGTACTGTACACATTGTATGTATAAGTCGCATCAGGCTCAACAGGGCTATGTTGTGTTGTCTCTTATGATGTAGAATGGAGGGGCGAGCCCTGACTGTGGTTGCAAGCTACCGGTAATTCACCAAAATTACCAGAATATTCAGTAACCTTTGTAGTTAACAGAAAACCTATTGTCACGCCCTGGTCAAAGTATTTTGTGTTTATCTTTATGTATTTGGTCAGGCCAGGGTGTGGCATGGAGTTTTTGTATTGTGGTGTGTTTTGTCTTGGGGTTTTGGTGTGTATATATTTGTGATTGTAGCTAGTGGGGTTATCTAGCAAGGTCTATGGCTGTCTGGAGTGATTCTCGATCAGAGGCAGGTGCTTATCGTTGTCTCTGATTGGGAACCATATTTAGGTAGCCATATTATTTGAGTTTGTCGTGGGTGATTGTCCTATCTGTCCTATGTGTACTCTCTGTTAGTTTGCACAAGTATAGGCTGTTTTCGTTTATTGTTTTGTAGTGTTCGTGTTTAGTCGTGTTTACGTCTGTTTAAATAAACATGGATCGCAATCGACACGCTGCAGTTTGGTCCGACTCTCCTTCATCACAACTAGAAAGCCGTAACAGAATCACCCACCACCAACGGACCAAAAGCAGCGTGTTAACAGGCAGCTGCAGTGGGAGAGGCTGCACCACCTGGAGAAATGGACATGTTAGGAAGAACTGGAGGGTAAAGGACCCTGGGCTCAGCCTGGAGAATATCGCCGCCCCAAGGAAGAACTGGAGGCGGCGAAAGCTGAGAGGCGCAGATATGAGGAGGCAGCACGGCATAGCGGATGGAAGCCTGAGAGTCAGCCCCAAAAATTTATTGGGGGGGGGGGGCTCAGGGAGAGTGTGGCAGAGTCAGGAGTCAGACCTGAGCCAACTCTCCCTGTTTATCGTGAGGAGCCAAGGAGGAGACCAGAACCAGAGCCGGTGTTGGAGGTGAGCGAAACAGAGACTGAAGGAGTTAATGGGGAAATTGGAGGAGAGAGAAATGAGGGAGTTGCTGTGTTGGTGCTTTTTGCATGGGATTCGCCCGACGGAACGTGTTGGGGATTTGATGGCACCTGGGTTAGCGCTCCATACTCGTCCTGAGGTGCGTGTTAGTCGGCTGGTGAAGTTGGTGCCAGCCTCCCGCACCAGGCCTCCTGTGCACATCCCTAGCCTTGCACGTCCTGTGCCAACACTGCTCTCAAGATCTCCAGTACGCTTTCACGGTCTAGCCCATCCTGTGCCACCTCCACACTCCAGTCCTCCGGTAGCAGCTCCCCGCACCAGGCTTCCTGTGCGTGTCCTCGATCCAGTAACCACCAGTTCCAGCACTACGCACCAGGCCTTCAGTGCGCCTCGCCTGTTCAGCGCAGCCAGCGCTTTTCTCCTCTCCTGCGCTGCTGGAGTCTCCCGCCTGTTTAGCGCAGCCAGAGCCTTTCTCCTCTACAGCGCTGCCGGAGTCTCCCGCCTGTTCAGCGCAGACAGAGCTGCCAGCCTGCAGGGAGCAGCTGGAGCTGCCAGCCTGCATGGAGAAGCCAGAGCTGCCAGCCTATATGGAGCGGTCAGTCTGTAAGAAGCCACCAGAGCTGTCAGTCTGCATGGAGCAGCTGGAGCTGCCAGCCTGCATGGAGCAGCCGGAGCTGCCAGCCTGCATGGAGCAGCCGGAGCTGCCAGCCTGCATGGAGCAGCCAGAGCTGTCAGTCTGCATGGAGCAGCCAGAGCTGTCAGTCTGCATGGAGCAGCCAGAGATGTCAGTCTGCATGGAGCAGCCAGAGCTGTCAGTCTACATGGAGCAGCCAGAGCTGTCAGTCTGCAAGGAGCTGCCAGTCTGCAAGGAGCTGTCAGTCTGCATGGAGCAGCCAGAGCTGTCAGCCTGCATGGAGCAGCTAGAGCTGTCAGCCTGCATGGAGCAGCCAGAGCTGTCAGTCTACATGGAGCAGCCAGAGCTGTCAGTCTGCAAGGAGCTGTCAGTCTGCAAGGAGCTGTCAGTCTGCAAGGAGCTGTCAGTCTGCAAGGAGCTGCCAGTCAGCACGGAGCCGCCAGTGCCCCCAGTCTGCCCAGCGCCGCCAGTCTGCCCAGCGCCGCCAGATCTGCCAGTCAGCCAGACTCTTCCAGTCAACCAGACTCTTCCAGATCTGCCAGTCAACCAGACTCTTCCAGTCAACCAGACTCTTCCAGATCTGCCAGTCAACCAGACTCTTCCAGATCTGCCAGTCAACCAGACTCTTCCAGATCTGCCAGTCAACCAGACTCTTCCAGATCTGCCAGTCAACCAGACTCTTCCAGATCTGCCAGTCAACCAGACTCTTCCAGATCTGCCAGTCAACCAGACTCTTCCAGATCTGCCAGCCAACCAGACTCTTCCAGATCTGCCAGCCAACCAGACTCTTCCAGATCTGCCAGACTCTTCTAGATCTGCCAGCCAGCCAGACTCTTCCAGATCTGCCAGTCAGCCAGGATCTGGTAGATCTACCTCCCTGCCTGAGCTTCCTCTCACTCCTGAGCTTCCTCTCACTCCTGAGCTTCCTCTCACTCCTGAGCTTCCTCTCACTCCTGAGCTTTCTCTCACTCCTGAGCTTTCTCTCACTCCTGAGCTTCCCCTCAGTCCCGATCTGCTCCTCAGTCCAGTGGGTTTCTGGGTGAGGACTACTAGGCCATGGTCGGCGGCGAGGGTGGTCTATCCAGGGACGCGAGGAGAGGGGACTAAGACATTAACTGAGTGGGTTTCTCGTCCCGTGCCGGAGCCGCCACCATGGACAGACGCCCACCCGGACCCTCCCTATTGTTTTGAGGTGCGTTCGGGAGTCCGCACCTTAGGGGGGGGGGGGTTTCTGTCACGCCCTGGTCAAAGTATTTTGTGTTTATCTTTATGTATTTGGTCAGGCCAGGGTGTGGCATGGAGTTTTTGTATTGTGGTGTGTTTTGTCTTGGGGTTTTGGTGTGTATATATTTGGGATTGTAGCTAGTGGGGTTATCCAGCAAGGTCTATGGCTGTCTGGAGTGATTCTCAATCAGAGGCAGGTGCTTATCGTTGTCTCTGATTGGGAACCATATTTAGGCAGCCATATTCTTTGAGTTTGTCGTGGGTGATTGTCCTATGTGTACTCTCTGTTAGTTTGCACAAGTATAGGCTGTTTTCGGTTTTCGTTTATTGTTTTGTAGTGTTCGTGTTTAGTCGTGTTTACGTCTGTTTAAATAAACATGGATCGCAATCGACACGCTGCAGTTTGGTCCGACTCTCCTTCATCACAACTAGAAAGCCGTAACACCTATGGCAATCTGTCATAACTTTGGGAATTCATACTTGAATAACTTCAAAATATATCTACAGTACCAGTCAAAAGTTTGGACACACCTATTCATTCAAGGGTTTTTGTTTATTTTTTTAACTATTTTCTACATTGTAGAATACTAGTGAAGACATCATAACTATGAAATAACACACGTGGAATCATGTAATAACCAAAGAAGTGTCAAACAAATCAAAATACATTTTATATTTGAGATTCTTCAAAGTAGCCACCCTTTGCCTTGATGACAGCTTGGAAAATAAGAGAAAATAGCCCAATTAATGAAAAAGCATCTAATCAACAATTACATTATTTTCAATATAGTCTGCACCTCTTTCAACTATTGACTTTTCACAACCGCCACCAGTTTGACATCAAAACATTGACACCAAATACACAGTAAAATTAATAATTAAGTTTGTAAAAATATTTATTATATATTTCATGCTTGAAACCCTCATTTTAAACGCCAATGGAATTCACTCTGTTGGTTATATTTAGGATCATGTTTTACAGCTTTGTCATTCAATTTCTTTTCATCTTAAAATTGTCTTAATCAATTATTTCATCAATTTGACCTGTGATAAGGCCAGCAGAGGGCCACTGGATGTCTTGTGATAGATTACATAAAATCCTTGAAAGATAAAAAAAATGATGGTAGTTTACTGGTAAACCTCAAGTTTTTAGTAATATGTCCTATCTTTGCAACCGTAGCCCTGACAAATCATCTCAGAGAGGGACATTTTATGCAGATCCACAGAAGACAAAAAGGGCAGAAGTCTCCAGTCCACAGAGGCCCCTTGGAAGGCATTCCAAAAACGAGGGGGAGTTGGGACAGAATGCACGGAGAGCTGCCAGCGCTTTCTGTGCCATTGTCAAGACGGTGCCGAGGCACGGAGAAAGAGGGAGATATTTGGGCTGAACAAAGCTGAGTGGGTTGAAGGGAAACACTGGGCCGTGATGCAAGGCTACTGCCAGGGAGTATTTATAACCCTGTACATCATGTGGTGGGTTCTGTTATTATGCAACAGCAAACTGTACAAATGTACTATTCTTCTTCTGACTGTGCTTGTTGTGCTAAGGCCTTAGCTGCAGAATGTTCCCAGCATGAATGTTCCCAGGGCGGCCTATGTCTCCGACATGTGTTTGTGACCGAGCTCTCTTTTCATAAGGGATCTGACAATGACTAGCTTGAAAAATACTGTAAATGGCAGAAACATTCTTGAATAATAATTCGATTGTATACTCTTGCACACTGTATACAATCAAATCAAACCACTGGCATTGTGTACCGACTTGCTTTATGCACGTGAATACTAATGAATGCATTCTGTCTTACCATCATCCTTACTTTCAAACTGAAAGACAATATGGTAATGAATGAGATTTATGCTGATATACTGTACATACTAAGGAAGCATGGTTTGACTGTGGGATTAAGACCAATATATTGTAGGGATTACATTCTAAGGTGAGTCTTGAATGCATAGTGCTGAGGGTGGGGACGGTGGGTAGAGGATGGAAGTAGTCAGCAGAAAGTGCCAGACAAGCACAAAGGCCTGGTTTCCCAAAAGCATCTTAAGGCTAAGTCCGTCTTTAGAACCATTGTGTGAACTTAGCCTTACGATGCTTTTGGGAAACCAGGCCTTTGTGTGCGTCTGAAACCGGGCCCATGTCAATACCCCGGCCCACATCCATTACGTCCTCCTTCTTCCTCTATTCTAAAAATGGTCTCTTAACAAACGGTGTGCTGCAAGTGAGCAGTTTGACGGACATCCCATGTCCTGTCTCCTTTCTATGGTGTTGACAAGGGACCTCATTGACTAGGGAGAGAGTGGTGCTGCTTTCACAGCTCTGAGGCTAACAAGAGGTTACATGTCAGCGCATGATTAATTCAAGCTGTAGGGCTTGTTCATGTACTGATCTTATCTGCCGGACCACTTATCTGGGAGAATTGGTGCGGTGCTGCCAGAGGGTCCGCCTCGCTCGGATGAGGAATCAAGATCTTGAAATGTAGTCTTGATTTTTTTTCTTTCTTTCCTCGCTTTGTCGGCCCTAAAGCAGACGTGGGGTTTGGATTTGAGCGAGAATGGGGTTCTCAAGAACCCCAGAGTTTCCTGTATCCTCATTTCAACAGGGCATTTTCCAGGCATCCCCTGGAGACACTTCAGGTTATACACAGCAGTGTATTCCCTATTCCCTTTGGGTAACACTCATACGCAGTGAGACATGATTCATACAATGCAGGCCATTTCGATGGCGAAGTACAGCATAATCCACACCCCCTGTTTCATGACACAAAAGCACAGTGAACACAGGGAACAGCGTAGCATGAAGGGATGGATGTTACATTGTACAGTTAAGCATTTACAATTCAAAGAGATCTGGAGATACAGTAGATATAGTAGGCAACTGTCCCTCCCCTGAGTGGTGACATCAACCGGTGCTTCCTTCCAGTGATTAGTGCACGCCTTGCCCTGTCCAGGAATCGGTGCTGCCCAATATTCTGGATATGTGGAAATGTCTCCTGCATTTTCTTTGTGGCACCACGTTTGACGTTTTCCATTTATGTTTTCTGCTGCGTGAGGAAAAGGAGAATTTCTCGCCTGCTGCCATGTCGATGAATGTTTTATAAATTCAATTTTTGTCTCTCCAAAGTTTGATAAAATGTTAATGTTTTGGGGCTGGGTTGTGGGATGACAACTTGAATGCGTGGGAGGGGAGCGGAAGGGAGCTTGGCACACAAGCTTGATCCTGTGATGTATGGCTGCTCTCAGGGGGTGGATGATGCATGACAGGTCTGTTTAGTTGAAGTCTTGACAGTAGGTGTAGTACATACATCTTCATCCTGAGGCTGTTGATCCAGCCTTATTTATGCATATGGTGGCTGTTTTTAGCATAGGGCAATAGTGAGTTAACGAACTGTGACGTTGACCCTAATACTCCCGACACTGCCTCCTAGCTAGGATTCTCATATCTCAATTTACCCCCAAGGCAACAGGGGGTAGGAAGATAATCTACAGTACTGATAGCTGTGATCTGATATTTACACTATTTACAGCTTTTCCCATTCCTCAAAGCCTTGTTTGACAGCGAAAATGCCCGCTACTTAATTTGATCTTTGATTAGACACCTGTTTTAGACAAGGTATTTATTTCTCTGAGGCTGTTTTACAACATCTACATATACAAGGGTGTGCTTCTTATTTTCCGTTTGTTGACCTGATTCTAACCTCTTTTGATTCCGAATAAAGGATTTTTCTAGAACATTGTTTTCATTGGTACTACTAGGGAAATCAGGTACAATTCTCAATGTGTAAAGAAACAGTAGTTTTACTGTGCTGCTCCAATGTGTCTGCATCAGTCTCATGTTGTACAGTTTGAATATGGTAGATCAATTAAGGCCATGCATTCAGAGCTGTCCCAATGCAGTTAATTAAGTTTTACCCTGCAAATGCAACAATGTTTTTACTTTCTTCTCGAAAACTGGCGTTGCACACAAGCACATTCAGATGTCCTTCTTCTTCATATTATTGTTCAATTATTAACCAAGCCAATTTGTGAGCCTCTGTTCAGTTTGCATTCATGTTTAAAACAGAATCTATATTTCATGCAGTATGAAAGACCACAGTGGGGTGGAATGGAGGTGGAGAGGATGAAAGAATGGAGGTGGAGAGGATGAAGGAACTACTATGGCATCTCTGCGTGAGATAGTTTACTGAGCCTGACAGTTCGACTGTGCTCTTTAATTACGCCCCAACTTATGTGCAAGCAGAACCCAGGTTCTGTCAACTTCCCGAGAGCCAAGTGTTCTAAAGGCGAGAGGGTTTTGCTTTACCTATCAAGTTAAGTTTTAATGTCACATGCACAAGTACAGTGGAATGCCTTTCTTGCAAGCTCTTAACCCAACAATGCAGTGGTCAATATCAAATTAGCACATGAGGTTGAACAAAAACACACCAGAAATAAAAAATGAATAAAAAAGAAGAACACAAGAAAGTAAGAAGCTATGAATCAGGGTCAGTTCCAATACCATATTTACAAAGTGCAGGGATACCGAAGTGATGGAAGTAGATATGTATAGGGGTAAGGTGACTAGGCATCAGGATGTATGATAAACAGAGCAGCAGCAGCGTAAAGGAAGATTGTATGTGAGTGTGTGTGCACTTGTGTGTAGAGTCAGTATAAATGTGTGTGCAAGTTATGTGTGTGTAGGAGTGTCAGTGTGCGTGAGTGTGTCGAGTCCTGTGAGCGTGCATAGAGCCAGTAGAAAATACAAATTAAATACAAACGGTCAACTCAGATAGTCCGTGCAGCCATCATGTTAGCTATTTAGCAATTCTATGGCTTGGGGATAGAAGATGTTCAGGAGAGTGTTGTGTCAGACTTCATGCACCGGTACCGCTTGCCGGGTAGGAGCAGAGATAAACTGGCTAGAGTGGCTGGCCCGCCAGACCTACCACCGTTGTGTCGTCAGTAAACTCAACGATTGTGTGGAGTTCACATCAAATCAAATGTACTTATAAAGCACGGTGGCTAGGAAAAACTACTTAGAAAGGCCAGAACCGAGGAAGAAACCTAGAGAGGAACCAGGCTATGAGGGGTGGCCAGTCCTAATATGGCTTTGCCAGGTGGAGATTAAAACAGAACATGGCCAAGACGTTCAAATGTTCATAGATGACCAGCAGGGTCAAATAATAATAATCACAGTGGTTGTCGAGGGTGCATGGTCCTAGGGCTCAGGTCCTCCGAGAGAGAGAAAGAAAGAAAAAGAGAATTAGAGAGCATACTTAAATTCACACAGGACACCGGAAAAGGACAGGAGGAATACTCCAGATATAACAGACTCTATCTCCCCGACACAAAGTACTGCAGCATAAATACTGGAGGCTGAGACAGGAGTGGTCGTGAGACGTTGTGGCCCCATCCCACGATAACACCGGACAGGGCCAAACAGGCAGGATATAACCCCACCCACTTTGCTAAAGCACAGCCCCCACACCACTAGAGGGATATCGTCAACCACCAACTTACCATCCTGAGACAAGGCCTAGTATAACCCACGAAGATCTACACCACGGCAGAACCCAAGGGGGGGGGGGGGGGGGGGGGCAACCCAGACAGGAAGATCACATCAGTGACTCAACCGACTCAAGTGACGCACACCACCTAGGGATGGCATGGAAGGGCACCGGTAAGCCAGTGACTCAGCCCCTGACTGTGCTGCTGCTCCAGTTTCAACTGTTCTGCCTTATTATTATTCGACCATGCTGGTCATTTATGAACATTTGAACATCTTGGCCATGTTCTGTTATAATCTCCACCCGGCACAGCCAGAAGAGGACTGGCCACCCCACATAGCCTGGTTCCTCTCTAGGTTTCTTCCTAGGTATTGGCCTTTCTAGGGAGTTTTTCCTAGCCACCGTGCTTCTACACCTGCATTGCTTGCTGTTTGGGGTTTTAGGCTGGGTTTCTGTACAGCACTTTGAGATATCAGCTGATGTACGAAGGGCTATATAAATACATTTGATTTGATTTGATTTGTAATAGAGTTCGAGGCAGAGAATCCCAGTGGAGAGAGGGGAACCAGCCAGGCAGAGACAGCAAGGGCGGTTCGTTACTTCAAGGCCTTTCCATTCACCCTGGGCCAGACTACACTCAATCATAGGACCTACTGAAGAGATGAGTCTTCAATAAAGACTTAAAGGTTGAGACCGAGTCTGCTTCTATCACATCTGTAGGCAGACCATTCCATAAAAATTGAGCTCTATAGGAGAAAGCCCTGCCTCCAGCTGTTTGCTTAAGGACAGTTAGGAGGCCTGCGTCTTGTGACCGTAGCCTACGTGTAGGTATGCACAGCAGGACCAAATTGGAAAGATGGGTAGGAGCAAGCCCATGTAATGCTTTGTAGGTTAGCAGTAAAACATTGAAATCAGCCCTAGTCTTAACAGGAAGCCAGTGTAGAGAGGCTAGCACTGGAGTAATATGCACTGGAGTAATATGATGAAATATTTTGGTTCTAGTCAAGATTATAGCAGCTGTGTTTAGCACTAACTGAAGTTTATTTAGTGCTTTATCCGGGTAGCCGGAAAGTAGAGCATTGCAGTAGTCTAATATAGAAGTGACAAAAGCATCATTTTTGGACAGAAAGTTAGATTTTTGCAGTGTTACGTAGATGGAAAAAAGCTGTCCTTGAAACAGTCTTGATATGTTCGTTAAAAGAGAGCTCAGGGTCCAGAGTAACACCGTGGTCCTTCACAGTTTTATTTGAGACGACTGTACAACCATCAAGATTAATTATCAGATTCAACAGAAGATCTTTGTTTCTTGGGACCTAGAACAAGCATCTCTGATTAGTCCGAGTTTAAAAGTAGAAAATTGGCAGCCATCCACTTCCTTATGTCTGAAACACAGGCTTCCAGCGAGGGCAATTTTGGGGCTTCACCATGTTTCATCGAAATGTACAGCTGTGTGTCATCCGCATAGCAGTGAAAGTTAACATTATGTTTTCGAATGACATCACCAAGAGGTAAAATACATAGTGAAAACAATAGTGGTCCTAAAATGGAACGTTGAGGAACACCAACATTTACAGTTGAGGACAAGCCAAACTGATATCTTGTCTGTGTAGACCAATTTGTGTTTCCAATCTCTCCAAGAAAATGTGCTGATCCATGGTATCAAAAGCAGCATTAAGGTCTAGGAGCACGAGGACAGATGCAGAGCCTCGGTCTGACGCCATTAAAAGGACATTTATCACCTTCACAAGACTGAAGAGTTTTGTATACATTGTTTGTCTTCAGGAAGGCAGTGAGTTGCTGCGCAACAGCTTTTTCTAACATTTTTGAGAGGAATGGGAGACTCGATATAGGCAGATAGTTGTTTATATTTTCTGGGTCAAGGTTTAGCTTTTTCAAGAGAGACTTTATTACTGCTACATTAATTAAGTGAGTTTGGTACACATCCGGTGGATAGAGAGCCATTTATTATGTTCAACATAGGAGAGCCAAGCACAGGAAGCAGCTCTTTTAGTAGTTTAGTTGGAATAGGGTCCAGTTATCATCTGGAAGTTTTAGAGACCATGATTATTTTCATCATTGTGTAACGAGATATAGTGCTAAAACACTTGAGTGTCTCTCTTGATCCTAGGTCATGGCAGAATTGTGCAGACTCAGGACAACTGAGCTTTGGAGGAATACGCAGATTTAGGTGGTTAACTGATTTTTATACTCTGACGTCCTTGGGTAAGCGGAGGGAGTCTGGAAGGGCATGTAGGAATCTTTGGGTTGTCCGAGAATTTATAGCACGACTTTTGATGATCCTTGGTTGGAGTCTGATCAGATTATTTGTTGTGATCGCAAACGTAATAAAAAATGGTGGTCCGATAGTCCAGGATTGTGAGGAAAAACATTAAGATCCACACCATTTATTCCACGGGACAAAACTAGGTCCAGAGTATAACTGGCAGTGAGAAGGTCCAGAGATATGTTGGACAAAACCCACTGAGTGGAAAGCCTTTTGGAGTGGGTTTGTGGACTTTTCCATGTGAATATTAAAGTCACCAAAAATTAGAATATTTATGCCATGACGACAAGGTCCGATAGGAACTCAGTGAGGAACACTGTATATGGCCCAGGAGGCCTGTAAACACTAGCTATAAAAAGTGATCTGCATAGATTTCATGACTCGAAGCTCAAAAGACGAAAACGTCTTTTTTTTGTAAATGGAAATTTGATATCATAAATGTTAGCAACACCTAACATGCAAGGGGGAAATGGTCACTAGTGTAACCAGGAGGTGAGGCCTCATTTAACACAGTAAATTAATCATGCTTAAGCCATGTTTCAGTCAGGCCAATCACATCAAGATTATGATCAATGATTAGTTAATTGACTATAACTGCCTTGGAAGTGAGGGATCTAACATTAAGTAGCCCTATTTTGAGATGTGAGGTATCACAATCTCAATAATGGCAGGAATGGAGGAGGTCTTTATTCCAGTGAAATTGCTAAAGCGAACACTACCATGTTTAGTTTTGCCCAACCTAGGTCGAGGCACAGACACGGTCTCAATGGGGATAGCTGAGCTGACTACACTGACTGAGCTAGTGGCAGACTCCACTAAGCTAACAGCCTACTGCCTGGCCTGCATCTTATCTCATTGTGGAGCTAGGGGAGTTAGAGCCCTGTCTATGTTTGTAGATAGGATGAGAGCACCCCTCCAGGTAGGATGGAGTCCATCACTCCTCAACAGGCCAGGCTTGGTCCTGTTTGTGGGTGAGTCCCAGAAAGAGGGCCAATTATCTACAAAAATCTATCTTTTGGGAGGGGCAGAAAACATTTTTCAACCAGCAATTGAGTTGTGAGACTCTGCTGTAGAGCTCATCACTTCCCTTAACTGGGAGGGGGCCAGAGACAATTACTCGATGCCGACATCTTTCTAGCTGATTTACACGCTGAAGCTATGTTGCGCTTGGTGACCTCTGTTTCATCCTAACATTGTTGGTGCCGACGTGGATAACAATACCCCTATACCCTCTACACTCGCCAGTTTTAGCTTTAGCCAGCACCATCTTCAGATTAGCCTTAATGTCGGTAGCCCTGCCCCCTGGTAAACAGTGTATGATCGCTGGATGATTCGTTTTAAGTTTAATACTGCAGGTAATGGAGTCGCCAATGACTAGAGTCAATTTGTCAGAGCTAATGGTGGGAGTCTTCGGCATCTCAATAATTGGGAGAACCGGTTGAAAGTTTCTGTCTGTTGAATGAGCAACACCGGTTGAGCATTCCTACAAAATTTCCCTCCAGGAGCCATGAGAAAGTTGTCCAGCTGCGGGGACTGTGCGAGGGGATTTATACTACTATCTGTACTCACTGGGTGGCACAGACGCTGTTTCATCCTTTCCTACACAGAAATGACCCTTACCTAACGATTGCAGCACAGCTATTCTCACCGTAAGGCGACTGTTCTCCTGTATATTATGAGTACAGCGACTGCAATTAGAAGGCATCATGTTAATGTTACTACTTAGCTTTGGCTGTTGGAGGTCCTGACAAACCACGTCCAGATAAAGTGTCCGGAGTGAAACATTTGAATGAAAAAAAGTAGAGCGAGGGAAAATAAAAAATATAACAATAATTAATTATAACAATAATTAAAAAGCTAAAATCATAAAGTTGTCAGGTGGCAAAGTAAGGTTAGCAACAAAATGCACAGCAGCATGTAAACAAGTCTACAAGTTGTGACAGAAATGGTTTGTCGAGATCGAGTTGGAAAAACTTGTGGGTGAACGCAGTTGTGGGCGAACAGGGAGTACAGGAGGGGACTAAGCACACACCCCTGTGAGGCTCTCGTGTTAAAAGTCAGCGTGGCATCGATGATGTTGCCTACCCTCGCCACCTGGGGACGGTCCATCAAGAAGTCTAGGATCCAGTCAATGAACATCATTCTCACATAGGTATTCCTCTCATCTACTGTAGGTGGGTGAGGGCAGTGTGGAGTGCAATAGAGATTTCGTCTTCTATTGATCTGTTTGGGTGTTATGCTTCATGATTACAGGTTTGAGTGCTATAGGGCGGTAGGCATTGTGGCATCAAGCCTTAAGAGTTCTTGGGGACAGGAATGATGGTAGTCAACTTGAAACATGTGGGGATTTCAGACTGGGACAAGGAGAGGTTGAAAATGATTGTGAATATGCCTGCCAGCTAATCTGCGCCTGCTCTGAGAGTGCACCCTGAAATACAGTCCATAATCACAGCCTTGCACTGATGAAAGACCTTACTCACATCGGCCTCGGAGAGCGAGATCACTCAGTCCTCTGGGTCGATGGAGGCCCTCACGCACAGTAAAGTGTTGTTAAGTGTGTCTAAGTGTGCATAAAATACATTGAGTTCGTCTGGAAGAGAGGCATCGTTGGGCGGATCACAGTTGTTTCTCTTTGTAATTCGTAAAGGATTGTAGCTCCTGTCACATGAGACGGGCGTGGAAGCCTGTGTAATATGATTCCACCTTATTCCTATATTGTCCTTTTGCTCCTTTGATGACTCTGTGGAAGTCATAGCGAGACTTCTTGTACTTGTTCCTGTCCTCAGCCGTAGCCTCAGAGTTGTCTGTGATAGTCCCGTGAGAGGTAGCCATCACAGAGCATATGCAAACCAATTCCGAAAGCACCTGTGGCCCATCAACAAATCCATATATTCCAGAGTTTATGCCTAGTAGGCAACATTTTACAGGTACAGTATATTCCACATCACCTCTAGCCAGCTAAAATTTGTTTACTGCTGGTATTGTTGCTTTTGTCAGCCAAGCCTTAAAAATGAACATGGCAGGGGGAGTGAGTGGGAGCTGTTAGGGAACTGTAAAACATGGCCTAATTCTCCTCCACAGCAACAGTGGTACTGCAATAGAACAGACAGGCTAATCAAGGATTCAAGGAAATTACTGATTAGACCTTCTGTACAGCATTATTATGCAACACATTCAGAGCAATCAAGGAAATGATTTATGGCAGAGTGATTGTTCAAGCTGTAATATATAGTGCTTATACCCTACCAGGGGGTAGAGCTCATCTAGTTGATTTACTAATATTGATGTTCTACATGTATTTGGAGATTTTGGGATGAAGAATAAGGCAGACTGCAGTCTGTCTCGTACTATAGTGTGCATAGCAGCACGCATGTGCTCCATTACCTATACTGAACAAAAATATAAACGCAATACGTCAAGTGTTGGTACCATGTTTCATGAGCTGAAAGATCCCAGAATTGTTCCATATGCTCAAAAAATGTATGCATGAATTTGTTTACATACCTGTTAGTGAACATTTCTCCTTTGCCAATATAATCCATCCACCTGACAGGTGTGGTATATCAATAAGCTGATCAATACACAGGTGCACCTTGCGCTGGGGACAATAAAAGGCCACTCTAAAATGTGCAGTTCTCATACAACACAATGACACAGATGTCTCAAGTTTTTAGGGAGCGTGCAATTGGCATGCTGACTGCAGGAATGCCCAACAGATCTGTTGCCACTGATTTTAATGTTAATTTCTCTACCACCTCCAATGCCGTTTTAGAGAATTTGGCAGTATCTCCAACCGGCCTCACAACTGCAGACCACGTGTTCATTTCTTTATTTAACCTTAAGGCAAGTCAGTTAAGCACACATTTATATTTACAATGACGGCCTAAAAGAAAGTTCCCTGAAATTCCCTTGAATTTTCACCTGCGGGTTTGTCTGAGACCAGCCACCCGGTCAGCTGATGAAAATGAAGAGTGTTTGTCTGTAATAAAGCCTTCTGTGGGGGAAAACTAATTTGATTGGCTGGGCCTTGCTCCCCAGTGGGTGGGCCTGGCACACCCATTGCTGCGCCCCTTTCCAGCCGTGAAATCCATAGATTAGGGCCTAACGAATTTATTTAAATTGACAAATTCCCTTGTTTGAACTGTAACTCAGTGAAATCGTTGATATTGTTGCATGTTGCGTTTATATTTGTATTCAGTATATATGAAAAATGTATCAGTCAGTTAAGGATAAAATCTTATTTTCAATGACGGCCTAGGAACAGTGGGTTAACTGCCTTGTTCAGGGGCAGAACGACAGATTTTTACCTTGTCAGCTCGGGGACTCGATCTAGCAACTTTTTGGTTACTGGCCCAACACTAACCACTAGGCTACCTTCCGCCCCTAGAAGTGGGCCATGTGTGAAGACAATTATGCACAGATTTTGCATAGTGTCACCAGAAAAACTCTATGCTCTCTGCATGTTTTATTAAAAACATGGTCAGCTTTCCCTGCATTATCTACACTTTTCGTTATTTGTATCACAGCACTGTTTAGTAGTGCTGTGGCAGCAGTTTATGTGCTAATACTGGCAAGGTGAATAATAATGTATTATACATACAGTAGTGGTAGCTATGTTATCGGTATTGTAGCCATACGGGCTCATTAGCATATTACCCAGCATTCCCTTTTGTCACTATGGGAGTAGATACCATCCAAGTGGAACTTGTCATCCAATTAACACAACACTGCTACCAAATAAATTGTGGTTGTAAATAGGATCTCCAATGAGCAACCAACAATAATTTTCTGCTATTTTTTTTCTATCATTGTGTCAGTGTTTTATTGAATAGAGAGTGAACATTGAGCACACGGTCTGTGTCAATCTGCCCCCGTTTTGCAACAGTGTGTAATCAGTTATAAAAAGTGCTCATATCCTCAAGCTAGAGTTTTGAAATGATTGTAAAAGAAAGATTATCTACTCCTGATATGTGATTGAGTTTAATCCCATTTGGCCAATGCAGAAAGACTGATATGAGACTATTTTTTTTGTGTTATCGTTTCCACTGTAAGTCTCAAGCTGGAGGGGATGTAGAAGTTTAAGTTGTTTTAGAATATTAAAATGTTAATATTGAAAAGTAGTGAAATCCAACTCCATTTGAAAATGGCCTCTAAAATGTCTCTGTTTCTTCATTGCACATGCTGTCAGTGGTGAAAAAAGTACTCAATTGAGTAAACGTAAAGATACCATAATAGAAAATGACTTATATAAAAGTGAAAGTCACCCAAATACTAAAGTATTTGGTTTTAAGTATACTTATGTATCAAAAGTAAATGGAATTGCTAAAATATAATTATCAAAAGTTAAAGTAAAATACATTTCAAATTCCGTACATTAAGCAAACCATAAGGAACAATTATTATTATTATTTTATTTACAGATAGCCAAGGGGCACACTCCAACACTCAGACATAATTTACAAACAAAGCATTGTGTTAAGTGAGTCCACCTGATCATAGACAGTAGGGATGACAAGGGATGTTTTCTTGATAATTTTGTAAATTGAACAATTTTCCTGTCTAAATGTAAGCACTTTTGGGTGTCAGGGAAAATGTATAGAGTAAAAAGTATATCATTTTCCTCAGGAATGTAGTAAAGTGAAAGTTGGAAAAACTATAAATAATAAAGAAAAGTACAGATACCTCAAAAACAACTTAAGTAGTAGTAGTAGTAGTTGTACTTTACACCACTGCATACTGTACTGTGGAAACTGTGTACATCTCAATTACACAATTCAGCTTTTAAAATATATAGTCACTGTATCTCCAGTATCTGTTGCTTCATTTGACATTAAAGCTGTGCAATCTATTTTGTCCCTTCTGGTTTTATTTTCTTTGTTAGCTTGTTAGCTTTGGTCACTGTTGGTCTCCTGACCACCTGTCTCCCCTGATATTATCTGTGGCCTGGAAAACAGAGGCTTTACAGGACACCTGCAGACTCCCGTAATGAAGGCTTTGGCTGCGACTGCAGACTCATGATAGGATTTACCTAAGTAGTGTTTGTGTGAAAACCTGATGTGGACAAAAACCTGTATCACACGTGCCTGTGCATGCCTAGCATTGCCTCCTCTGTAGCAGCAGACATGCTTTTTGTCTCCCTAGGGAACCCACACCTAGTAATCCCACTGGTGTGATATGGTTGGTCAGCCACCCTGCTTTGAGCCACAGAGGCTCTCCCCCACTGATGCTTCAACCCTTTTCCTCTTCTGAGAGGAATTTTGTCACCCCAGGTTTGCTGGCGCAGGGGCTTTTTAGTGGATCATTTTTCTCAACTGTATGTTTCTTGTTTCCTTCAATACCCTAACAAGACTCCTCCCTCGGACTACAGGACAAAGATGTTCTGACAGTCTGAGTCAGTCATTAATCTTTTTGTGACATCTTGTGAATACATTTTCTTGGTGTCTCTCCTTGGTGAGGATCAAAGGAGCCGGATCAGCTAGGCCAAACTCTCTCCCTCTCTCCTGTGGGAGTTGGCCTGGTTTTATAATTTATTAATGACCGGATCGTAAATACCTGGCAGAAACTCTCCCTTGGCTCGACAGTATTGAGAATTGAATGTCTGAGTGTTACAGAGAGACTCTTGCTAAAAACTTTAACATCAAAAGATTGGACACTGGAACATCAGTTTTGAAATCCAAACATTTGGAATGGTTGATGGGGATCCAAGCAATAATCATGTCAAAAGTGTATTATTTTGTGATATCATTAAGGATGGTATAACTAAATAACATTGCAGCTTTAAGAGCTTTCACAATGTATAGATCAGATTTACCTCTAAATGTTGCATGAAATAAATTATTAAGTATAAGAATACTTTTATGAAGATAAAATGTGATTTTAGCCTTCTAAATTATTTTTTCATATCAACTTTTGTCAAGTCAGTAACCACGCGAGCACAGATTTCGTGTCAACATGATGTAACAACCCCTTTTTAACCAAGCATAAAAGTACTCATAGGAATGTACATTAGACCAAAACATGCCGGGTTACTGTCATTGTGTAAAGTAGTCCTAGCTGTACCCTGAATAATCAACCATTGAGACCAGTCTACGTGCAGCGCGAGCTGAATACGTTACCAATGGTTAAATCTCTACAGACCAGACAACGTGGAGCGGTGGCTACATGACAGGAAATGGTTAAAACTATAAGACCAGTAAATGACAAGACCCTCTGAAACTCTCGATGAGTGAGGAAGGTGAAGACCATAACAAACATTCTCAGTCTACAGCTGGGTAATGTAAATTGGTCTTGAACAATTGACCCAGATGGGAAAGAACAGTTCCCCATCACCAGCATGTGATACACCTCTGATGGAGCCATTCTGACGAATGCTTCAGAACAAAGAAGGCTACAACTACGAAGGACATTGTGAACTCTTGTGAACTCTTGTGGACCACCAGAGAATTACATTGAACCACCACATTGAACCATTGAGTTCAACAGAGACGACAGAGAAAGACATCTACGCGTAAATGAGCGGTTGTTAGGGTGCTAAAGATCCATATTTGCTGTGAGCGTATTTTTCAACTGTATGTACGATAAGTCCACTCTCTTTGTCTCTCCCGCTCCTTATCTTTCCCCATCCCCCTTTCCATTGTGTAACAAGCCGTCATATCGGGTTAGTCCACTAGGGACTGTGTTTCATTGCATTATGTTAGTAATCAATAATCTATACTGTGTGTGTGTATGTATGTATTTCTGTGTGATTATTTAGTTAGTAAATAAATAATTATGCAAATTTGTGTACTGCTGAATCATCACTTAGGCTAGGGTTAGTGCAGATTTATGAGGTCAACGGTGTTCCGAATTAGACTGATGAGTTGATAATACATTAATAAGTGACTTATCCATAGATATGAATATATCTTATAAGAGTTTCATTCGGGAAATAGTAACTCGTTGAATAAGTTTTCCCATGGTGCCCCAAGCTACTAATGAGTTAATTGTTACATGATTAATTGAATCACATAATAAGTAAACATAGTTAATTGATTTGATAAAATATGAGTCATGACAGATGATTATGTCCTTCAGCTGACCTGCACATACCTCGTAGGCCTATATTCATGCCATCTTTTAAAAATAATTTCCCATGTCATCACTAAATAAGGGAACAGGTCTATTTATTTATTTTTCAAAACTGAATAAGTGACAGTGGATGTCATATTTTCACTGTATCTCTAAGGAGTAATAGAAGTCTTTCTTGCAGAGCTGAAAAGCCTATAGACTTCAGACAGACTGGCTCTTTGGAAGCACTTCAATGTACAGTTGCATCAAAATATATTGGCACCCTTGAACTTTTAATACCCTATTTCTATTCACAAGTTTAGGGACCAGACATGAAATGGGTTTAGAATATTTATTGAGGAAATGAAACGGATGTGAGAATGAGCATTCATTGGGGAAATAAGAATGGAGCAGATGAAGGATCCGGAGGGGTTTACGCTTTGGATGGGGTCTCAGGTGGACATCACCATCAAGCTGTGGTAGTTAGACTGCTGTGGTGAAGGCATTCCCACGCAGAAGAGCCTTGATGAAACCTTATTAAAAAGTGCAAGAAGGTGGGAAGGCAGAGGGGTATAACACAAAACAGAGAGGAGGAATTACTTTTTGGTCAGGTTTAAGTAGGGTGGTAGTAATGTTAAG
Organism: Oncorhynchus kisutch; assembly: GCF_002021735.2. Taxonomy (NCBI): domain Eukaryota; kingdom Metazoa; phylum Chordata; class Actinopteri; order Salmoniformes; family Salmonidae; genus Oncorhynchus; species Oncorhynchus kisutch. Next base: position 51,959,596 of record NC_034188.2, on the reverse strand, counting down.
GAGAGTGAGAACAGGTGTTTAGGCTGATTAGAAGTTAGTAGCAGCTGGAGCTTGATTAAGGAGTTATGTTCAAGGCAACTACTTAAATGTTGCAAACAGTAGTTGAGTTGTTAGGGCGCTCCATTCAAGGCAACTAGTTAAGTGTTACATTCAAGTCTGGTCCTTTCTCCTGAATATTTGTTCATCCTAAACTTTTTTATAATTCTACATTGCAAAAGCTCTTATTTTTGTAAACTTAAGTTTACAATTTTCATTGAGAAAATAAAGACAAACAGCATGGACAAAATGATTGGCACCCCGGAGCTAGATGCACAGCCTTTGGCCAAGATACTGTGGACTGCAGACAAACTCTTCTTGTAACCATCAGGGAGCTTGCTGCACCTTTCTACAGGCAATTTGGCCCACTTTTCAGCAGCAAAACTGCTTTAATTCTTCAGCCTCTGTTTTCAGCTTTTGCCAGAGGTTATGGATGTGATTCTGTTTTTTACCACTCCACAATAGTCCAGCATTTCTTATTGAACCATTTCAGGGTGATTTTGATGTGTGTTTTGGGGTTGTTGTCCTGCTGCCAATGCCTTTACATTGATGACTTCTTGCTATTCGTTTACCACATTGATTCAATGTCATCACATTGATATTTAGGGTTGAAATGACATGGAAACAATGTTGATTCAACCTGTTTTTAGTCAGTGGGGTTTATCTGCAGTTATTTTGACCAAAGGCTGTGCAACCAAATCATTTTGGTTGCACAGCCTAGATTCGGTCCTACCGTGCCTTCAGAAAGAATTCAGACCCCTTGAACTGTTACACATTTTGTTAAGTTACAGCTTAATTCTAAAATTGATTAAATTGTTTTTGTTCCCCATCAATCTACACACCATACCCCATCATGACAAACCTAAAACTGGTATTTAGAAAAAAGAAAAAAACTAGAATATCACATTTACATGAGTATTCAGACCCCTTACGCAGTACTTTTTTGAAGCACCTTTGACAGTGATTACAGCCTTGAGTATGATGCTACAAGCTTGGCACACCTGTATTTTGGGAGTTTCTTATTTAGAGACTTGTCCTGAAGCCACTCCTGCGTTGTCTTGGCTGTGTGCTTAGGGTTATTGCCCTGTTGGAAGGTGAACCTTCGCACCAGTCAGAGGTCCTGAGCATTCTAGAGCAGGTTGCCATCAATGATCTCTCTGTACTTTGCTCCGTTCATCTTTGCCTCAATCCTGACTAGTCTCCCAGTCCCTACTACTGAGGAGTGGCTTGCATTTGGGCACTCTACCATAAAGGTCTAATTTGTGAAGTGTGTGGGGGATGAATCAGAATTAGTTGGGTAACATAGATAAGATGTTTTTTCATAATATGCTTGTGAGATACTTGTCATTTGGAATGTAGATTTTTGTACTATAGTGTTGGCCGTTTGCAGTGATCCTTTCTCTGTCAGGGCTCAGTTACTTGGGCCCCAGAGAGGGGAGAGGTCAGGCTTGTCTTCATTTGTAAATGTATCTTTTAAACCATGTGAAGATGATTGAGGGGGAAACGATTATCTCTTGGCTCCACAATGTCTGTGTGCCAGTCACTCCCTACTTTTCTCATTGGGGAGAGGAGAATGGCAGTGTTTAGAACCCTTGTATGTTCCCTCTGAGGTTGCCCTTATCTTGACCTAGAGGCTCACTCTCCTCTCCGTGAGCATGTCCAGGAGGGGTTGTATTTGACCACTCTCAACTTTCATTAGAGATACTGAAATGTTAAGTCAAAATGCTATTGCAAAAGCTTAATTATTATTAAAGGTGAAGATTAAGCATGACTGGTGTGTGATTTGCTCTCAATCATTTGGTAATTAAGGAAATTCCCACAACAAGTACTGCAGTGATGGTTGTCCTTCTGGAAGGTTCTCCCATCTCCACAGAGGAACTCTCGAGTTCTGTCAGAGTGACCGACCTAGTTCTTGATCACCTCCCTGACTGAGGCCCTTCTCCCCCGATTGCTCAGTTTGGCCAGGCGGCCAGCGCTACAGTAGGAATAGTCTTGGTGGTTCTAAAACTTCTTCCATTTAAGAATTATGGAGGCCACTGTGTTCTTGGGGACCATAAATGCTGCAGAAATGTTTTGGTACCCTTCCCCAGATCAGTGCCTCACCACAATCTTGTCTCAGAGCTCTGTTCCTTTGACCTCATGGCTTGGCTATATAGCTTATATAGACAGGTGTAAGCCTTTCCAAATTATGACCAATCAATTTAATTTACCACAGGTGGACTCCAATCAAGTTGTAGAAACTTCGCAAGGATGATCAATGGAAACAGGATAAACCTGAGCTCAATTTCAAGTCTCATAGCAAAATGCTCTGAATACTTATGTAAATAAGGTATTTCGTTTTTATATTTTTAATACATTTGCTAAAACATTTCTAAAACCTGTTTTTGTCATTTTGGGATATTATGGCATATTATGTGTAGATTGTTGAGGAACAGCAATGTACCAACATTTGAAATTGTGTTTTTTACAGAGCTAAAAAATTGTATTTCATCACTGCAGTTGAGGAACAATGGGAAAGGAATTCTGCTTAGAAAGTTGATAAACTTGTAACCCCACTTTTGAGAAAATGGCCTGTGAATGTTTTGGTACTCCTACTGGTTGCCCAGATAGCAAACAATATCCCTCTGCTTGCTATTTCCCACTGTCGCTATGTCCAAGGCTATAAATTCCTACCGCCAGCGGACGAGTGGAGTTTGCTGCTCAAGACGTGATTTGCATCACTGGCGGGTAGCCCCCATTCAGAGGACCGATATAAGCCCTCAGCAGGCCACTTTTGTATCTCTGGCATTTAGCTTCCACTCAGAGGACAGCTATACACTCTAGGCAAGCCATCTAACCATGAGTTAATTTGAAAGACAAGAACTTCTCTAATCTCAAATTCGGCCTACCACCTTCCAGCCAACGAAAGCCAGCCAGAGACTGCAAGCTTTTTTGGGGGTTCTATTAACCTTATCCTACATTTTTGTGATTGAAATTTGATTTGATTTATTTGCCAATTTAAAAATTTTAAAAAGAATAAACACACGAGGACACAATGCATTCAAAATAATCGAGGATGACACAAAAGTGATACAACTAATAATTTACCGTTCAATAATAGCCTCCATTTTTGTCATTCGTTTTATATACTAGGCAATATTTTGGAGGCAATACCAACTGTTCCAGTTGCTTTGTAAAATGAGATGCCACTCCCTAAACCTCTTCACACAAAGTGTTGATCACAGTCATTAAGGGTGAAATTGTCTGTGGCCATGAAGCTAATTCTAGTCTGTTGTATGATGAGGCCATAAATACAAAAACACAGTCCAATGTAAATGTAATTCCATGGCCTGTTTATTGCTGGAGACTATGTTCAAATCGATGCCACAGCCAATGTTGCAACTTGCAATGTAAATTTCAATGAATAGCCAGCCCTGCTCAAATTTAGGAACCCATAGCCATTTAATTGGGGGGATGCCAGCCTTTTGAACTGTGTCCTGAAAGTGGAGGATAAACTAGAAATACTCCTTTTTACCCTCCTTTGGCAAGTAAAGTTATTTGAATTAGATATACATACAGTAGGCTGTGATTTATACTCTCCTACAACCTTGCCAAAAGAGAAAAGCACACTACGTACAGTAGGTCACTTCTTAAAGAAGAAGCTTGAAAGGCCATTGTCATCAACAGGAAGTTAGTAAGCATTCCCTCACTCAAACGCAATAGTAGCTATAGAAAAATGGCGACGGTAGGCTTTTGGAACTAAAGAACAGTTTAAATGTTTGTATTTATCATCACTGAATGTTTTCAAATACCGAATATACACTAGTGGCACACTTCAAGTCAAAAGATAGATGGAGCTCCAATTCGCAGGGCTGGATTTTGAATAATGGAGAGTGATTCATGTTGTCGATGTAAAAACTTGTCGGAGATGGGCTTCGTTCATCTACACATGAAATGTTTTCTTTTTATTTGACTCATCTGTTCATGCACCAGATTGGAATGCAAATTATGGTGCGTTTTTTTATTTTCCCCTTACAATGGAGTTAACTTTTTCACAGATATATTATCATGACTAGTTCTACTCATTTTGTAACTGACGTCAATTTGGGCAATTCTATTGGTCCTTGAGCAAAACCTCCATTTTACCACGCAGAAAGGAAAAGGTGTTCTCGGATTGGTAAATGGGCTTGTCACGTCCACTTTATCTTCATCGCCAATCCATTAATTGTTATTGTTGTTGGAATCCATTCATTTTCATTGTAGTTAGATGCCAACCATTTTTTGGGGGGGGGATTTTCTGGGAAAAACCCTTCTCTACTACAGTTAGTAATTTACTGCGTCTCAGCTTGTTTGCTCAAGTAGGTAAAATTACAGCTTTTCTTTTGTCATAGCTAATGCAAACTTTGATAACTTAAGATTGTTTGTCTTTATTGTTTGCTCAAACAGTAACGTTAACAAGTTAAGCTAGCGAAATAAACTCAAATATGAAGTGCAATAACATTAATTTTAAGTTGACTAGCTAGCCTCGTTAGCTTTGGAAACGTTGGCATGTTTACAAAGTTTTCTAAATGATGTCTGTGGTCTTTTGTACTTGCAAGCCGAGTTACTTACTCTTAGATAGCTAGTTTGCTAAAGTTAGATGGTTTGCTAACGTTAGTGTGGCAATATATTAGCTTGCTATCTAGCAGCTTGTGTTGTTAAGTTGGCTAATTACTATCTACTAGTGTCCTTGCAAGTTACTTAGCTAGCTAGCATGCTAACAATCGATGCTAGCTAAAAACATTAACTTGGCTGTTGCGAAATTATGTCGATGCTGGTAATGTTATGTTATAGGGCATTCACTTTGTAGTATCATCTAGAATAAGGAGGCACGACAATGAGGTTCTAGCTTCAGCATGTTTACTAGCCTAGTCTGTGCATGTCATACATAGGTACGGACACCCACATGGGCCATCACATTACATCTTCCCTCTCCAATGAACAAGAATTCAACATTCATAACCACTGAAGCATAACTGAAATGCAATTTAGAAAACAGAATTATTCTCTCTTAATGATCGTATCCTTTTTATTTGAAAATTTTATCCTAAAATGACATACCCAAATTTAACTGCCTGTAGCTCAGGACCTGAAGCAAGGATATGCATATTCTTGATACCATTTGAAAGGAAACACTTTGAAGTTTGTGGAAATGTTAAATTAATGTAGGAGAATTTAACACATTAGATCTGGTAAAACAAAAAACATGAATTTCTTTTCATCATCTTTCAAAAGAGAAAAGCCATAATGTATTATTGCAGTTTAGGCGCATTTTAGATTTTGGCCACTAGATGGCAGCAGTATTGTTCAAAGTTTCAGATTGATTCAGTGAAGCATGGCAATACTGGATAATATTTTGTATCAAGTTCGCACAAATGTGAGGAATTGGTCAATTGATACATTTTGAAGTACATAACTATAGAGAACATACAACAATGATATAGTAATACATTTTTGTAAGTGTACACACTCCCAGGAATGTCATTCATGATGGATCATTAGCTTATTCACTAATCTATTCACTAATGGCCGGGCGGGGTGGGTGTGGAGCCAGAGACAGCAGGGGTTCAAACTGTAGAACCCAATTCCTACATATGAATATAAAAATGGATTTTATCAAACAAAACTATGCTACATTGTATCTCTGGGAACCTCAGGATGACAAATTAGAGCAAGATTATTATTATTTATCTTCAGAGGTGAATGTATTATACCAGTTGTGGTGCTGTTTTTTTTGTGCACGCTCCTACTGTAAATTGGACAGTGCAGTTAAATGAACAATAATTTAAGCTTTCTGCCCATATAAGACATGTCTATTGTTACGGTTTTCTTCCGTCGAAAGAGAGTCGGACCAAAATGCAGCGTGGTTAATTCGATACATCTTTAATGAAGATGAAACACGAACAATACAAAAACACTAAACGTGACGTGAAAACCGAAACAGCCTAAACTGGTGCAAACTAAATACAGAGACAGGAACAATCACTCACGAAACACTCAAAGAATATGGCTGCCTAAATATGGTTCCCAATCAGAGACAACGATAATCACCTGCCTCTGATTGAGAACCGCCTCAGGCAACCATAGACTATGCTAGAAAACCCCACTAAGCCACAATCCCAAAACCTACGAAAAACCCCCATACACAAACACACCACAAAATAAACCCATGTCACACCCTGGCCTGTCCAAATAAGGAAAGAAAACACAAAAATACTAAGACCAGGGCGTGACATCTATGTCCTGGAAAGTTTGCTGTTACTTATAACTGTCATGCTAATCACATTAGCGCATGTTAGCTCAATCGTCCCAGTATAGGGACACCCATCCTGTAGAAGTTTTAACTTGCTACTTCATATCCTGAAACAGTATGAAAGCATTAAATAACACAGTCTCTTTTTGCTGGGTATGGTCCCCAACAGTATGTACTCTATTCAAGTAACATAGTCTTTCAGCCACTCTGGTGGCATCACATCCCTTTTTGGGCGAGCTAGTGGCTATGTGAGCATTCTCTCTCATTCCCCCTCTTTTTGTGCGTTGTCTGTGGCCTCCACAGCCTGTGTGGCTGGTAGATCTGGAAGAGCTCTGAGGTGTGTTTTGTTCCTCCGTACCTCCTCTGAGCCTGTGTCCACCACATAGGAACATGGGGCATCCGCTTTTCTCAGCACTATTGCTGGTGTCTTTGAGTTTGTAATCCACACACGTTGACCTTCGGTCAGCTCTGGCCTCTCCATAGTACGGTGTCTCCGATTAAAGTCTCCAGTTTGTGTTTGTTTCAGCCGTTTGTCCCTCTCAGTTAAGGCATTCCTGTTAGGCCATCAGGGTTTAAGCTGAGCCGGCAAGATAGGCAATGGGGAGTGCAGCCTCCTGCCCATCAGGAGCTCGGCAGGAGACGGCCCATGATGCAGTGGTGTAACTCTGTAAACTAACAGAGCCCTGTACGGATCCTTGTTCTTTTTCAGCAGTCCCTTGACTGTTTTCACAGCTCTCGCTGCCTCACCATTGCTCTGTGCATGGTAGGGGATACTGGTCACGCGTGAAGTCATATTCTGCGGCAAAACAAGAAAAGGAGCTCACGGAGAAATGGGGAGTGTTATCTGTAACCAGGACCTCAGCGACCCCTTGCAAGGAAAATATTGACTTAAATCAAATCAAAGTTTATTTGTCATGTGCGCCGAAAACAACAGGTGTAGACCTTACTGTGAAATGCTTATTTACAGGCTCTAACCAATAGTGCAAAAAAGGTGAACAATAAGTAGGTAAAGAAATAAAACACCAGTAAAAAGACAGGCTACATACAGTAGCGAGGCTACAAAAGTAGCGAGGCTACATACAGACATGTTGATATGGTTAAAGTGACTATGCATATATGATAAACAGAGAGTAGCAGTAGCGTAAAAAAGGGATTGGCGGGTGGTGGGTGGGACCCAATATCGGCCCAATTGAGGTAGTATGTGCATGAATGTATAGTTAACCTGACTTTGCATATATGATAAACAGAGAGTAGCAGCAGCGTAAAGGAGGGGTTGGTGGGGCACACAATGCAAGTCCGGGTAGCCATTTGATTATCCATTGATTGATAACAGCAGCTGATGTGGTTATAGGTGTCTTTGCTATTTCAATGTATCTTGAATAGCAATCTACCACTAGCAGATGTTATGTTTTTCAATAGAACATGTCTGGCCCTACCTTTTACCATGGCCGTTTTGGCAGCTCCATTGCCATCATTGGTTCAGGATGCCAAGGTCGACATTTTGCACACACCTCATACTGGACCGCCAGCTCGACAATCCAAGCCACCACACCGACTGTTGGGGCCCTCAGTCTGCATTTGGTTATCCCCATGTGTCCCTCGTGCACTCTGGCTAGCATTTCCAGTTGTAGAATCTCTGGGATAACTCTCCATTACAGTGGAAGCCACTTTGATGCACTTTGATGCACCCAATAGGGCTTCAGCAGCTGAGGCAGTTCCTCCCTGCCTGGGCCATCCCTTTTTGCACTGCTGTACTATCTGAAGTACTATCTGAGGTCTCACTGTTGCTCCTCTGCAATCTGACACAGTTTGGTCTGAGATGCAGGTAAGCTGTCTCGTACTGCATTAATGGCCACCTGTAGCCGAAGCGGTAGATATGTGGCTAAATGTGTTACAAATACAACATGTTATATCAGAATTTATGAGTGAAATGCAAATACTGTTGGTCAGCTACTGCTGTGTAAATGTACCAGAAAGGAAGAATTGAGGTAAAGACGTACAGCGCGAACCACTGCTTTTAATCAGGGCAAGGTGTCTGGTAACATGACCGAATACAAACAGTGCAGCTATTCCCTCCGCAAGGCTATCAAACAAGCTAAGCGCCAGTACAGAGACAAAGTAGAATCTCAATTCAACGGCTCAGACACAAGAGGCATGTGGCAGGGTCTACAGTCAATCACGGACTACAGGAAGAAATCCGAGCCCAGTCACGGACCAGGATGTCTTGCTCCCAGGCAGACTAAATAACTTTTTTGCCCGCTTTGAGGACAATACTGTGCCACTGACACGGCCTGCAATGAAAACATGCGGTCTCTCCTTCACTGCAGCCGAGGTGAGTAAGACATTTAAACGTGTTAACCCTCGCAGGCTGCAGGCCCAGACGGCATCCCCAGCCGCGCCCTCAGAGCATGCGCAGACCAGCTGGCCGGTGTGTTTACGGACATATTCAATCAATCCCTATACCAGTCTGCTGTTCCCACATGCTTCAAGAGGGCCACCATTGTTCCTGTTCCCAAGAAAGCTAAGGTAACTGAGCTAAACGACTACCGCCCCGTAGCACTCACATCCGTCATCATGAAGTGCTTTGAGAGACTAGTCAAGGACCATATCACCTCCACCCTACCTGACACCCGAGACCCACTCCAATTTGCTTACCGCCCAAATAGGTCCACAGACGATGCAATCTCAACCACACTGCACACTGCCCTAACCCATCTGGACAAGAGGAATACCTATGTGAGAATGCTGTTCATCGACTACAGCTCGGCATTCAACACCATAGTACCCTCCAAGCTCGTCATCAAGCTCGAGACCCTGGGTCTCGACCCCGCCCTGTGCAACTGGGTACTGGACTTCCTGACGGGCCGCCCCCAGGTGGTGAGGGTAGGCAACAACATCTCCTCCCCGCTGATCCTCAACACTGGGGCCCCACAAGGGTGCGTTCTGAGCCCTCTCCTGTACTCCTTGTTTACCGACGACTGCGTGGCCATGCACGCCTCCAACTCAATCATCAAGTTTGCGGACGACACAACAGTGGTAGGCTTGATTACCAACAACGACGAGACGGCCTACAGGGAGGAGGTGAGGGCCCTCGGAGTGTGGTGTCAGGGAAATAACCTCACACTCAACGTCAACAAAACTAAGGAGATGATTGTGGACTTCAGGAAACAGCAGAGGGAACACCCCCCTATCCATATCGATGGAACAGTAGTGAAGAGGGTAGCAAGTTTTAAGTTCCTTGGCATACACATCACAGACAAACTGAATTGGTCCACTCACACAGACAGCATCGTGAAGAAGGCGCAGCAGCGCCTCTTCAACCTCAGGAGGCTGAAGAAATTCGGCTTGTCACCAAAAGCACTCACAAACTTCTACAGATGCACAATCGAGAGCATCCTGGTGGGCTGTATTACCGCCTGGTATGGCTCTCCAGACTCTCCAGAGGGTAGTGAGGTCTGCACAACGCATCACCGGGGGCAAACTACCTGCCCTCCAGGACACCTACACCACCCGATGCTACAGGAAGGCCATAAAGATCATCAAGGACATCAACCACCCGAGCCACTGCCTGTTCACCCCGCTGTCATCCACAAGGCGAGGTCAGTACAGGTGCATCAAAGCTGGGACCGAGAGACTGAAAAACAGCTTCTATCTCAAGGCCATCAGACTGTTAAACAGCCACCACTAACATTGAGTGGCTGCTGCCAACACACTGTCAATGACACTGACTCAACTCCAGCCACTTTAATAATGGGAATTGATGGGAAATGATGTAAATATATCACTAGCCACTTTAAACAATGCTACCTTATATAATGTTACTTACCCTACATTATTCATCTCATATGCATACGTATATACTGTACTCTATATCATCGACTGCATCCTTATGTAATACATGTATCACTAGCCACTTTAACTATGCCACTTTGTTTACATACTCATCTCATATGTTATACTGTACTCGATATCATCTACTGTATCTTGCCTATGCTGCTCTGTACCATCACTCATTCATAAATCCTTAGGTACATATTCCTTATCCCCTTACACTGTGTATAAGACAGTAGTTTTTTTGGAATTGTTAGTTAGATTACTTGTTCGTTATTACTGCATTGTCGGAACTAGAAGCACAAGCATTTCGCTACACTCGCATTAACATCTGCTAACCATGTGTATGTGACAAATAAAATTTGATTTGATTTGATTTGTACAGTAACTAGGTGTTCAAACCTGCTAGCGGAAAAACTCAGATTTGATACCGAGCAAAGCTCTGAATGCCAAGATTTCCCCATCCTGTGGGGATTTTGTGGGAAATGGCAATCACTTGAGTATCAGTGATTTACTGACGTATAATTTTACTTAGCTAATATAAGCATTTTCATTTGATTCTGATTCTAAATGGTAAATTGCATTAAACATATACAAATGTTAATTACCTCATTTTATTTCATGTCTATACAGCCATTGGTTGCAAATAGTATACATATTGTAAAACCAATCAAGTCCTTTCCCTCTCAAATTCATATTTTGTGCGGGAGAAAATGGCTACAGGGATTTGCTAGCTATGATCCTCACCGCCACGGTTCCTACCACTTACTAGACAATGCGATGAAACTCATCATCATGCCAACAGTCCGGGGTGAACGGCGAGTAAAGCCACACAAAAAAATGTGTTGTGTTGTCATTCATTCACTTGATATGATATAGTGGGGCTGCTGCTATGCATTTGTAGTTTTCAAAAGTGTGTCTTTATTAGTTAATTTATATATTATTTTATTCATATCCAGGTTGATGATAGGTCCAGTCCAGTTTCAGTGGAAGAGAGAATCAGGGAAGGCAAGGATGTCAGACCAACTTTTGATTATTTCAAGAGACCCAAGTCAGATTACCTAAACACATGTTTATGTTTCCACCCTATGCAGGAATTTAAAAAAAAACTCTGTGGTACAGAGTGTTTTCTGTTTTAAAGATGGCACCAATCGGGAATGGCTGTCATACAATGAAGAAAGCCAATCGTTGTACTGTTCAATTTGCATGGCATTTGCGAAGCCTACTGACAGCAGTATTTTTATGATTGGAATGACGGATTGGAAACATGTTCACTAAAAGGTAGAAGAGCATGAGAAGAGCAACATGCACAGAAGTAGTGCTGAGGCAAGCATTCAAAGTCTGCTCAGTGGCAGTCAGGGTTCTGCCCAAGGAAAGCAGGTATGCAGGAGAAGTGCTGGAACGTGTCATAGACATAGTGAAAGTCATTGGCAAGAGGGGGCTCAATTGCAAGGGGATGCAGTCTGAGGCTGCGCTTACATTAGAGGACACCAGTATCGATTGCGGTAATTTCTTGGAGATGATAATACTACTGGTAAAGTATAACGTCTGCTTGAAAGAACATCTCACCGAATGCATTGAGAAAAGCAAAAACCTACATCAGTCTGGGGCAAGAGGGAGAGGTTCTCTAATCACATTCCTTTAAAAAAAAATACTGTCAACACCGTCATTCACACAATTCAGAGCATTGTCCAAGAGACCATGTCAAGTGAAATTGAGCACGCTGGAAAGTTCTCTGTCCAGATCGACACAACTCAGGACATAACTTCTCAAGACCAGTGCTATGTAATTGTGAGATATGTGACAGATGGTCGTACACGAGAGGCTTGTGTCTGTTGTGAAGTGATGTCGTGGATAAACTAAAATTAGACATGAGTGCAAGTGCATTGGCAATGCTACGGATGGAGCATCCAATATGCACTTTTCTACTCCTCAAAGTCCCCCAATCAAGTGCATGCATGGTGCTATGCACATGTCCTTCTTCTGGTTTTGTATGACACAACTGAAATTGTCTTAGCAAGTGGGCCACTGTTTGCTCTCCTTAACGACATTGCTGTGTTACTCCATGAATTCAACCAAAGGATGGACTTAGGGAGAAGAAGAGCCAGGACATGAAACCCAGACGACTATCTCCAATTGGAGGAACAGGCTGGTAGGCTATGGATAGTTCTTTGAAGGTCTTTGGATCCCTTGGAAAACCAGACCAGTGTCTCTATGTCGAAGTACTCCTCACACTATCAGCAATACAAGGACAGGACAACATGAAGACAACTGTTCGGGTAAAGGCAAGAGGATTTACTGAGGCTCTTCTCTGGTATGAGACGATACTGACAGCTCAAACATTTCTTTGGATATTTGAGAACATGTCACCACTGTCCAAATGTAGCCAGCCTTGAGGAAGTGTGGTGCCTGGGAGGAGATCAATTGCACAATCGTAAGGATGATGTGGAGGAACGCAGGTAGCACGAGCCTTGCTGAAAATCTCCAGGAGGTCATGGTACTCTGCGGAAATGGCAGATAAATCCAAGGCCGTACTTAACCCTGGAGGCGGATATTCCGGGGAAGGCTGCGTTGCCTTCAGGCGGTGTGACAATACAGACAACTGTCAGAGCTTCGCCTACATGAACATTCCCTAGGCGATAATCTAGCTCTGCCCAGTTGCATAGGTTCCGGTGTATCTGACTCACACGTCGCCAATAACTCTCGAGAGGACTCGGGTGGTTTTGGGTCTTCTCAGAAATACAGCCTTCAGGGACTTCCGGATTCCTTCGGAGATGAGCAAGCAGCAGCGGATGAAGGAGTGTGACCAAGACCAGACATCCTCTCACTCCTGCATTCCCGTAGACGCCCATCAATCCTAATAGTAAGGGTGAGGAGGAAGTCAAGGTCCAGCGGTAACTCCTGAGCTGCTGGCTTGTCTTTTATTACTTCTGATAGTCTGTGAAGGAAGGTATTGAATAGGGACTCTGGATTCCAGGCACTCTCGGCAGCCAACCTGCGAAAATCTATTGTGTAGTCTGCCACACTACGGGAGTCTTGACGTAATTCAAGTAGTTTTCAGGCCGCCTCTCTACCAGAGAATTGAACACATTCCTCACCTCTACCAAGAAATCTTCCAGATGATGACAATTGGTGGATTATTGCTCCCAAACTGCCACATCCCAGGAGAGCGCCCTTCCCGACATTAGCATAATAATATGTGCTATCGCCGACCGATCCAAAGGGAATAAAGATGGATAGCTCAAAAATGAGGGAGCACTGAGAAAGAAACCCCCAGCAGGTTCCAGGATCCCAGGAATATCGCTAAGCAGGTTTCTCGGGGAGCCGGGGTAGGCTGTACAAACCCACCACTAGTAGGGGAGTTACTGAGCAACTGGGAGGGCTCCATTGTGGAATGCTGCCTCTGAGATAATCCACGGAATTGCTCCAGTAACGTCTTGAACCCCTAGCCATGGCGTTCCGTCAGCGAATGGAGCCCTTCCATTAGGTTCTTGAGTAGCTCCTCTTTGAATGGTGGCTCCTTGCAAGGAGACAGTGTGACGGAGCTGGTCAGTGTCTGCCGGGTCAGTCATGGCCAGTTCATACTATAACGATACAGGGTGAGACCCAGATGCAGACACGGAAGGCAGATGGTTTGAGTCTGATATTTATTATAATCCAAGGGCCAGGCAAGAGACAGGTCGTGGACAGGCAAAAGATAATACATCTGGTCAGAGCCCAGGTGGTACAGAGTGGCAGGCAGGCTCAAGGTCATGACAGGCAGAATGGTCAGGCAGGCGGGCTCAGAGTCAGGGCAGGCAAGGGTCAAAACTGGGAGGACTAGAAAAACAGTGATGAGGAAAAAGCAGGAGCACGGAAAAACACACTGGTTGACTTGACAAGACGAACTGACAAAAGACAAACCGATAACACAGGTATAAATACCCAGGGACTCTTAGGGAAAACAGGTGACACCAGGAGATGGGTGGAGACAATCACAGAGACAGGTGAAACAGATCAGGGCGTGACACTATGTGGTTGTATTAGGGGCGTGTCATGTGTGTACATGACATGTCGTTTTTTTACTCCCAGTCCGTCTCTGGCTCTGTTTGTTTCTTTTTGTCTCTCACAAGGTAAATATCTTAGGGTTTCAGTGGGTATTGTGTGATTTTAGTGTAAATTATTATTTTTGAATTGTAAGTGCTCTTTATGCTTTCTTCTTCCTCTTTAAATCCTGTATTTAGATTATGAAGTTTGCCGTGGTTCAGTTCCTGGATGAAAAGAATGAGCCATATGCAGTATTTCAACAAGTATGGCTCAAAGATGACATCTGTTATTGGCCACCACTAAGCCTCAGAAAGAAGAACAAAATAAACAATTTAGCCATTGAGTGTGCACCACCAGACAGCACCTGGGAAACAAGTTGCTTTTAGTTCATGAAGGGAGCAGGTAATTTGGCCTAATTTTTGCATATACTGTCATTTTAACTGTTAGCATAATTAACTGATGTGAAAGTGTTTGGGGCTCTGACCTGGTTCATGCCTCTACTGATCTAGACAATTGGGATATGGTACTGATGTATTGTAAACGAATCCAAGAGGGTTCCAGTGTTGAAACGACAGATGATGAGCAAATAAGAAAACGGAGAACTGCAATTAGCAAGTACCCATCCCAGGATTCTGATGAAGGTGAAGATGAGTCTACTCTTCCAGACGAACTGCCAGTCCCATCGTATCAGGAGTCTCTATCGAACCATGAAAACATTGCAGTGCCAGCAGACTGTAGAGCTGGTATGTAAAATAACATGCTTGATTATATATGAAATTCCATTTCTGAACAATAATCAGCTTTCATGGTCAATTTCCATTTTCTTCTTTGAATTAGTCGTCTCCAATAACACAGACACCACTTCAAGGGACCAAGAGTCCAAAAACAAGTATGTGAAGCATTAATCATTTTTTTCAAAATCCATTGGAGGATGTATTTCTGTCCTGCCATATATTGAGGGAATTTCAGAGGAGAAACAAGCCCCTTTAATAATGTAATTTGTCTCTCAATTAGGACAAGCACCATACTCCACCAGAGGAGGTTGTTGGCACCTTAATTGGGGAGGACGGGATCGTAGTAATGGCTAGAGCGGAATGGGTGGACTGTTTGATGCCGTTCCATTTGCTCCGTTCCAGCCATTATTATGAGCCATTCTGCCCCCAGCAGTCTCCACTGTATTCCACAGCATCATATTCACCACAGCAGCATGTGGATGACAGCCATGGAGGTACAGCACGTAATACATTCAATTTCCCAGATTAGACTTTGCCTCTCTCTTATTTGTTTGCACAGTATTTCATTTCAATGTATTGTTTTACACAGGGAGCAAATTAATTACTTAAAAATCATACAATGTGATTTTTGTTTTAGATTCCGTCTCTCACAGTTGAAGTGTACCTATGATAAAAATTACAGACCTCTACATGCTTTGTAAGTAGGAAAACCTGCAAAATCAGCAGTATATCAAATACTTGTTCTCTCTACTGTAATAGTCCAAATTGGTGAAGTGAAATGCAAAAAATAACTTGGAAAAGTGGTGCGAGCATAGGTATTCACCCCCTTTGCTATGAAGCCCCTAAATAAGATCTGGTGCAACCAATTACTTTCCGAAGTCACATAATTAGTTAAATAATGTCCACCTGTGTGCAATCTAAGTGTCACATGGTCTGTCACTTGACCTCAGTATATATACACCAGTTCTGAAAGGCCCCAGAGTCTGCAACACCACCAAGCAAGTGGCACCATGAAGACCAAGGAGCTCTCCAAACAGGTCAGGGACAAAGTTATGGAGAATACAGATCAGGGTTGGATTGTAAAAAAATATCCGAAATGTTGAACATCCCACGGAGCACCATTAAATCCATTATTAAAAAATGGAAAGATTTTGGCACCACAACAAACCTGCCAAGAGAGGGCCGCCCACCAAAATTCAAGGACCAGGCAAGGAGGGCGTTAATCAGAGAGGCAACAAAAATACCAAAGATAACCCTGAAGGAGCTGCAAAGCTCCACAGCGTGATTCGAGTATCTGTCCAGAGGACCACTTTAAGCAGTACACTCCACAGAGCTAGGCTTTATGGAAGAGTGTCCAGAGAAATGCCATTGCTTAAAGAAAAAATAAGCAAGCACATTTGGTGTACACCAAAAGGCATGTTGGAGACCCCCCAAGCATATGGAAAAAGGTACTCTGGTCAGATGAGACTAAAATTAAGCTTTTTGGCCAGCAAGGAACATTTTATTTCTGGTGCAAACCTAACACCTCATCACCCCGAGAACACCATCCCCACATTGAAGTATGATGGTGGCAGCCACATACTGTGGCTACGTTTTTCATCGCCAGGGACTGGGAAACTGGTCAGAATTGAAGGAATTATGGATGGTGCTAAATACAGTGAAATTCTTGAGGAAACCTGTTTCAGTCTTCCAGAGATTTGAGACTGGGATGGAGGTTCACCTTCTAGCAGAACAATGATCCTAAGCGTACAGCACTCTAATGCTTTAAGGGGAAACATTTAAATGTCTTGGAATGGCCTAGTCAAAGCCCAGAACTGAATCCAATTGAGAATCTATGGTATGATTTAAATATTGCTGTACACCAGCGGAACCCATCCATCTTAAAGAAGCTGGTACAGATTTGCCTTGAAGAATGGGCAAAAATCCATGGCTAGATGTGCCAAGCTTATAGAGACATATACCAAGAGACTTGTAGCTGTAATTGCTGAAAAAGGTGGCTCTACAATGTATTGACTTTGGGGGGGTGAATAGTTATGCACGCTAAAGTCTTCATATTTTTTGGTCTTATTTCTTATTTGTTTCACAAGAAAAAATATTGTGCATATTCAACATGGTAGGCATGTTGTGTAAATCAAATCATACAAACCCACAAAAAAATCAATTTCAATTCCAGGTTGTAAGGGAACAAAATAGGAAAAATGCCAAGGGGGGTGAACTCTTTTGCAAGCCACTGTCAATATGAACAGTTACTTTTGCATCATGTTTGAATATGACTGTATGTACATGCAGAGGAGAAACAATCCCCTTTAGTCATATATTCACCACAGCAGCATGTGGATAACTGCTATGGAGTGTTGAACACTCCATAGCAGTTATGTAGTACATTCACTGAGCCCAGATGAGACTATATGCTTCTCTGTCCTGTTTTGAACAGTATGTACTTGTCTTAAAAAGTAACCTGTAATTTTCCACAAGGACAACTTTTAATCTTTTAAAATGTTTGTATTTTTTTGGGAATGGAAATCCAAGGACTCCGGCAGGAAAACACATTTCTGACGCACTGAGAGAAGAAGTTAAGGTGCTAAGGCGTGGGCAAGGACGTAAGAAAATAACTTGCACATTTATTTTTGGTGTATAATTGTTTTCAGGAACGTGACAGTGATTAACTGCTCCTTTTTTCCTATAGGTCCGGGTGGTATCGGATCACTGACTGAAGAAGTGGTGCAGGTTGCTACCATGCTAAGGACCTTTGCTGCTACTGGGCTGCTATCAGGTAAGGACATAACTTGCATCTCTTTTTGGTGTAGCCTTAAACATCATGGTCTGTAATGTTTTTAGGAGAGTGACTGTGATTAACTTCTCTTTTCCTCTTCCTATGGATCCAATATAACAATTTTGCTGAGGCATATGGGAACAGTGGATGATCGAACTCTTGAGATGGATAACAAGATGAATACCTTGTTAGCCTATCAACAGGCCAATGGGTCAGTTGGAGATTTGTCCTTGCCATGATGATCTCAATCTCCCGATGGAGGACGGGCAAGTCTGCCCTTATTTTGAAGATGTCATCCAGAAACAGGTGTTTTATACAACATCCTTCTGTGTTCTCTTTAGGACTCTCTCTGCATTTGGCAATCATCTCTCTGCTTCCATTTGTATAAAAAAAAGCCACATGGCAGACCAATCTGAACTCATTTCTCGGCATGTCCAGCTCATCCAACACCTCAGCCAATCATGACTAGTGGGAAGGTTCCTGTATTTTTCTATGCTCGTAATTTCGCAATTGTGTTCATATCTACAGATGGCATACAAGTTTGTAATTAAGCCACATGGAAAATTCACGTTCCAGCAAAAAAAAATGCATTTTGATAAAACAATAAAGAAAATGAATGCCTCACATGTAGTAGTGAGGTTTGACATTCAAACGGGTTTTATTTTGTCCATGACATTTCTTTTTCTGAAAAATGTTTTTCTTCTAAATTAGTATTGTAAGCTTAGGTTTACAAAAATAAAATGGATTCTTCTGTAATGTTGACAATCAATTAAAAAGGTGTGGAGAACAAACCTTTCTTATTTCAACATATTTGAGAAGAAATAGGGATTGTTTAAGAAATGTGCAAGGGTGCGAATATATTTGGCCACAACTGTATATTTTCCTTAAATTATTTATTATAGTGACCTTTAGTAAATGGACGTTTGTTCCATTTGAGATATTTATGATATTTCACTTGTGGAAAGAATGCAATGATACATGACTTTAGACTTGTGACACCCTTCTGCAAGACATACACTAAGAAAGGCAGGCATTGCCAATTGCCTCCAACAGTACTGACAATGTTACAATAAAACATGTTAAGTCATATCAGCCTTTCTGAAAATTCCTTGCAAGAGTTCCTTCCTCAAAAGCCCTAATATGATAAATTCACCTCTAAGTGCTTTAGTATGGATTGGCCTCAGGCATGATATGAATGGCCAAGAAAAAGTATGCATTAATCAACATTATGCTCCTACAAGGCTGGATTGAATTGTTAAGTCCAAAGCTCTGGACACATATAATGAAGTACTGTATGTTCAAAATGCTGATTAAAAGACTGTGGAGATAAATACAGGGTCTGAAAGAATTACAGCACCTGGCCATGAGTGCATTAAACTGAATGGTTCTGAGTTCACCGAAGCCTTATGGACATTTCAGACGCCTTTGTTTCTGTGTGACAAAGCAATGACAATGTGAATTCTCGCCAAATGTAAACTCAGATGCTGTTGAATCATATCCAAAGCTTCACACATACTGTTTTGCACCCCAAATAAGCTATTAGGCACTAGTAACAGAAATATGAAAACTATTGCTAACTAGGAATACAATTTATGGTCGCTCTTTTTGTGTCTATTTGATCGATTCAAACAGATAATGCTCTACAAGAGAATTTAAAAAAAATGTCGAGCGACCTGACAGAGGGAACAGAAACCTTTGACCAAACTGCAGTGTGTAACTCGTGATGGTGATACAGTCCATCAATTAAGTCTATATTTATCCATGTGATAAATAAATCATGCTAGAGTGTACAACGTGTGTCTGAGAACGGGACTGCAGAGGACTCACTGTGGCTTTGTGAAATCTAGACCATCAGAGAGAGGGAAAGAGAGAAAGAGGGGAGAGAAATAGAGAGAGATTAGAGGGCAGAAAGAGTAGAGGCATAGATAGAGGGAGAGGAGAGAGAGACTAAAATCTATGTAACTGCGTTCTCTTATCAAATCTAATCTAAATGTATAGGGAACAGTCAGGCGCAATAGCTTAGGCAGAGCTCCAAACACTTTTCTAAGAAATGCTGTGAAGATGACACCTACTGTACACACAATATATCCACCGCAGATGCACTCTCTATCATCCTGGGCACTTCATGGCTTCAGCTAAATTTCATTCATCATAAACAAGAAACTCCCAAAAAGTCAAATTACTGTCTCTCAATTTTGTAGTTGTAAACCGGATGTCATTTTTCATCTAACTTGTATAATATCGAGGTGTTACATCTTCTTCAGTCTGATTTGACAAAGTGTCATAATTTGCTAAAATAATGTATATAGGGTATATCACACCGCAACCATTGTGAAAATGATTTCAAGTGATACTGCTAACATGAAACAGTGTACGAGGACACATGCCCATGTCTATTGACTTACTGTATGCATTTGGTTGTATAGTCGTCCGGTGAAATCCTTTATGTATTGAGCACTGGGTAGAGTAAAAATTTAAGAGAGCATAATGCTTATTTTGAAGGATCATGTGCAGTCGCTCTGGGAGATCGGTTGTACCCTCTGATTCACAATGACTGTGAGGTCGAGCGAGAGACAGATAATATCCTCTAACTTGGGTAGAGTTGCAGAAACTGCATGTGCCACGCGTTTCTTGCATTGCTTCCCAAGTCCAAAATGGATCATTTCCATAATGTGTCCATTAAGGAGAAAGTGCATGAGAATGTACGCTTGACTGCCCGACAGGACACACAAGTGGCTGGCTGCATCACACCCTGCTCCCCTTAGGAACAATATAACATGACCCTTATAAGCAGTGGTGAGGTAGGTAACAGAAGAACCTCAGTTAGCTGCTAGCTTAATGAAGCCTCTATTATCCCACCACCAGAGACAAGTGAGACGGAATGGATAAGTAGATCAATGAAGAATGGGATTTTACATTATAAGGAGCTAATGCTAAGACTCAGATAGCCCTGCATCAGCCCACTGTACTATGACATAATGCATTATTGATTATGTATGATAATAAGCCTCTGGAAAAACAACCTGTTTTTCCAATTGACCTGCATAATAGCGCAGCAGAGCCAATGCTGTGCACAATTCCAAAGTATGAATTACGAGTGCGTACAGTATGCGCCTTACCTGTCAGCAAAAGACCTGTGTGCTTCAATTAGGGCTATCATTTGGAAATATCATACCCTCTGGAATTTATGTGAAGGTGAGGCCTAGGAGTCATGGGAACTATTAGAGATAAGCAATTAGTGTCTCATTTTAAAGACGGTAGTTGCTGGTACTTGGAGTTCTGGTGCTGCGGTCTTATAGCAGCCTCCAGATTTGGCTCCTATCAGCAGTTTTCTTGTGTAAAGTGAATTCACAGGACACCGGTAAAAGAGAGGGAAGAAATGACCCTGCGACTTGCCGAGGAACCTGGGAAAAATTAAAAGAGCTGCCGCAGGAAGAGGATGCAGCCCAAACAAACAAGGCCAAGACAGCCTTGTTGTGAATATGAAAATATTCAACCTGGGAAGTAGCTGTGGTCACATACAAAGTGTATAACAGAATGGTTGACTCAACTTTAAAACTCAGAGGCCATGGAATGATGACTATAAAGTGCAACATTTTCTGCCAATTTAGCAGATTTGTCTCAACCATTTAAGATGTACACATTCAAAACTACACTCTCAGAAAAAAAAGGTGCTGATTAGACCATATATGGTTATTTGGTTGTTTCTGGTGCTATCTTGAACTCTTTGCAGAGGGTTCTGCCTAGAACCCTCTTTCTAGGGCTTATCATAGAACTCATAGAACCCTCTATGAACGGTTCTTCCATGAACTCTTTAATCCTCTAAAGGTTCTTCCAAGAACGCTCTATGAAGGGTTATACCAAAACCCCTTTTGTTTTCAAAGGGTTCTTTCTGAATAGGAACTATAGTCAAGGATAGGAACTATAGTCAAGTGGTTGACAAGGTTATAAATAATGATTTTTGATTTAAATAATAATTGTGTCCTTCAAACTTTGCTTTCGTCAAAGAATCCTCCATTTGCTGCAATTAAAGCCTTGCAGACCTTTGACATTCTAGTAGTCAATTTGTTGAGGTAATCTGAAGAGATTTCACCCCATGCTTCCTGAAGCACCTCCCAAAAGTTGGATTGGCTTAATGGGCACTTCTTACGTACCATACAGTCATGCTGCTCCCACAACAGCTCAATAGGATTGAGATGCGGTGACTGTGTTGGCCACTCCATTTTAGACAGAATACCAGCTGACTACTTCTTCCCTAAATAGTTCTTGCATAGTTTGGAGCTGTGCTTTGGGTCATTGTCCAGTTGTAGGAGGAAATTGGCTCCAATTAAGCCCCAATCCACAGGGTATGGCATTGCAAAATGGAGTGTTAGCCTTCCTTCTTCAAGATCCCTTTACCCTGTACAAATCTCCTACTTTTCCAGTACCAAAGCACCCCCAGACCATCACATTGCCTCCACCATGCTTGACAGATGTCATCAGGCACTCCGCCAGCATCTTTTCCGTTTTTTCTGTGTCTCACAAATGTTCTTTTTTGTGATCTGAACACCCCAAACTTAGAATTGTCTGTCCATAAAACTTTTTTCCAATCTCCTCTGTCCAGTGTATGTGTTCTTTTGCCAATCTTAATCTTTTCTTTTTACTGGCCAGTCTGAGATATGGCTTTTTCTTTGCAACTCTGCCTAGATGGCCAGCATCCCGGAGTCGTCTCTTCACTGTTGACATTGAAACTGGTGTTTTGTGGGTACTATTTAATTAAGCTGCCAGTTAAGGACTTGTGAGGCATCTGTTTCTCAAACTAGACACTCTAATGTACTTTTCCTCTTGCTCAGCTGCGCACCAAGGCCTCCCACTCCTTTTTCTATTCTGGTTAGTGCCAGTTTTGCGCTGTTCTGTGAAGGGAGTAGTATAGAGCGTTGTACGAGATCTTCAGTTTCTTGGCAATTTCTCGCATGGAATAGCCTTGCTTTCCAAGAACAATAATAGACTGAAGCAGAAAGGTCTTTGTTTCTGGCCATTTTGAGCCTGTAATCGAACCCACAAATGCTGATGCTCCAGATACTCAACTAGTCTAAAGAAGGACAGTTTTATTGCTTTTTAATCAGAACAACAGTTTTCAGCTGTGCTAAAATAATTTCAAAAGAACAATTAGCCTTTTAAAATAATAAACCTGCATTAGCTAACACAACGTGCCATTGGAACACAGTGATGGTTGCTGATAATGGGCCTCTGTACGCCTACAGTATGTAGATATTCCATTAAAAAAATCAGCTGTTTCCAGCTACAATAGCCATTTACAACATTAACAATGTCTGAAATGTATTTCATATCAATTTTATGTTATTTTAATGGACAAAACAATGAGCTTTTCTTTCAAAAACAAGGACATTTTTAAGTGACCCCAAACTTTTGAACGGTAGTCCTTTCTGTGAGGGCTTAGTTATTCCCTAACACAGTGGTGTTAGGAAACTCCTGGTTTACAGGTCACATCAGGCCTGCAAGTCATATTATGCTGGCTTGCAAGGTCATGTGTAATTCCTATCGGAATCCAGCCAGAATGAAGATATCCAACAATTGGAACTTTTAATCACCCGTAACCTTCATTCAGAATGACTACCAGGGTAGGGGAGGTTGATTAATGGGAAAACAGAAATAATCTAAGTTGGAACAACTATTTCAGTAACATATGCAATAAGTCCAAATAATAACAGATTGGATTTTTTTAGAATATGTTATTCATCTTTTGTGTAGCATAAGATTAATCAACCAAACAATACATGCAAAAAAACACAGATATTGAAACAATTCTGAAAATCAACATGCAATAGAGCATGCTGGGAAATATGATAATGAGTGTTTTACTCAACACAGAGTAAACACTCAAGCCTGGTTATTAACAACAACACCAGGGTTACTCTTTCTTACCACTGAGGCCAACTGTACAAAGTTTCTACCGGTAGTTTGCAAAGTAAACATTATCAGCCAACAGTGCCACCGCAAATGCGCCCTTCTGCTGCTTGACAGGCGGAGCCCACAAAATATGTGAAATTAACCAAAACCACTCATACTTGTCCGGTATGGTTCACTTTTATTTTATAACACTCAAATATGAAATGGATGGCGGCCAATATCGAGAGAGAGCGTGAGGCTCCCCTACAGATCTGAAATGACATGATCAATAGACGTTTACTGATCATGAAAAGCATGCAGTAATAAAGCCTCTCTTGAAAAAGCCAAACCTTGACCCAGAAAATATAAAAAACTATCGGCCTATATCGAATCTTCCATTCCTCTCAAAAATTTTAGAGAAGGCTGTTGCGCAGCAACTCACTGCCTTCCTGAAGACAAACAATGTATACGAAATGCTTCAGTCTGGTTTTAGACCCCATCATAGCACTGAGACGGCACTTGTGAAGGTGGTAAATGACATTTTAATGGCATCGGACCGAGGCTCTGCATCTGTCCTCGTGCTCCTAGACCTTAGTGCTGCTTTTGATACCATCGATCACCACATTCTTTTGGAGAGATTGGAAACCCAAATTGGTCTACACGGACATGTTCTGGCCTGGTTTAGATCTTATCTGTCGGAAAGATATCAGTTTGTCTCTGTGAATGGTTTGTCCTCTGACAAATCAACTGTAAATTTCGGTGTTCCTCAAGGTTCCGTTTTAGGACCACTATTGTTTTCACTATATATTTTACCTCTTGGGGATGTTATTCGAAAACATAATGTAAACTTTCACTGCTATGCGGATGACACACAGCTGTACATTTCAATGAAACATGGTGAAGCCCCAAAATTGCCCTCGCTAGAAGCATGTGTTTCAGACATAAGGAAGTGGATGGCTGCAAAATTTCTACTATTAAACTCGGACAAAACAGAGATGCTTGTTCTAGGTCCCAAGAAACAAAGAGATCTTCTGTTGAATCTGACAATTAATCTTAATGGTTGTACAGTCGTCTCAAATAAAACTGTGAAGGACCTCGGCGTTACTCTGGACCCTGATCTCTCTTTTGAAGAACATATCAAGACCATTTCGAGGACAGCTTTTTTCCATCTACGTAACATTGCAAAAATCAGAAACTTTCTGTCCAAAAATGATGCAGAAAAATTAATCCATGCTTTTGTCACTTCTAGGTTAGACTACTGCAATGCTCTATTTTCCGGCTACCCGGATAAAGCACTAAATAAACTTCAGTTAGTGCTAAATACGGCTGCTAGAATCCTGACTAGAACCAAAAAATTTGATCATATTACTCCAGTGCTAGCCTCTCTACACTGGCTTCCTGTCAAAGCAAGGGCTGATTTCAAGGTTTTACTGCTAACCTACAAAGCATTACATGGGCTTGCTCCTACCTATCTCTCTGATTTGGTCCTGCCGTACATACCTATACATACGCTACGGTCACAAGACGCAGGCCTCCTAATTGTCCCTAGAATTTCTAAGCAAACAGCTGGAGGCAGGGCTTTCTCCTATAGAGCTCCATTTTTATGGAACGGTCTGCCTACCCATGTCAGAGACGCAAACTCGGTCTCAACCTTTAAGTCTTTACTGAAGACTCATCTCTTCAGTGGGTCATATGATTGAGTGTAGTCTGGCCCAGGAGTGGGAAGGTGAACGGAAAGGCTCTGGAGCAACGAACCGCCCTTGCTGTCTCTGCCTGGCCGGTTCCCCTCTTTCCACTGGGATTCTCTGCCTCTAACCCTATTACAGGGGCTGAGTCACTGGCTTGCTGGGGCTCTCTCATGCTGTCCCTGGAGGGGGTGCGTCACCTGAGTGGGTTGATTCACTGTTGTGGTCATCCTGTCTGGGTTGGCGCCCCCCCCCCCTTGGGTTGTGCCGTGGCGGAGATCTTTGTGGGCTATACTCAGCCTTGTCTCAGGATGGTAAGTTGGTGGTTGAAGATATCCCTCTAGTGGTGTGGGGGCTGTGCTTTGGCAAAGTGGGTGGGGTTATATCCTTCCTGTTTGGCCCTGTCCGGGGGTGTCCTCGGATGGGGCCACAGTGTCTCCTGACCCCTCCTGTCTCAGCCTCCAGTATTTATGCTGCAGTAGTTTATGTGTCGGGGGGCTGGGGTCAGTTTGTTATATCTGGAGTACTTCTCCTGTCCTATTCGGTGTCCTGTGTGAATCTAAGTGTGCGTTCTCTAATTCTCTCCTTCTCTCTTTCTTTCTCTCTCTCGGAGGACCTGAGCCCTAGGACCATGCCCCAGGACTACCTGACATGATGACTCCTTGCTGTCCCCAGTCCACCTGGCCATGCTGCTGTTCCAGTTTCAACTGACCTGAGCCCTAGGACCATGCCCCAGGACTACCTGACATGATGACTCCTTGCTGTCCCCAGTCTACCTGGCCATGCTGCTGCTCCAGTTTCAACTTCCACCTGACTGTGCTGCTGCTCTAGTTTCAACTGTTCTGCCTTATTATTATTCGACCATGCTGGTCATTTATGAACATTGAACATCTTGACCATGTTCTGTTATAATCTCCACCCGGCACAGCCAGAAGAGGACTGGCCACCCCACATAGCCTGGTTCCTCTCTAGGTTTCTTCCTAGGTATTGGCCTTTCTAGGGAGTTTTTCCTAGCCACTGTGCTTCTCCACCTGCATTGCTTGCTGTTTGGGGTTTTAGGCGGGGTTTCTGTACAGCACTTTGAGATATCAGCTGATGTACGAAGGGCTATATAAATAAATTTGATTTGATTTGATTTGATGCTGTTACTTGCTGTACAACTCTGATGATAGAGTTAAACGTGCGTACTTGTTTTGCATGGAATAATAGTATATGTCTAGGCCTGACGATGCTCTTCAATAGGTGATGACATTACAACCAAATAGTTAACATTTATTTAACAATCCTTGTCAGGCAGTAGTCAAGGGTTTTAGCGGAGCTGTGGTTCTCCTTGCCCCCCAGCAAGCAAATCAAGAGCTCTATTGTGATGTTTTATTGAAAATGACCTATTCAGATTCAGAAGGGTTCTATTTAGAACTTTTCTTGCCTTCCAAAAAATGATCAAATAACTATTTCTTCTAAAAATGGTACTTAGGATGAAAAAGGTTCTCCGTGGAACCCTATCCCTTGTAAACTTTTTTCTAAGAGTGTAGGAATCACACAATTAGGTACAGAACACACAGAATTAGATTTAATTCTGCGGAAATGGTTTACAGTGCATTCAGAAAGTATTCAGACCACTTGACTTTTGCCACATTTTGTTGCGAATATTGTTGCGAACATATAAAAAAATGGAAATATCACATTTACATGAGTATTCAGACCCTTTACTCAGTACTTTGAAGCACATTTGGCAGTGATTACAGCCTCGAGTCTTCTTTGGTATGACGCTACTGTCACGATCGTTGTATAAATAAGTGGACCAAGGCGCAGCGTGAGTAGAGTTCAACATATCCTTCAGGGCGAGTGCGGGGAGCCGGCACAGGACGTTCCGGGCTGGGGAGGCGCACTGGAGGCCTGCTGCTTGGAGCCGGCACAGGTTTCACAGGACTGATGACACACTCTTCATGGTAAGTGCGGCGAGCCGGCACAGGTTGCACCGGACTGATAACTCGCTCTTAAGGGCGAGTGCGGGGAGCCGGCACAAGACATACCGGGCTGGGAAGGCGCACTGGAGGCAAGGTGCATGGAGCCGGCACAGGTTGCACTGGACTGATGACACGCTCTTCAGGGCGAGTGCGGGGAGCCGGCACAGGACATACTGGGCTGGGATTGCGAACTGAAGGCTTGGTGCGTGGAGCCGGCACCGGACTGATGACACGCTCTTCATGGGGAGTGCGGGAAGCCTTCACAGGATGTACCGGGCTGGGAAGGCGCACTGAAGGCCTGGTGCGTGGAGCCGGCACCGGACTGATGACACGCTCTTCATGGGGAGTGCGAGGAGCCTTCACAGGATGTACCGGGCTGGGAAGGCGCACTGAAGGCCTGGTGCGTGGAGTCGGCACAGGTTTCACCGGACTCCCCGCACTCCCCATAACACGCTCCTCAAAAGGCCTGTGCTGCAGCATACTCCTAGCCAACATCTCTCTCCGATATCCTTCCTCAAATTGCTCCATCGACTCCCAGACGGTCTCTGGCTCTCTCCTCTCCCTTGTGCACCCCTTGGGCTGTTTGTGGCCGCGGACCCCGGCATCATCGCTGTCCTCCTTTACTCCTTGGCGACTCCCACCAAGGAAGGGTCTCACATCCACCTAATATTTCTTCCCATGTCCAGCTCTCCTTTAAAGACACTCCGACCATGAAAAACACTCCTTCCGTGGCCTCCAACTGCTCTTAAATGCTAGTAAAACCAAATGCATGCATTTCAACCGATCGCTGCCTGCACCCGCATGCCCGACTAGCATCACCACCCTGGATGGTTCCGACCTTGAATATGTGGACATCTATAAGTACCTAGGTGTCTGGCTAGACTGTAAACTCTCCTTCCAGACTCATATCAAACATCTCCAATCGAAAATCAAATCAAGAGTCGGCTTTCTATTCCGCAACAAAGCCTCCTTCACTCACGCCGCCAAACTTACCCTAGTAAAACTGACTATCCTACCGATCCTCGACTTCGGCGATGTCATCTACAAAATTGCTTCCAACACTCTACTCAGCAAACTGGATGCAGTTTATCACAGTGCCATCCGTTTTGTCACTAAAGCACCTTACACCACCCACCACTGCGACTTGTATGCTCTAGTCGGCTGGCCCTCGCTACATATTCGTCGCCAGACCCACTGGC
The DNA here is from genome assembly GCF_002021735.2 of Oncorhynchus kisutch. NCBI lineage: Eukaryota > Metazoa > Chordata > Actinopteri > Salmoniformes > Salmonidae > Oncorhynchus > Oncorhynchus kisutch. Next base: position 51,931,185 of record NC_034188.2, on the reverse strand, counting down.
TCCAGGTCATCTACAAGTCCATGCTAGGTAAAGCTCCGCCTTATCTCAGTTCACTGGTCACGATGGCAACACCCATCCGTAGCACGCGCTCCAGCAGGTGTATCTCACTGATCATCCCTAAAGCCAACACCTCATTTGGCCGCCTTTCGTTCCAGTACTCTGCTGCCTGTGACTGGAACGAATTGCAAAAATCGCTGAAGTTGGAGACTTTTACCTCCCTCACCAACTTCAAACATCTGCTATCTGAGCAGCTAACCGATCGCTGCAGCTGTACATAGTCTATTGGTAAATAGCCACCCATTTTCACCTACCTCATCCCCATACTGTTTTTATTTATTAACTTTTCTGCTCTTTTGCACACCAATATCTCTACCTGTACATGACCATCTGATCATTTATCACTCCAGTGTTAATCTGCAAAATTGTAATTATTCGCCTACCTCCTCATGCCTTTTGCACACAATGTATATAGACTCCCCTTTTTTCTACTGTGTTATTGACTTGTTTATTGTTTACTCCATGTGTAACTCTGTGTTGTCTGTTCACACTGCTATGCTTTATCTTGGCCAGGTTGCAGTTGCGAATGAGAACTTGTTCTCAACTAGCCTACCTGGTTAAATAAAGGTGAAATATATATATATTTTTTTAACTCCTGGGCACGCTGCGTGGTCCTGCTATGGTGGGATATTCTGTCACGATCGTTGTATAAATAATTGTACCATGGCACAGCCGGAGTAGAGTTCCACATTTTTATTATAGTGAAACTTCCCAAAACAACAACAAACGTGCAATACGTAGCGCACATAGGCACTAATAAGAAACAAAACAATATCCCACATCGCAGGTGGGAAAAAGGACAAACTAAGTATGATCCCCATTTAGAGGCAACAATTATCAGCTGCCTCCAATTGGGAACCATACACACACACCAACTTAGAAACACCATACCTAGAACCGCCCTAGTCACACCCTGACCTGAAACACCCAGAGGGCTCTCTATGGTCAGGGCGTGACAGCTACAAGCTTGGCACACCTGTATTTGGGGAGTTTCTCCCATTCTTCTCTGCAGATCCTCTCAAGCTCTGTCAGGTTGCATGGGGAGCATAGCTCCACAGCCATTTTAGTTCTCTCCAGAGATGTTCGACCAGGTTCTGGCTGGACAACTCAAGGACATTCAGAGACTTGTCCCAAAACCACTCCTGTGTTAGCTTGGCTGTGTGCTTGGGGTTGTTGTCCTGTTGGAAGGTGAACATTCGCCCCAGCCTGAGGTCCTGAGCACTTTGAAGCAGGTTTTCATCAAGGATCTCTCTGTGATCTCTCTTGCTCCATTCATCTTTCCCTTGATCCTGGCAAGTCTCCCAGTCCCTGCCGCTGAAAAATATCCCCATAGCATGATGCTGCCACCAACATGTTTCACCATAAGGATGGTGCCAGGTTTCCTCCATCCGTGACACTTGGCATTCAGGCCAAAGAGTTCAATCTTGTTTCATCAGACCAGATAATCTTGTTTTTCATGGTCGGAGTGTCTTTAGGTGCCTTTTGGCAAACTCCAAGTAGAATTTCATGTGCCTTTTACTGAGTGTTGGCTCATCGGTTTCTACAACTTGATTGGAGTCCACCTGTGTTCAATTCAATTGATTGGACATGATTTGGAAAGGCACACGCATGTCTTGGCGTACTTAGTTTTTCCTATTTTGTTGCATTACAACCTGTTATTTAAATGAATTTTTATTTGGATTTCATGTAATGGACATACACAAAATAGTCCAAATTGGTGAAGTAAAATGAAAAAAACTACGTTTCAAAAACATTATTTTTTTTAAATATGGAAAAGTGGTGCGTGCATATATATTCACCAATTGCCCTCAGAAGTCACATAATTAGTTAGATTGCACACAGCTGGACATTATTTAAGTGTCACATGATCTCAGCATATATAAACCTGTTATCCTCTCTGGGATCGTTCGGGACGGTAGCGTCCCTCCTCGCCAACAGCCAGTGAAATTGCAGTGCGCCAAATTCAAACAACAGAAATCTCAAAATTAAAATTCCTCAAACATACAAGTATTATACACCATTTTAAAGATAAACTACTTGTTAATCCAGGCGTTGTGTCCGTTTTCAAAAAAGGCTTTACGGCGAAAGCACACCATGCGATTATGTTAGGTCAGCGCCTAGCCACAGAAAACCATACAGCCATTTTCCAACCAAGGAGAGTTGTCACAAAAGTCAGAAATAGCGTTACAATTAATCACTTACCATTGATGATCTTCATCTGATGGCACTCCCAGGACTCCATGTTAGACACTAAATGTTTGTTTTGTTCGATAAAGTTAATCTTTATGTCTAAATACCTCCTTTTTGTTTGCACATTTAGTCCAGCAATCCAAATGCACAAAGCACGAGCACAAAGTCCAGACGAAAAGTTAAAAAAGTTCCATTACAGTTCGTAGAAACATGTCATACGATGTATATAATCTTTAGGATGTTTTTATCATAAATCTTCAATAATATTCCAACCGGACAATTCCTTTGTCATTAGAAAGGAAAGGGAATGGAGCGTGCTCTCACTGCCGCGCGCAATAAACAACTAACGGCTTTCAGCTGAGCCACCTACTGTGAGTGGTCCTATTCGCTCCCCTTTCACAATAGAAGCCTGAAACAACTTTCTAAAGACTGTTGACATCTAGAGGGAGCCTTAGGAAGTGCAATCTGACCCCATAGACACAGTATATTGGATAGGCAATGACTTAAAGAAACTACAAACCTCAGATTTCCCACTTCCTGGTTGGATTTTTCTCAGGTTTTTGGCTGACTTATGAGTTCTGTTATACTCACAGACATGATTTTAACAGTTTTGGGAACTTTAGAGTGTTTTCTATGCAAATTATAGCTTCTGGGCCTGAGAAACAGGCAGTTTACTCGGGGCATGCTTTTCATCCAATCTTCCCAATGCTGCCTCCTATCCCAATGAAGTTATGAAAGGCCCCAGAGTCTGCAACACCACTAAGAAAGGGGCACCATGAAGACCAAGGAGCTCTCAAAACAGGTCAGGGACAAAGTTGTGGAGAAGTACAGATCAGGGTTTGGTTGTAAAAAAAATATATCAGACACTTTGAACATCCCATGGAGCACCATTAAATCCATTATTAAAAAATGGAAAGAATATGGCACCACAACAAACCTGCCAAGAGAGGGCCGCCCACCAAAACTCAGGGACTAGGCAAGGAGGGCAATTATCAGACAGGCAACAAAGAGACCAAAGATAACCCTGAAGGAGCTGCAAAGCTCCACAGCGGAGATTGGAGTATCTTTCCATAGGACCACTTTAAGCAGTGCACTCCACAGAGTTTTACGGAAGAGTGTCCAGAAAAAAAGCCATTGCTTAAAGAAAAAAATAAGCAAATACTTTTGGTGTTGCTGTGGGGATGTTGCTGTGGGGATGTTTTTCATCGGCAGGGACTTTCATTTTTCATCGGGAAACTGGTCAGATTTGAAGGAATGATGAATGATGAATGATGAATGAAACCTGTTTCAGTCTTCCAAAGATTTGAGACTGGGATGGAGGTTCACCTTCCAGTAGGACAATGCCCCTAAGCATGCTGCTAAAGCAACCCCTTGAATGGTTTAAGGGGAAACATTTAAATGGAAATGCTTAGTCAAAGCCCAGACCTCAATCCAATTGAGAATCAGTGGTACGATTTAAAGATTGCTGTACACCAGCGGAACCCATGCAACCTGAAGGAGCTGGAGCAGTTTTGCCTTGAAGAATGGGCAAAAGTCCTAGTGGCTAGATGTGCCAAGCTTATAGAGACATACCCCAAGAGACTTGCAGCTGGAATTGCTGCAAAAGGTGGCTCTACCAAGTATTGACTTTGGGGGGGTGAATAATTATGCACGCTCAAGTTTTCAGTTTTTTTTGTCTTATTTTGCATCTTCAAAGTGGTAGGCATGTTGTGTAAATCAAATGATACAAACCCACAAAAAATATATTTTAATGCCAAGGGGGTGAATAATTTAGCAAGCCACTGTAGCTCACAGTATACAACTTCCACCGGGCTGTGCTGTACTATATCATATGAGCTATATGTCTGTGTCTTCTGTGTCCACTGTTGGGTCCACTATAAAGAGTGGAAAGTGATGGCGGAGGGAAGAGAAGGGAGTATCTCGTTGCAAACCCCGACGTTCTCATTCCAAGATGTGGCTGCCTGGGCTTCCTGGTGACTCCCGTGGGATAATATATCCTCTGTACTGCAGAGGCGTAACCCCACAGTCACAGCTTTGATTAAATCTCCATGATTGATGCAGACTATTGGCTCCTGCATGTGTGTGTGTGAACGCTAGTCTTTGTGTACACCCTCGTGTGCTTGTATAATATTGTACTGCTTGATGGAAGAGTATAGATTTAAAGATTAGGTACTTCTCTAACCATCTACTGCTAGAATCATCAATGTTTATAAAGGTTGTTTACTGAGAGAATACCTGGGTGAGAAATCCTTGAGGCTACTCACCAATAGTAGATCACCTTGAGGCCAAATCAAGTCACCTGGTGCATATAAGCAAGAATTGCTGAAGATTGTCCATATTTGGCTTGCAAAATAGATCAACATGCCTAACTGAATAGTGAAGGGATTCTTCTAGATGTGATTGTAATAGGTTTTTATCTCCTCTTTGTGTGGTCATTACTCTGAACCATCTTGTTTGACTTTTGACTGAATCGTCTCATTGCATATTGTGAAAATATACAGTACAAGTCAATCGATTGGACACACCTACTCATTCAAGTGTTTTTCTTTATTTTTTCTATTTTCTAAGGAACACTTAACCAGCATGGCTACCACAGCATTCTGCAGCGATACTCCATCCCATCTGGTTTGTGCTTAGTGGTACTTTCATTTGTTTTTCAACAGGGCAATGACCCAACACACCTCCAGGCTGTGTAAGGGCAATTTGATCAAGAAGGAGAGTGATGGAGTGCTGCATCAGATGACCTGGCCTCCACAATCACCCGACCTCAACCCAATTAAGATGGTTTGGGATGAGTTGGACTGCAGAGTAAAGGAAATGTAGCCAGCAAGTGTTCACTATAAGGCAGAACTCCTTCAAGACTGTTGGAAAAGCATTCCAGGTGAAGCTGGATGAGAGAATGCCAAGTGTGTGCAAAGCTGTCATCAAGACAAAGGATGCCTACTTTGAAGAATGTAACATCTCAAATATATTTGGATTTGTTTAACACTTTTTTGGTTCCTACTTGATTCCATATGTTTTATTTCATCGTTTTGATGTCTTCACTATTATTCTACAATGTAGAAAATAGTAAAAATAAAGAAAAACACTTGAATGAGTAGGTGTGTCCAAACTTTTGACTGGTACTGTACATCTTTGAAAGCATTGCTTGATTTGTTTGTTTTGTTGTATTTCCCTTTCCTTCTGGGAATTAATACTACACGTTTTTTTAATGAATGAATGGAATAAATGCCAGGGTATGTGGACAACATTCGACAACATTTGTTTCAAATGTGGAATCTTTCATGTCTGATTTGAATAAAGTGTTTGTAACATAATGAAACGCAATTATTTTAATGAAACGTAAAGAACACAGCATAGCAAATAATTCAATCAATCAATTCCTTTCCACTAAATAGCCAATCATAGACAAAGCTTAGATATTACAGTACTATAGTAACATTCCTATTGCTGCGGTAGAGAACGGAAATCTGTCTCCAGTGAACATACAGTAGGCTACAATTCACTGTGAAGAAACTTTTCCTGGAATCACCCATTCATTCCAGAGTAAAGAATCATTGTGTGTTCAGCATGTGTTTAACTCTACCTACATGTACATTCTATCTCATCTAACCGGTGCCCCTGCACATTGACTCTGTGCCGGTACCCCCCTGTATATGTTGTTATTTTATTTTTTACTGCTGCTCTTTAATTACTTGTTACTTTTATCTCTTACTCTTACTCTGAATTTTTGATACTGCACGGTTGGTTAGGGGCTTGTAAGTAAGAATTTCACTGTAAGGTCTACTACACCTGTTGTACTCGGCGCACGTGACTAATACAATTTGATTTGAACTTTTCATCATATTCTACGTGCTCCCTTTTTCCCTCAGTCCTCGAAGATCAAAGATCAAAGAAATTACTTTAAACTCGCATACAAACACATGCTAAACACACACAGACACACAACCTCACAACCAAGTAAAAACACAACTGGCAGAAGCAGACAAGGACAAGCTCCAGAAGTACAAATACAAATAGAACAAAAAGCACTCACATACGTAGGTAGACATGGCGAGAGGCACCTGCACATGAAATCATATAGAAATATACTGAACACAAATATAAACATAAGATGCAACGATTTCATACATTTTACTCAGTTAAAGTTCATATAAGGAAACCAGTCAATTGAAATGAATTTATTAGGCCCTAATCTTTGGATTTCACATGACTGAGAATACAGATACGCATCTTTCATTATCCTTCTTCCATATGTTTAGGGGGTCTCCCACATAAAAAAAAATATGTTTTTAGATATGGGCGTGGATCATTAAACCAGTCAGTTTCTGGTGTGGCCACCTCATGCAGCGTGACACATCTCCTTCGCATAGAGTTGATCAGGCTGTTGATTGTGGCCCGTGGAATGTTGTCCCACTCCTCTTTAATGGTTATGTGAAGTTGCTGGATATTGTCGGGAACTGGAATGCACTTTTGTACACGTCGATCCAGAGCATCCCAAACATGCACAATGGGTGACATCTGGTGAGTTTGCAGGCCATGGAAGAACTAGGACATTCAGCTTCCATGGACTGTGTACAGGTCCTTGCGACATGGGGCCGTGCATTATCGCAATGAAACATGAGGTGATGGCAGCAGATGAATGACACGACAATGCGCCTCAGGATCTCGTCACGGTGTCTCTGTGCATTCAAATCGCTATCGATAAAATGCAATTGTGTTCTTTGTCCGTAGCTCATGCCTGCCCATACCATAACCGCACCGCCACCATGGGACACTTTGTTTACAACATTGACATCAGCAAACCGCTCGCCCACACAACGCCATACACTTGGTCTGTGGTTGTGAGTCCGGTTGGACGTCTTGCAAAATTCTCTAAAACTACTTACGGTAGAGAAATGAAAATGCAATTCTCTGGCAACAGCTCTGGTTGACATTCCTGCAGTCAGCATGTCAATTGCATGCTCCCTCAAAACATGAGACATCTGTGGTTTTGTGCTGTGTGACAAACTGCGCATTTTGGTGGCCTTTTATTGTTCCCAGCAGAAGGTGCACCTGTGCACCAATCAGCATCTTGATATGCCACACCTGTCAGGTGGATATATTATCTTGGAAAAGGAGAAATGCTGACTAGCTGGGACTTAAAGAAATTTGTGCACACAATTTGAGATAAATAAGCTTTTTGTGCATGTGAAACATTTCTGTGATCTTTTATTTCAGCTCATGAAACATAGGACCAACAGTTTACATGTTGCATTTATACTTTTGTTCGGTGTAGAAAATGAGGGAGATGAGGGAGAGTTTAGAAGTTAGAATACATTTTTTTTAACACAGTTTATTGTCTTCCTGGCACTTCGCTTAGCTTGAAGAACACAATTATTTTGAGTATAGCCAAACTCCCAAACCCAAACAGAGCACATGAACAAATAATTAAAAGAGGCGTTTATTCCACCCTCCTGAATATTTCATACACAAAGCTTATCCTACAGAAACATTGCATGAGGACCACAGCACGCTGCCCCCAACATTCAACATCTACAAACACTCCAAGATATTTTGGGGGCTTTTTGGGGGGGGGGGCGCACAATTATGCAAATGAGGCCTGAATGGGTTGCGTGTGCCGATTGCCCTCCAACACGTACAAACGTGGAGGGATTTTGTGGTCTCAGCGCTCAAGCAGCTAGCATTTCTGCTAACAAGTCTGCTGAGACCATTGCCCTTTTCACGGCAAGAGAGCAAATGGGAGGCTCGTTAAGTGTAAAGCTGGCAACAAGTTCAAAGTGGAGCGTGCACTGGTGCATTTTGAGGGGGTCTTTGAAGAGCAGGTGATGTGATGTGGTGTAAAGCGGTTGGATACACTTCAGTGCTAAATGGCAGCCCTTCATCCCAGTACAGATGCAGCCCTCTGGCCCTGCAAACAGCTGAGTTCTGAAAGTGACACAGTCACAAACATGCAAATAATAACACACCAAGCCTGTGTTATTATTGACACAACCCAGGTATGGGGTAGGTTGATTCCAAGACAGGGCTAGTTACGCCAACTACACATTTCTGTACTGAATGAAATATTACTACTACCTTTTTAAGAAGATGTTCATCTTTATTTGACAAACACAATTCAACACAATCATAATCGCTTTTAGCCTTTTAATCATTTTAAGCATATTTTTACACTTTATACTTTTTAAACACCTTTAACGTAGGCCAGGTCCTGTTGTTACCTCATATACCAGTGATAATTCCTTGAATTATACCTGTGAAGGGAAAAAAATGGTTCAATTTGCCATTGCCTCAGTTTTAATATGTTAGCTCACATACTATAAGGATGTACTTTCATGCTAGGTTCAGGACCTCATATTGAAGCTTACATGCTGACCAGACCGGATGTGTCGCTTGCGCGAGCGTTACAAAATAAATGTACACATACAGTTGAAGTCGGAAGTTGACATACACCTTAGCCAAATACATTTAAACTCCTGATATTCCTGATATGTAATCCTTGTAAAAATGTCCTGTCTTAGGTCAGTTAGGATCACCACTTTATTTTAAGAATGTGAAATGTCAGAATATGACCCCCAAGTGGGTCAGAAGTTTACATACACTCAATTAATATTTGGTATCATTACCTTTAAATTGTTTAACTTGGGTCAAACGTTTCGGGTAGCCTTCCACAAGCTTCCCACAATAAGTTGGGTGAATTTTGGCCAATTCCTTCTGACAGAGCTGGTGTAACTGAGTCAGGTTTGTAGGCCTCCTTGCTCACACTCGCTTTTTCAGTTCTGCCCACAAATTTTCTATAGGATTGAGGTCAGGGCTTTGTGATGGCCACTCCAATACCTGGACTTTGTTTTCCTTAAGCCATTTTGCCACAACTTTGGAAGTATGCTTGGGGTCATTGTCCATTTGGAAGACCCATTTGCGACCAAGCTTTAACTTCCTGACTGATGTCTTGAGATGTTACTTCAATATATCCACAAAATGTTCCCTCATCATGATGCCATCTATTTTGTGAAGTGCACCAGTCCCTCCTGGAGCAAAGTACCCACACAACATGATGCTGCAACTCCGTGCTTCATGGTTGGGATGGTGTTCTTCGGCTTGCAAGCATCCCCCTTTCTCCTTCAAACATAACGATGGTCATTATGGCCAAACAGTTCTATTTACCAGAGGGTATGATCTTTGTCCCCATGTGCAGTTCCAAACCGTAGTCTGCCGTTTTGGAGCAGTGGATTTTCCTTGCTGAGCGGCCTTTCAGGTTATGTCGATATAGGACTTGTTTTACTGTGGATATAGATACTTTTGTACCTGTTTCCTCCAGAATCTTCACAAGGTGTTTTGCTGTTGTTCTGGGATTGATTTGCGTTTCCTGGCTGAGCGGTATGACGGCTGAGTGGTCCCATGGTGTTTATACTTGCGTACTATTGCTTGTACAGATGAACGTGGTACCTTCAGGCGTTTGGAAATTGCTCCCAAGGATGAACCAGACTTGTGGAGGTCTAAAAATAAATTCTGAGGTCTTGGCTGATTTCTTTTGATTTTCCCATGATGTCAAGCAAAGAGGCACTGAGTTTGAAGGTAGGCCTTGAAATACATCCACAGGTACACCTCCAATTGACTCAAATGATGTCAATTAGCCTATTAGAAGCTTCTAAAGCCATGACATTTTCCAAGCTGTTTGAAGGCACAGTCAATTTAGTGCAATTTCTTTTGATTTTCCCATGACGTCTCGTACAGAGGCACTGAGTTTGAAGGTAGGTCTTTAAATACATCCACATGAAATGGTCGTTGCACACCTCCAATTTACTCGAATTATGTCAATCAGAAACTTCTAAAGCCATAACAGCTTTTTGAAGGCACAGTCAACTTAGTGTACGTAAACTTCTAACTCACTGGAATTGTGATACAGTGAATTATAAGTTAAATAATCTGTCTGTAAACAATTGTTTGAAAAATGACTTGTGTAATGCACAAAGTAGATGTCCTGACCGACTTGCCAAAACTATAGCTTGTTAACAAGAAATTTGTGGAGTAGTTGAAAAACTAGTTTTAATGACTCCAACCTAAGTGTATGTAAACTTCCGACTTCAACTGTACATGTTATTCAATCATTGCACCTACACTGCTCGCTCGCGTCAGGGAGCGTCTGCGTAGCCAGGCACTAAAATAGAACTTATATTTGTGATGCTCAACGTGCTGCAAGTCCTTTCTCTCTCAGCTCCTCGTTGGGTTTTAGGCACATATACCCACGTGGGTGATTGAAAGATGAACTGAGGTCCACACTTCAGTCAGCTGTAGTAATGCACCTTAAAGTTGTCTGCCAACCACCATATCAAGTCCAAAGAAGAAGAAGAAGCCTGAAGGAAGGAGGAGAGATTACTAGAAACAAACTCGGTTGACTGTTTTAGCTGTGGATTAATTGTAGAGTAGAGGACCTTGTGCATTTCAGGTAAAACAACAACCCAATGTTTATATCCCAGGACAAATTAGCTAGCAACAGCAAGCTAGCTAGCTAAATTGCCATAAATGTTTAATGCCTTTCGACCTGTCCCCAAATTAATAGAATTGCCTAAGAGTTTGTTTTGATATTTTAACCTGATCACATCTGGTGTAGGTGGACAAAATCAACTTGCGTGTGACGAGGTCTGCGACGAGGTCTGGTCAGCATTTCTTTGGACCTAACTTGCTTGCCACCTTTTTCATGTGTTTTCTTTCTTCACAGACTCCATGAAATTGATGACCTCTTCCTTTAATATTTGGTCAAATTATTAATTTTGTGTATAGTTTCCTAGAAACAAGGGTGGCTCAATTGACCCCTTTAGCTCAACATAGCCCACTCTCCCCACTATGATATGTTACCCTATAGAAGGAACAAATACATACACTGTCCATTTGATGTTGTAATTCTAACAGTTTTCACAGTTGAAGCCTATCTTTAAACAAACCTGAAACACCCTAACTATTCTGCAGGTTTCACACACGAAAATGAGGATATGTCCAAATAAGTTCAAACTTCCTCATACCGCAGCAGGTAGCCTAGCAGTTAGGCTACCATTGGGCCAATAACCGAAAGGTCGCTGGTTTGAATTGACTAGACACTTAAGCCGAGTAGGCACTTAACCCTCACTTGTCCTTTAAGTTGCTCTGGATAAGAGCGTCTGGAAAATGTATATGGTTTTTGTAACTGGCAGTTTCTAAAAGATGAAAATTGACAGACACGGTAGCGATCAAATAAATCTGTTTGCTTTTATGTGCTATTTCCATGGACTCCAAATGGTCATTGAATTTCTCATGAAACCCAGATAATTATAAGGGGATTTAATCCCTGCAACCTTGGCTTATTTCTACACGGCCTTAAACCAGCTCAATCATTACCTCTCCAGTGTTAGACATGTACTGTATGTCTGATGTTCATTGTCACACACAATGGTTGCTATGTAGATGCATCATCTCTCCGTTGGTCTGGTCGATATTGGTATGAAATAGTAAATACTAGTGTATCACCACAACGCCCCTCACCCCCATCCCAGTACAAGACTGTTTCATACCGCACAAACCTTATGCAAGTAAATAAATAAAAACGAACAAGATGTGTCTTTGTCTTCACGTTGGAAATAACCTTCCTCTCATAAATAAGTGCCCAGCCGAGTTGAGTTGACACAGTTAGCAAATCACCCTGTCAGGGGTCGAGCCAGAGCAGGCTGGTGGGCTGACAGGGTTTGATGCTGGGGATCAATCTGCCACTGGATTTCACCTCCTCACATCAGTCAGACTGGACACTGCGTCTATCACTCTGCCTTTACAGTGGGGTCCGGAGTTATTGGATCCCTTGATAAAGATGAGCAAAAAAAGAGTTATAATACCAAGTTATATTGTATGCTATTTTTTATTTATTTATTTATTTATTTATTATGGAATAAACATTTTGCAATGGCCATCTCAGTCTCTGGATTTGAATCCCATTGAGAACCTGTGGTTTGAATTGAAGAAGGCAGTCCATAAGTGCAGCAGAAGGATGTCAAGGATCTGGAAAGATTATGTTTGGAGGAATGGTGTAAGATCCCTCCTAATATGTTTTCCAATCTTGTCAAACATTTTTGGAAAAGGCTCATGGTCTTTATCCTTTCAATCTCTGATCAAATGTATTTGTAAAAATGTATATAATTGTCACATTTTTTGAGCAAACCAAAGGAGGCTGGTGGGAGAGGATGGCTGCTGTTTTACGGGCTCCTAACCAGCTGTGCTATTTTGTGTGTTTTTTTAGCAGTGTTTGTAACTTATTTTGTACATCAGATCAATTCAAATGTATTTATAAAGCCCTTCTTACATCAGCTGATATCTCAAAGTGCTGTACAGAAACCCAGCCTAAAACCCCAAACAGCAAGCAATGCAGGTGTAGAAGCACACTGGTTAGTAAAAACTCCCTAGAAAGGCTAGAACCTAGGAAGAAACCTAGAGAGGAACCAGGCTATAAGGGGTGGCCAGTCCTCTTCTGGCTGTGCCGGGTGGAGATTATAACAGAACATGGCCAAGATGTTCAAATGTTCATAGATGACCAGCAGGGTCAAATAATAATAATCACAGTGGTTGTCGAGGGTGCAACAGGTCAGCACCTCAGGAGTAAATGTCAGTTGGCTGTTCATAGCCGATCATTCAGAGTATCTCTACCGCTCCTGCTGTCTCTAGAGATTTGAAAACAGCAGGTCTGGGACAGGTAGTACGTCCTGTGAACAGGTCAGGGTTCCACAGCCGCAGGCAGAACAGCTGAAACTGGAGCAGCAGCACGGCCAGGTGGACTGGGGACAGCAAGGAGTCATCAGGCCCGGCAGTCCTGAGGCATGGTCCTAGGGCTCAGGTCCTCAGAGAGAAAGAAAGAAAGAAAGAAAGAAAGAAAGAGAATTAGAGAGAGCATACATAAATTCACACAGGACAAGACAGGAGAAATACTCCAGATATAACAGAATGATCCTAGCCCCCTGACACATAAACTACTGCAGCATAAATACAGGAGGGGCCCCACCTGACAATACCCCCAGACAGTGCCAAACAGGCAGGATATAACCCCACCCACTTTGCCAAAGAACAGCCCCCACACCACTAGAGGTATATCTTCAACCACCAACTTACCATCCTGAGACAAGGCCGAGTATAGCCCACAAAGATCTCTGCCACGGCACAACCCAAGGGGGGGCGCCAACCCAGACAGGAAGATCACATCAGTGACTCAACCCACTCAAGTGACGGACCCCTTCTAGGGACGGCATGGAAGAGTACCAGTAAGCCAGTAACTCAGCCCCTGTAATAGTGTTAGAGGCAGAAAATCACAGTGGAGAGAGGGGAACCGGCCAGGCAGAGACAGCAAGGGTGGATCGTTGCTCCAGTGCATTTCCATTCACCTTCACACTCCTGGGCCAGACTACACTCAATCATAGGACCTATTGAAGAGATGAGTCTTCAATAAAGACTTAAAGGTTGAGACCGAGTCTGCGTCTATCACGTGTAGACAGACCATTCCATAAAAATGGAGCTCTTTTGGAGAAAGCCCTGCCTCCAGCTGTTTGCTTAGAAATTCCAGGGACAGTTAGGAGGCCTGTGTCTTGTGACTGTAGCGTACGTGTAGATATGTACGGCAGGACCATATCGGAAAGATAGGTACGAGCAAGCCCATGTATTGCTTTGTAGATTAGCAGTAAAGCCTTGAAATCAGCCCTTGCCTTGACAGGAAGCCAGTGTAGGGAGGAAGGCACTGGAGTAATATGATGACATTTTTGGGCTCTAGTCAAGATTCTAGCAGCCGTGTTTAGCAAACTGAAGTTTATTTAGTGCTTTATCCGGGTAGTCGGAAAGTAGAGCATTGCAGTAGTCTAACCTAGAAGTGACAGAAGCATGGATGAATTTTTCTGCATCATTTTTGGACAGAAAGTTTCAGATTTTTGCAATGTTACATAGATGGAAAACAGCTGTCCTTGAAACAGTCTTGATATGTTCGTCAGGGTCCAGAGTAACGCCGAGGTCCTTCACAGTTTCTTTTGAGACGACTGTAAAACCATCAAGATTAATTGTCAGATTCAACAGAAGATCTCTTTGTTTCTTGGGACCTAGAACAAGCATCTCTGTTTTGTCCGAGTTTAAAAGTAGAACATTGTAGCCATCCACTTCCTTATGTCTGAAACACAGGCTTCCAGCGAGGGCAATTTTGGGGCTTCACCATGTTTCATCAAAATGTACAGCTGTGTGTCATCCGCTTAGCAGTGAAAGTTAACATTATGTTTCCGAATGACATCACCAAGAGGTAAAATATATAGTGATAACAATAGTGGTCCTAAAACGGAACCTTGAGGAACACCGAAATTTAAAGTTGATTTGTCAGAGGACAAGCCAAACAAGCCAAACTGATATCTTTCCAACAGATAAGATCTAAACAAGGCCAGAACTTCTTAGTGTAGACCAATTTGTGTTTCCAATCTCTCCAAGAATGTGGTGATCAATGGTATCAAAAGCAGCACTAAGTTCTAGGAGCACGAGGACAGAGCTTCGGTCTGAAGCCATTAATTAAAAGGTAATTTACCACCTTCACAAGTGCAGGCTCAGTGCCATGGTTGGGTCTAAAACCAGACTGAAGCGTTTAGCATACATTGTTTGTCTTCAGGAAGGCAGTGAGTTGCTGCGCAACAGCTTTTTCTAAAAATGTTGAGAGGAATGGGAGATTTGATATAGGCCGATAGTTATTTATATTTTCTGGGACAAGGTTTGGCTTTTTCAAGAGAAACTTTATTACTGCCACTTTTAGTGAGTTTGGTACACATCTGGTGGAAAGAGAGACATTTATTATGTTCAACATAGAAGGGCCAAGCACAGGAAGCAGCTCTTTCAGTAGTTTAGTTGGAATAGGGTCCAGTTTGCAGCTTGAAGGTTTAGAGGCCATTATTATTTTCATCATTGTGTCAAGAGATATAGTACAAAAACACTTTAGTGTCTCCCTTGATCCTAGGTCTTAGCAGAGTGGTGCAAACTCAGGACAACTGAACTTTGGAGGAATACGCAGATTTAAAGAGGAGTCTGTAATTTGCTTTCTAATGGTCGTGATCCTTTCCTCAAAGAAGTTCATGAATTTATCACTGCTGAAGTGAAAGCCATCCTCTCTTGGGGAATGTTGCTTTTTAGATAGCTTTGCGACAGTATCAAAAATACATTTGCGATTGTTCTTATTTTCCTCAATTAAGTTGGAAAAATAGGATGATCGAGCAGCAGTGAGGGCTCTTCGATACTGCACAATACTGTCTTTCCAAGCTAGTCGGAAGACTTCCAGTTTGGTTTGGAGCCATTTCCGTTCCAATTTTCTTGATGCTTGCTTCAGAGCTCGGGTATTTTCTGTATACCAGGGAACTAGTTTCTTATGACAAATGTTTTTTGTTTTTAGGGGTGAGACTGCATCTAGGGTATTGCGCAAGGTTAAATTGAGATCCTCAGTTAGGTGGTTAACTGATTTTTGTACTCTGACGTCCTTAGGTAGGCAGAGGGAGTCTGGAAGGGCATCTAGAAATCTTAGGGTTGTCCGAGAATGTATAGCACAACTTTTGATGATCCTTGGTTGTGGCGTGAGCAGATTATTTGTTGCGATTGCAAACTAATAAAATGGTGGTCCAATAGATCAGGATTATGAGGAAAAACATTGAGATCCACACCATTTATTCCACGGGACAAAACTAGGTCCAGAGTATAACTGGCACATACTGACAATACTTATTCCACAGGACAAACTAGGTCCAGAGTATGACTGTGGTAGTGAGTAGGTCCGGAGACATGTTAGACAAAACCCACTGAGTCGACGATGACTCCAAAAGCCTTTTGGAGTGGGTCTGTGTACTTTTCCATGTGAATATTAAAGTCACCAAAAATTAGAATATTATCTGCTGTGACTACAAGGTCCGATAGGAATTCAGGGAACTCAGTGAGGAACATTGTATATGGCCCAGGAGGCCTGTAAACAGTAGCTATAAAAAGTGATTGAGTAGACTGCATAGATTTCATGACTAGAAGCTCAAAAGACTAAAACGTCTGGAGTTTTAAGGATTATTTGAAGTTTTCGATCATAAATGTTAGCAACACCTCTGCCTTTGTTGGATGAGCGGGAGATATGGTCAAAAGTGTAACCAGCAGGTGAGGCCTCATTTAACACAGTAAATTCATCAGGTTTAAGCCATGTTTCAGTCAGGCCAATCACATCAAGATTATGATCAGTGATTAGTTAATTGACTGTAACTGCCTTGGAAGTGAGGGATCTAACATTAAGTAGCCCTATTTTGAGATGTGAGGTATCACAATCTCTTTCAATAATGGCAGGAATGGAGGAGGTCTTTATTCCAATGAGATTGCTAAAGCGAACAACGCCATGTTTATTTTTGCCCAACCTAGGTCAAGGCACAGACACGGTCTCAATGGGGATAGCTGAGCTGTTTTAGCACTGACTGTGCTAGTGGCAGACTGCACTAAGCTGGCAGGCTGCTGCCTGGCCTGCACCCTATCTCATTGTGGCTCTAGGGGAGTTAGAGCCCTGTCTATGTTTGTAGATAAGATGAGAGCACCCCTCCAGCTAGGATGGAGTCCGTCACTCCTCAGCAGGCCAGGCTTGGTCCTGTTTGTGGGTGAGTCACAGAAAGAGGGCCAATTATCTTTAGGGAGGGGCAGAAAACAGTTTTCAACCAGAGATTAAGTTGTGAAACTCTGCTGTAGAGCTCATCACTCCCCCTAACTGGGAGGGGCCCAGAGACAATTACTCGATGCCGACACATCTTTCTAGCTGATTTACACGCTGAAGCTATGTTGCTCTTGGTGACCTCTGTTTCAACCTAACATTGTTGGTTCCGAAGTGGTTAACAATATCCATATTGTCTCGACACTCGCCATTTTTAGCTTTAGCCAGCACCATCTTCAGATTAGCCTTAACGTCGGTAGCCCTGCCCCCTGGTAAAAAGTGTATGATCACTGGATGATTCGTTTTAAGTCTAATACTGCAGGTAATGGAGTCACCAATGACTAGGGTTTTCAATTTGTCAGTTACATAATGTTGCTGCTACCGTCTCTAATGACCAAAATTAGCTTCTGCATATCAAAACAGTTATTACTCACTTAATCTGGACAATGATTTTTTTCTTTAATGAGTCCGACGCAAAGGATATATAGTTTCTCATCCAGAAGCGGCCCTCCTAGTGGCCGGAAACTTTAATGCAGGCAAACTTAAATCAGTTTTACCTCATTTCTACCAGCATATCACGTGTGCAACCGGAAGGAAAAAAACTCTAGACCAGCTTTACTCTACACTCAGAGACACAAAGCTTTCCCTCACCTTCCATTTAGCAAATCTGACCATAATTCTATCCTCCTGATTCCTGCTTACAAGCAAAAACTAAAGCAGGATGTAGCAGTGACTCGCTCAATATGGAAGTGGTTATATGACGTGGATGTTATGCTCCAGACTGGAATATGTTCCGGGATTCATCCAATGGCATTGAGGAGTATATCACCTCAGTCACCGTCCCCACAGTGAGTGTACGCACATATCCCAACCAGAAGCCATGGATTACAGTCAACATCCACACCGAGCTAAAGGCTAGAGCTGCCACTTTCAAGGAGCAGGATACTAATCCATATGCTTAAAATAAATCCCACTTTTCCCTCAGATGAACCATCAAACAGGCAAAGCGCCAATACAGGACTAAAATTGAATCCTACTACACCGGCTCTGATGCTCGTCAGATGTGGCAGGGCTGGTAAACTATTACGGACTACAAAGGGAAACTCAGCTGCGAGCTGCCCAGTGTCGCAAGCCTACCAGGCGTGCTAAATGCCTCTTATGTTCGTTTCGAGGCAAGCAACACCGGCATGCATGAGAGCACCAGCTGTTCCGGTCGACTGTGTGGTCACTCTCTCAGTAGCCAATATGAGCAAGATCTTTAAACAGGTCAACATTCAAAATATTGCGGGGCCGGACTCAATACCAGGACGTGTACTCAGAGCATGTGCGGACCAACCTTCTCCCTGACAAAGTCTGAAATAGCTACATGTTTCAAGCATTCCATCATAGTCCCTGTGCCCAAGAAAGCGAAGGGAACTTGCCTAAGTGACTACCGCCCTGTAGTACTCACGTCGGTATCCATGAAGTGCTTTGAAAGGCTGGTCATGTCTCACATCAACACCATCATCTCGGAAACCCTAGATCCACTCCAATTCGCATTCCGCCCCAACAGATCCACAGAGGACACAATCTCAATTGCACTCCACACTGCCCTTTCCCACCTGGACAAAAAGGAACACCTACGTTAGAATGCTGTTTATTGACTACAGCTCAGCATTCAACACCATAGTGCCCACATACCTCATCACTAAGCTAAGGACACTGGGACTTCCTGATGGGCAACCCCCAAGTCGTAAGCGTAGGCCACAACACATCTGCCACACTGAGGCCCCTCATGGGTGCATGCTTAGTCCCCTCTTGTACTCTCTGCTCCCCCATGACTGTGTCGCCAAGCATGACTCCACACCATCATTAAGTTTGCTGACGACAAAACAGTGTGCACCGCTCTATGGGACTCCCAATCACGGCCTGATGTGATACTGCCTGGAATCTAACCAGTAACGCCTTTTGCACTGAGATGCAGTGCCTTAGACCACTGCGCCACTCGTGCACCCTCACATTGGTGTTCCATCAAACATATGGAAACCAAATGTTGGACTCTGTTCCATTTACTCCATTCCAGTCATTACAATGAGCCCGTTCTCCTATAGCTCATCCTACCAGCCTCCACTGGAGCATACCATTTTTGGGGGGCACTCCCAAGTGGGCACAACTGCCATCAGCCCAAACATTTTAAGTCTGCAAGTCATGAAAAATGAAGTCACCTCTATACCCAGCTAACAGATTTGGTTACTTGGAAGTTGTGGGAATATATGTTTTTGGTTTCATATTGATTGTGGGAACAAAGCCATATGTTTCCTGACCAGTAAAAAGGAAACATTTTAAAATGTTCTGAGAACAGAAATGAACATTTCTGCTGTTCTGGGAACGTTTATTTTTAGGTTGCAGGGAGGTTCTGAGATTATTTTACTCTTGTTCCTTTAAAGCTTTGATGGGAGGTTTTATTAATGCTCTAAGATGGAAATGATAGGTTATTTGGAGTTTTTTTAATAACTTCATAAAAGAAAATATGAAACTATGAAAAATGTAATTATACGCAATTTATTATAAGATTTCAGATGTATTTTAACTGTAAAATAAACATGATCATACAATACAGTACAATATTGGCACTATTTCATATTTTTTCATGATGAGGGCTCTAAATCCAATTGAGTATATCATCACAGCAAGATGAAACCACAACGGCTGGACTCGCTAGACTGTCACCGTTCATATGCTGTCTCACAGGCTGGGCTCACTCGCTCAGAGGAAGAGAAAATCGATTCTGTGTCTGGATAAACCAGAAAATGTGACACGTCACTCCAATGCAAATGTGGGGTCTGAAACCTGACATTTCAAGTCAGCTCCACTGAGAGAGTGGAAACAGAGAGTAGACAGATGGGTCTGTTTGGCACTATAAGGCACAGTACCCTACGGCGTTCACAGAGCACTTTGTACACCTGAATGTCAGTCCGAATCGGTCCAGAACCGCTCAAAGTCCTCCATATGGGAGACATCTATAATCATGCAAACACGTTTCTAATCATCTGTTCTCTATCACCGGAATTTCCCACTGTGTCGCCAGGATAGATCTAGCATACCATGTTTTATTACACATACAAAGCTGTACATTTGAGTATACAAACAGACCACATTTCAAAGGAAACAAGCCGTTATTAAGCTCAGGTGTGGACAATTAGTGGGTGTGGCAAACACACCTGAACACACGTAACAAGATAGAGGAAAGAGATGAGTTTTGATGATTAAGACAATGGAATGTACACTACCGTTCAAAAGTTTGGGGTCACTCAGAAATATCCTTGTTTTTTGTCCATTAAAATAACATAAAATTGATCAGAAATACATTGTAGACATTATTCATGTTGTAAATGACTATTGTAGCTGGAAACAGCAGATTTTGAATGGAATATCTACGTAGGCTTACAAAGGCCCATTATCAGCAACTATCACTCCTGTGTTCCAGTGGCACATTGTGTTTGCTAATTCAAGTTTATTATTTTAAAAGGCTAATTGATCATGAGAAAACCCTTTTGCAATTATGTTAACACAGTTGAAAACTGTTGTTCTGATTAAAGAAGCAATAAAACTGTCCTTCTTTAGACTAGTTGACTATCTGAAGCATCAGCATTTGTGGGTTCGATTACAGGCTCAAAATGGCCAGAAACAAAGGCCTTTCTTCTGAAACTCGTCAATCTATTCTTGTTCTGAGAAATTAAGGGTATTCCATGCAATAAATTGCCAAGAAACTGAAGATCTCGTACATCACTGTATACTACTCCCTTCACAGAACAGCGCCAACTGGCACTAACCAGAATAGAAAGAGGAGTGGGAGGCCCCGGTGCACATCTGAGTAAGAGGACAAGTACATTAGAGTGTCTAGTTTGAGAAACAGACACCTCACAAGACCTTAACTGGCAGCTTCATTAAATAGTACCCTCAAAACACTCAATGTCAACAGTGAAGAGGCGACTCCGGGACACTGGCCTTCTAGGCAGAGTTGTACGCAAAATAACCATCGGACAACCACCTTCTCACCAAGCTCTAAGAAACATATGGTTATCCGAACATCATGCACCAACTGTCTATCATTTAGACTACGAAAGAAATACATTGTGTCCTCTTATCTTTTACCCCTGAAACTGAATTGATTGGTTGGATGTTGTTTTAAAGTTGTGTGTTGCAGATGAGAGGAGTGGATATAGAGAGAATATCATTGAGGAAGAGAGACGGGTGTTTGTGTGAGCTGTGGGATTGTGAGACAGAAGCAGAATCTTTCTCCTCCTGCAGAGGGCCGCTGTTCATTCCTCTCAAGCACAGGGAAATGAGCTATGATTGATTGCGGGAGAGGCAGGCAACCTTTCGATAGGGAGCACAAATAGCTGTGAATTACCGAGTGCTGTGTAAACGAGGTGGAGAGAAGGGAGAGGGGGCGGAAGAATAGTGGCTAGTGGACAACAAACACGTGAGAAGACAGGGAAAGAAAGACTATGAGAGAAATAATGGACAGTGTGGGGAGAGAGTGACATAGAGAGAAGAGGGGCGTTATAGGAAAAAATGTAATAAAAGAGAAAAACAGACAGAGAGGAAGGGGAAGTGAGGGTGAGAGAGAGTGAGAGACAGAGAAAAACAAGCCTGGTAATCGGAACCAAATACTCCAAGGTGAGGCGTTAATGTGTGCTAGGGTTTAGTCCTCAGCAAACATTTACACTTCACATTTAATTTAATTGACACACTCAAATCCAAAACAAAGATACCATCTGAATTCATAAAATATTTATTACAAACTGGAACTCCTCTCATATTTGGTTTAATAATATATGAGTTTTATCACTTAGAATGCATGAGTGAAATGTTTAATATAGTTGGAAAACATTATTACTATTAGATAAACAAAAATATAAATAATATTTCAGGGAGCATTCTTCAGATAATTACAACTTGTAACAGTGAAGTTAGTTTGAAGCTCGATATTTGTTTGAATTTCAAATATTCAAACATCAAGATAACACTGTAGTCCCAAACATGGTTAGGCCTGGCATACTGGCATTTTGACAGGGGGCTCTTTGGTCCAACACAGACAAGTAAGACATTGATTTACTATCATCGGCAATATAAAATGTTTAGCCATAACTTTCATAGAGCTCATATTTCCACATCTTAGATGGTGTAGTGTTTTTATTTATTTTAATTTGATCAGGAGTGTGTGTGTGTGCTGTGTGTGTAGCTAGGTTCCTGATTAGAGTGTGTTAATTCCTCTCTGCTCCATGGTCCTTACAGGTGATCATCTTCAAACTCTTTGGCCCTTCCTCTGCCTCGGCAGCTCATGTCTCCAGGCTGAACAGCCAATTTACTTTCAAATGGAATTCTAGGTGCACGAGGAATAGCCATTCTTATCGGATCGGAGGCAGCGCCAGCAGCATACCACCCTACATGCCACCGCTGGCTTGCTTCTGAAGCTAAGCAGGGTTGGTCCTGGTCAGTCCCTGGATGGGAGACCAGATGCTGCTGGAAGTGGTGTTGGATTGCCAGTAAGAGGCACTCTTTCCTCTGGTCTAAAAAATATCCCAATGCCCCAGGGCAGTGATTGGGGACACTGCCCTGTGTAGGGTGCTGTCTTTCAGATGGGACGTTTAACGGGTGTCCTGACTCTCTGAGGTCATTAAAGATCCCATGGCACTTATTGTAAGAGTAGGGGTGTTATCCCCGGTGTCCTGGCTAAATTCCTAATCTGGCCCTCAAACCAGCACGGTCACCTTACAATCCCCAGTTTACAATTGGCTCATTCATCCCCCTCCTTTCCCCTGTAACTATTCCCCAGGTTGTTGCTGTAAATGAGAACGTGTTCTCAGTCAACTTACCTGGTAAAATAACGGATAAATAAAACAATATAAGCTTTCCTGAATAACTGGGCCTGCTGGGAGCATATGTGGCTACATTATTATAGAGCGATTTGGGAGAAGGATGATCTGCGACAGACAGCGCATCTCAGTATCAGAAGCAAAAATTTTGCCAGACTGGCCTGCTACTCTGCCTTCTATACCTTATAAACTGTCGAGAGTAGGCCCACAGCTGATCCAGATGGAATGAAATATTAAAATCAGAGCGCTTTTGCCAGCATTCAAATGACATTTTCACTGCAGTTTACAACCCAATAGAAGGTTGTACTCAATTGAAAACAATAATGCAATTATTCAGTGGTATTGTAGGCTAGTCAAGATAATTGTATTGTCCATAAACAAGATCAGCAGAGGAGCTTTTTGAGCTGTCTCATATCTTCACTGTTCTTTCATGCGCAATGACATACCTGGCCTCTCCGGTGCCTATATAATCTATTTGTCCTTGTTCCTCTAGATTTATATTGAAAATTGGTGCAACTTTGAATGATGCTATACAGTATGTGGTATTATTACAAGCTAGCCTATTGCAAACAAACAATCCACCTACCACTGTTGTCACCCCTCCCAGTAATTTTAGAACTGTCCTGTATTAAACCTCTGATCCGTTATGTTGTAAAACTGTCCTCTTCTTCTTGAGGCCTTGTCTGTAAAACTGTCCACTTCTTGTTTGCACGCTTCAATTGACGATAGGGTAGGCATCTTCTAAACCTTTCACGATATCCCTCTCAGTGCCAGCAGTGTTTCATTCACTCCAAGCTAAGATTACTATGAAGATTATCGACGCTGGCAAGGAGTTAACTGAACTGAAGTATAGTGTGCTTGCTATCCCGGAGACCTCTACTGCAGAGGTCAGTGAGACACGCAAACACACACATGCACGCACACACGCAGGATCGCAGCAATTCAGTCCTCACTGAACAAATCTGATAGTGAGGGGCAAATGGAAAATCGGAATGTTTCCTCACATGAGAGTAATTAGATAGAGATAAGATGTGAAGGCAGTGGCCTATAATTGACGTTTTTTATGCTCAGGGAAGGGGGCAGAATATTCTACCTTTAAAAAAAATCATATTTACTATTCGATACAGTTGAGGAATCCCTTTTTTATATGATCCCAAACCATGCAGGGATATAAGGGCAGCCATGGCTGCTATGGTTCCGTGATCTCTTTAGCCAAACAGGAGCAGTGTTACATCACTCCTACAACTTATTGGCCTGCTGGGGTGATGTAAGGGATTGTGATTTCGAGCCTGATCCGTCATACAAGGAAATTGCAGGCTTCCATTATTTCCATGGCCAGCAAAATGCTATCAAAATGCACGATGGAAGCCCAGGGACAAGTGATTGTGGACGTGTGGATATCTGTTACTACACACAAGGGTGTGTGCTCAGCCCTCTCCTGTATTCTCTGTTCACCCACGAATGCGTGGCCATGCACGCCTCCAACTCAATCATCAAGTTTGCAGATGACACAACAGTAGTGGGCTTGATTGCCAACAACGACGAGAGAGCCTACAGGGAGGAGGTGAGGGCACTCGGAGTGTGGTGTCAGGAAAACAATCTCTCACTCAATGTCAACAAAACAAAGGAGAACATCGTGGACTTCAGGAAACAGCAGAGGGAGCACCCCCTATCTACATCGAAGGGACAGCAGTGGAGAAGGTGGAAAGTTTTAAGTTCCTGGGCGTACACGTCACAGACAAACTGAAATGGTCCACCCACACAGACAGTGTGGTGAAGAAGGCGAAACATTGATATTTTGGGTCCATGGCCAGGAAACTCCCCAGACCTTAATCATATTGAGAACTTGTGGTCAATCCTCAAAAAGCGAGTGGACAAACAAAAACCTACAAATTCTAACAAACTCCAAGCATTGATTATGCAAGAATGGGCTGCCATCAGGATGTGGCCCATAAGTAAATTGACAGCATGCCAGGGCGGATTGCAGAGGTCTTGAAAAAGAAGGGTCAACACTGCAAATTTTGACTCTTTGCATGAACTTCATGTAATTGTCAATAAAATCCTTTGACACTTATGAAATGCTTGTAATTATACTTCAGTATTCCATAGTAACATCTGACAAAATATATCTAAAGACACTGAAGCAGCAAACTTTGTGAAAATGTATATTTGTGTCATACTCAAAACTTTTGGCCACGACTGTACTGCTTCAGTGGTATCCACCAGGACTGGGGGAAAAAACACAGAACGGGCTTGAAAAATCTCCTTTGTGATGACTAAATATACTGTATCAAGGTACTTTTTTGGCATTTGATCTCTTTGAGCAAGTCAACATTGGCCATTGGATGGAGAGTGTCTTGCCAATGTTGATGTGAATGGATTTGTGACATGTGACTGTAATTCAAATGTGTCTCATTGAATAATGATAATAAATAGGTCTCTGTCTTCCAAGCGCCTTGTGTGAAATAACAATTGGAGTCCCATCTCTTTGAAATGGATCTGCAAGTGTTAATCTGTGTCAGGATCCACTGTCCTGGCCAGACTTCATCGGCCCAAAGTTATATTACCTGCGCGCTGAAGTTGAATCATATCTGCTGCACATCTCTATCATAATGGATCTTAGATGGAACCACGATCAGAAGCCTTGAATATTTTTTTGTTTCCTGTTACATTTCATCCATTCATTCATTCAGCAATCAAAAAGAATACCAAGGACCTTTTTTTGTAGTTTTATATAGCAGATATTTTGACTGAAAACCCTTTCTCAAAGCAAAAAGGCCAAATCATCGAGGAACTGTTTAGCCAGTTTATTATGGTTCCTTTCAGAAGCTAACAATGAGGCCACTTTTGGCCCTCCGTCTTGCGTGGCTTTGCAAAATAAAGAGCACTGGCCTGAGGTGTGGCAAGGGCATTGGATGCACAGGTATAATGGATGGATGCACCAGTATAATCGCTGGTGGAATACTGAATCCCTGACAGGGCACTTCGTCCCACGTCTACAACCACCCCGCTCTCCTCATCACCCCACCCCAGTTCCAGCGGATTGTCTTAGCCTCATGCATATTTCATGGGCCGTGGGTCAGTGTACCTGCCTAAGCTGGGATACACAGACTGCATCCGTTAACCGTGACACCAAAGGTCGGCTGTGGGAGTCCACTGGATCATAATGGATGATTAAGTGAGCCTGAGCCAGCGCCAAAATGACTATGTTTGCTCATTCCCAGTGTGTAGTCTATGGGCAGTTCAGTGTTAGGGGAGATTGGTACACAAAAGGTCCTTGGTTCACTAATGACAGAGCAAACTGTGTTCATTAAGAAGAAGGGGTGTTCTGAGGACAGTTGAAGTTCCCGAAAAGCTTTAGCGCACGGTCGGATTTCAGCTGTGGAGGTTTCCAATAAAACCTTTTTTGACCTTCAGACATTTGGATTGAACTGTGTTGCTTTACTTGATCTTGATGTGGTGGATCTTAAGGTTGTGGGTAGGAGACGGCTGTCAAAAACATATTTGGCTCCTACGTTGTGAAGTCTATACATGTAGTTGCTACCAAACGTTGAACCATTTTGTGGTTTCTACTTTGTATTTGCTTTTGTAAAAGCAATCATGGACATTAAAGCATTTAAACCATCTACATATATGGCCTTCTAAATGGAGGCTCGATGCTTGCTGTGCCCAAACAAATAAAATGAATCACATTATGTTGCCCTAAGGTCATGGTCATTACACTTTAGTGTTTCTTGAAATACCATGGCATAAATCATCCTATAAAACAGCAGTATGCTTGTCCTAATAAAACATTTAATGGTAGCAATTCACAATTACCCAGTTGTACTACCAGTGTAGCTGTAGTGAAATGAATTCACAAGCTTTGTCTGTTGAGATACAAAGCAGACCCACTGTTTGGGTTACCTTTGAGGGCAGCAGTGATGGGACACTGCCACACGTCATGTGATGATAGACAGTAAAGCTGTGCCAGTGAGATAGCAGAGGAGCCGAGCTGCGGTCACTGGGGGAAACTGTCAACGGCAGTAATTTATGTGACAGTCAACACAACCATGGTCTTTTTAGGGAACTCCTTAGTCATGCAAGAGCATGCATAGGCATCAGAAAAACTCTAACTGATTTCCACTGGCGGCTCGGGAGACGCTTTATGACAGTTAAAGATCATTTGACTTCTAGTTTTTGCTTGTTTCTCTGGTACTGATGCATGAGTTTCTACTGTGTTGTCGTGAGCAGCCCAATCAAAACCGACTGATGTGTATTCAACGTGTCGTTCATTATTTACAACGCACAAGTGTTGGGGAACAGGTTTGACAGATGAATAAAAGCCCCCTGGAAGCAGGTAAACAAACATCTGCTATTGTTCCAAGCAATAGTCCTGGGAGATTTATTCTTTGAACATGTGATGCCTGCTGCCAAATCTGCCATATGTACAGTATATTCTGTACTTGCTCAAAGAATACCTCAAACTAAAGAAGAGTGGAATTTGTCAAGTACGCTAAATTATCCAGCCTGGATAATATGCTAACTCATTAAGATGCTAACTTGTGATTAACTATTGATGGCATTTTGAATGACTACAAATAAGCGACACAATGAGGGCCATAAACATGTTTAGGATGATGGAACATGCCTGCAGTTGACATTGAAATGCCTTATAGTCGATGAATCATATCGGTTTACATTTACCAGGTTAACATGTATCCACGTGGAATTCCTTGCCCGAAGAAATGTCTGTTTACATCTTACAGTCATACACAGAGTATCTTGTTCTCACAGCTTGTCAGAGTCTGCAGTGATTCATTAGGTTGTTCATTTCCCCGACCCTGCCAACCCTACAGGGAGACGCTCGTGGAACATGTCAACACTGACTCCCAGTCCCAGTCACATGCACTTTGCTTCAAAGGGATGGCTTTGACAGCTGATGGCATGCCTCTTACTGGCTGCATGGCACATCATTTCCTCCTGCTAATTCAGTGCCCTTCATTTGATATAGACATACAGTACACTTGGCTCTTACTGATTACTCCAGCTGACTTTTTACTCTGTAAATTAAGTTGATTTTCAGAACTTTTTCCGATATTGTAAATTGTAAATTAAGGTTTGGTCCACTGTGAGGTTGCACAGGCTTCATCTGATCTGCATACATCCTAACTGAAAAAAAAATATATTTATCTCTGTCAAGAATGAAGTAGGAAGTCACTGCTTCATCTCATCAGGCAGGATACATATGCCAGAAGCCCATCAGTGTGATGGATCTTTCACTTTGGCAGCAAACAATGGCTACAGGGGAAGTCTAGACATGCTGACCTCACCTTTAAAGCTAGAGAATTGTCACGGGGATGCCTGTGTCTGTACACGCATAATGGGAGGATTTCATTGAATGGACAAGAAAGGGAGACTATTACTGTATAAACTATTCAAACCCCCCTGACGTCTCTGCTGTTGGCATAACTGTATACAATATGTTCTGCTTTTCAAATTCTTAGAAAATTGACGGGGGTGGGAAAGAGGGTATGCAGATGCACATAACTGGTTAACTTTCATCCTTGGAGCACATTTCAAGGAGAATTACACCCGTCAACTATCTTTTGGTATTTGTTTCATTGGTACATTGTTGGTATGATCCCAAAAATGTTTGCATGTCAGTAATCAAGTTTAAAGTAGTCCTATAGATGGCAACGTACTGTAGAACAATGTGAACTTAGGCAACAACTAAGATTTGCACCATCTCAATTGTTGCCTATTTCACACATTCCTAACTTAAGTTCCCTATAATACTCATTACTCATACTCAGTACTCATACTCAATACTCATACTCAATACACATTTTATCTGTGTCATTTTACCTCAGTGAATTCTACTGCTTTCAATATTCCCATGTTCTCATCCTCTTGGACAAACTATGTCCATCAGTGTGGAATGAGTAGATGTTCCGGCTGCTGACTCCATGCAACATTGATGACCCGTCTGGAAGTGCTGTGGCACCCTGCCTGGCAGGGCGGGTCCAGATGGGGCGATGGTTTGAGACAATGGTGACGCTGAGGTGTCTATCCTACCCTATCCAACCCTGGGACAGGGGCATGGCAGCTGTAGGGAATAGCATGGCCTTTAACAGTGAGGAAGCTCACATGTGCTTTCTGAAAGCCACAAAGCATGGTTAACATTTGTATCTGAAAGGTGTAATTTGCATATATTATGTGCTCTGTTTGTTGGAAAAATACATGCTGTTAAAAGCACATACAGTATGTATTGGGAACACATACTATGAATTGCAATAGTTGCATCATCACACTGCATCATTAAATAATTGAGAGTTCCCTTGGGTTTCATTCACAGTGACTGAAGTACATACTATACTGTAAGAGAAGGTAAAAAAAACCTGTTAATTCTATTTATTTTTTATGTTAAACGAAATGAATGCATTCCAATAGAAATGAAATCGACAATGGCCAATTCCAGCTCATTAGCATATTTTTGCCTGCTTAGTGCTCATAGAAAAAGCAAATTATGAGTCAACAGCTGCTCAATTTGCGATTGATTGCCTTAATCACTGGTTTCAATGGAATCACATATTTTCCAGGCGGATTTACTTGTCTATTCAGTCATATTGTGTACAACTGGCATAGGTATACAGTACAACAAAAACCCCTCAAAGATTAGGAATAAAAAACATATTGGCTTTTTAAGACAAAACAATGTTTTTAGCTGGAGGTTATGTAATCAAGGACTAAACAAATGCTACATATAAAATGTTGGCTCCTCTACAGATCCCCATAAGTCCCTACTCTAAGTACCACTTTGGGAAGAAATGAACAGCACTGTGGTGGATTCAGAGGAAAAGTATGACCACTCAATTCAAATTCTGAGAAATCATGTATTGTGTTGGAGAAATTGATAGACCTTGCTCCGCCTGCATTTTTCCTAGAATAGCGTGTGTGTGTGTGTGTGTGTGTGTGTGTGTGTGTGTGTGTGTGTGTGTGTGTGTGTGTGTGTGTGTGTGTGTGTGTGTGTGTGTGTGTGTGTGTGTGTGTGTGTGTGTGTGTGTGTGTGTGTGTGTGTGTGCGTATTTGTGCTTGTGTGTATTTAATAAATATAGAATCCCCAAAATATTTTTGCCTGCATCTCAGAAATAAGTGAACACTCCATCAGCATAAAG
This sequence comes from Oncorhynchus kisutch, assembly GCF_002021735.2. NCBI lineage: Eukaryota > Metazoa > Chordata > Actinopteri > Salmoniformes > Salmonidae > Oncorhynchus > Oncorhynchus kisutch. The sequence goes on along the minus strand of NC_034188.2, from coordinate 51,901,228 downwards.
GCCTTATAAATAATAGTGGTGAATGCAAAAAAAAAGGAACCAATCAGGCCGGCATGACGTTTAAAGGCAGCATGGATCTCCTTTATGACAAGGGTAACTTCTGATTACTTGGAAAGCCATTCCCTTTTGAAATTATACATTTTGTGTCTGTTGATTGAGAATAATTAATTCCCTAATCTCACTTTATGCAATGCTCAATACAGATGATTCGTAGGACAGACTGTATTAAATATGCACAAAAATGTACATCAAATAGAGAATAATGAAAAAAACACAGTATAGAAGCACCCAGAGTTCTGTAAAGACTGCATCATACTATACACATCAGCCTTGGTCTTTTCTCACACTCAAAATTAGAAGGGAGAAATGTCATCTGATACTGGTTGCCATTAAGCATTGACATCAAGTGTAGAATATCCACATCTCCGGAAATTGTTTGTGAGCTTTTGATGTTTGTTGGCCCGAATATCTGGCAAATATCGAAAACGCAAGCCAACTTTAACATGATTTTTCAACAAGCTTTTCTGCTTCAGATGTTTTTTATCTGCTCTACCTGTCAGGTGAGGTTGAACGCCTCCTATCTTACTCTGCCTCCCGAAAAAAGCTTCTCCCAAGCAGGTGTGACATCTACTCGCATTGCCTGCTGCTTGGATCCCACCTGGCAATCTGTTCCACGTCTGCCCTGGACTGATTGGGATTTTATGTAGGCTAATTAACTTGTGAAGCTTATTATGTGAGCTTACTCAGAAACACTTTAATTAACTAGTATCGGCCTACTATTTATTTATTTATTTTGTCTAAGACATTTATAGCCTACTGGACTCACAGAGAGCTACTCTCTCAAGTTGTCTTGTTGGGGCGAGTGACTCTTTGAACTTAGAATGGCTAGACTCAAGTCGTTTTATTTTTTTCTTGTGCTTTATTCTATTTGTCTCGTGACTCTTTGTTGAGTGCTTTGTTGACGATGAACGTGCTTGTTTACCCGACCGTAGGACAGACAATGTTTGTTCCCACACTTGCATCTCTGACTCTCTATTGGTTACACACACTCTTGGCCTCCCATCCTAACCACCTCTCGCTGGCTTTGTATTCATGTTACCTGATGAAATTGCTGTACAACATGATCTTGTTGCCATCTCATACCCGTTCAAATGTCATAGAAAATCAACACTGCAGAGCTCTCCCTGTCCTCTGCTGTTCCCTGATTGTATTACGGCTGATGATATCTGGAAATGTGCATGTACACCCTGGCCCATGTACTGTTGCTAGCCCCAATCCTGACATGCGCTCTGATTTCTGCTTCACTGATTTCTGCTCTCGTAAAAGCCCGGATTTTTTGCACGTTAACACTACAATTACCTAAAAGCTCAAATTCAGATGTGTTGGTCATTACTGAGACGTGGTTAAAAAATAGTGTTTTGATCATTGAAGTTAACCTTTCTGGTTTTTCAGTAAAGACAGATCTTCCAAAGGTGGTAGAGTGGAAATCTTTACCAAGGAACACCTAAAATGCTCGGTTGTCTATACAAAGTCTGTCCCCAAACAATTTGCTTTGCTGGTTTTAAGTGTTAAGCTTTCAAATAGCTCTTTGTTGACTTTTGCTGGGTGTTATCGTCCACCATCTGCACAGGCCTGTACCCTACCTGCCCTATGCTATCTCCTGGCCCCTTACACTGACTCTGAATTTGTCCTGATAGGTGACCTAAACTGGGACATGCTTAAACCACCTGACCCAGTCCTAAAGCATAAAGCTTTCTTGGATTATTACCAATCCCACAAAGTATGACTCCGAACACCCAGAAAAGCTACTCTCCTTGATGTTATCCTCACAAATATTCCTGATATGTATCAGTCTGGTGTTTTCTGTAATCACCTTCGTGATCACTGTTTTACAGCCTGTGTTTGTAATAGTTGCTCAGTTAAACGACCTTTCCTGATTTGTCATAGACGCTTTCTAAAAAACTTACATGAGCAAGCCTTCCTTTCCTTCCTTTATGACCTGGCCTCTGTCGAAGACACTTGGTCCTTCTTTTTTGATATTACCAGTGGTATTGTTAACAAACATGCCCCCATAAAGATAATGAGAATTAAAAACAGGTTCAGCCCCTGGTTCGACCGTGATCTGGCAGAGTTACTCCACCTCAAGAATTACATTTAGCTAAAGGCTCGGCACGCATACTAAGTCTGACTGGCCTGAGTGAAATAAGTTCACTCAGGCAATCCGGAAGGCTACTTTAAGGAGCAATTCTCGCTCTATTGGTCTAACCCCAAGAAGTTCTGGAAATTGTGAAAGACCTGGAGAATAAACCCTCCTCCTCACAGCTTCCCATGTCCCTTAATGTTGATGATGTGGTTGTTACTGACAAGGAGCGCATGGCTGAGCTCTTTTTACCACTTAATTAAGTCAGGATTACTATTTGACTCAGCCATGCCTCCTTGCCTGTCCAACATTTCCTCATGTCCCAGTCCTTCTAATGCGACTAGCCCTGATGCTACTCCCTCTTTCTCCGCTGACCCGCTACAAAGTTTCTCGCTGCATGCGGTCACTGAGTCTGAGGTGCTGAAGAAGCTCCTTAAACTTGACCACATAAAATCCTTTCTTCTTTAAGGTTGCAGCCCCTATCATCGCCGAGCCTAACTCTGAACTTTTTAACCTGTCTTTCCTCTCTTCGGAGGTTCCCATTGCTTGGAAGGCTGCCACGGTGCGTCCTTTATTTAAAGGAGGTGATCAAGCTGATCCTAACTTTTATAGGTCAATTCCTATGTTGCCCTGTTTATCAAAACTGTTGAAAAAATTATTAACTGACTGGCAATTTCTATTTTACCATGTTTATCAAAGTGTGGGAAAATTAATCAACTGACTGGTTTTCTTGATGTCTATAGTATTTTTTCTGGTATGCAATCTGGTTTCCGCTCAGGTCATGGATGTGTCACTGCACTCTTAAAGTCCTAAATGATGTCACCATTGCCCTTGATTCTAAGCAATGTTGTGCTGCTATTTTTATTAACTTGGCCAACGCTTTTGATACGGTGGGCTGGCAAAGGAGTAGTGGTGTCTCTGAGGGGTCTTTGGCCTGATTTTCTAACTACCTCTCTCAAAGAGTGCAATATGTAAAGTCAGCATATTTGCTGTTTCAGCCACTGGCTGACATCGAGGGAGTAACCCAAGGCTCGATCCTAGGCCCCACGCTCTTCTCAATTTACATCACCAACATAGCTCAGTCAGTAGGAAGCTATCTCATCCATTTATATGCAAATGATACCGTCTTATACTCAGCTGGCCCCTCTCCGGATTTTGTGTTGAATGCTCTACAACAAAGATTTCCTCGTGTCAAAAAAGCTTTCTCATTAACCTTGTTCTGACCACCTCCAAAACAAAGGTCATGTGATTCGGTAAGAAGAATGCACCTCTCCCCACCTGTGTGATTACTTGGGAGTATGGCTAGATGGTACACTGTCCTTACATATTACTGTCAGTACATATCCAAGCTGCAGGCTAAGATTAAATCTAGACTTGGTTTCCTCTATCGTAATCGCTCCTCTTTCACCCCAGCTGCCAAACGAACCCTGATTCAGATGACCATCCTACTCATGATAGATTACCGATAAGTAATTCATAGGATGTTCTACCTTGGAAAGAATTCCCTTCGCCACTCTTCCACTAACCTCACTCCTTTCCACTTCGTGATGGGGTATCACCCGGCCCTGGCACTTTGGCATCCAAGCCAGACAGAGGCCCCTGCGGTGGACGAGTGGTTTCGGTGCGCTGAGGAGATCTGGAAAGCTGCGCACTCTCGTCTCTTGTGGGCCGTGCGTCGGAACAAGAAATATATATATTTATATATACACACGTGTACTATATACAGGGGGCACCGGTACCAGTGTCAGTGTGCGGGGGTACAGGTTAGTTGAGGTAATTTGTACATGTAGGTAGGGGTGAAGTGACTATGCATAGATAATAAACAGTGAGTAGCAGTGTTATACAAAAGGGAGAGGGAGAGGGAGGGTCAATGTAAATTGTATGGTGGCAATTTTATTAATTGTTCAGCAGTCTTATGGCTTGGGGGTAGAAGCTGTTGAGGAGCCTTTTGGTCCTAGACTTGGCACTCCAGTATTGCTTGCCGTGCGGTAGCAGAGAAAACAGTCTATAACTTGGGTGACTGGAGTCACAATTGTATTGGCTTTCCTCTGACACCGCCTATTATATAAGTCCTGTATGGCAGGAGGCTTGGCCTCACTGGGTCATTCACACTACACTCTGTAGCGCCTTATGGTCAGATGCCAAGCAGTTGCCATGCCAGGCGGTGATGGAACCGGCCAGTATGCTCTTGATGGTGCAGCTGTAGAACCTTTTGAGGATATGGGGCCCGTGCCAAATCTTTTCAGTCTCCTGAGGGGGAAAAGGTTTTGTTGTGCCCTCTTCACGACTGTCTTGGTATGATTGGACCATGATAGTTAATTTGTGATGTGGACACCAAGGAACTTGACTCTTGACCCGCTCCATTACAGCCCCGTCGATGTCTTGCTCACATTGAAGGAGAGGTTGTTGTCCTGGCACCAGGCTGCTAGTGCTGACTGATCAGACCTACCACTGTTGTGTTGTCAGCAAACTTAATGTTGGTGTTGGAGTTGTGTTTGGCCACGCAGTCGTGGGTGAACAGGGAGTACAGGAGGGGACTAAGTACACACACCGGAGGGGCCCCAGTGTTAAGGATCAGCGTGGCAGACGTGTTGTTGCCTACTCTTACCACCTGGGGGCACACCAGGAAGTCCAGGATCCAGTTGCAGGGGAGGGGGGGGGTTTAGTCCCAGAGTCCTTAGCTTAGTGATGAGCTTCGTGGGCACTATGGTGTTGGATGCTGAGCTGTGGTCAATGAACAGCATTCTCACATAGGTGTTCCTTTTGTCCAGGTGAGAAAAGGCAGTGTGGAGTGCGATTGTGTCATCTGTGGATCTGTTGGGGGTAGTATGTGAATTGGAGTGGGTCTAGGTTGTCCTGGAGGATGCTGTTGATGTGAGCCATGACCAGCCTTTCAAAGCACTTCATGGCTACCGACGTGAGTGCCACAGGGTGGTAATCAGGCAGGTTACATTTGCTTCCTTGGGCACATGGACTATGGTAGTCTGCTTGAAACGTGTAGCTATGACAGACTCGGTCAGGGAGATGTTGAAAATGTCAGTGAAGACACTTAACCTCTAGCGACGAGCAATCCCGTATCCGGGAGCGTAATCATAGCCTCAAGCACATTACCATAACGCAACGTTTCCTATTCATGAAAATCGCAAATGAAATGAAATAAATGTATTCAAACACAAGCTTAGCCTTTTGTTAACAACACTGTCATCTCAGATTTTCAAAATATGCGTTACAGTCAAAGCTAGACAAGCATTTGTGTAAGTTTAGCATGGCATAATGCTATGCTAGGCTGTGCTGGCAGCAGGCAACATTTTCACAAAAATAAGAAAAGCAACCAAATTAAATAATTTACCTTTGAAGAACTTCAGATGCTTTCACTCAGGAGACTCCCAGTTAGAAAGCAAATGTTCCTTTTTTCCAAAAATAATATTTTTGTAGGCGAAAAACGTCACGTTTGTTCATCCTGCTTGGCTGAGAAATCGACCGAAAATACTTAAACTATAATGCCAAACTTTTTTCAAAATTTGCTCCATAATATTGACAGAAACACGGCAAACGTTGTTTAGGATCCATCCTCAAGGTGTTTTTAACATATGTATTCGATAATATATCCGTGGAGGCAGTTGGTTTCTCATAAGAAACGATTGGGAAAATGGCTACCTCAGTATTTTACGCAAGGTTTTCTCCGGGAGACACCATGCGTCCATTCGCCCTATATGGTCTCTTACAGCTATTCTCAAATGGAAATGCCTAAAAAGACGTCACAATGCTGCAGACACCTTGGGGAAAACGTGGAAAATGTAAGCTGACTCCTAGCTCCTTCACAGCCATATAAGGAGTCATTGGCATGAGGCGGTTTCAAAAAATCTGGCACTTCCTGATTGGATTTTTATCTGGGTTTCGCCTGTGACATCAGTTCTGTGGCACTCACAGACAATATCTTTGCAGTTTTGGAAACGTCAGAGTGTTTTCATTCCAAAGCTGTCAATTATATGCATAGTCGAGCATCTTTTCGTGAAAAAATATCTTGTTTAAAACGGGAACGTGTTTCATCCAAAAATTAAAATAGCGCCTATATCGAAGAAGTTAACAGTTGGGCAGCGCATGCTTTGAGTACACGTCCTGGTAATCCGTCTGGCTGAACGGCTTTGTGAATGTTGACCTTGTACTTATTAGGGCTAGACGTCCTGTCAGCGGGACAACTGTCAAAAATTTCCGGTGAAATTGGAGGGCACGCAATTCAAATAAATAATCGTAAAAATTATGGATATTAAACATTTAGGTACATACGTGTCTTATATCGGTTAAAAGCTTAAAATCTTGTTAATCTAACTGCATTGTCCGATTTACAATAGGCTTTACAGTGAAAGCATGCCATGCGATTGTTTGAGGACAGCGCCCCACAACATATTTTTCAACCAGCACAGGCATCATAAAATCACAAATAGCAATTAAATAATCACTTACTTTTTGAAAATCTTCCTCTGATTTGCAATCCAAAGGGTTCCAGCTAGAACATACATGGTTGTTTTGTTAGATAAAATCCTTCTTTATATCCCAAAAGTCTGTTTAGTTGGCACCATCGATTTGAGTTAAACATGCAGACAAAGGAATCCAAAAAAGCTACAGCTAAACTTTGTTAAAACAAGTCAAACTACGTTTCTATGTAATTAAACTATAAAATTAGTAAGTGTGAGTCCTAGCCCTAACGATTTTTAGGTTTTGTTCACATCGGCTACTGAGAGCGTTATCATATAGTCATCCAGAGCAGCTGTTGCTCTCGCGGATGCTTCAGTGTTGCTTGCCTCGAAGTGAGCATTAAAGGCATTTAGCTCGTCTGGTAGGCTCGCGTCACTGGGCAGCTTGGGTCTGGGTTTCCCTTTGTAGTCCGTAAGAGTTTTGAAGCCCTGCCACATCTGACGAGTGTCAGAGCCGGTGTAGTAGGATTCAATCTTAATCCTGTATTGACGCTTTGCTTGTTTGATGGTTCCTCTGAAGGTATAGCGGGATTTCTTTTAAACGTCCTGGAAAGCGGCAGCTCTAGCCTTTAGCTCGATGAGGATGTTGCCCTGTAATCCATGGCTTCTGGTTGGGATATGTACGTACAGTCACTGTGGGGACGATGTCATCGATGCAGTTATTGATGAAGCCGTATGACTGAGGTGGTGTACTCCTCAATGCCATTGGATGAATCCAGGAACATATGCCAGTGTATGCTAGCAAACAGTCCAGTAGTGTAGCATCCGCGTCATCTGACCAGTTGCATATTGAGCGAGTCACTGGTACTTCCTGCTTTAGTTTTTGTTTGTAAGCAGGAATCAGGTGGATAGAATTATGGGCATACTTGCCAAATGGAGGGCGGGGAGAGCTTTGTATGCATCTCTGTGTGTGGAGTAAAGGTGGTCTAGTATATATTTTTTCTCTGGTTGCACGTGACATGCTGGTAAAAATGTGTTAAAACTGATTTAAATTTGCCTGCATTAAAGTCCCCGTTGCCCGGCTTCTGGGTGAGCATTTTTCCTTCTTTGCTTATGGCCTTATAGAGTTGGTTGAGAGTGGTCTTAGTGCCAGCTTCGTTCTGTGGTGGTGAATAGACAGCTACGAATAGTATAGATGAGAACTGTCTTGGTAGATAGTGTGGTCTACAGCTTATCATAAGGTACCATAAGGTATCATAAGGTACCTCAGGCGAGCAATAACTCCTTTAATATTATACATCGCGCACCAGCTGTTATTGACAAATAGACACACACCCCCACCCCTCGTCTTACCAGAGGTAGCGTATATCTGTTCTGCCGGTACATGGAAAATCCCGCTAGCTCTATATTGTCCATATCGTCATTCAGCCACATCTCGATGTTAGTTTTTAATGCCCCGTTGGTCGGATAATCTTAATCGTAGGTCATCAATTTTATTTTCCAATGATTGCACGTTAGCAATAAGAACGGATGGCAGTGGGAGTCTTACTTGCTCGCCTACAGAATCTCAGAAGGCTGCCGATCTGTGGCCCTATTTTCCTGCGACTTTTCTTCACACAAAAGGCGGGGATCTAGGCCTGTTCCAGTGAAAGCATGATGTCCTCCTCGTCGGACTCGTTAAAGGAAAAGGTTTCAATCAGGTACACAAAACGCAAAAAAAACCTGACAAGATAGCACAATTGGTTGGGAGAATGTAAAACGTGTTCAGTTCATATACAGTTTATATAAAATGGTGAATAGATCATCCAACCAATGAATAGGATGGTACTAGCACTTAGGTGAGGATGGGAGCGAGGAGAGAATACATGGGGGGGCCACTCTGTAACAGCCCATCTCTGTCAAGCCAGCCGCTCTCACTCTGCAAGGTCACTGGATCGCAGCGGACAATGAGAGACATCGCTAAGAGATGGCAAAACCATAGAGGGAGAGAAACAGAGAGGGGAGGTAGGCGAGGGAGAGAAACAGGGAGGGAGGTAGGCGGAGGAGAGGAAAGAGGAAGGGAAGGCGGTGGCTGCTGCCTCTCTATCTATCTCTCCATGGCTGTCCTTGAGCTGCAGTGGGAACATAGTGTGCACAGTGCGAAGAAGACTATGGGCCCATAGAGAGAAGCCATCAACCATGGTTTAGAGAGCACAAAGGGAGAATCATTTTCACTTCTGTACCTTTTCAAATGAAATGTATTGACCCTATTTACGCCATGTGGGCTGGTATAGCTCTGGGCTAAACCAACATTCCTATAGCGTGCACAGAACTGAGCGGCCATGAATAAAGTCTATGCCATCTTCTGGTAAATTACAGTATTTACATTCAACTCTTCCCTCCTACCCATCCATATTTTGCATAGTGAGGTACCTTGTTAGACACTGACTGTATGAAATTAACAACAGATAACCCTTCCAGCAACGTCTCTGTGTTGTTTGCCTGAGGACTCCTTTGTACAGGTGTTTCAAGGCAGCGTTGTCATGGAAACACTGATTACTATCCTCTGACTGTGCCCCTGTGGAGCATTCTCTATCACATGATCCACACATTCAGGGGCTAAATATTGACTCTCAGTGGCTTTAGCTTAAGTAACAGTTGGAAAATAGTTGTTGTAAACAGCCCCTTCCCCCGATACACACCCAAACAACCCCCCCTACACACACACACACTTACACACGCACTCACTCACTCACTCACTCACTCACTCACTCACTCACACACCCCATTCAAAATAACAATTCCTTTCCACGTATTGAACAAGTGTAATCTATGTTCGTAGCTCCATGTAAAAAAAAAAAATGGGCCAAATAGAAGGTGACGTTAACGAGGGGGAACGGCACGGCGACGTGACCCGGCACCCACTCTGTGCTCTGTACTTGGCGGGGGCACTAATTGAATGACTAAATGTCTGATTTGTCTAATGGCAGTGGAAGTGACATTCCGGATGGTCTCGTAGCAAATGTCGTTAGCCTGTGAAATATTGTCATGGCCTCGAGGCAAAATCTACTCAACTAACCTTGAGCAGGTTAAAGGTGGGTTCACCAAGTCACTTGTGTGTTAGTGGTGTATTGTAGTGCAAACATCAAGCAGCTGTGGCGTGTTGCTTTGGCCATTTCACTGACACTCATGCATGCTTATCGTCCATGATCCTACCTGGAAAGACTCCAAATTCTATTCTATTTCACATCACTTTTTTATTCTTATTTTTATTTCCAAAACAGTCTGCCTATTATGCACACGGAACACATTCTATGGAAGGTAGAGGGTGCGTTTTGGCTTTCATCTCATATTCCCATTGCCTCAGTTGGTTACAGTGGGGAATAACCCACACCAATTAATATCTGCTAATATCTAAAGAAAATCAAGTAATTTAATTACCGGGTAGAAGCAACACATTTAGTTCGTTCGTTGAAGTCATTCATGGCACACAGGCATTTCCATCCAATGAGTCTGAGTAATTAATAGCGCTGATCATCTCATTAAGAGCAAGTGCTGGAGGAAAGGAGGCTTTCACCATCATCTCCCAACCTGAAAAGGTGATTCTGAACATCCTCCTACCTCTGTCTAACCTGCACATTTGGTGCCAGCCACACACGCACACCTCCCCAAGTACACAATGAGAGTTCCACTGTTATAAGATGTTCAAACATCTTCACATTACCCTGCTCAGCAATATATTGGAGCTGATGTATTCGGGTTTGCTTTAATGGGATTCGGGATTCTGTCTTGTGTGAGGAATTACATTGAATTACACGCACGTGGACACACACACACACACACACACACACACACACACACACACACACACCGGAAAGGGACTACAAGGAGAGATAAGTGAGTCTTATCTCATACAGAGCTGGTTATTGCAATCCCCACATTTACCTCACCCAGAATGTGCCGGAAGGCGCACAGGTGTGGGCTGAGACATGGGAAGTGCGATTGCCTTGCCAGAGTGTGAGCCCTGGAATCATCCATCCGCTCTTTCTCTCCTCCACTGTCTCCGTGGCTCCACCAGTAGCCCCCACCAACCCCTTATTCCATTCCCCACCAGGCCCATACACCAGCTCCATATTCCATTCCCCACCAGCCCTGTCCACCAGCCCCATACACCAGCCCCATACACCAGCGTCATACACCAGCCTCATTCACCAGCCCCATATTCCATTCCCCACCAGCCACATACATCAGCTCCATATTCCATTCCCCATCAGCCCCATACACCAGCCCAATGCACCAGACCCCCGATCCCTGGCTCCTACTCTCCTGAGTCATAGGATGATGGAATATGAAGTCTTCTCATTAGATTGCCGTGTTAAGGTTATATCGACCAGAGAGAGCCTGCCTATTGGGCTTTGATTGTACTGTATAACAGAGGGGTATAAAGGAAAAAATATATGACACACTAGTGACTAGTTTTAATCTTCTCTCTGCCTACTCTATAGAAGCCACTCCTGAACAATAAACCCTGTCTGTTAAAGTCTGAATAAATCAATTTTGGGAGGTTTGGAACAAAAGGGCAAATAGACAATTACATTTGCGATGTCCCTGTGACTCAGAATATCAATTAATCCATGGCGTGATTACCTCATTAACCCCTTCAATGGTCTTTGGCTATTACATGGCAAACATCTCTTGACAGGGTGAAATGACCCCATGGGAAAACTCTCACTCTCTTCATTCAATAAAGAGTTAAACCTTGAGGTCTGTAGAGCTCCGGTTTACCCTGTCACTTTCTGGTTTCCCCTTGGATTGATCCCTTCAGTTCATAATGCCCTTTTTTAATTTAAGCTTAAACCACTAGAATGTTGGATCACTCCGCGCCATTTGGTATTGGTCCCCTGACGAGCTAGCAGCTTTCAGCCGTCTGTAAATAAACATACAAGGCTTCCTTGACTCTGGAGAGAAATCTAATCCGATGTATCAACCAGGGAGAGGAAGCGTAGGGAGCAGGAAGATGAGCAAAAGAGGAGAAAACAGTAGTTTGGTGATCATGGCATCTTTTTTTTCTCCATTCAGCCACAATCCATTCTCTATCGCCAAAGCTCTTTTATTCTGCTTCCTCCCTGCTCAGTGGTGCTCTGCCTCCGCACTAAGAAACAATAATGTATTCTCTGAATAGAGAGACCCTTCTAAAGACACACCATTTTCTCTTACCACTCTTTTCTCAAACACATTTTTCATCTGCTTCTCCCATTTGTGTATTCTGCATCTTTTCATCTCATTTTCATTGAAACAGGAGGAAGCCGGAGATACGTGTGCTCAGAGATAGACAACAACAACGTATACCAACTCCCCCAGGTCAAACACAGACGCACGCTCAACATGTGACTACTGAAGGTGTGAATACACCAGCACATGGGCTGCTATAAGATACTGTAAAGATACAAGGCATGTACCATTCAAATAATGTATTGTTTCATATCAGCAGGGTGCAGATGAGCTTCCCTGAGACGGTTTTCTGATAGTTTCTGCAGAGATTCTTTGGTTGTGTAAACCCACAGTTACAACAGCTGTCTGGGTGGCCGGTCTCAGACCATTCCGCACGTGAAGATGCCGGATGTGGAAGTCCTGGGCTGGCGTGGTTACATGTGGTCTACAGTTGTGAGGCCAGTTGGACATACTGCCAAATTCTCTAAAAAGCTTATGGTAGAGAAATAAACATTAAATTCTCTGGCAACAGCTCTGGTGGACATTCCTGCAGTCAGCATGCCAATTGCACGCTGTGACAAAACTTCACCTAGAGTGGCCTTTTATTGTCCCCAGCACAAGGTGCACCTGTGTAATTATCATGGACTTTAATCAGCTTCTTGATATGCCACACCTGTCAGGTGGACACTGTGGACACTGTGCTATCTAACCTCCAAACGAGCTTCAATGCCATACAACACTCCTTCCGTGGCCTCCAACTGCTCTTAAACGCTAGTAAAACCAAATGCATGCTTTTCAACCGTTCGCTGCCTGCACCCGCACGCCTGACCAGCATCAACACCCTGGATGGTTCCGACCTTGAATATGTGGACATCTATAAGTACCTAGGTGTCTGGCTAGACTGTAAACTCTCCTTCCAGACTCATATCAAACATCTCCAATCGAAAATCAAATCAAGAGTCGGCTTTCTATTCCGCAACAAAGCCTCCTTCACTCACGCCGCCAAACTTACCCTAGTAAAACTGAATATCCTACCGATCCTCGACTTCGGCGATGTCATCTACAAAATTGCTTCCAACTCTCTACTCAGCAAACTGGATGCAGTTTATCACAGTGCCATCCGTTTTGTCACTAAAGCACCTTACACCACCCACCACTGCGACTTGTATGATCTAGTCGGCTGGCCCTCGCTACATATTCGTCGCCAGACCCACTGGCTCCAGGTCATCTACAAGTCCATGCTAGGTAAAGCTCTGCCTTATCTCAGTTCACTGGTCACGATGGCAACACCAATCCGTAGCACGCGCTCCAGCAGGTGTATCTCACTGATCATCCCTAAAGCCAACACCTAATTTGGCCGCCTTTCGTTCCAGTTCTCTGCTGGCTGTGACTGGAACGAATTGCAAAAATCGCGGAAGTTGGAGACTTTTATCTCCCTCACCAACTTCAAACATCTGCTATCTGAGCAGCTAACCGATCGCTGCAGCTGTACATAGTCTATCGGTAAATAGCCCACCCATTTTTACCTACCTCATCCCCATACTGTTTTTATTTATTTACTTTTCTGCTCTTTTGCACACCAATATCTGTACCTGTACATGACTATCTGATCATTTATCATTTATCACTCCAGTGTTAATCTACCAAATTGTAATCATTCGCCTACCTCCTCATGCCTTTTGCACACAATGTATATAGACTCTCTTTTTTTTCTACTGTGGTATTGACTTGTTAATTGTTTACTCCATGTGTAACTCTGTGTTGTCTGTTCACACTGCTATGCTTTATCTTGGCCAGGTCGCAGTTGCAAATGAGAACTTGTTCTCAACTAGCCTACCTGGTTAAATAAAGGTGAAATAAAAAAAATGGCAGCTCTGGCTGCTCCATGCAGACTGGCAGCTCTGGCTGCTCCATGCAGACTGGCAGCTCTGGCTGCTCCATGCAGACTGGCAGCTCTGGCTGCTCCATGCAGACTGGCAGCTCTGGCTGCTCCATGCAGACTGGCAGCTCTGGCTGCGCTGAACAGGCAGGAGACTCTGGCAGCACTGGAGAGGAGGAAGGCTCTGGCAGCGCTAAACAGGTGGGAGACTCCGGCAACGCTCGAGAGGAGGAAGGCTCTGATAGCGCTAGACAGGCGGGAGACTCCGGCAGCGCTGGAGAGGAGAAAGGCTCTGGCAGCGCTGAACAGTCGAGATACACTGAAGGCCTGGTGCGTGGTGCTGGCACTGGTGGTACTGGGCCGAGGACACGCAAAGGAAGCCTGGTGCGGGGAGCTGCCACCGGAGGACTGGTGTGTGAAGGTGGCACAGGATGGACCGGACCGTGAAGGTGTACTGGAGCGCCTGAGAGCAGGGCTGGCACAGGACGTGCAAAGTTAGGTAGGTACACAGGAGGCCTAGTGCGTGAGGCTGGCACAATCTTCACCATCGACTAACACGCACCTCAGGACGAGTATGGAGCGCTGACCCAGGTGCCATCAAATCCCCGACACGCTCCGTCGGACGAATATCGTACCTAAAGCACCAAACTAGCAACTCCCTCATAACTCTCTCCTCCACTTTCCCCATGAACTCCTTCACAGTCTCTGCTTCACTCACCTCCAACACCGGCTCTGGTACTGGTCTCCTTGGCTCCTCACGATAAATAGGGGGAGTTGGCTCAGGTCTGAACCCTGACTCTGCCACACTCTCCCTGAGCCCCCCCCCCCAATACATTTTTGGGGCTGACTCTCGGGCTTCCATCCGCATCGCCGTGTTTCCTCCTCATACCAGCGCCTCCCCGCTTTCGCAGCCTCCAGTTCTTCCTTGGGACGGCGATATTCTCCAGGCTGTGTCCAGGGTCCTTTTACGTCCAATATCTCCTCCCACGTCCAGAAGTCCTGTGATCGCTGCTCCTCACGATAAACAGGGGGAGTTGGCTCAGGTCTGAACCCTGAGTCTGCCACACTCTCCCCCCCCCAAGAAATTTTTGGGGCTGACTCTCGGGCTTCCTTCTGCGCCGCCGTGCTTGTCTCTTCAACTCCATTCTTCTATACCCCTCTTCGCACTGCTCCAGCGAATCCCAGGCGGGCTCCGGCACTCTCTCTGGGTCGACCGCCCACCTGTCTATTTCCTCCCAAGTCGTATATTCCAAACTTCGTAGCTCCTGCTGCCGCTGCCTGTCACCACGCCGCTTGGTCCTGGTGTGGTGGGTGATTCTGTTACGGTTTTCTTCGGGTGAAAGAGAGTCGGACCAAAATGCAGCGTGGTTAATTCGATACATCTTTAATGAAGATGAACCACGAACAATACAAAAACAATAAACGTAACGTGAAAACCGAAACAGCCTAAACTGGTGCAAACTAACACAGAGACAGGAACAATCACTCACGAAACACTCAAAGAATATGGCTGCCTAAATATGGTTCCCAATCAGAGACAACGAGAATCACCTGCCTCTGATTGAGAACCGCCTCAGGCAAACATAGACTATGCTAGAAAACCCCACTAAGCCACAATCCCAAAACCTACGAAAAAACCCCATACAAAAACACAACACAAAATAAACCCATGTCACACCCTGGCCTGACCAAATAAAGAAAGAAAACACAAAATACTAAGACCAGGGCGTGACAAGATGTCACAAGGTGCTTATATGGTTTAGTGTGTGTGTACATACAGTGGGGCAAAAAAGTATTTAGTCAGCCACCAATTGTGCAAGTTCTCCCACTTATAAAGATGAGGCCTGTAATTTTCATCATAGGTACACTTCAACTATGACAGACAAAATGAGAAAGAAAATCCAGAAAATCACATTGTAGGATTTTAAATGTATTTATTTGCAAATTATGGTGGAAAATAAGTATTTGGTCACCTACAAACAAGCAAGATTTCTGGCTCTCACAGACCTGTAATTTCTTCTTTAAGAGGCTCCTCTGTCCTCCACTTGTTACCTGTATTAATGGCACCTGTTTGAACTTGTTATCAGTATAAAAGACACCTGTCCACAACCTCAAACAGTCACACTGCAAACTCCACTATGGCCAAGACCAAAGAGCTGTCAAAGAACACCAGGAACAAAATTGTAGAACTGCACCAGGCTGGGAAGACTGCATCTGCAATAGGTAAGCAGCTTGGTTTGAAGAGCAATTATTTTGAAATGGCAGACATACAAGACCACTGATAATCTCCCTCAATCTGGGGCTACACGCAAGATCTCACCCCGTGGGGTCAAAATGATCACACGAACGGTGAGCAAAAATCCCAGAACCACACGGGGGGACCTAGTGAATGACCTGCAGAGACCTGGGACCAAAGTAACAAAGCCTACCATCAGTAACACACTATGTAACGGGAGGCAATCAATATGTGGGTTTGAAGTCTGTACTGCCAGATTGTACTGGGCCGTACATACTACCCTCTGTAGCACCATGCGGTCGGATGCTAAGCAGTTGTCATACTGTACCAAGTGGTGATGCAGCCAGTCAACTCAAGATGCACTCGATGGTGCAGCTGTAGATCTTTATGAGGATCTTGAGGGCCCATGCCAAATATTTTAAGCCTCCTGAGGGGGAAGAGGCATTGTGTTGGTGTGTGTGGACCATTATGGATCCTTAGGGATGTGGACACTGAGAAACTTTAAGTTCTCAGCCGGCTCCACTACAGCCCTATTGATGTGAAGTGGGATGAAACATCCCTTCATTTCCTGTAGTCCACAATCAGCTCATTTTTCTTGCTGACGTTGAGGGAGAGGTTGTTGTCCTTGCACCACACTACTGGATGTGTTCTTGCCTAATCTCACCACCTGGGGGCAGTTCATCAGGAACCTCCAGAATCCAGTTGCAGAGGGAAGTGTTCAGTACCAGGGTCCTTAGCTTAGTGATGAGCTCGGAGGGCACTATGGTGTTGAACGCTGAGCTTTAGTCAATGAACAGAATTCTCACATAAGTGTTCCTCTTGTCCAGGTGGGAGAGGGCAGTGTGGAGTGCAAGAGAGATCGTATCATCTGTTGGGGCGGTATGCAAATTGAAGTGTGTCCAGTGGGTCTGGGATGATGGTGTTGATGTGAGCTATGACCAGCCTTTCATGTGTTAAAAAGACAATCAGCAGTTGAAACAATAACAAAGTGGCTCCCCACCCCTGTTTCGGAATCCTGATGGGTGCAGCAGTCTAAGGCACTGCATCGCAGCGCTAGAGGCGTCACTACAGACCCGGGTTCGATCCGGGGCTGTATCAAAACCGTCTGGGATCGGGAGTCCCATAGGGCGGCGCACAATTGGCCCAGCATCATCCGGGTTAGGGGTGTGAATGTCCGGGGGGAATTTACAAGTATGACGTCATTATAAATTTGAATTTGTTCAAAACTGACTTGCCAAGTAAAATAAATGTGAAAAAAAAAATGAGGGTTCTGATGGGGTACGACAGTTGAACTAAGCTAATGAGGCATTTATAGTTTATTTTCATACTTGGGTATCAATGGGTATCAATGGGTACATTTAAATAATTCAGAAGTCACAAATGGATGAAGCAACTGCAGATTGCCCTTAATTTGTTCATAAGACAAAGAAGACAATTGTGAAGATGTATATGGATATTGCATACTAATGTCCAATGAATTATCATTTGATTAATGAAAGAATCCATTCCCCCAAGGAGTTGAGAATCACCTAAAACATTTAGTTCTTTATCCGTCTGGGAATGGGAATGGGATTGTCTTTGTCTGATTTAAAAGCAGACTTTGCATATTTACATTAAATAACATAGTTTAGGTGATCCATTAGGTCATTGTGTTCCCAATTGTGCTACATGCTGACTTTTCAAATAATTTCTAAATTGAATGCAAGTGGCTTCTTATAACACGATGGAAATACTCTAAAGAGAAAATGTTTTTTAATACTTTCGAGTCTAATACGTAGGGGAAGGAGGGGTGTTGAGCTGACGTATGGAATTGTTTTAAGATGGTCATACCATGGATCATTTAGCTATTTGATTTGGAATTTTAGGACCCCTTTAGGTACTGTGGTGGTTAATTTCTTTACTATCAAATGAGGAGAGACAAACGTATCACACAAGTCAGAGTTATACTTAAACTAAGTCTTTAATCACTTATTAATAATGGAGCAGATCAATACAACGCACACATATAAAGTGAATCGATTGAGTGCTCTATCATAATGTTGGCTGGTCGATGATTCACGGTCAAATGGTTCATTGAGAGCGCAGAGACAAAAGTACAAAGGTCTTTTATAGCCAAATTACACCCCTTTCAATCTACATGATGAACAACAGATATACAGAATGGGTCACAAGGTCTGTATGAAAGATACCTATAATACATAGCAGACAGTACCTGCTGTGTCAACAGTTGTTATTGTATAGACCAATGTCTGTCCCTCTGACTCCAAACTGGAACCATGTCTCTCTCTCTTGTATGGTATAGAACAGAAACATTAACTCATGCTCTGGAATGCTTTTTAGGTTTCATCACCCAAAAGACATCGTAAATCTCCTCTGTCAGTGTTATCTCCCAGAGGTCCATCCTCAGTAGAACACACACACAATAGTTAAGAATACTCTATTCTGTTGAATAAAACAACCATGTGACGCAATAAAAGTATTATAACATAATCTTGCAATTTTGCCACCGTAGTACAAAAATATATATATAAAACAACTATTTGATAAAATATTGATTTTGGCCTTTACTACTAAAGCCCATAGAAACACACTGAATAACACATTCAGAAATGGCAATAAGACAGTCACAAAATACATCCTAAGAAAGAAGGTTTTGTAGTGTCTGTCCTAAATCTAGATAGGAAACAGAAGACAAAGGACAGTGAGACACAGGTTTTTATCTTGGACACATGAAACGTAGGATGGATACGGAGGGTGCGGGGCAACAGAAAAACAGCAGAGGGGCTAAGGATTTTAGAGATGGGGAACAGGCCGATGAAACGGGGGGAAGTTTACAGGAGCCATACCCTCTGCCGGAGCAGATAACGGGGAGCAGGGGTCCTGTGGTGATCCACTTCTCACTGATACCTGGATGGGGTCATCAAAAGAGTGGCCCGGCTCTCTTCCAGGTACGGCAACAGCGACGGATGAATATCTGGGAAGAGGGTATGCTGACTTTTTCCCCTTTCTCGGGGGGCTGACTGATATCTCAAGGAACACTTGAAGGGCGAGAGACCAGTGGCCGAGCAGGGAAGGGTGTTGCGGGCGTATTCCACCCAAACGAGTTGCTGGCTCCAGGTGGTGGGGTAGGCGGAGACGAGGCAGCGAAGGGCCATCTCCAGGTCCTGATTGGCATCCAGAGGACAGGCTGGCCGATGACCCAAAGTAGGTGCAGAACACCTTCCAGAACCAGGACAGCTCCCCACCCCTGTTTCGGACTCCTGAAGGGCGCAGCAGTCTAAACATCTGCATTGCAATGCTAGAGGCATCACTGCAGACTCGGGATCGATCCCGGGCTTTATCAAAACCATCTGTGATCGGGAGTCCCATAGGGCGGCTCACAATTGGCCCATCATCGTCTGGGTTAGGGGAGTGTTTGGCCGGGGTGGTCTTTACAAGTACGTCATTGTAATTAAGAATTTGTAGGACGGACCCCGATCGGAGACAATGGATCTGGAAGAACATGAGCTGAGCAGTCTCCTTGGCTGAGCAATCTCTTCTCCCTCTGAGTCCTGGCTGGGAATGGTATGCCTTATTGCAATGCTAGAGGCATCACATCAGACCCGGGATCGATCCCGGGCTTTATCAAAACCGTATGTGATCGGGAGTCCCATAGGGCGGCTCACAATTGGCCCAGCGTCGTCTGGGTTAGGGGAGTGTTTGGCCGGGGTGGTCTGTACAAGTACGTCATTGTAATTAAGAATATATAGGACGGACCCCGATCGTAGACCATGGATCTGGAAGACCATGAGCTGAGCAGTCTCCTTGGCTGAGCCATCTCTTCTCCCTCTGAGTTCTGGCTGGGAATGCTATGCCATACGGATCAGGCTCTCTATACGACTGCAGCCGCTAGACAGGAGGTAGGGAGGATAGTCTCGGTGTCAGACAGAGTAGCAGCGGGGCAATACAGCTGTGAGAGTGCACCCTGCTTCATGTTCTTGGATCCCGGGTGGTAGGAGAGAGTGAAATTGAACCAGGAAATGTCAGGACCCAACGAGCCTGCTTGGAGTTGAGGTGCAGAGATATTCCAGGTTCTCATGGTCAGTCCACACTAAGAATGGGGGTTCTGCCCCTTCCAACCAGTTCTTCCACTCCTTCAACGCACTCTTAACAGCGAGGAGTTCTCGATTTCTCACTTCATAGTTCCTCATAGCAGGGGTAAGACGATGGGAGAGGAAAACGCAGGGGTGCAACTTTTAGTCCTGGGAAGAACACTGGGACTGGACAGTCCACACTCTGACATACAAGGCATTGACCTCCACCACAAACTGACGGGACGAGTCCGGATGGACTAAGATGGGGACAGTAGTGAATCGATGTTTGAGGTCCAAGAACACCTGGTCAGCTGCTGGTGACCACGTGAAGGGAACCTTGGGAGAGGTGAGTGCTGAGAGGGGGGAAGCCAGGATTCTGTAACCCCGGATGAAACGGCGGTAGAGGTTAACAAACCCCAGGAAACTTTGCAGCTGCACTCTGGGTGTTCGTTTAGGCCAATCCACCATATAGGTGCAGGGTTTTGTCCTTCTTCTCCACAAAGAAGAACCCTTCGCCGGCGGGGCAGGCCGATGGGCGAATACTCCCTGCAACGAGTGAGTTCTCAATGTACTCCTCCATAGCCTTGGTCTCCGGACGCCAACAGAGAGAAAAGCGGCCCAGGTAGTCCGCGGGAATGGCTGTGAGAGCCGGCGCTTCTCTCAAGCCTGCAGGAAACGTCCTGGGGCAGGCTGGGCCGACTTCAGACAATGAGCATGGCAGAACTGGCTCCAACCCAAGGAACTGCATACACTCACTGTTCCAATTTCCTGATACTCACATGTTGATAGGAAACATATTCTGGGTGACTCTGCCAATAGAGAGCCCATCCAGCACTCTGACGTCCATGGGAATGGAGAGGTGCTGAGTGGAGATACCAAGCTCCGACACCAAGGTAACATCGAAAAAGCTCTCATCGGCCCCAGAGTCAATGAACAGTCAGTGATTTGGCCTGGTCACCCCATAACAGGGTGGCATGGAGAGGGGTGCGAGTAATGGGAGATTGGAAAATCCCCGTATGGCTCACCAGACTACTCGTACCTACTGATGAGCCTGGTCTTTTTAATGGACAGGTGGAAATATAATGTCCTGTAGTCCCTCAATAAAGACAGCTCCTGGTGTTCAGTGTGCGTAAACGTTCATCCGGAGGCAATCAAGCCCTTCCCAGTAGCTTAGGCTCTGAAAGAGGCGAGTTGACCGCCCTCGGTGATTGACGTAGCTGGAGAAGCTTACAAGCAGCCTCTCTCCCGGACAACGGAGACTCGAACACTACCCGTACTTCCGCCACAAACTCATCCAGACTGCGGCAGACTGCAGACTGTTGCTCCCACACCGCCGTAGCCCAGGCGAGTGCCCTCGCGGACATCAGCGTAATGTTGTATGCTATCCTCGCACGGTCCGAGGGGAATGAGGAAGGCTGCAGCTCGAAGACGAGGGAGCACTGGGAGAGAAAGGCCCGGTAGGTTCCAGAATCTCCAGCATAACACTCCGGAGGTGGTAAACGGGGTTCTCGAGACACTGGCGTAGGCTAGGAAGTATCGCCGCCAGTGGCGGGGTTGCTGAGAGTCTGGGAAATTACTGGTGTGGCTTGTAGGGAATCCGCGGAATTCCTTCAGCAATGTATCGAATGCCTGGTCATGGCGTTCCGCCAGGGTATGGAGTCCCTCCATAAGGCATTGCAGTATGTCGTTGTGTCTTTCAATGGTGGCTCCTAGCTGGAAGACAGCATCGTGGAGCTGGTCTGAGTCTGCTTGGTCAGTCATGGCCACTTCGTACTATCAGAACTCAGGATAAGACCCAGATGCGGACAGCTAGAATAATTTCTATGGTCCAAACTGGGGGACCGGCAAAAGACAGGTCAAGGGTAGGCAGATGTCCGTAATCCAGGGCAGAGTCAGTAAGGTACAAAACAGCAGTCAGGAAAATAACCTCACACTCAACGTCACAAAACAAAGGAGATGATCGTGGACTTCAGGAAACAGCAGAGGGAGCAGCCCCCTATCCACATCGACGGGACAGTAGTGGAGAGGGTAGTAAGTTTTAAGTTCCTCTGCGTACACATCACGGACAAACTGAATTGGTCCACCCACACAGACATCATTGTGAAGAAGGCGCAGCAGCGCCTCTTCATCCTCAGGAGGCTGAAGAAATTCTGCCTGTCGCCAAAAGCACTCACAATCTTCTACAGGTGCACAATCGAGAGCATCCTGTCGGGCTGTATCACCGCCTGGTACGGCAACTGCTCCGCCCACAACCATAAGGCTCTCCAGAGGGTAGTGAGGTGTAGGTGCCCTCCAGGACACCTACACCACCCAATGTCACAGGAAGGCCATAAAGATCATCAAGGACAACAACCACCCGAGCCACTGCCTGTTCACCCCACTATCATCCAGAAGGCGAGGTCAGTACAGGTGCATCAAAACAGGGACCAAGAGACTGAAAATTAGCTTATATCTCAAGGCCATCAGACTGTTAAACAGCCACCACTAACATTGAGTGGCTGCTGCGAACATACTGACCCAACTCCAGCTCACTTCAATAATGGAAATTGATGGAGATTGATGTAAAAAATGTATCACTAGCCACTTTAACCTCTTGGATTTAGGGGGCGCTATTTTAATTTTTGGATGGTAAACGTTCCCGTTTTAAACAATATATTTTGTCACGAAAAGATACTCGGCTATGCATATAATTGACAGCTTTGGAAAGAAAACACTCTGACGTTTCCAAAACTGCAAGGATATTGTCTGTGAGTGCCACAGAACTGATGTTACAGGCGAAACCCAGATAAAAATCCAACCAGGAAGTGTCGCATGCCAATGACTCCTTATATGGCTGTGAATGAGATACGAATGAGCTTACGTTTTTCACATTTTCCCCAAGGTGTCTACAGCATTGTGACGTCTTTTTAGGCATTTCCATTGAAGAATGGCTGTAAGGGACCATATATAGCATGTGGTCACATGGTGTCTCCTGCAGAAAATCTTGCGTAAAATACTGAGGTAGCTATTTTTCCAATCGCTTCTTATGAGTAAACCAATTGCCTCGACGGATATATTATCGAATATATATGTTAAAAACGCCTTGAGGATGGATCCTAAACAACGTTTGTCGTGTTTCTGTCGATATTATGGAGCAAATTTTGAAAAAAGTTTGGCGTTATAGTTGTAGCATTTTACGGTCGATTTCTCAGCCAAGCATGAAAACAGAAACAGGAGCTTTTTCTTCTACAAAAATAATATTTTGGGAAAAAAGGAACATTTGCTATCTAACTGGGAGTCTCCTGAGTGAAAGCATCTGAAGTTCTTCAAAGGTAAATTATTTAATTTGGTTGCTTTTCTTATTTTCGTGAAAATGATGCCTGCTGCCAGCAGAGCCTAGCATAGCATTATGCCATGATAAACTTACACAAATGCTTTGAAAATCTGAGATGACAGTGTTGTTAACAAAAGGCTTAGCTTGTGTTTGAATATATTTATTTCATTTAATTTGCGATTTTCATGAATAGGAAAAGTTTCTAGGGGTATTTATGTCCATTGCGTTATGCTAATGCATTTGAGGCTATGATTACGCTCCCGGATACGGGTTTGCTCATTGTTTGCTCGTTGCAACTTAATATAATGTTTACATACTCTACATTACTCATCTCATATGTATATACTGTACTCGATACCATCTACTGCATCTTGCCTATGCCGTTCTGTACCATCACTCATTCATATATATTTATGTACATGTTCTTTATCCCTTTACACTTGTGTGTATAATGTAGTAGTTGTGGAATTGTTAGGTTAGATAACTCGTTGGTTATTACTGAATTGTCGGAACTAGAAGCACAAGCATTTCGCTACACTCGCAATAACATCTGCTAACCATGTGTATGTGACAAATCAAATTTGATTTGGGTCAGGGCAGGCAGAGGTTAGTAATCGGGTCAGAGTCGCCAGGCAGGTACAGAACGGCAGGCAGGCAGGAAACTAGGAAATAGAAACTTGAGAAAACAGGACAACGGGAAAGCACGCTGGTTAGACCTGACAAGACGAACTGGCAACAGACGAACAGAGAACACCGGTATAAATGCACAGGAGATAATGGGGAAGATGGGCGACACCTGGCAGGGGGGTGGAGACGAGCACAAAGACAGGTGAAACTGATCAGGGTGTGACACGGATGCTACCAAACAGAAGTTGGCACATTGACTGTACTGACTTCAAACGAGTCTCCTGAAACGTGTGGGGGTCGTAGAGCAAAATAGTTTGCAGGTCAAACCAATTACAGACGTTTTTGCGCTACAGATGTTTTTGTGAAAACATTGATTTTCAAGATGTCTCATGGTCTGACAAACACCGCTCTAGCTCTGCCACTTTTCACCGCAGATGCGTCATAATGCCTCTGAACCTGTTGTGACTAGGGGGCAGTATTTTCATTTTTGGAAAAATAACGTTCCCATAGTAAACAGGATATTTTGTCAGGACAAGATGCTAGAATATGCATATAATTGACAGCTTATGATAAAAAAAACACTCTAAAGTTTCCAAAACTGTAAAAATATTGTCTGTGAGTATAACAGAACTGATATTGCAGGCGAAAGCCTGAGAAAAATCCAATCCGGAAGTGACTCGTCTTTTGAAAGCTCTGCGTTCCAATGCGTCCCTATTGAGCAGTGAATGGGCTATCAACCAGATTACTTTTTCTACGTATTCCCCAACGTGTCTACAGCATTGTGACGTAGTTTTACGCATTTA
Organism: Oncorhynchus kisutch; assembly: GCF_002021735.2. NCBI lineage: Eukaryota > Metazoa > Chordata > Actinopteri > Salmoniformes > Salmonidae > Oncorhynchus > Oncorhynchus kisutch. Next base: position 51,876,552 of record NC_034188.2, on the reverse strand, counting down.
TGTTGAAGAATACCAGTAAGCGGCCACATTGCGCAAGTGGTCACCTGATGGCTATCAGAGTGATTCTCGTGTAAAATACAGAGGTAGCCATTATTCCAATCGGTCCTACTGAAAAACCAATTGTCCCGGTGGATATATTATCAAATAGATATTTGAAAAACACCATGAGGATTGATTATAAACAACGTTTGCCATGTTTCTGTCGATATTATGGAGCTAATTTCGTGACTGCAATTTCCGCTCGTTTTCTCAGCCAAACGTGAAGAACAAACGGAGCTATTTCACCTACAAAAATAATATTTTTGGAAAAAGGAACATTGGCTATCTAACTGGGAGTCTCGTGATGAAAACATCCGAAGCTCATCAAAGGTAAACGATTTAATTTGATTGCTTTTCTGATTTCCGTGAGCAAGTTACCTGCTGCGAGCTGGACAAAATGTTATGCTAGGCTATCGATAAACTTACACAAATGCTTGAAAATCTGAGATGACAGGGTGATTTAACAAAAGGCTAAGCTGTGTCTCAATATATTTCACTTGTGATTTTCATGAATAGGAATATTTTCTAGGAATATTTATGTCCGTTGCGTTATGCTAATTAGTGTCAGTCGATGATTACGCTAGAGTCACTAGAGGTTTTAATCCAGCGTGCGGGATGTTTTGTTTGTTTTGTAACTTAGATTAATCCACCGGTGCTTCAATCAATTATTTTTATCACACGTGATTACGTTATCACTTTGTTCGCTTGTATTTGACCTTTTCTCTCTTTGACCCCTGCATATTCCCGGTGGTCCGGCTCCCCCATGCTGTGTAATACCTGGAGACATGCCTCTCAGCCCATGTTCTAGCATGGTCATGGGCAGTGATGAGTTTTGGCATCCTCACGGAAAGACTCACTGACGTGCTGTGATGTGCCCACCTCTGCTGGGCAGATTGTGTGTGTGCGTGTGCGTGTGTGCGTGTGTGTGTGTGTGTGCGTGTGCAAGTGTGTGTGCATGGACGGTTTATGGTATCTGGATTCAGAAGTAGGCCAACAGCACTTGAACAGCACTCACAGTAATACATTTCCATTACAGACACCGTCAAAGGTGGATGCATCCTTTCACGCAGGCAGGAGAGTGGTCCAAAACAGGACACACACTCCAATCCAGCAGTATACACTAGAACCCTTCCTGAGCCTCTTTCTGCTGGCGGTCTCTGATGCTAGTTCACTGAAGCATGGCAGAGCAGGCTCAGGCTGACACTGTTAGCATTCATGCTAGGGCATGTCGGCGAGGGTAGCGGACAGAAAATTGTGCAGGTCTTTGCAATGCAAGTGTGAACACCACACAACCCATCTCGAGGATGTAACTAGAACACGCACAGGACTATGACGCTCACACACAGGACCCCCGTCCCCCACAAACAAACACAATATATGGACAGAGCTAAAAGCAGCTAATCTCAGGCAGCATGCCATTCAGTACGTCTTGAGTGACGTGTTGTCGTCAGCTCAGCGTTCCCACCTTCTCATGTGACTCTCATATTGCAGAGCCTTGGTGTTAGGCACATCAAATAGACATGTTGCATGTAAGTGTGAAGGACGTGAAATTAAGATAAGCTTGTATTTTCTCACTGCCATGGCTTTGATTCAAATCGCTCAGACCGCATCTGGACAACAACAAAAAAGTTCCCCATGTCACCAATGCCATGAATTGAAATGTTAATAATAACCAAAAAAATCTCAAATCTTTGCTTAAATGTGTTTTCTTTTACACAATAAACTCCACCTGCACTGAAGGAGACAGACGTGGTACAAACTCTCACATTTTGATCAGATTTAAGTGGGAGGCTGTGACAGAGCCATAATCCCACAGTATGGGGGACATCAGGGATTGGTTTTTGGTGCAGATATAATGACAGGCGATCAGGCTGGTCAGAGCATGTCGCCAGAGCTCAGGGATCCTCCCTGTCGCACTAAGATAAAAGTGGCATTCTGTGATTTGCTAAAGCTCATATCAGGAGAATGGCTGGTTTTCCCTGCATCCCAAACCCAACTTTGACTAGCCAACCAGCAATCAGCAGAGGGTTTGCATGAATACCGGATGGGGTATGGTTAGATGGCCTGATCATCCTCAAATCTCGTGTATGGTATGGGTGGCTTTCTAGTCACATAATGATTCAGAGAAATGTCAAACGCATCATCTTGTAAGACTCTTGGCTGTACTATCCCCTTTACATCAACTCTCCCTTTCTCCAAATCAAATAGGCAGATGTCTGTATGTATATGCAGCTCGGGAAAAGAACAGAAGAATCGAGAAAAGAGAATATTCATTTCTCTTTTCCAAACTAAGAAAGAAATCCCTGAGAGCTATCCAATTACTTTTTGCTTCGACTACATTCTTTAACAGTTCGTCCCCGAAGGACTTCAGCTAACTAATTAAATCGTTTTGACACCGACTTCTCTCTTCGAACTATGTCTCCCTCCCTCCTTTGGAGTAGATTTGCATGTACAGCACTGCACAGTATATCTGCGGGTTTTACAACTGAGCCACATAAATATTCCAATGACAAACACTTGTGTTCGGAGATTAAGGCATAAAAAATGTGGCTGGCCTTGCAATAAGTACAACTTGCTGACACCTCAGCTGGGAGATATGTTGTGCACTCTGGCTGAGGAGAAGGAAGATTCCCGGGACTGTGCAGTGGCGGAATAATAGGTAAATAAATTGAAGTATAAAGCATGTGCCCAGGGAGAATGGAATACTCAACGATGGCTGAGCATGATCAGGGTGAAGATAAGATGGCCAAATGCAACGACAGGCCAAGATTAGGTCGTAAAACACAAGAAGACAGGGCTCAGGATAGAGTGGCTTTAGACAGGGCCCACTGGGCACACACTGGTTTGAATCAATGTTACTTCCACCTCGTTTCAATGAAATTATGTTGAGCGAATGTGGATTTGACGTTGAATTGACGTCTGTGCCCATTGGGAGAAGATCCGAGATTGGCCACTAACACATCCTGATGTAGAATGATTATATGCTCTAAGAAGAGATGAGATGTGCACGGAGGAAAAGAGAGAGAGAGAGAGGCATCCTCGTCCAGAGGTGCTAGGCTGCTGCCATCTGCCATTCCTGCAGGTATGTAGAACAGTGGGCTACACATCAGAACCTGTTAAACATCAACACATAGGAGGAGCACAAATCTAGTTGGATGCTCAGTGAGAGGCTTCATCCATATTGATGATGACTTTAGTCAAAAGTAGAACCATGAATTATAGAGAAGGAAGATGGAGGTGAAATTAGAATGTGGTACGGGGTTGGGAATGTACAAATGCTCCTTTGATGTGTTGGAACCGCCCACCAACAACTGAAAGTATCTGGGTTTCATTTCACACATTTTCATGGGTAACTCAATTTGTCAATTTAAGCCGTTGACCCTAAAGTTCTGTTTTTATACTGTACTTTGAAGTCTACTTTACCCGAGTGAAGTGAGGCATGGTCAATGTGCCCAAACTAAGACCCCGTAGGGGGGCGGATCAATATTGGAGGGTGTCCCACTGCTGGCTAGACACTCCGTGACGTTCGGACTCTCTGAGTGACTGACAGTCCTTTTGCCCGATTAAAAGTATTGACACTGCACTGTTTGACTCCTTGATTGCTTACAGTCCCAACCTTGAGTCAACTCCTTCCTCAGCACCTCCCTCCGAGCAGCTTCAATATGTCTCTCACAGAGCAATAGAAGAGAAATCTATGCCATTGATCTTATCTTGGTTCGTCTGTTATTTGGTACAGTGGAATTTAAATGAGGAATCAATGTTTCATATGTCTAGCTACACCACATGGGGTGCAATTGAACCTTTTCAGATGATTACTCATGACACCTCTTACTATTAACCTTAGTTATACTTCCATTGCTTGTTTCTTGTATATGTTAAGGCATCAAACAGTGAAGATTAACAAAATAATAGGCCCACAAACCTGCTGATGACGTGGGAAAACGATAACACAATAACACTACAGCTATACACTATATTATTTCTCAATTCCTCGAGGTGCTCAATGTACTTTATCATGTAGGGGAGAGAACTCAATTCATCAATTGTGTAACCGCCCACCTCATTCATTATCAGTGAAACATTTGAATAATTTACCATTTCTTTGAAGGCCATGAAAATTGATTGAAAGTCGAGCAGCGATTATGAATTGATATTACGCGATGGCTAGTTTTTTGTTCAAATGGCTCGTACATTCTCCTATATTAATTTCTTTCCATGTCCTTGGCTTATGTCTGGGAATGAAGATAGTCTGCTTTCGTACAAAGCCAGCAGCACTCTCCTCATACACACACACACAATACTAATGCCCCTTCCTCCGCGCCACACCATATCCTACCCATACTTCATGGATAAAGACACGCTCTTAAATTTGTTCAGACATCCGCTGAACAATGTGCAATAATTTGCCAGAGAACAGCTTAATGTTCACATGTTATGATTTTGAATTAGTTCAAATGAATATTATTTGAACGAGGCCTTGTAATCCAGACAACGGCAAAGTTTTAATTCACATCCCTCCTCAAAGTGTTAATGTGATTTACATACACTTTTTGTTCCCATGCAAATTCTGCTGGATAATGTGGTGGAGAGATATATTGAGAGAGAGCAGGAGGAGAGAGGATGAGAACCAGTGTTTAAAAATAAGGAAGAAGAAAGGAAAAAGGGTTGCCCTGACAATTTCCATTACGCCGTGTGATTCGTTCCCTCTCTCCTTATTTACATCACACGGTTTCCCTTTACTTCCGATAGCCTTGTAGACTCCACACACGCCTCCGCAGCAGGGGAACCGTACGCTAGGTTAGCAGTGGCACAACGGTAACAATGTGGACCTATGGATTCAACATCGCAAGTGAAAAGCCATGGCTTTCAAATGAGTGGAGCCAGTGACCGGCAGTTATAGCGTGGACGCATTTTACCTTGTTCAGTTTGAAGTGATGGGTCAATATTCAGTCTGTGTTTGTCTCGTCTTCCGTCCCCAAACATCTGTATCAGCATGTCCAACCTATTGACGTCTACAAGTCAGTCAATCAAGTAACTCTCATCTCCCTCACTAACCCATTTCTTACAAGTCAATCTTAGACCACATGATGATTATTGACAAATGAGGTATCGCTCTTCCTCCTCTCAACCACACTTGACAGTGATCACGCAACAAGAGGGTTTGAGTGGTTAATAATGTGTGTGCATATTACACACACACACACACACACACACACGATAATCATTAGTGTTTAACATACATTATCTCCCATTCACTAGGTCCTTATTCAGTGAATCAGTGTGTGTGGTTTATCTACACATAATCATCTATGCTCAGGGCTGTAATTGACACGACTTACACGCTTACACGTGGTACACAGCTCAGCCGTAAGTCGCGCGAACCGTGAGAACAGAGGAGGACAATGGGTGATGATGGATGGATGGCCCTTCAGAGGACACCATCATCCCCTTTCTTATTTCTCTGGGCGCGAGGCGAGGCTGAGACACGGTGGCAGAAGACAGAAATCATTACATAGGATCACATCTGGGTCAGGCACAAACACAAAGCCAGAGAGATGTCCTCCTCGTCTGGCCCGCCACAACCCTAATGCAAATATCTGTTCCTGAGATAAAACATATTTTTGGACAGTGATGGCTTTTTCCCATCAGGCCGCTTGGGATGCATTTAACATGGACTATTAGAGGGCATCTGCACTGCATAGTGGAGCTATAGGCTTGCGTGGACTTCACCTGGTTAAACCAACGGTCATTTGTGTTGCATTACATTCATATTCAGAAATAATTGTAATTAATTGCAAAATAAAGGAAATACGTTAATAAATGAGGGATACAAATATATTGAAAGGAGGTGCTTTGTTCCTGAGTTAATTAAGCAATTAACATCTCATCATGTTTAGGGTATAACAACGCCCAATTGCTCATAGATTTGTCCACCAGGGTTAGAAGAGGAGATCTCAGTGACTTTGAAAGAAAGGTCTCAAAGGAGCATATAGGGGCTTTAGAGTTCCTTTGTGCGTGTGCGTGCGTTACCTGTACTTATTTCAATGAATAGAACATTGTGTAATCACAAATGAATTGGTAACATTTCAGGACAAATGTTTGAATGTTTCAGGATTTCATAGCACATTTTCATATTGTCACGTTAAAGTCTTCTCCATTTATTGAAGAAAAGTGATGAAATGGAGACCGACATAGAGACTGTGATGTAACTGCTCCAAAGTGAGCACCCACGAAGGTGTAAAATTACTTCTGAGAGAGTCCACAGTGGGTGTGTATGAAAGTCCCTCAAATACTAGTCATCTACGTACATTCAGTGTACCCAGCCGATATAACAGGAACTCCGAAACACCACGCTGCATTATTTATTTAAAAAAAATATATATATTTCACCTTTATTTAACCAGGTAGGCTAGTTGAGAACAAGTTCTCATTTGCAACTGCGACCTGGCCAAGATAGAGCATAGCAGTGTGAGCAGACAACAAAGAGTTACACATGGAGTAAACAATTAACAAGTCAATAACACAGTAGAAACCAAAGGGGGAGTCTATATACAATGTGTGCAAAAGGCATGAGGAGGTAGGCAAATAATTACAATTTTGCAGATTAACACTGGAGCGATGAATGATCAGATGGTCATGTACAGGTAGAGATATTGGTGTGCAAAAGAGCAGAAAAGTAAATAAATAAAAACAGTATGGGGATGAGGTAGGTGAAAAAGGGTGGGCTATTTACCAATAGACTATGTACAGCTGCAGCGATCGGTTAGCTGCTCAGATAGCTGATGTTTGAAGTTGGTGAGGGAGATAAAAGTCTCCAACTTCAGCGATTTTTGCAATTCGTTCCAGTCACAGGCAGCAGAGTACTGGAACGAAAGGCGGCCAAATGAGGTGTTGGCTTTAGGGATGATCAGTGAGATACACCTGCTGGAGCGCGTGCTACAGATGGGTGTTGCCATCGTGACCAGTGAGCTGAGATAAGGCGGAGCTTTACCTAGCATGGACTTGTAGATGACCTGGAGCCAGTGGGTCTAGCGACGAATATGTAGCGAGGGCCAGCCGACTAGAGCATACAAGTCGCAGTGGTGGGTGGTATAAGGTGCTTTAGTGACGAAACGGATGGCACTGTGATAGACTGCATCCAGTTTGCTGAGTAGAGTGTTGGAAGCCATTTTGTAGATGACATCGCCGAAGTCGAGGATCGGTAGGATAGTCAGTTTTACTAGGGTAAGCTTGGCGGCGTGAGTGAAGGAGGCTTTGTTGCGGAATAGAAAGCCGACTCTTGATTTGATTTTCGATTGGAGATGTTTGATATGAGTCTGGAAGGAGAGTTTGCAGTCTAGCCAGACACCTAGGTACTTATAGACGTCCACATATTCTAGGTCGGAACCATCCAGGGTGGTGATGCTAGTCGGGCATGCGGGTGCAGGCAGCGACCGGTTGAAAAGCATGCATTTAGTTTTACTAGCGTTTAAGAGCAGTTGGAGGCCACGGAAGGAGTGTTGTATGGCATTGAAGCTTGTTTGGAGGTTAGATAGCACAGTGTCCAAAGACGGGCCGAAGGTATATAGAATGGTGTCGTCTGCGTAGAGGTGGATCAGGGAATCGCCCGCAGCAAGAGCAACATCATTGATATACACAGAGAAAAGAGTCGGCCCGAGAATTGAACCCTGTGGCACCCCCATAGAGACTGCCAGAGGACCAGATAGCATGCCCTCCGATTTGACGCACTGAACTCTGTCTGCAAAGTAATTGGTGAACCAGGCAAGGCAGTCATCCGAAAAACCGAGGCTCCTGAGTCTGCCGATAAGAATATGGTGATTGACATAACGAAACGACCTGTTTTGATTTGAAAAGCAACGTCTTCCAGACAACCCACGGGCAGTTGTTGTTAGCTCCATGCCAGCGCTCTCCAGACTGCCCTCCTCTCTCTGGGTTGTCTCAATATTAATCCATTCCGCTCTTTGACCTTATCTAAGACTCATTGACATTTGGATGTGCTCGGATGAGGTTCCAAAAATTTGGGTCACCAACCTGTGCGTTGCTAACGAACTGGGACCTCTTGAAACGGAGCGCTGCCATGCCACCTCATCAGTGGCCGTCTACATGGCATCGCCTGGAGCCCATTGCCCGGCGTGCACACTCTTCTGACTGGAGGGTATGCTGGCTGATCTCTAATAACCCGAGGAAAGCTGTTGATGTTACTCTTGCAAGCTAAGCATTCAAAGTAAGAAAATCTATTCTTCCTCTGAGACCAGATTTGTGTCCTCTAGATGAGATTTGGGTTAATTACAAGAAGTCGTGTCATGTTAGATGTTAACACAACAGTGCTCTAATGACCTGATGCCTCCACCAATCGTATCACTTTGCTAATCACTAAGGATGATTTAGTATCCATTTAATAAATTATTCATATTAATTCCCCTTAACCTTGGTCAGAGGCAGGTGTCTGAGGCTTTTCTGTTGTTCTCACAGGACTGATTATTCAAAACCAGAACAATGCCACGGCCCAAACTGACTTAGAGTCACAGCGGGCTGAGTTGTTCAGGGATGGTAATTCCATGTCCCACAAGACAACAGTGTCTGGAGGGCTCTGGGCCCTCATTAATTACTACAGTGTTGCTGCTGTAATCATTTAGGGCCAGCTACATTGAAACCATGTCTTCAACACCAATTTCCACTGAAATGCTTTGTGATTGAGTTGGACAGGTTTCAAAGTGCACAAACCAAACCTACGTTGGTACTTTCATCAGATCCTAATCATGGAGCAATATGGATAGATAACCGAGGAGTCTACAGTGGGCTGATGTGACTGTTAATGCTTTGAAGGCCAGCTTAGATGGAGTGGAGGCTTTCTCTTGCAGAGGGCACCTCTGTGAAGCTGGGATCAGACACTGGCTTTTACATTAGGAACCTCCATACCGCTCTTCCAGACCATCCAGGGGTGAGATAAATTGAGTGCCTCCACATTGACATGTAGGTTACACTGAGGTTACATATTTGAAGCAAGTTTCCACACTCAAATTACAGGTATCTGTAGCAATCTGTAGAAGAAATATATTAATCATAAAAAACAATGTTGTGTCATCTTTGGCTTATTTGCAACATTAAAACCTACCAGTGTCATTATTGTACAGCAAATACATCTCAACAGACTGTCAAACGTCAAATAACAAGATCATTTGAAAGAGCAGAAGAAACCATTTTTATTTTTATTTTTTATAGCAATTAAGATGGCCCTTTGAACTCTCGGGAGCTTATTTCTCACTTCCATCAAAGACGTTCTCATATGCAAATGAAAAGAAAAAGAGACTTCTCAGTCAGTTCAAACATCGTCAGACAAGTCTGAAGTTTTGTATATTTGTTCATTAGCAGAGCATCTTTCGCCTCAGGAAAGATTTGGGGAAACGCCATCGTTTTAAATATGTGGACAAAAGTCGTGCTGTCGTCAGGATTAAATGTGAATGTTATTTTGAATCTGATAGCCTCTAGTCCGCTGTGCACGGAGAGACACTGGCTGTTGAAGAGTCGAGTCCGAAAATCCGCTCATTGAGATTGCTAATCGCTGTGTTCAACAAGCTCACGACCGGCAATAGCTACCCACACTAGTGGATTTCAAATTTCTGCTACCACTTATCGATGGAGGTATTCTACCAGTTTAGGCAATACCGCCAGATCGTTACCTGCAGAAAGGTTAAAAAAATATATATGGAGGCTTGCAATTGATCTACAAAACAAAACCGGCACCACCGACCACTCCATTACGAATTTGCATTGCTTGAACACATGCTCTATTTATTGATTTAATAATGAGTGACTCAATATGCCCACCCATTATGAACAGCACATGTCCTTTCTGACCCCCACCATGAGGTCAGGCATTTTCCTGGTCATCCGCCAGAACCGTTATGTCACCATAGAAATATGCTGAACAATAAATATAAACGCAACATGTTAAGTGTTGGTCCCATGTTTCATGAGCTAAAATAAAAGATCACAGACATTCACCAAATGCACAGAAAAGTTATTTCTCTCAAATTGTGTGCACCCTGTTAGTGAGGATTTCTCATTTGCCAACATAATCCATCCACCTGACAGGTGTGGCATATCAAGAAGCTGATTAAACAGCATGATCATTACACAACTGCACCTTGTGCTGGGGATAATAAAGGCAGATCTAAAATGTGCAATTTTGTCACACAACACAATGCCACAGATGTCTGAAGTTTTGGGGGAGCATGCAATTGGTATGCTGACTGCAGGAATGTCAACCATAGCTGTTGCCAGATAATGTCATGTTAATTTCTCTAACATGGAGGTCAATGTCATTTTAGAGAATGAGTATGTCTAATCGGCCTCACAACTGCAGACCACATGTAACCACACCAGCCCAGGACCTCCACATCCAGCTTCTTCACCTGTGGGATCGTCTGTGACCAGCCACCCAGACAGCTCATGAAACCGAGGAGTCTGTAATAAAGCCCTATTTTGTGGAAAAACTCATTGTGATTGGCTGGGACTGGCTTCCCATTGGGTGTGCATGGCTTCCAAGTGGGTGGGCCTATGCACTCCCAGGCCCACCCACGCCTGTGCCCCTGCCCAGTCATGTGAAATCCAGAGATTAGGGTCTAATGAATGTATTTCAATGGACTGATTCCCTTATATGAACTGTAACACTGTAAAATCATAGAAATTGCTGTGTTTATATTTTTGTTCAGTATATTGTAGATAGAGGACTCTAGTGCCCAAAAGCCCATTTTAGCATGGGTAGAGCCATTGAGGACTTTAATCATTGTGAAGTAGTCAACTGGGTGGGCCTTCCTATAGATTAAGGGAGGATCACATGATTCCATCTGGGTCATCAGGAGGGAACAGCCAATGATTATACTCATGAGCAAACATTCAATAACTGCAGGTAGCAGTAAATCACCAACCTTGGCTTTGTGCCTGTTCAAACAACACACTCTATGTAGCAGTATGCAGCCTTTTCAGTTTGTTTGCCAACTCAAGTAGTAGAAGAAGAAGAAAATGTACTACTTCAAAAATGGAGATGACCTCAATGGTGCTGCCCATGCTCTCACAGATGCCAAATGGAACAGATACAATGAAGCGATGTCTATCTAAGTCTATGCCTGAAACTGACCTATCCCATCCTGTCATCCCCATAATGGTTCTTTCAAGACAACTGGTGCCGCGTTCACATGCTAGTCGGAACTCTGACATTTTCGACTTGCTAACTGGTTGAATATGGAACGTGTGTAACTACAACCAGTTAGCAAGTCTGACATTTTCGAGTTTCCTAGTTCCGACTACACCTTGAACGCGACATGGGAACTTGGGAAAAAAATCATAATGTCAGTGATCTTCAGGTCAGAAAGTCAGAGCTCTAGAAAGGCCCGAGTTTCCTACTTGGAATTCCAAGTTGGATGACCATTCAAAACGATTTTCCTGAGATTTCCCAGTTCCCAGTTGTTTTGAACGGTCATAATACCTGACAGATGTCTGATGTCCTTTCCTGACATTAAATCCTCCGTGGGTAACGACCGTCGACCACTCCATAGAAACTGTATACATGTTCTGTCCTCCTTTGTATGTAGAGACTTTGGAGATAGGACATCTGTTTGTCCTCGGGTTTATTGACTGGGAAATGGTGAAACTGAACAAAAGAGATAATCACTGAAATGTAACAAAGTACACCAAAATAATAATCTGGTAAGTAGTTAATAAATAACGTTACGTAACAATGATGCTATGAAAGACATAAGACACCTGCAGATTCATGGAGATTGCAAAGGTACTGTATATAGCAGTGGGAGCTGCTGAGGGGAGGACTGCTCATAATAATGGCTGGAGTGAAGTACAACGGAGTGAATGTAACGGTATCAAACATATGAAAACCATGTTTTGGATACCATTCCATTTACTCGATTACAGCCACTGTTATGAGCCGTTCTCCCCTCAGCAGCCTCCACAGGCACATAGAATGAAATGATAATCTTCCATTACTGCACACACATCCTGTTTACTATGGTCACATGACAGGTGAGGTCAAGGTCACATGACAGGAAGAAACTGCTGGTTGAAAATCCCCAGCAGGAGGACAGGAACGTGTCCAAAAAAAATGTAGACTCCTGTAACAGAACAATAGACGTGCCATTGCAAAGCACAGGCTGACAGGAAGAAAGGATATCCCTGCTCACATGGCACATACGGACAGATGAAGGGAATAGGAGATGAATGGGCGTGTTGATCGGCACCATGCGATAACCAAATCCCTGGATGGCGCAATTAGTGAAGAGTTTGTTTAAAGCTCTGCTTCAGTACTAAGTCTTTGGCATTTCACATGTTGAACGGGTGGAATGTGGTGATGAGAGTTGAAGATTCTTTGAAATCAATTATTATCCAGCGATTGAGCGGTGGCTTTCATATAATTGTTATGATGTTGATGGATGTTGACGGTGTAACACTGATGATGATGATGAAGATAGGTATGAAAATGATGACACAATGAAAACAATTAAAAAGAGGAAATGGTGGTGATGATGATGAGAAAGATGAAATGGTGATGATGCTAGTGTTGATGTCAAAGAGCAAGATGACTCCAACAACAACAACGATCCCTTTCCCTGCTCACAAAACAACTTCAGATGCTATGACATGAAACGGTGTTATGAGCCAGACTCCGACACACAATCGATAAGCCAGCCTCCATTTCTCAGCCCCGATATCATTTGAGAGGGTTAGAGGATGTGTCTGGCACGTTCTTGTATAATATATCAACCTGTTAAGTTCGTAGGAAGGGTGGCTGTGACACAAACACTCTGATGTCATTCCCAGACTTCCCTCTTCCACCGGGCCAAGAGGACCTGGCCTTGATGTCAGTGATCCTTCACAGAGACGAGGGAGAGACGGCTCACGCCAGCATCCTGCCGGACCAGGAGGCCAGGAGGCAACTGCATTCTCCCCATCCAGGAGACTGTTCAAAAAGGACGTTCCTCACTCATGTTTGGGTATCACTTTCTGACATTGTAGATAAGGTATTTGGTTACAGTGGTAAAACTCTAGAATATATATTTTTGAAACAGTACACTTATTGATGTTTTCCTCTCTTGGCTTTGTGATGTTACACACAACAGGGTCTAAATTGAGCGTCTCTTTTCATGTCCATCTTGAGAGATGTTATGCCACAGACATGGTATCAAATAGCTTGCCCATACTGCCAACACAGCACTTGTCTTTGAAGGTCTCATCCTCAGATTTGTCGCCTTAACAGGATTCATAAAGTCTTCACGGGAGACTCGAGGCAGACACTTTCAAAAGTCAAAAGAGAAAAGGGAAAAAAGGAAGTGGTACAAAATCCCACAATCCCTTGCTCTATCTCACTGCTCTGAACATCCACACCTGCTCTCTTACATAACACAGAATACAGTATCAGTCATCCTCCTCTGAGGCTTTTTCAAGTTGCAGTGGAGGTCTTAAACCACGTGCCGATCCATCCTTTCCACAGACAGACAGCTCAGCACAGGGTCAACCAGTGCACCCACCTCGGCCTCTCACAACTAGGTGGGAGGGTCCCTCTCCTCACCCTCTCCCTTTACAATGACCAATAAAGAGCAAGCAGCTTGAGCCACTGACCAATACGTTTTGAGAAGCATGACTACTATGCCCACCCCGGGCTGAGGCCAAAACCGATGGAGGATATATGCATATGAATGAGTTTTCTTTTACGATCCTCTCATAATCTAGGGTTAATTCTGAAGTGTAACCATAGTTAACCATAGTATATAGGCAAGACTTATTGCAGTTTGCCAGAGACTCACAGATTTATTTTAGAATATGGTTCCACATTTCTGCAATCTGCAGAATATTGAAACGACTGGCAGTAATGGCTGCTACACAGACAACTGAGCTGCAATCCAATCAGAGGAGGCTGGTGGGAGGAGCTTTAGGAGGAAGGGCTCATTGTATTGGCTGGAATGGCATAAATGGAGCATGTGGTTTCCATATGTTTGATGTGTTTGATACCATTCCATTTATTCCATTACAATGGGCCCGTCCTCCTATATCTCCCCCCACCAGCCTCCTCTGGTGCCAATAAGCATGAAAACCCTGTGTGTAATCCAATGCAGAACTGACAATCAGCGTTAGTGCATACACTGTTCAAAAGTATTCCACTACAGAATAGAGGAGGACTCACTGTATCAATAAACTGCTAAATAATCCCTTGACTGTGCCTCACAGCAAGTCCATAAGCCCTTGGGTTCTGTGCATGTCCAATATTTAGCCTTTACGATGATGAGCCTGCGACTAGGGGAATGGATGGCACTGAACACACACCTCAGTCTCACACTGACTACTTACATTATACAGACCTCAGTCTCACAGTGATTACTTACATTACACACACCGCAGTCTCAGACTGATTACTTACATTACACACACCGCAGTCTCAGACTGATTACTTACATGACACACACCGCGGTCGCACACTGATTACTTACATGACACACACCGCGGTCTCACACTGATTACTTACATTACACACACCGCGGTCTCAGACTGATTACTTACATGACACACACCTCGGTCTCAGACTGATTACTTACATGACACACACCGCGGTCTCAGACTGATTACTTACATTACACACACCGCGGTCTCAGACTGATTACTTACATTACACACACCGCGGTCTCAGACTGATTACTTACATTACACACACCGCGGTCTCAGACTGATTACTTACATGACACACACCGCGGTCTCAGACTGATTATTTACATGACACACACCGCGGTCTCAGACTGATTACTTACATGACACACACCGCGGTCTCAGACTGATTACTTACATGACACACACCGCGGTCTCAGACTGATTACTTACATGACACACACCGCGGTCTCAGACTGATTACTTACATGACACACACCTCGGTCTCAGACTGATTACTTACATGACACACACCTCGGTCTCAGACTGATTACTTACATGACACACACCTCAGACTCCCAACAAAAAATATACACCTTAATATCACTTCCTTTGAATCAATGAAAAATCCCCTGTTCCTACCTTCGGCGGCATTCTCCTGCAGACTGACGTCTCTAGTGTGGCCTGAGAAGGGGATCCTCCCGTAGGTCTGTTCTCTGATGTAGATGACCACCACCCCTAGAGAAAACTGGGCTGAGGTGCCCTGGTCCATAGCCTCTGCAATCAGAGTCCTCTGGCCCCGGGTCAGTGCCTGCAGCTTCTCTGTAGCCTGGGATGAATGAATGAAGGAAAAGTATTTTAGTCTGAAGTCGACCCTGAGCAAGCCATCCACCCTGATTAATAATGTTACAAAACCTGGATGTCCCCGGTCTAGAGAGAGTGAGAGCAGGGGAGGTAGGGAAAAGAGAGGCCTGGAAATGGACGGAGTGAAAGGCACTTGCAGAGTGAAAGGTTTTGGAGGGGGAGAGAGAGGAGAGTGGTGTGATGAGAAAGAGATGACTTGCGTAGAGAGCTGGAAGTGTTGAGGAGTGGAGAGGAGAGGGAGACGGAGGGCAGGGAAAGATGGCATGTAGCCTAGACAGATGATGGTGGGGGGGGGGGACTAAGTATAGACAATGAAAGATCCTGAACAGACAAATGGTTGCATTCACCAAGCAGCGTTTTCATGAATGATGTGGTATGGGAGAGAATTGTGCTGCTATGACTTCAGGATTTAACAAAAAAAAATATAAACTGAATTGTATTGATTATTGGTGTGATTGTGTTAATAATATGAAAATCATTTATTTGAACCTTTGGGGTTAATCATATTCAGATAGATCACCCTACTGAATAACCATGAGTACTGTTTAGAGAACTCAAGTAGCAAACACTGTGCTTTGAATCTATTGAGCATTGCATTTGCAACATGGAAAATCACTTTGTCAGCTTTCTCTCTCTCTCTCTCTCACCATGGAAGCTCAGAGAAAAAAAAAAGCTGATAAGAGTGATGTGTATCCTTGATGCCAACCTCATGTCTATTACAAGCTAGGACCTAACCTTACCCTGAGGCTATACTTAGAGACATATGGTCCAACCTGGGCAATGATAATGGGTGAAATTATAAAGTGGGACGGGCTTGATTTGCGACTCCTCCGACTGCGGTCTCATGGAATATTCATGAGGTGATTAGTGGAAAGCTTATTAATTCTTGATCAATTATTAACAAATTTATGACACATGGATGAGCTCTTCCGTTTTCTTTCCCTCCCAGAGTATGATATAATACCATACTGACATCTAGTGGAATTAAATCACTACTACGTCTCCAGAATGGGAAGGAATATACTGTGATGAACAAACACAGTTCCTTTGATGACCATTATTAGTTCACTTCCTGATTATGCTTTAATTGAGGGCTCGTTATTCAGAGTTACCCTCTCTTTATAGAGTTGTTTCTATGATCTGTCCAGTCCTTTGGATCCTATTGTTTTTCTGTCTCTACCTGGTAATTCATTGACCGGTTCATTTGAATGAGTTAAAGAATTGTATTTTATGTGCCAGAGATATCATAGTCCCTGGTTAGCAATATACAGATTCCATCTCTGATATTTGATTACAATTCTAGAATGGAACCAGTATAGGCCCGCACTGTTTGAGGGCCTTAGGTTTTGCATCTGCACTGTCCCATATCTACCTGCTCAGAGTATCTTCAATTGTACTGAACAAGAAAATAAATGCAACATGCAACAATTTTAAAGATTTTACTGGGTCACAGTTCATAGAAGGAATCAGTCAATAAAAATACATTTATAAGGCACTAATCTATGGATTTTACATGACTGGGCAGGGGTGCATTACAGACAGAAATACTCCTCAGCAATTTATTGGATTTTTTATTTCAGCTTATTAAAAATGGCACTAACACTTTACATGTTGCATTTATATATTGTTCAGTATATTTGACATACTGGAAAGAGTCAACCAATAAAACTGAGCAAATTGGAATTCTATGTGGCCCTGAATAGAGTACACTGTGGCATAATACCTGACCACTGTGACTTACCCAAAATTAATCAATTCCTTGACAATGTAGAGACTCAATGAGCATAGCCTTGCTATTGAGAGAGTCTGCCATAGGCACACCTGGCTCTCTAGAAAATACCCACAAAATGAGGTGGAAACCGAGCTGCACTTCCTAAACTCCTGCCAAATGTATGACCACCTGAGAGACACATTTTTTCCCGCAGATCACACAGACCCACAAAGAATTTGAAAACTAATCAAACATTGATGATAATCTTCCATACTATATCTGTTAGGCAAACTACCGCAGTGTGCAATCACAGCAGTAAGCCCTGTGGCCTGTTGCCGTGAGAAAAGGGCAACCCAATGCACAAACATTGTAAATACCACCAACATTTCTCTTTTAATTTACCTTCCCCTAGCTATTTGCACATTGCTAAAAAAAACTGTACACAGCTGATAAAATAACACTTGAAATGTCTTTAACTATTTCAAACCTGTGAGGGCAGTGTTTACTTTTCATTTCTTCAACATATATAAATGAATTGGCGAGGGCATTAGAACAGTCTGAAGTATCACCGTACTGGACACAGAATACAAATGTCTACTGTTTGCAGATGCTCTAGTGCTTCTGTCCCCAAACATGGTGCTGCTGTAGGCCTTGCATATCTTCTACACAGATTATGTCAGACTTGGGCCCTGACAGTGAATCTCAGTAAGACAAAAATGATGGTGTTCCAAAAAAAGGTCCAGTAGCCAAGACAGCAAATACACATTCCATCTAGACATGTTTCCCTAGAGCAGGCAAAGAATTACACCTACAGTACCTCAGCCTAAACATCAACACCACAGGTAACTTCTAGAAGGCTGTGAATGATCTAAGAGACAAGGTAAGAAAAGCCTTCTATGCCATCAAAAGGAATATAAAATTCAACATCCCCAATTTGGATCTGTCTAAAAATACTTAAATCAGTTATCGAACCCATTGCCCTGTATGGTTATGAGATCTGGGGTCCACTCACCAACCAAGAGTTCACAGAATGGGACAAACACTGAATTGAGTCGACATGCAGAATTCTACAAAAATATGCTTAGTGTACAACGCATAACCCCAAACAATGCATGCAGAGTAGAATTAGGACTATAACGCTAGTGATCAAAATTCAGAAATGAGATGTTAAAATTCTACAACTACCTTAAAGGAAGCGATACCCAGACATTCCACCACAAAGCCCTCACCTACAGAGAGATGAACCTAGAGAAGAGTCCCCTCAGCCAGCTGGTTCTGAGGCTCTGCTCAAAAACACAAACAGACCTCACAGAGCCCCAGGACAGAAACACATTTAGACTCAAACAAATCGTGAGAAAGCAAAAATAAAACTATTTGGCACACTAGAAAGAATCTATGACGACACAAGGCAGGACCCAGAGGCAGACACGGGAGGCAGATGGTTTGAGCTCTGACATTTATTATAGTCCAAGGGGTAGGCAGAAGGCAGGTCGGGGACAGGCGAGAGTTCATAACCAGGTCAGAATCCAAAACGGTACAGGGTGGCAGGCAGGCTCGGGGTTATGGGCAGGCAGAGTGGTTAAGCAGGTGGGCTCAGAGTCAGGGCAGCCAATGGAGGGGGGACCAGGCGCTAGGTGAAAACCACTGGTTGACTTAGCAAACAAGACGAACTGGTCGACAGAAAACGCAGGGGAAGATGGACGTGGAGACAAGCACAGGGACAGGTGAAACAGATCAGGGTGTGACAGAATCAACCAAAAAACAGAACTCTGAATTTTATCTGGCCCAAGACAGAGAGTACACAGTCTGTCATAGCAGCAAGATTTTTGGACAGTTGCCATGAGAAAAGGGCAACGAGTGTCGGAACGAAAGCAATATCGTAAATACAACCTATATGTGTCTGTTGATTTTTTTTAAACCTTTACTACTGTACATAGTAACACTGTACATAGCCAATAATGTCTATATTTTTTTTAAACTTTTGTGAATATAATGTTTGCTAATATTTCCTTTGTTCTTTTCCCTTTTGTTTATTGTCTATTCCCATTGCTTTGGTAATGTAAGCATATGTTTTCCCTGCTAATAAAGCCCTTTGAATTGAACTGAAATGAATTGCGAGAGCGAAACCTTTCACTGTGCAAGTCATGCATCCATCTCCAGCCTTGTCTTTCTACTCCCCACCTCCCCTTCTCTCGCTCTCTCTCTTTTCCACCGGTTCCATGTGCTATTTTTCCACTCAACTCCTCTAAACTCTCCTCCTCTGATTCACTCACCGCTCTCATCCTCTCCCTCTGTAACTCTCTCCCTCCCTTCCTCCTTATCTTGCTCACTCTGACTATACTTTTTCAGTGCCATCCATTCCCCTAGTCTCAGGCTCATCATCGTAAAGGCTAAATATTGTACACGCACAAAACACAGGGGCTTATAGGCTTGCTGTGAGGCACAGTCAAGGGATTATTTTGCAGTTTATTGGTACAATGAGTCCACCTCTACTCTGCAGTGTCTGCATCGGATTATACTCAGTCTTTTCGCGTTTATTGGCACATGCACGGCTTTCTGCTCGGTTGGATTTCAGAGACTCACAGATGTATTTTAGAATAATGTTTCCACACTTCAGCAATCTACACTCTTGCAACAACTGGTAGTAATGACAGCTGCACAAACTGTGATATCCCTTGCTCATACCCTTTGGTAAAGTTTATGTACAACTTCCAAATGAACCCTAGGTTACGAGAGGATTGTGAAAGAAAAGTTGTTCACATGCATATCCTCCATCATGCATATCCTCCATCATGCATATCCTCCATCATGCATATCCTCCATCATGCATATCCTCCATCATGCATATCCTCCATCAGTGTTGGACTCGGCCTGTGCTCGGATTGGTCGTTACGCTTCAAACTGCAGTGGTTTAAGCTACTTGCTCTTTTTTGGTTGAGATCTCAGGCGCCATGTGCTTTGTAGGTTGGGTGTAATTGTAGCGAGTGAGAGGGTGGTAGTAGTAGTACTACTTCCACCCTTGTTGTGACGGGGCCGGTGTGGGTGGGTGCACTGGTTGACCCTGTGCTGAGGGAAAAAGATGGATCGGCAAATGGCTTAAGCACTCCCCTGCACCTTGAAAAGGCCTCAGAGGAGGACCGCTGATACGGTATCTGTTTGATGTATGAGAGCAGGTGTGGATGTTCAGCCCAGCGGGAGATAGAGCTTGTAGGATTGTGGGATTTTCTTCTTTCACATTCCTAGAGCAGTTTAACCAATTGGATCCAAGCACCGTGGTTCTTTTTTCTTTGTAATCTGCAAGGTGTCTGTCTCAAGTCCTCCGTCAGACTTTAGGAATCCTGTTGAGATGACAAATCTGAGGATGAAACTTTCAAAGAGCTTTGACACTATGGGCAAGATATATGATAGCCTACCATGTCTTTGCCTGTAAGCCAATTCTGAATTGCATTGAATCAGGAAAGTTTCCTCCCACAACCTCTACAAGCAAGAATGTTGAATTGAATTATATTTTAACGTACTTCACCGGTTGTCCGTGCGCTTGGTCCTTTTGGCGGTCGTAATGTGAGCCAATATATCAAACGCTCATTTCTGCCCGACGTAGAATTCAATTCAAACGAACCACCTGCAGTTGGACACTGACATTGTAGAAGATACATGTTCGGCCGAATCGACAATGAAGATAGTATCGCCAATACTAGGTTAGTTGAAATATCTATGGCAACGTTTTGTATAGGCAAACCTGTAATGCCCAGTAATGGATACCAACAAATCTTTGGTTATATCTCATTACCTGGTGTATAATCTGTGGCTACTTTTTGAACAGTCTCCTGGATGGGGAGAATGCAGTTGCCTCCTGGCCTCCTGGTCCGGCAGGATGCTGGCGTGAGCCGTCTCTCCCTCGTCTCTGTGAAGGATCACTGACATCAAGGCAAGGTCTTCTTGGCCCTGCAGAAGAGGGAAGTCTGGGAATGACTTCAGAGTGTTTGTGTCACAGCCACCCTTCCTACAAACATAACAGAAATGATATATTATACAAGAACGTGCCAGACACATCCTCTAACCCTCTCAAAGGATATCGGGGCTGAGAAATGGAGGCTGGCTTATCGATTGTGTGTCGGAGTCTGGCTCATAACACCGTTTCATGTCATAGCATCTGAAGTTGTTTTTGTGAGCAGGGAAAGGGACCGTTGTTGTTGTTGGAGTCATCTTGCTCTTTGACATCAACACTAGCATCATCACCATTTCATCTTTCTCATCATCATCACCACCATTTCCTCTTTTTCATTGTTTTAATTGTGTCATCATTTTCATACCTATCTTCATCATCATCATCAGTGTTACACCGTCAACATCCATCAACATCAGAACAATTATATGAAAGCCACCGCTCAATCGCTGGATAATAATTGATTTCAAAGAATCTTCGACTCTCATCACCACATTCCACCCGTTCAACATGTGAAATGTCAAAGACTTAGCACTGAAGCAGAGCTTTAAACAAACTCTTCATGTTTGTTTGTCATTCGTTTTATTGTAGCCTATCATTACCTTTGTCCTATATTTCTGCGCCTCTAAAATAGGCATATCTTGTGTGTGTTTCCTGACTATACTCTCTCCCTGTCTTCTTCTTTCTTTCATGCCCACCTGTTGGTTTCTCTCAGCATTGTCTCACCGCTGTGACCTCCTACGACATGCCCACATTCCCGGTGTGACTCAGCCCACCAGGCACAGCAAAACCAGCACACGCCAGAGGCAACAGCCAATCAGGATGGGTTACATCAGGTTTATGGAAATCACCTGGGAAACTCCTGTGGCGCCCTGGGAAATTAAGATGCTAAGACAAAAGACAATCTGTCATTTCGATTTGCATAGCCCGACTCCTTTTTGGCAGATAAGCATTGATTTGTATACATTTTATATAATATATTTCCATTCTATATAATTACGGTAAATTCTTTGAAAATCCAACTGTTATCTTTTGAAAAATAAAGAATGCATCTGATCTCTCCACCACTCTGAGCTGTGTGTGACTCTCATGGATGTCTGGATTGCCGGGTGGAGGACACAGGCGATACATGTAAGTGCCACTGTTTTGGACTGTCACTGACAGCAGCAGGAACGGAGAAGTCACATTCCCACATGTCCCTGACCAGAATCATTCTGGCATCAACAGGCACAGTCCGGTTTTAGTAATGGTAGATGAGAGGGTGCAGCTCTTTATTCAGCCAGCACTGTTATTGCATACGGGTGAGCACATTTCTAGTACAAATACATAGATTACTCCAGGTATGTAATTTATATCTATAAATCCATTTTTGGCAATACATTTTTTATTGCAAAATATTAATGTAGAAAATCCTGCATGTCAAATTTGCTGTGACATAGTATTGTTTGAGGGGTTTACCTTGTCAGTGAACTCCCACTCCACAAGGAGATGGTGATGTTCCAGACTTCTCAAACACTGAGTGAGGAGGCAGGACAGATGGACGTTAGAGCCTGCTTCGACTGTCTGGTTTGGGCTGCTACCCACACAACCTGGAGTGCTACACACTGTGAATACTACTACTACTACTACTACTACTAATACTACTGATACTACACACACACAAAAACAATAAACATGCATAGCAGAAACCACAATCAATAATATTCCTTATTTACATTGTAACATGAACATGATGTTACCTGTATATTAATGTTCATTTCTCTATTCTGAATTAAGGCAGTCCACTCTGATACGTCTCTATTGTCAATGTGCCTCTTCACTTTGCTTACAGCTACAAGGTGCAACAAGTTACAACAACATACTGGTGGTTCACCTTTACAAAACAGTCTGTGGGTGTGTCTGTGGGTGTGTCTGTGGGCGTGTCTGTGTCTGTGGGTGTGTCTGTGGGTGTGCCTGTGTCTGTGGGTGTGTCTGTGGCTGTGCCTGTGGGTGTGTCTGTGTCTGTGGGTGTCTCTGTGGGTGTGGTGTGTCTGTAGGTGTGTTGGGAGGGGGCAGTTGTGCATGTCAATTTGTGGTCAACAAATCTCTTTAGTGAAACCTGAGATGCACACTGAGTGTACAAAACATTAAGAACATCTGCTCTACCTAGCTGAAAGCTATGATCTTTTATTGATGTCCCTTGATAAATAAAATTTAATCAAATCAAATGTTATGGGTCACATATTTAGCAGATGTTATTGCGGGTGTTGCGAAATGCTTGTGTTCCTAGCGCCAACAGTGCAGTAGTATCTAACACTTCACAACAATACACACAAATCTAAAATAAAATAATGGAATTAAGAAACATCTAAATATTAGGATGAGCAATGTTGGAGTGGCATTGACTAAAATACAGTACATACATATGAAATGAGTAAAACAGAATGTAAAAATGATTAAAGTGACTCGTGTTCCGTTATTAATGTGACCAGCGAGTCCATGTCTGTGTACATAGGGCAGCAGCCTCTAAGGTGCAGGGTTGAGTAACCGGGTGGTAGGTGGCTTATAATGGCTATTTAAACTCTACGGGAACGGTGGGACGGTTGAGCTAATGTAGGCTAATGTGATTAGCATGAGGTTGTAAGTAACAACAACAATTCCCAGGACATAGACATATTGGATATGGGCAGAAAGCTTAAAATTGTGTTAATCAATCTGCACTGTCCAATTTACAGTAGCTGTTAAAGTGAAATAATACCATGCTATTGTTTTAGGAGAGTGCACAGTTATGAACTTGAGCATGTATCAATAAACCAATTCGGCACATTTGGGCAGTCTTGATACAACATTTTGAACATACATGCAATGGTTCATTGGATCAGTCTAAAACTTTGCACATACACTGCTGCCATCTAGTGGACAAAATCTAAATTGTGCCTGGGCTGAAATAATACATTATGGCATTTCTCTTGCATTTCAAAGATTTAAAAAATCTGCATGTTTTTTCTTTGTATTATCTTTTACCAGATCTAATGTGTTATATTCTCCTACATGTATTTCACAGTTCTACAAACTTCAAAGTGTTTCCTTTAAAATGGTATCAAGAATATGCATATCCTTGCTTCAGGTCCTGAGCTACAGGCAGTTAGATTTGGGTATGTCATTTGTCATTTTTTAAAAAGGGTCTGATCCTAAAGAGGCAGTCTTATGGCCTTGAGATAGAAGCTGTTTTTCAATCTCTCGGTCCCAGCTTTGATGCACCTGTACTGACCCCGCCTTCTGGATGATAGTGGGGTGAACAGGCCGTGGCTCGGGTGGTTGATGTCCTTGATGATCTTTTTGGCCTTCCTGTGACATTGGGTACACTAGATGTACTGGAGGGCAAGCAGTGTGCACCACCCTCTGGCAGTTCAGTTGCCGTACCAGGTGGTGATCCAACCTGACAGGATGCTCTCAATTGTGCATCTGTAAAGGTTTGTGAGGGGCTTAGGGCCAAGCCGAATTTCTTCAACCTCCTGTTGCGCCTATATCACCCCTAACTTGCCACAACACAACTGATTGGCTGAAACACAGAACAAACAACTCCAGTACCGAAAGTCAGTGAGAGGGATGTTGTTGCGTGTGTGTGTGTCTGACTCTACTTGACCTGCTGTAACTATATACAGCGTGTGAGTGAGATGTTAGTAAATTCCTGAACTAAGTGTTTTCTTCATTCTAGATCGCAGCCAGTAGCAACAAGAAGAAGCGCTGCAATGTGTGTGGACCCAAGAAGGACAGGAAGACGCAGTACACAAGCATCAAATGCAAGAAATACATTTGCAACACACACACGGTAACACTCTGTCCCTTATGTGATACACATAGAAAGTATGAAAAAATAAGAATAGTAGATATAATACTAATGAAAGAAGTACAAATATAACAACTAAAACAAAAATAAATGTAATAATAGTCAATGTTCGGATTAATTCAACAAACAAAGATGACTGGTCCACTTATACAGTCTATTAATTATAACACATGAAGAGAAGAGTACATTTTATTTTATAGTAGGCTAAGGCAATCTGTGACATACTATGCTGCCAACTCTAACCTCAGACATTTGCCCCAAAAATATATAAAGTTAATCTTTGTTTGAATGTTCTGTGAATGGAAAAAAAAATGAATTTGGGGAAGGAGTCTCTTCCCAGCACATTCGGGAAGTATTCAGACACCTTAACTTTTTCCACATTTTGTTACATTACAGCCTTATTCTAAAATGTATTACATTAATTATACACACACAATACCCCGTAATGAAGAAGTGAAAACAGTTTTTTTAAATCTTAGCAAATTTATTTAAAAAAATCAAAAACAGAAATACCATATTTACATAAATATTCTGACCCTTTTCTACGAGACTCAAAATTGAGCTAAGGTGCATCCTGTTTCCATCGATCATCCTTGAGATGTTTCCACAACATGATTGGAGTCCACCTGTGGTCAATTCAATTGATTGGACATGATTTGAAAAGGCACACACCTGTCTATATAAGGTTCCACAGTTGACAGTGCATGTCAGGGCAAAAACCAAGCCATGAGGTCAAAGGAGCTCAGGTGGTAACGTCTGATAGAATCATGGCCCAGGTGGTAGCTTCTGATGGAAACATGGCCCAGGTGCTAGCTTCTGATCAGTACCCAGAACATGGTTGCCACATTCTCAGAATCCCAGAAATGTGTATATTTACAGTAGCATGTCTGTACTTTCTCACATTTGCCATTTAAGTATTGATGATGCCAGTTATACCAAAACAAGACAGGGGAAAAAAATAGACAAATTGCAACAGAATCACTTGGGTCCAGTGTTGTGGGTAATAATATTACTGACAGAGATATTGAGAGCTTCTGTCTGTAGTTTTGTCAAAATCATGTTGATAAGATAGCCTTGTTCTTTCAATGTCCTGTACCTACATAGTACTCTAAATACCCCTAATTCATGTTGATAAGATAGCCTTGTTCTTTCAATGTCCTGTACCTACATAGTACTCTAAATACCCCCAATTCATTTTGATAAGATAGCCTTGTTTCTTCAATGTCCTGTACCTACATAGTACTCTAAATACCCCCAATTCATGTTGATAAGATAGCCTTGTTCTTTCAATGTCCTGTACCTACATAGTACTCTAAATACCCCCAATTCATGATGATAAGATAGCCTTGTTCTTTCAATGTCCTGTACCGACATAGTACTCTAAATACCCCAATTCAAGTTGATAAGTTCACTTACAATAGTTAGTGCACATATCCTCATACTTTTTGTACTATATACACACATCACAGGAGGCTGGTAGGAGGATACATAGGAGGACAGGCTCATTGTAATGGCAGGAATGGAATAAAATGAACTGAGTCAAACGTGGTTGGTTTGATACTGTTCCATTTATTCCATTTCAGCCATTACAATGAGCCCGTCCTCCTATAGCTTCACCCACCAGCCTCCACTGACGCACATCCTTCCCTGATCAGTTAAGGCCAAAGTGCTATGGGATGAACAGCTTCTCCACACTTTGGGTAGGCTGCTTTTGCATTGAAAGGTTCCTCCGTTTTTTTTTTTGCATGAGCTGGACCACAGACCTGGGTCTGGGGTCTTTGGGTGAACTCCAGGTAAAAGACCTCCGGGAATAGCGCCATCTGAAGCCCTCACTTCCCTCACTGATAGACAGCTTCAGAATCTTGTGCAGCTCCTCATAGGAGTCACGGATGGGAAGGCACAGCTGGTTCAAACAGCTGTGCAGTGGCTAGGGTGCTGTGTGTAGGAGCAGCAATGACCTGGAATGAGGGGCCAGAGGGTGGGTGTCAAAACTCCCGGTGGGCAGCCGAGAGGAGCACGGGGTAAACTGCAGCAGGCGGGCAAACTCCTCCCGGGTAAAGCTGGACAGATCACCTTCTCTCTGAAGTGCCACAACCCCCCGACGATCACAGCAGGGGCCTTGAAGTCCGACTCGTTGATGTCCCCTGTGACTACACATCAACAGCTCATTCTCACAAGTTCATTCAAACCTTTGAAAAAGTGCTCCACCTTGCCTCATACTTTGAGCCCCTCCAGATATCAGCTCCACCCCTTTTTCCAGCTGTCCTAAGAGAAGATATGGGGTGTATTCACAACAGTATGATTGAATCGGAAGCAAATAGAAGCAAACAGAATGAAACGGGAGTGACTGAATTTGTAGAATTAGAAACTCTTGTTTTTATTGCAAAACATTTTCCACGGCAAAACGTTTTGCTACGGTGTGCAATAATGGAATACATCCCTGGCGGTGTCCACTATCTGTCTCAGGTGAGAGGAAGAATGTCCTTTTCTCTGGCTATGATGGATGGGGCTCATGATGCATACCTCACAGCAATAAATCAAGGCTCTCTCCTTCACAAACTCTCTCCGAATGATCTATACTGAATATAAATATTAACGCAACATGTAAAGGATCGGCCACATGTTTCATGAGCTAGAATAAAATATCCCAGAAATGTTTCATATGCACAAAAACCTTATTTCTTTCTCTCAAATGTTTTGAACAAATTTGTTGACATTCCTGTTAGTGAAAATTTCTCCTCTGCCTATATAATCTAAAGTCTAAAGTACTTAAGTAAAAATACTTGAAAGTACAATTTAAGTCATTTTCGGGGGTATCTGTACTTTACTTTACTATTTATATTATTCCCAACTTGTACTTTTACTTCACTACATTCCTAAAGAAAAGTATGTACTTTTAACTCCATACATTTTCCCTGATACCCAAAAGTACATGTTACATTTTGACAATAAAAGGGTCCAATTCACATGCTCATCAAGAGAACATCCCTGGTTATCCCTACTGCCTTTGATCTGGCGGACTCACAAATCACATGCTTTGTTCGTAAATTATGTCTGAGTGTTGGAGTGTGCCCACGGTTATGTGTAAATGGTGTCGTCTGTTTTGCTTAATATAATGATTTATACTTTTGATACTTCATTATATTTTAGCAATTACATTTACTTTTGATGCTTAAATATATTTAAAACCAAATACTTTTAGACTTTTACTCAAGTAGTATTTTACTGGGTGACTTTCACTTTTACTTGAGTCATTTTCTATTATGGAATCTTTACTCTTACTCAAGTGTGACAAGTGATACTTTTTCCAGCACTATCATGAAGCTGATTAAACAGCATGATCATTACACAGGTGTACCTTCAGCAGGGGACAATCAAAGGCTACTCTAAAAGGAGCAGTTTTGTCACACAACACAATGCCACAGATGTCTCAAGTTTTGAGGGAGCGTGCAATTGGCATGTTGACTGCGGGAATGTCCACCAGAGCTGTTGCCAAAGAATTGTACTTTCATTTCTCTACCATAAGCCACCTCCATCGTTTTTTTTTGAGAATGTGGCAGTACGTCCAACCAGCCTCATGACCGCACACCTTGTGTAACCACGCCAGCCCAGGACCTCAACATCCGGCATCTTCGTCTGGGACCAGCCACCCGGGCAGCTGATATTTCTGCCTGTGGGGAAAAACAGATTCTGATTGGCATAGATTATGGCCTAATGAATTTATTTAAATTGACTGATTTCCTTATAACTGTCACGGAGCTGTAGCAAGGATCGGACCAAAATGCAACGTAGTTGGTGTTCATGTTCTTTAATAAAGGAAAAACTCAAACATGAACATAATACAAAAAACAAACAACGTGAAAAACCGAAACAGCCCTATCTGGTGCAAACAAACACAGAGACAGGAACAATCACTCACGAAACACTCAAAGAATATGGCTGCCTAAATATGGTTCCCAATCAGAGACAACGATAATCACCTGCCTCTGATTGAGAACCACTTCAGGCAACCATAGACTTTACTAGATAACCCTACTAAGCCACAATACCAATACCCACTAAAACCCCAAGACAAAACACACCACATAATAAACCCATGTCACACCCTGGCCTGACCAAAATAATAAAGAAAACACAAAATACTAAGACCAGGGCGTGACAATAACTCTGTAAAATCATTGTTACATGTTCTTATCATATTCTTTTTCAGTATATGTGTGTGCTCTAAGGCAACAGTATCTAAATGTAATTTGTATTTGTTGTCCTGGCTACTGGATTCTTTTTTGGAACACCATTATTTTTGTCTTACTGAGATTCACTGTCAGGGCCCAAGTCTAACATAATCTGTGCAGAAGATCTAGGTGCTGCTGTAGGCCCTCTTTGGTTGGGAACAGAAGCACCAGATCATCTGCAAACAGTAGACATCTGATTTCTGAGTCGAGTAAGGTGAGGCCGGGTGCTGCAGATTGTTCAAGTGCCCTTGCCAAATCATTGATGTCGAGGAGGGTGGAGCTCAAGCTGCATTCCTTTCTCACCCCATGGCCCCGAGGAAATAAATATGTGATTATTTTAACTGCACACTTGTTTGTTTTTTTGTATATCGATTTTAGAATGTCGCATGCTCCTCCCTCCCCAACACCGCTTTTCATCAATTTGTATAGCAGACCCTGAAAATCAACCAAGCATGAGACTTTGCTTTTGTTTTGTTTGTTTGTCAATAAGTGTCATGGTTTGTCGTACGGTATTTCGGTAGAAAGCCAATTTGACATTTGCTCCGGACATTGTTTTCACTGGGGAAATGTTGGAGTCTGCCGTTGTGCAGGGGATTTTTCAGAGACTGCCGTTAACGCAGATTCCACTGTAATTATTGGGGTCAAATTTGTCTCCAATTTTGTGGATTGGTGTGATCAGACCTCGGTTCCAAATATTGGGGATGATATCAGAGTTGAGGATAGTGTTGAAGAGTTTTAAGAACAGCCCATTTTAATTTGTGCTCTGTGTATTTTATCATTTTGTTTAGTATACCATCAACACCACAGGCCTTTTTGGGTTGGAGGGTTTGTATTTGGTCCTGTACTCATCCAATGTAATTGGAGAATCCAGTGGGTTCTGGTAGTCTTTAATAGCTGATTTAAAGTTTGGTAAATTATCATCTAAAAGTTGTTGTTCTTGATTCTTTGTTACGTGGCCAAAAAGATTGGATAAGTACTTTATCAGTACATCTCCATTTTGGATAGTTAGCTCTTCGTGTTGTTCTTTGTTTAGTGTGTTCCAAAAGCTGATAAGTGTGATCTGTATCCTTGATGCCATCCCAGTGCCCATTACAAGCTTGGATCCAACCTTACCCTGAGGCTATAGAGACATTAGACACATGATGAAGTGGAATGGCCCGGTGTGCGGCTCCTCTCTCCTATCTCCTGACTGTGGCGTATCTCAGATTTCATGAGTGTGTGTGGTCTCAATGAATATTCATGAGATGATTAGAGGAAAGCGCATGAATTCTTGATTAATTATTAACACATTTACGACACATTGAGGTGCTCGTCTGTTTTTGGCCTCCCAGAGGAGTGTGATATGAGTGGAATTACATCAGCACCACGCTGCCAGCGTGGGGAGGGATTTACTGTGATCGGCAAATATAGTCCCTCTGAAGACAATATCAGTTCACTTCCTGATTATGCTTTTTTTGAGGGCTCATGATTCAGCTGTACCTTTTTTTATGGTTGTTTGATCCTGTTGTTTTTCCTGTGTCTGCTAGGTGATGAATCTACCAGTTAGTGTGTTTGGTGTGCAAATGACAGATTCCGTCTCTGTTTGATTAAAATGCTACAGTGTAACCAGCATAGGACTACTCTGAGGGCCATGGGTTTTGCAGCTGCTCTATCCCATATCTATCTGCTCGGAGTATCTTAAATTAGATCATTCAGAGAGTCTGTGAAGGAGAGAGATGTGATTTACCTCTGTGAGGTGTGCATCATGAGCCTCATTCATCACAGTCAGAGAAGAGGACAGGCCTCTCACCTGAGGCAGATTGTAGTCATTAGTGAACACCATAGCAAAATGTTCCGCAACAAGGGTTTCT
Source organism: Oncorhynchus kisutch (assembly GCF_002021735.2). Classification (NCBI taxonomy): domain Eukaryota; kingdom Metazoa; phylum Chordata; class Actinopteri; order Salmoniformes; family Salmonidae; genus Oncorhynchus; species Oncorhynchus kisutch. The sequence continues at coordinate 51,845,651 of NC_034188.2, read as the reverse complement.
ATTGGACAAGTTCAAGTAGGGTCACTCCCCATTTCATTACGTTTGACTCTATTTGCTTCTGTTTGGATCCTAGTGAATACACCCCAGATCTGTGGAACAGAAAGTCAAAGGGGATGCTTCATCTCCATGGAAACAGCAGCTCTACTTCACTTCCTCATAGCCAGAGGGCGCTAAAGGCTACTCTACAGTCTGCAGGAGCCCCACTGAAGGAAGAGTTTGAATGATTTGAGAGTATTATCAAAGGAACTACACATGGTGAGAAGATATTACTACTTTGTTTTATCCTTCTAACTGGAACAAAAAAAGATGTGTTTAAAACAGCCTTTAAAATGCCCATGAATTGAATCAGAAGACTGAGAACACACAATGTGGTTTCGTCAGTGGGTCTTCTGGGGAAGGGGAAACTGTGAGGGACAGAGGGACAGAGAGAGCGAGAGAGAGAGAGAGAGAGAGAGAGAGAATGAGAGAGAGAGAGAGAGTGAGAGTAAATTGACATTTAAATGTTATTTGTCCACATAACAGAGTGTGTGACTAACCTTGTGAAACTGTCCTGTTCAAATCTCCTCTTCTTGGGAGTATCATCCCGTGTTGCAAACCAGCTAGCACCTGTGTCATCATATATGTGTATTTGTATTTGTTATGGATCCCCTACTCTTTCAGGGTTCCAGCTAAATTAAGGCAGTTATACAATTTTAAAAACAATACAATCATTACATAATTCTCAACACACTAAGTGTGTGCCCTCAGGCCCATTCTTCACTACCACATATCTACAACACAAAATCAATGTGTACGTGTGTGTATAGTACGTATGTTATCGTGTGTGTGTATGCATGTGTCTGTGCCTATATGTGTGTTACTTCACAGTTCCTGCTGTTCTATAAGGTGTATTTTTGCCTTCTTTGTAAATCGGATTCCACCGCTTGCATCAGTTAGCTGATGTGGAAGAGTGTTCCATGTAGTCATGGCTCTATGTAGTACTGTGCGCCTCCGATAGTCTGTTCTGGACTTTGGGACTGTGAAGAGACCTCTGGTGGCATGTCTTGTGGGGTATGCATGGGTGTCCGAGCTGTGTGCTAGTATTTTAAACAGACAGCTCTGTACATTCAGCTTGTCAACACTGCTTAAAAAAACAAGTAATCAGGAAGTCAATCTCTCTTCCACTTCGAGCCATGAGAGATTGACATGCATGTCATTAATGTTAGCTCTCTGTGTACTTTTAAGGGCCAGCCGTGCTGCCCTGTTCTGAGCCAACTGCAATTTTCCAAAAGTCCCTCTTTGTGCCACCTTACCACACAACTGAACAGTAGTCCAGGTGCGACAAAACTAGTCCTGTAGGACCTGACTTATTGATAGTGTTGTTAAGAAGGCAGAGCAACACCTTATTATGGACAGACTTCTCCCCATCGTAACTACTGTCGTATCAACATGTTTTGACTATGACAGTTTACCATACAGGGTTACTCCAATCAGTTTAGCCACCTCAACTTGCTCAATTTCCACATTATTCATTACGAGACGTAGTTGAGGTTTAGTGTTTAGTGAATTATTTGTCCCAAATACAATGCTTTAAGTTTTGGAAATATTTCAGACTAACTTATTCCTTGCTACCCATTCTGCTCTTTGTTAAGTCTTGCAGTTATTTCAGTCACTGTAACTAGCTGACGTGTACAGTGTTGAGTCACCCACATACATAGACACACTGGCCTTACTCAAAGCCCGTGGCATGTCGTTAGTAAAGATAGAAAAAAGCACGTGGCCTAAAACAGGGGAATTCCTGCTTCTACCTGGATTATGTTTGAGAGGCTTCCTTTAAAGAACAAACTCTGTGTTCTGTTAGACAAGTAACTCTTCATCCACATTATAGCAGGGGGTATAAAGCCATAATACATACTGTATGTTTTTACAGCAGCAGACTATGATTGATAATGTCAAAGCTGCACCAAAGTCTAACAAGTCAGCCCCTACAATACATTTCTCTCAGCCAATCATCAATCATGTCTGTAAGTGCTGTCTGTGCTTGTTAAGTGTCCTTCCCTATATGCGTGCTGAAAATCTGTTGTCAATTTGTTTACTGTGAAATAACATTGTATTTGGTCAAACACTATTTTTTACAGAAGTTTACTAACATGGAACTCAAACCGGCTGTGCGCGTGTGCCATCGTGCGCTGTAGTGCATACATGTATTTTGTCCCCCAACACCAAACGCGATCACGACACGCAGGATAAAATATCAAAACAAACTCTGAAGCAATGACATTAATTTGGGGACAAGTCAAAAAGAATTAAACATGTATGGCAATTTAGCTAGTTAACTTGCACTTGCAAGCTAATGGGCCTAGCTTGCTGTTGCTAGCTAATTTATCCTGGGATATAAACATAGAGTTTTTTTTACCTGAAATATTTTTCATATTTTATTTAACCTGGAAAATATTTTATTTGACCTGAAATGCACGGTCCTCTACTCCGACAATTAATCCACACATAAGACGGCAAACCGAATCGTTTCTAGTCATCTCTACTCCTTCCAGGCTTTTTCATCTTTGAACTTATATGGTGATTGGCGTCTACACTGTCATAGTGTTACCACGACAACCGGCAAAGCATTTCGTCTTTCAATCACCCACGTGGGTATAACCAATGAGGAGATGGCACGTGGGTACCTGCTTCTATAAACCGATGAGGAGATGGGAGAGGCAGGACTTGCAGCGCGATCTGCGTCAGAAATAGGAATGACTTCTATTTTAGCCCTTGGGGCGTGCGAGCAGTGTGGGTGCAATAATTGAATAACATGGATTTCTACTTTATTTTGCGACCATCTGCACGTAAGGGTTGGTAACAGGCTAATTGTTTGGCTATTTGAGCCATTAAAGGGGGCTTTACTATTCTTGGGTAACGGAATGACTTTAGCTTCCCTCCAGGCCTGAGGGCACACGCTTTCTAGTATAGATAAAGTCCCGCCAAAGAACAGGAAACTATAAAGAGATGTGCTTATCACCCAATGCTTCAGAATTCAGACTGTCTCCACTGCGCTGTGTATGTTGGTTTGACTTGGAGTCCAGCAGATCCTTATGTTATATACCCACCACAATAGAGAGAATTCTGACAAGTAATATGTTTGCTCTTTGAGTTTCCAACACAGTACACATGTGATTTAATACATACACAGTACCAGTCAAAAGTTTGGACACACCTACTCATTCAAGGGTTTTTCTTTATTTGTACTATTTTCTACATTGTATAATAATAGTGAAGACATCAAAACTATGAAAGGGCACATATGGAATCATGTAGTAACCAAAAAAGTGTTAAACACATCCAAATATATTTTAGATTTGGAGATTCCCTGTGCCTTGATGACAGCGTCTTTCGTAACAGCACGCGTGGGTGTACCAGAGGAATGACCATGACACATCTCAGACACTTTATTGAGGGGTGTGTTTTGACTTTTCTCCAAAATGAAAGAGCTCTGTTGACCACGGACAGATGTGCCAAACCCCCCCACCCCCTTCCAATCCACACACACATACGCACTGTTTAGTGAAGGGGAACCACCCGTATGTTGCTGTTACTTGTAGCTGTAAGCATGTCCACAGTGACAAAGTGAAGAGGCACATTGACCATAGAGACCAGGCCTTTCATCGTCATGAGCCAAACCAGATAAATCCATATGTAATGCATCGCAGAGTCAAGAATAGGTAAGATAATGGTCATGTTCAAATGTAAGTGAGGAACATTGTTGAAACTGTTGGTCACCCAAGAACATGGAAATATAATGGTTTGCACATTGGCAACATGGCTGTTCTATCTGTGAAGGAGACATACTTATATGGCTGGCAGACTGGTGCAATTGACATGTTGAATCACACACAATACCCCATAATGACAAAGAAAACACAGGTTTGTAAATATTTTTTCGCTAATTGATAAAACATACAAAAATGGAAATATCACATTTACATAAGTAATTTAGACCCTTTAAACGGTACTTTGTTTTAGCACCTTTGGCGGTGATTACAGCCTCGAGTCCTCTTGGGTATGACGCTCCAAGCTTAGCGCACCTGTATTCTTCTCTGCAGATCCTCTAAAAATCTGCCAGGTTGGATGGGGAGTGTTGCTCCACAGCTGTATATCCAGAGATGTTCGATCGGGTTCAAGTCCGGGCTCTGGATGGACCACTCAAGGACATACAGAGACTTGTCCCGAACCACTCCTGCGTTGTCTTGACTGTTTGCTTAGGGTCGGTGTCCTGCTGGAAGGTAAACCTTCACCCCAGTCTGAGGTCCTGAGCACTCTGGAGCAGGTTTTCATCAAGGATCTCTGTACTTTGCTCTGTTCATCTTTGCCTCGACCCTGACTAGTCTCCCAGTCCCTGCCGCTGAAAAATATCCCTACAGCATGATGGTTCCACCACCATTCTTCACCGTAGGGATGGTGCCAGGTTTCCTCCAGAAGTGACGCTTGGCATTCAGGCCAAATAGTTCAATCTTGGTTTCATCAGACCAGAGAATGTTCTGAGAGTTTTTAGGTGCCTTTTGTTAAACTCCAAGCTAGCTGGAGTTTTTACTGAAGAGTGGCTTCCGTCTGGCCACTCTACCATAATGGCCTGATTGAAGCTGCAGAAATGGCTTGGTTTTTGCTCTGTCAACTGTGGGACCTTGTATAGACCAGTATGTGCCTTTTCAAATCATGTCCAATCAATTGAATTTACCACAGGTGAACTCCAATCAAGTTGTAGAAACATCTCAAGGATAACGAATGGAAACAGGATGCACCTGAGCCTTATTTCAGGTAGCAAAGAGTCAGGTAGCAAAGGGGCTGAATACTGTACTTAATGTAAATAAGGTATTTTTATTTTTAATTTTTCTAAATGTGCAAACATTTCTAAAAACCTGTTTTTGCTTTGTCATTATGGGGTATTGTGTTGTAGATTGCTGAGGATTTGTTATTTATTTAATCCATTTAAGATTAAACGTAACAAAATGTGGAAAAAGTCAAGGGGTCTGAATACTTCCCGAAGGCACTGTATGTTTGCAATTATATGCTAGTTGCATTCTACTGCGGTACAAGTCTAAATGAAGAGTGTATTTTTAAAATGCTATACCCACAACTTTTTCACATTTGTGTTTTTTCATCAGAAATGATTGCCTATGTTTACATGTTTTAATACTGTTCTCAGTTTTTTTTATAAAAAATGTTTTGTGTGTGTGTGTGTCTGCGTGTGTGTGTGTGTGTGTGTGTGTGTGTGTGTGTGTGTGTGTGTGTGTGTGTGTGCGTGCGTGCGTGCGTGCGTGTGTGTGTGTGTGTGTGCGTGCGTGCGTGCGTGCGTGCGTGCGTGCGTGCGTGCGTGCGTGCGTGCGTGCGTGTGTGTGTGTGTGTGTGTGTGTGTGTGTGTGTGTGTGTGTGTAAAATGCCATATGTCCATTGTTTTGCTGGAATGCAAGGTTCGATTCCTATATATTTTACTGTGATATGTGGTTGTCTCATCTTACTAAGATGAATGCACTAACTGTAAGTTGCTCTGAATAAGATCGTCTGCTAAATTGTCAAATCTAAATGGTTTACATACAGATCGCATCTGCATTGATTATCTTTAATAACATTTTTTAAATATTGACGTCTCAAATGTATCATTTGTACTATTCTTTATTAAAAATGTAGTTGTTTGTTATATTCGGACTGGTCTCTGAGAGTGAGGCGGGTATATAGCATTTTGCTAATAAAACCATGATTATTTGTCTCTCTGAAATGAAACCAGTGACAGACTTGAAACAAATACATGTCTGTCATTGAACAACCACATGCCATGATTAGATAATGACCAAATCCATAAGAAAAGGGCTTAATGGATAAAACCGTCACCATATCATATACCACTACCAAGACCGAATTGTCACCGTTGAACCAAGAGTGTTTCTGGTTCGGAAACATCTCTGAAGGTGACTTCTCGGTCCTGCTGCTGTCGGTGACAGTCCAACGTAGTGGCACCTACCTGTGTCTCCTATGTCCTCCACCTGGCAATCCAGACATCCATGAGAGTCACACACAGCTCAGAGTGGTGAAGAGATCAGGTATATACTTTATTTTACAAAGATAACAGTTTGACTAAGCATTAAATACAAATATATGTAAAAAACGAATAATAATAATCAACGTGTATACGCGGGTAAAGGAGTTGTGCTATTCAAGTCAGATTGACAGATTATCTTTCGCCTTTACACCTTGATTTCCCAGGGCGGCACAGGAGTTTCCCAGGAGATTCCCATTAACCTGATGTAACCCATCCGGAGACAGACTGTACCTGCTCGCTCTAACGCAACACAGGACACAAACTGCTATGTCACACTCCAGAGGCTCAGGGCCCCGCCCCCTCCCACACCATCTAGAGGAGAGGGCATCCATGTTACCATGGTGAGCACACTGTGTACAGAACAGAGGCTTTAATTCCTCTATTTTGAGATGATCATACAGCCATTTCTTACACTCAATACAGTCCTTGATAATACACAGGTTTTTTGTTTGGCCACTTGACTGAATGAATGTGTGTGTGTGTGTGTGTGTGTGTGTGTGTGTGTGTGTGTGTGTGTGTGTGTGTGTGTGTGTGTGTGTGTGTGTGTGTGTGTGTGTGTGTGTGTGTGTGTGTGTGTGTGTGTGTGTGTGTGTGTGTGTGTGTGTGTGTGCCTGTGTGTGTGTGTGTGCCTGTGTGCCTGTGTGTGTGTGAGCTCATGTGCATAAATGCGTGTTTGTGATGTATCAGAGTAATCCCCTACGTATCTCTCTCCTCCCTGCATCTAGCACGGCACTCCCGCTGGGCCTCCAGGTGTTCCTTCCCAGCCCAAGACTCACCCCAGCAGAAAGACTCTCCCAGATGAGATAATAACAGTAGTGTTTTTTGTCCTTTAATCAATGCAAGTATTTCCACTGGGATAGAGTCAAGAACCTACCCAACCCTCCCTAAAGACTCAGACACAGGGAACTGCTGTGTTGAGGCTAATAGCTTGGCCTTTTCCACTTATATCCACATTCATCTCTGACACTATAATCAGAGTGGTAATTGATTAAGATTCCTATAATTTAGCTATATAAATATAATGTATTAGTATTACGTAGAAGATCCATCCCTCTTGCTAATGGTCCCCTGGGTGCCGAGGAGTCCTCTCAGCTCTTAAGTGTAACCCTAACAGAGATGGACAGTTATTATGTTTGACAGGTAGGGTTTTAAAAAAACAGGAAGTGGGTAAGGGATTATCTTGCACATGGTTTCATCCACCAGCTGGCTCTCTCTGCAGCAATTATCCTGGGGACATTCCACAGGATATGTACAGAACATTCACAGACCAATGCACAGGACAATCCATTACATGTGGCCTTTAAGGTACTTTGGCAAAAGGATGTGATTTGTTTTTGTTGTTGTTGTTGTTGTTGTCTTGGTGTGAAGTATTCTAGTTGAAAATAAATAAACAATTATTTTGCTAAAACTGGCTAAAACTGTTCTTCAAAACGGTCTTGCCCGTCTTGCACATGACAGTTAGAGAAATAGGTAGATACTTCTGTTGAGATGCTAGATTGCTTTTGTTTGATTATTCAACAAGCATACTAGCTCTGTTATTGGTAAGCTGATTTGCTTTTTTATCTGATTGGGGAGCAACATTTTGATGTAGCCTTTAGAAATAGGTCATGTCCCGTCTGGAATGACTTGACCGTTACACAATGTGTCCTTATCCCTTAATCCCAGAGTGCTCCTCTCTCAGAGGTGTGGCTGAATGCTTGTTGCTCAACATTATTGGGCAGCTCAGTTTCAATACAGATCAATGTCATCGATGACCATCGACAGCAGACTTTAAAAAGACAACTTTGGAATGTATATCATCACACCGTGATAACTTATACAAAAAAATGTATTATATTGCTTAATCTTCCCATCAATCTCCTCCACTGTTTATCTAATGCCTACTGTTCCCTCTCTTGTTTTGTCTCTCTATCTCTCTGCCCTTTTCCAGTGTGATGTGTGAACATCCTTGTCTATTTATTTGTTTCTGCTCTAAAGCCTCTCGACTCATCCCCTGAATCCCCCAGAATGATTGCGTTCTCATCTATGTGAAGGTTTATGCCAAATGGCACTGCCTGCTGTCAAATGATGCCTTCTCCCAGGGGGCACACACAAACACCACACACACACACACACACACATAAACACACACACAGCAATCTGTTGGAAAGGCCAAACTAGAGCCGTGGAGTCCTTTACACTCATGATCTCCACTGGAGTTGCATACCCGAGTACCCTGTGGGTTCTGCTGCTGTTCTACAAAGAAGGCTATTGTTGTACTTGGCAAGATTATATCCAGTCTCACAATATTTCCATGAGGAATTGCTCAACCCTTTTTTATATTTGTCACACTTTATTTATTTCATCCTCTTATCTTTAGCATTTCCCACTATGTTCCTCTGCGTTAGCTATTCGTGTGTAGCTCCATTGTGCTTGACTGACCAGCGAGGGCTTTGATACCGAAATCTCTCTTTTGTCGGTATTGATCTTTTCATCCCCATCCGTTCATCTGGAGCTCACAGTACATCCCACTCTTTCCCTGTTATCTATCTCTTCCACCCATCCCCCCCCGATCACCCCACCCCTTAACATCCATATTAGAGCCCCCTTCCTCCCTTGTTTTCTTCCTAGGTACCTCTTTATTCCTGCACTTGCTATTGATGAACAGAAAGGGAGGGGTCGGGTCTTGCTGCGAGCAGGTTGAATTTTTTGTTTGTTTGGCTACCACGACTCCTTCGTTCTTCGTATTCTCTTTCCACAGACTTCCCAAACTCCTCCTCCCCGGAAACTGAGAGACGGTGCTCATTAAACATCTTCATCCTTTGTCTTTGGATTTCTCTGTTAAGTCTATGACCCTTTGCAGAGATTACATTACCTTCAAGATCATCTATCATTTATCATCTATCATCTATCATATCAGCTTTTCTGATACCTTTTATAATCCCATTCAGTTCAGTCTAAAAAGCCAGGAGGCCTGTTGTCCACAGGCTATGTTAGAAGATGGCCAATATCCATTCAAATCGTGTTCTACCACTGCGAAAGTGCATTCTACCACTGGACACTGAACTTCCAACAATACCTTTTAAAAGGGAATTTCCCCCAACGTTCGTGGAGATGTTAAACGCTGTGAATGTCAGCTCAAGTGTCAATTACCACCCGTGCGTCAATCTCATTAAAACAAAACAAAAACAAAAATATCCATAAAATGTGTCTGTTGAAGATAGACGTAGCAGTTTTATGCGTGGGCTGCGTCTCAATCCGCCACGTCCACCTACTTTGACCTTCCGCATCTGCTGCGTAAAGTGGCAGAGCTACAGCGCCGTTTGTCAGACCTGGAGACATCCCCCAAAAATCGGTCTTCTCATGAAAATGTCTGTAGTGTCCGAACGCTTTGGCCTACTAACTATTACCACTCGATGGAAAGATGGGACTATCATTCATGAACACGGTGGTGTTCTCTATTTTGCTCCATGACCCCCACAAGTGTCACGGGACTTGTCTGAAGGTGACCCATACCTCCATGGAAGTATGGAGGTAGTTCTGTGCCAAGTCTTAAATATGTGTCCAAAAATATTTCCTGAGCTTATATCTCCTAGATCTAGGACAAACACCTCAAAACCTTATACCTTATGATAAAAAATGTTTTTTTTATAAATGTGTCATTCAATGACTTTCTATGGGCTATAGTAGTAAACGTCAAAGGGCTTTGACTTTCAGAGATTAAAAGGCACCTCAGACAACACCTAAACAAGAGCAATGCATTTGTCGGTCAACGCGCTACAGATTAAATCCCAGACCGTTTCTGTCTGTGTTATAGGGTATTGTTTATGTGTACGGCAGTCCAACTGCTCAGTAATTAATCAGGACATCAATTATTGACAACTAACATCCTTTACTCATGAAAATGCCCAGGGTATTTCGTTAAGTGGAAATTCTATAAACAAATACACACACACACACACACACACACACACAAAGCAGGGCCGTAACTTTGATTTAAAATAAGGGGGGAACAACATTCGACTTGCTATTCAAAGCTCAATTTGTGCCCGACTGCCCTGCACCCTCATTTGAGACACACTTGTCAAAAACAGTGCAAATATACAATTCAGAATTCTATTTCCATGACCGCAATCAAACAATGTTTTTTATTCATTCGTCTCAGGATGATGTCATGAAAATATTCCTGTCCTTTACTCAATGGGAGATTCCCATCTCCCTCACTAGCTCACAGATCACTGCACCTGTTCATAGTCCATCTGTATACAGCCCATCTATCTACCTCATTCCCATACTGTATTTATTTACTTTGCTCCTTTTGCACCACAGTATCTCTACTTGCACATCCATCTTTTGCACATCTACCATTCCAGTGTTTAATTGCCATATTGTAATTACTTCGCCACCATGTCCTATTTTTTGCCTTAACTCCCTTATTTGACCTTATTTGCACTCATTGTATATAGACTTTGATTTCTTACAGACAGACAGACAAACAGTGTTTTTCAAACCTCTGGGCCCCCAGACATTTCACAATTATGCTGACCTGATTGACCTATTTAAGTGCTTGATGATTAGTTGACAAGTTGAATCAGGTGTGTTAATAACTGTGGAATAGGTCAAATACATGGAACGGTTTTACGTCCCCCAAGGAAAGGTTGGAAAATCCCTGGTCTAGGACACACAGAGATAATTAGAGATCAATATAATTGATTCCGTTAGCTAGCCTATAGCCTATTTATATTCCACATTTATATGTATCACCTATACTGACAGCACAATACACACACATAGTCTACTGCATGGGAAAATGATAGTCAACACATGTGATGTGATTCTATTTTGAGCCTGATCAAACAAACAATAAAAGACACTATTATATGATTAAATCTCATTAGTTTATCTAAGGGCATCCGTGAATTATGAAATTCAAGTGCTTTTCCATGATTGTTAAGTTGATACTGCAGATCGTTGCGAGTAAATGTAATGTAATAATTGTACATTAAAATATAAGATATGAAAAGGGTAAATGGAGGGATAGAGAGGGAGGGAGCTAAGAGTGGAGGGTTTTATTCCATTTCCAACCTCCCCGCCTTCTTTGGAGAGACACCCACAACCATATAATCAACTATTTCTACAGCTACAGTCACTGCCAGCCATATCATAGCACTGAAAAAATAACACATATTTTAAGCTTTTTTTAAAGTACAACAGAAGATTTGACGATATTTGTATTTTAATCATATAGCGTGACGTTTTACTACAAGGAGATACAATGCATTTTACATTACAAGAGCGAAATAAGACGTGGATGCCAGCTATCAACTTGAGCATCGTGGGATTGGTGGTTTATATTATGGGTAAGTAGGCTATAACGGAAACGTCTCATGTAACAGCGGATCGTAATTTTGAAAGATGAGTGACAGAGACGCGAGACGACAGAGATTTTACTATCTTGGATCAAATGTGCACCGTTTCCTCGCGCGTTGTGTAAGTGTGTGTGTGTGTGTGTGTGTGCGTGTTTGTAAATGAGCAAAATTAAGATATTCCTGAAACGCTGTATGATTATTGTAGGCTACCTAGTTAATAGACTGGTGGCCCACGAAAATCGCCGCTTGCCATCACTGTAAATGGCCAACTTCATCACCTCTAAGCCTAACACTTTAGGCTATGTCAACAGACTCAGTCAAGGATCCAAAACAGTTGGCTAAACGATGTGCGGTTGTTTTAAATCCAGATATAAAGTGCAGTGAATCACAAAAAGCATAATTCCAGCGTCCCAACGCCTGATCTAAACTGAAACAACGTGGGGATTTATTATTGGCCCGCTCTCTACCTATAGAATGTGGAACAGTCGTTTAAGTATCAGGGCTCAGGCAGGTCCAGTGATGCTCTCTCTACTGATGCAGGTGCGGAGTGGAGTGGATGGACGCTGACGCACGGACACCACGTATCTCCATCATCTCTGCACTAGAGACGCATCGCTAGCAACATCGCCTTGCGTACAGGCTATTTGTAAACAGGCCTTGAATCTGAAATAAATGCTCGTTTCTCCTCAATTACAAATAAAGAAATCGGCATAGTGTTTGCTTTCTCACAATAGCGGTTCGAAGCGTGACTGGCAGCTTGCTTTGCCTCGGTCGGCTGGCTATGACGAAGCCAAACTATACTGAGTTTAGCGCATCTGGGTGGATACACTTATCAATTCACATTTCCTCACTAGTGTAGGTTATATTTCCCGTTTATTCACATAGCCAACACTTTATTATTCGTATCCCAAAGAACAGTCAGATAAAGATGGATAGTGAGAGCGCTGTTTTGTGCTAAGCAAAGGCCTGCTTGGCAACAGGCTACTGGTGCGTAATGACAGCTCATGAGATGAATTTCCCGATCTGTGATTTTGATGCCATGACACCATTAAGCCTATACAGTAGCTTAAACCTGTATTTTCCACATATGTCTGTTCATATCTGTGTTATCGTAATGTCGTATAGGATATTACAATAAAAGGTAGAATGTAGAAAATATATATTGGAAAAAATATAATTGCCATGTAGTGTCTATAGTCTATCACTTTCAAACTGTTGTGATGACGCCTAGTTCACACTGTCTGGTCACCGTGCAGTCTGCAGCAGAAGAGATGACTAATACCAAACCAGCCTCTGAAACCTTCACCATTTTAGAACAATCATGTATTGTCATGATGCTGCACCTCCTAGACGTTTACACTAGGGGGAGACAGTGCCACGCAGACGGTCTACTTTTTAGACCAGCAGCGATGATGTCTAATGGGCAATGCTGACAAGCTCACATACATCCTCTTACTATTTCAAGGAGCAGTTGGTAATAGTAGACGTTTAGGAGCTCACAAATGCTATTTAACATCAGTATGGATGATATAGAGGACTAGTATTGATATAGAGGACTAGGCTACACTCGATGACCACCGGGTGCTGACGAACAACCAACAGTATTTGTGATTTGGTATCGGGACCTTTGAGTATACTTTTTTCTATCCACAAGGGGGCAGGCTAATCCACATCCACTGCCACTGTATAGCCCGCACTGCAGTCTGTAGACTACTGTGGCTATGCAGTAGTTAAGCTCAGAGCTGGCAGCATTGATTTCATGGGATAGATCATCAATTCCCATTCTCCGGATGGTGTAACCAGGCTGCTCCTTTTGAATGTGAGGAAGTAGAGAGGAGGAGTAGCTGCTTCCTCGTGGAAGGGACACTGTAGGGTACATGTTTAGATTGAGCTGTGAGGTAGAGGCTACTGTGTGTAGTCTGTAGTCCCATAGCCTGCATAATGACCTTGCCTGTCAGCAGGTTTACCGAATCATGTGCAATGTGTCATATCAAAGGCACATATCTCAGTCATCAGACAGAGATCCAGTATATTTGACCAGTCTTGAACACTGTTACCTCCATATAGCCAAACGTAATAACATTATGATCACCCATATTAAGGTCCCTCAGTAAGGTATTATACTACATTATCCTTCCCCTATAGAACCCACTAGTCATTAAGTATGCTGAGCCACTGCCCACAGCAAAACAAACACACACTCACACTCACACTGAACACACACAGGACCATGGACATTGGCAATCACCTTTATTCAAGGCTATGGATCATTGGCTGAATGGGCCCAGACGTTACAGGCGGTCAAGGTCTATGAGAAGGCCTGTCCATCAACCACCTGGGTCGGCCTATCCATCAGCCAGTCAACACCTGCCCCGTCAGCAGGCAACCCAGCTATGAACCGTCCTGGGCTGCAATCACCCACCTACAGGATGAGAAATGGAATCGACATGGGGGTGAGATGACATCTATGCCACTGGTAGAGAAGGAGACAACAGCTTCTGGCCCAAACCAGAGCCATGTGTCTAGAGACTTTTGCCATTGAGTTTTCTGCATTATGATTAATTCACATGACACTTAAAAATGATACGTCAGCCATGTTAGACCTAACGCCCCATTACTTTACATGGTCAAATATTGAAATAAGACTACAGTTGAAGTCAGAATTTTACAGACACCTTAGCCAAATACATTTAAACTCAGTTTTTCACAAATCCTGAAATGTAATCCTAGTAAAAATTCCCTGTCTTAGGTTAGGTAGGATCACCACTTTATTTTAAGAATGTGAGAATTATTTATTTCAGCTTTTATTTCTTTCATCACATTCCCAATGGGTCAGAAGTTCACATACACTCAATTAGTATTTGGTAGCATTGCCTTTAAATTGTTTAACTTGGGTCAAACGTTTCGGGTAGCCTTCCACAAGCTTCCACAATAAGTTGGGTGAATTTTGGCCCCTTCCTCCTGACAGAGCTGGTGTAACTGAGTCAGGTTTGTAGGCCTCCTTGCTCGCACACGCTTTTTCAGTTCTGCCCACAAATTTTCTATAGGATTGAAGTCAGGGCTTTGTGATGGCCACTCCAAGACCCATTTGCGACCAAGCTTTAAATTCCTGACTGATGTCTTGAGGTGTTGCTTCAATATATCCACAACATTTTCCTTTATCATGATGCCACCTATTTTGTGAAGTGCACAAGACCCTCCTGCAGAAAAGCACTCTTACAACATGATGCTGCCACCCCCGTACTTCACGGTTGGGATGGTGTTCTTCTGCTTGCAAGCCTCCCCCTTTTTCCTCCAAACATAACGATGGTCATTATGGCCAAACAGTTATATTTTTGTTTCATCAGACCAGAGGACATTTCTCCAAAAAGTATGATATTTGTCCCCATGTGCAGTTGCAAACCGTAGTCTGGCTTTTTTATGGCGGTTTTGGAGCAGTGGAGTATTTCAGGTTATGTTGATATAGGACTCATTTTACTGTGGATATAGATACTTTTGTACCTGTTTCCTCCGGCATTTTCACATGGTCCTTTGCTGTTCTGGGATTGATTTGCACTTTTTGCATCAAAGTACGTTCATCTCTAGGAGACAGAATGCATCTCCTTCCTGGGCGGTTTGATGGCTGCGTTGTCCCATGGTGTTTATACTTGTGTACTATTGTTTGTACAGATGAACATGGTCCCTTCAGGCGTTTGGAAATTGCCCCCAAGGTTGAACCAGACTTGTGGAGGTCTACAATTTTTTTCTGAGGTCTTGACTGATTTCTTTTGATTTTCACACGATGTCATGCAAAGAGGCACTGAGTTTGAAGGTAGGCCTTGAAATACATCCACAGGTACACCTCCAATTGACTCAAATTATGTAAATTAGCCTATCAGAAGCTTCTAAAGCCATGAGATAATTTTCAGGAATTTTCCAAGCTGTTTAAAGGCACAGTCAACTTAGTGTATGTAAACTTCTGACCCACTGCAATTGTGATACAGTGAATAATAAGTGAAATAATCTGTCTGTAAACAATTGTTGGAAAAATGACTTGCGTCACGCACAAAGTAGATGTCCTAACCGACTTACCAAAACTACACTTTGTTACCAAGAAGTGGTTGAAAAAATAGTTTTAATAACTCCATCCCAAGTGTATGTAAACTTCCAACTGTATGTAACTGAATGTGTAGAATTAGAACAATTATTCCAAATTCTAAAAGTTGGCCCAACTCTCAAAATACATGTCTCTGGTCCAAACTAGTCTTGAACCAGATGAAAGGGTACCAAGCCACAAACACAGTCTCAGTGGATTGCTGTTGTTTGTTAGTTTCCCAATACTGATCTACCACCTTAAAGTCCTTTGCACACAATTATACTCGTACAAGCACACACACGCACGCACAAATGCACACATACTTATTGAACCATTAAGTCTGGTCTTTGTATACACACTGCACAAACATTCTGCTGACAATGTCCTGTTGGCTAAGAAACCACAGGAAACTACAACCCCACTCTCCCCACAAAACACTCCGAGATTAGTAAAGGAAGTATGGTAGACACTCAATAAAAGCTTCCAGTCTCTTCCATGCTATTAGTGTCTGAAATGATATGTGTAGTACTGTAGTACAGTATTGTATCTACACTCTTAGAAAAAAATGTGCTATCTAGAACCTAAAATTTTTATTCGGCTGTCCACATAGGAGAACCCTTTTAATAACCCTTTTTGGTTCTAGGTAGAACCATTTTGGTTCCAGGTAGAACCATTTTGGTTCCAGCTAGAACCTTTTTTTACATTCTACTCCATAGCAACTGGACATTAAGAACTGTAATATCTTATGTGTCACCGAGTCGTGGCTGAACGACGACACAGATAATATAAAGCTGGCGGGATTGTCCATGCACTGGCAGAACAGAGATGCTACGTCTGGTAAGATGAGGGGTGGGGGTGTGTGTCTTTTTGTCAAAAACAGCTGGATCGCGATGTCTAATATTAAAGAAGTATCTAGGTATTGCTCGCCTGAGGTAGAGTACCTTATGATAAGCTGTAGACCACACATTTACCAAGAGAGATCTCATCTATATTATTCCAAGCCGTCTATTTACCACCACAGACCGATGCTGGCACTAAGACCGCACTCAACCAACTCTATAGGGCCATAAGCAAACAACAAAATCCTCATCCAGAATCGGTGCTCCTAGTTGCCGGGGACTTTAATGCTTGTAAACTTAAATCAGTTTTACCACATTTTTACCAGTATGTCACATGTGCAACCAGAGGGAAAAAACTATACACCACCTTTACTCCACATACAGAGATGCATACAAATCCCTCTTACCCTCCATTTGGCAAATCTGACCATAATTCTATTCTCCTGATTCCTGCTTACCAGCAAAAACTAAAGCAGGAAGAACCAGTGACTTGCTCAATACAGAAGTGGGCAGACGACACGGATGCTGCTCTACAGGACTGTTTTGCTAGCACAGACTGGAATATTTTTCCGGGATGAATCCAATGGCATTGAGGAGTATACCACCTCAGTCATCGGCTTCATTAATAAGTGCATTGACGACGTCGTCCCCACAGTGACCGTACGTACATATCCCAACCAGAAGCCATAGATTACAGGCAACATCCTCATCGAGCTAAAGGCTAGAGCTGCTGCATTCAAGGAGTGGGGACACTAATCCGGACGCTTATAAGAAATCCCGCTATGCGCTCAGATGAACCATCAAACAAGCAAAGCGTCAATACAGGATTAAGATTGAATCTTACTACACCGGCTCTGACGCTCGTTGGACGTGAAGGGCTTGAAAACTATTACGGACTACAAAGGGAAACCCAGACGCGAGCTGCCCAGTGACGCGAGCCTACCAGATGAGCTAAATGCCTTTTATGCTCGCTTCGAGGCAAGCAACACTGAAGCATGCACGAGAGCACCAGCTGTTCTGGATGACAGTGTGACAACCCTCTCGGGAAGCCGATGTGAGCAAGACCTTTGAGCAAGACCTTTAAACAGGTCAACATTCACAAAGCCGCGGGGCCAGAGGGATTACCGGGACATGTACTCAAAGCATGCGCAGACCAACTGGAAAGTGTCTTCACTGACATTTTTAACCTCTCACTGACTGAGTCTGTAATACCTACATATTTCAAGCAGACCACCATAGTCCCTGCGCCCAAGGAAGCAAAGGTAACCTGCCTAAATGATTACCGCCCCATGGCACTCATGTCGGTAGCCATGAAGTGCTTTGAAAGGCTGGTCATGGCTCACATCAACAGCATCCTCCCGGATACCCTAGACCCACTCCAATTCGCATACCGCCCCAACAGATCCACAGATGACGCAATCTCAATTCCACTCCACACTGCCCTTTCCCACCTGGACAAAAGGAACGCCTATCTGAGAATGCTGTTCATTGACTACAGCTTAGCGTTCAACACCATAGTGCACACAAAGCTAAGGACCCTGGGACTAGACACCTCCCTCTGCAACTGCATCATGGACTTCCTGACGGCCACCCCCAGGTGGTAAGGGTAGGCAACAACACGTCTGCCATGCTGATCCTCAACACTTTGCTCCCTGTTCACCCACAACTGTGTCGCCAAGCATGACTCCAGCACCATCATTAAGTTTGCTGATGACACAACATGAGAGAGGCTATAGGGAGGAGGTCAGAGAACTGGCAGTGTGGTGCCAGGACAACAACCTCTCCCTCAATGTGAGCAAGACAAAGGAGCTGATCGTGGTCTACAGGAAAAGGATGGCGGAACAGGCCCCTATTAACATCAACGGGGCTGTTGTGGAGCGGGTCGAGAGTTTCAAGTTCCTTGTTGTCCACATCACCAACGAACTATCATAGTCCAAACACACCAAGACAGTTGTGAAGAGGGCACGACAAAACCTTTTCCCCCTCGGGAGATTGAAAAGATTTGGCATTGGTCTCCAGACTGTATTTCCGACATCATACACCCTGACCAGACAGGTTTTATCCAGGGCCGACATATATACTACAATTTGAGATGTCTTTTCAAAGTAATGTATCACAATCATAAGGTTGAGGCAGTGGTAATAGCTCTTGATGGAGAGAAGGCGTTTGATCGGATTGAGTGGAAGTATATGATGTCGGTTCTGGAGCACTTCGGGTTTGGAAAGGAATTTATTAATTGGATAAGAATTATTTATGCACACCCAATGGCGCCCGTGGTAACCAATCAAGAAACGTCGCAGTCATTCCGCTTGTTCAAGGGGTGCCGACAGGGGGGCCCTATTTCGCCTGCTCTCTTCGCTATAGACATGGAACCCCTTGCTACTCGCATTCGGGCATGTGCCGATATAGCTTCTGTTAAAATAAAGGACACACAGCACAAAATTTCCCTATATGCAGACGATGTTCTTTTGTTTTTGTCCAAGCCTAAAACTTCTATTCCACCCTTACTTAACTTGATAAACACATTTGGCTCCTTCTCTGGCTACAAGATAAACTGGCAAAAAAGTGGGTTGATGCCAATATCCCGGCCTGTGGATATGCAATATCTGCAATCTACCCCGTTTAGAACAGTGATGGACATGTTCACAAGCCTTGGCATTGTAGTGACAAGAGACCTTGATCAGCTATTGAAAGCGAATTGGGACATGAAAATATATCAGTTTAAACAAAAAATAGATTTTTGGAAAACTCTGCCTATCTCCTTGGTTGGTCGTATAAACGCTATTAAAATGGTTGTCCTACCCAGGTTTCTTTACCTCTTCCAATGTCTACCCAATTTCATACCACAAAGCTATTTTAAGAAACTGGATTCAATAGTAACTCCATTTTTATGGGATAACAAGGCAGCCAGAATTTCAAAGAAGCATTTATGCAAGCGCAAGATAGAGGGGGGCTTTGGCCTTCCTCACTTTAAACTGTATTATTGGGCTGCTAATCTGAACATTGTGTCTTTCTGGAGGAAAAGTTTACCTGCGATGAGACAGAAGGATATGCCTTCATGGCTTTTGATTGAGCAGGCCTCCTGTCAACGTTCCTCACTCCCTGCACTTGTTAATAGCCCATCATATGTGAAAAAATCCACTTATGACTCTCACCCAGTTATTTGTCATACGCTTAGGATCTGGAAACAGATTAGGTATTTTCTTAACATACCCACTGTTTACATAGACAGCCCAATTTGCCTGAATGATGCTTTCCACCCTGCAATGGATGATATAGTGTTTTCACAGTAGAGGGAGAAAGGGGCTCACAACAACAGGTAATCTAAACATAGATGGTCAGTTAGCTTCATTTCAACAATTACAGGGAAAGTTCAACATGCCAACAACACATGTTTTCAGATTCCTCCAAATCAGGAATTTCGTAAGGACACATATCCCACAGTATGGCATGAAGCCAAATAGTCCTACATTAGTCCTACATTAGATCCTTGTCAAACCCCATTCAAAAGGGTCGCTCTCTAGACTGCCCACATAGAGGTATCCATAGACACCATTAAAAGGGCTTGGGAGCAAGAACTTGGTTCAGAAATCTCAGATGAGGACTGGGTAGAAGCTCTCAGGAACATAAACCACAGTTCAGTGAATGCCAGACATGACCTTGTACAGTTTAAGGTGATACACAGGTTACATTACTCAAAGGTTAAACTGCATACAATATTCCCAGACCCCTCACCACTGTGTGAGAGGTGCAAACAGGATGAGGGGACATTGACCCACTTATTCTGGACATGTCCTAAGTTACATGCTTACTGGTCTCTCATTTTTTATTACATATCTAGAGCCTTTGATAGAGTACTAGCCCCAGACCCATTGATCGCTCTGTTTGTTACAGTTTATGGGAATAACCAGGAAGGGAAAGCTGTCTCTCTTTGAACTCTATTAGCCAAAAGGCTCATATTGCAATTTTGGAAATTGGAGACTGTACCTACCTTTGAAATGTGGTTGCGGAATTTAGGGAATGTAATACATATGGAAAAGATTCGATACAATACCTCTAATAGAAATCCAATGTTTTACAAAATATGGCAGCCGATACTGGATAAATGGTCTAGTCCCGCTTCATAACTGGGTTGACGATCTGCTGCTACTCTGTGCTGTACTCCACTCAATATTTATTTTGGGTTTAACTACACTGCTTGTAGTGACTATATACTGTCTTCTTATACATGTACCACCTAATAGGATGTTGTTTTATTCTGTATATATGTGAGTTAAGTTTTGTCCTCTAAATGGGCCATCCCATTCAACAGTACAATGAATGTCCTGGTTAGTAATGCTGTCTTTTTTATTAGATTTTTTTATTGGAAAATAATAAACATATATATTTTTTTAAAGAATAATCTAATGGGTGACAATATTAGCCTATCACTTGTGAATGATGCCCAGTGTATCTGGTTTGTGAAATGTTTTCTAATCATAGTCGCACATCTCATCTAGCCTAGCCCATAGGCCTGTATGCTTTGATAAGGTTTGTATCACAAGTAAAGTGGCCAAATAACTTAAAATTAAGCACGTTAATCCACTTTACGAGGGGTGTAGAGCCTAACTGGCATACATAAACAGGGCGTGAGTTTGAGCCTAACTGGCATACATAAACAGGGCGTGAGTTTGGGGATCATTTTCACCAGAAAAATGCACCTTTATAATACAAGCATTAAATGCCTAATCGCATTTGCAGTCACTTTTGATAATGGTGTTTTCCCGCCAATGGAACTTTTGCACTTATAGTCTAGTGCCGTGTGCACATTGTGTGCTTATAATGTGAAAAAAAATAGCCTTATAGTTAATCAACATTTTAAGCTAAACGTTCTGATCTGTTGCGTCAGCCACATTTGTCACGTTCTGAATGTAGTTTCTTTATTTGGTCTTTGTGTTAGTTTGGTCAGTGCGTGAGTTGGGGTGGGTAGTCTATGTCCTTTTTTCTTTGTTGTCTTTCTGTGTTCGGCCTGGTGTGGTTCTCAATCAGAGGCAGCTGTCGATCGTTGTCTCTGATTGAGAATCATACTTAGGTAGGCTTTTCCCACCTGTGTTTTGTGGGTGATTATTTTCTGTTTAGTGTATGTCACCTTACAGAACTGTTTCGTTTCGTTTCATTCTCTTTGTTATTTTGTTTAGTGTTCTGAGTTTAAATAAATATGAACATGGACACTTACCGCACTGCGCATTGGTCCGATATTTCATACTCGTCGTCAGACGACGAAGACAACCTTTACAACATTGCCTTAAAACGTTGTTTTGATGCTAGTGGATGTATTATTTTGGGATCTATCGCATCCTACTACTGTCCCAGAGTATGTTTATTTATTTCTAGCACATAACAGCATAGGCTAGTGCTTTTGCTGTTCATTAGGCCTACTCATCTTGTTGGCTGACAAAAAGTACATGTGGACAGTGCTTCCAATATCTTCAACATGCACCTAGGAATTGGATAAGGATGCACGCAGTTGCGTCCCTGATGTGTCGAGAACCAATCACGTGATGGAGAGCCATGTGAGTGAGAGGTGCTTCGAACCATACAGCACAACGCAGCACCCCCGGGCCAAGGGCCCCACGGCCACTGGCCGCAAAAGGCATGGATTTTTTTAGTGTGCATTAAAGACACACAAAGAGGATGCCACCATGAAATTCAAGGCATTGTCAAGTGCTTGTCAAAAATTGTGAATGAGAGACTGATGAAGTGTGTACAGCCTGAAGTGTGTACATGCCTTTCAAGCTACTTTTTCAAATCATTATTAGATTCGCATTATGCAGCCTTACAATGTATTAAAAATCAGAACATATAGCCCAGCGTTTGTAGAACAACTAAAGTTACATTAATAACTCTAAATTAAGCATATAGGTGTACCTATTTTTTTGTTAGCTGCTCAACACAGAACTGCTCAACACAGTATTCTTCATACTATAAAATAATGCCACAGAATTCTATGCAAATCTTGTCTGCTAAATGAACTGGTGTACTCCACAGCCACTTGGCATAGCCAGATCGGGATCTAACATAAGGACAACGCAGAGTATGCTATTCTGTTTTTCTGAAATAGATGACATTTTCTTCGTATCATGCTTATTTCGACCTGTCTAAAATAAATCATGGATTTACTGTGAAGGTGTAAGCTGTATTACATGGATTCTTTAGAATTTTTCAAATGTAGACGTTCCAAAGGTCTGCATCATTGACTTGCAGGCTATGTGTGGAAGCTAGGAGATCCAGGCTGTGTTACATCCGGCCGCGTTTGGGAGTCCCATAGGGCGGCGCACAATTGGCCCAGCGTTGTCCAGGTTTGGCCGGGGTAGGCCGTCGTTGTAAATACGAATTTGTTATTAACTGACTTGCCTAGTTAAATAAAGGTTCAATAAATGTTTTAAAAAAATGCTAAATATGCTTATGTTAATTGACTATAAATTACATTGAGACCGACAGTAATTTACTTGACAATCACCAGCTGACAAAATGTTGTGACCCCCACAACCCTAGTCTTTACCTTCTCTTTTACAATGACCTTGAGCCTCAGAAAAAAAACCTGAAAGACAGAGAGAGGAGGGAGATATCGGGTGTGCTGAGGGAGGGAGGGAGTGAGGGAGAGGAGAGTAAGGGAGAGTAAAGAAGGACGGAGGGAGGGAGAGGGCGGTACACTGCAGTATTTCCTGCCTTGAAATAGCGGATCGAGTGGTGCAGAAAAAGCTTTGGCTCATATGTTGGTGTTTAAAACCATTTACAGACTTGCCTTATAGGATGAGAGAGATTCTGAATGCTACACCTATTGTACTAGTATAGTTCAGTACATGTGTTTATAGGCCTATAGTTCGAGACAATGATCTTAGCATCAGACATATTCTTAACTCCCAGTAACATGTACAGATAGCATACATGTACACTATTTTTCACATATTACCAGAGATTACAGTAGCTTCAGCAGTGTAGAAGTGGGTAAAAAGTAGCTCAAGGCAATGTTCATGTGTGATAAACGTCGACTCATCATGCGTGGTCGCTACTGACGTGATGTAACATTCCCAACCAAAGCCTCTTGCACAAAAGATAGAGGGGACATTCATTGGACTCCCCCTGCAGAACCAGATGCTACTCAGGTTAGGTTAGTTAGTCTCTTAGTATTGGCAGGGAGCCACAGTAGCTACCAATTGCTTCCCATTACATTGGAGATGTAGACTTTGATTGTCATTAAGACATTTCAGCTGATTAAGTGTGAATGGGATTAGCTGATTGTGTATTAAAGGATGTGATAGACATACTGTCAAGTAACCCCCTCCTCAGTGTGGGAATGTACTCACCCTACAGATGCACTAGATGCAGTACAGATGTAGGATCTTAATTTGATCACTCTTTTGTTGCTGAGAATTTCCTGCACGTCAGGAAATACAAACTTGTAAGGTTTGGGTAAGGTTTAAAAAGGCTTCTAAAGTTTGTAATTTCCTCTTTAAAATGTTGGCCTTGATTCTTCTGTTGCTGCAGGATAACCTTTCTTCTGTAGCAAACTAGTTCAAATTAAGATCCTACATCTGTATATAGATAAATGGGAATAGGCATGGGCTGTGAAGACATTGACATAGCATCAGTAAAGAATAGTGCGCTTGGCTGAGTGCGTGCGTGTGTGTGTGTGACATACAGGGTGTGCATATGTTTGCCAATGTGTAGCTATAGGTCTATATGTGAGCACACATATGTGTGTGTGTGTGGGGGATGCGTCATGCTTGTATGTATATTGTGGGATGTCAGCCTATTTGTCCCTACCTCCCTCCCTCCTCTCTAAGCAGGTGCTGTAATGCGGTACTTCCAGATGACACCTGATTCAGAGAGAGGAAGGGAGGGGAGGGAGGGATGAGAAGAGAGGAGAGGGAGGAAGTGAGTGATCTGAAGGACTCTAACTGCACCACTACAGCACACAAACAGAGAGAGAGAGAACGAGAGAGGGAGATATGAGGGTATGATTAGAGGGTCTAGCTGCTGCAGAGACCCGGTACGATGAAGAGTGATTGCAGCAGCAGGAGGAGCTTGTCCAGTAACACAAAACTCGGCAGACTGGTGCAGAGCCGAGCAAACGCACCCGTCCCACCCCGGCCATCACGCACGTGCTTGTACTCACTAACTGCCACACTCAGACCAATACACACACACATCCCACTGAGGCACTCACACACAGGGCCGTCGTTTAAGGGCGGGTCTTAGGGGGCGTGTCCCATCCTCCTTGCCCATCCAAATAAAACATTGAAATATCGATCATTTATTTGACCAAGACGTGCGCTGAGAGAAAAATGCATCAATTTCAGATTAAGCATCCGAGCGAACAAAACACTGCCACTCTGTTTCAGTATGTGTAGACCATGTATCTGATGCTGTCTGGAAAGAAATAGTATGACCTGCCATACTGTTTTGGTCCAGACAGCATCAGATACATGGGCTACATATAGTGAGACAGAGGGGCGCTGCTTTGCTCATTCTGATTTTTTATCCGGTGGAGATTCAGCAGAGAGGAAGAGGTGAAGCGAGAGGGCTCACTCTCGCCAAAATCTGTCCAGAGTAAGCCCAATGCATTTCTATGCGCATAATATGCAGACCTAAGCTTGTCGCCTGCCTTACCGCCTTTGGGACAACGACTCCCATGGTTAGGGGGGAGACATGAGCATCTTGTCATTATATACTAATCTCTGGTTTCAGCCTCTTGAGAATTGGAAAGGAATGTTTGGCGGGTGCACAGTGCACTGTTAGGATAATGGCTTCCCTTAAAATAAAATGTATGTTTTGCAAAATTACATATTTACTCCTGTCTAAAAAAAAGCATTCAAAGAACTTCACCAGACTTAGCCACAGAGGATCATTAGCTTCTTTGATAAAAAAATATAATTTAAAATGTTGCAACCAGAAGAAGGGGAGGGGTGTGCAGGAAATATATGGCTCATCTCTCTCCAGAATGCATGCACTCAACTCTCCAGAATGCGCTCAGTTGTCTCCTGCCTATTCTTGCGCATTCATTGACACATTGTGTGAATTGTTTGCCCTTTGATTGTTTCTTTTTTATCAGTTTCCCATGACATACTGTACAGTTGTGGCCAAAAGTTTTGAGAATGACACAAAAATAATTTTCACAAAGTCTGCTGCCTCAATTTGTATGATGGCAATTTGCATATACTCCAGAATGTTATGAAGAGTGATCAGATGAATTGCAATTCATTGCAAAGTTCCTCTTTGCCATACAAATGAACTGAATCCCCCCCAAAAAAATTCCGCTGCATTTCAGCCCTGCCACAAAAGGACCAGCTGACATCATGTCAGTGATTCTCTCGTTAACACAGGTGTGAGTGTTGATGAGGACAAGGCTGGAGATCACTCTGTCATGCTGATTGAGTTTGAATAACAGACTGGAAGCTTCAAAAGGCGGGTGGTGCTTGGAATCATTGTTCCTCCTCTGTCAACCATGGTTACCTGCAAGGAAACACGTGCCGTCATCATTGCTTTGCACAAAAAGTGCTTCACAGGCAAGGATATTGCTGCCAGTAAGAAATCAACCATTTATCGGATCATCAAGAACTTCAAGGAGAGCGGTTCAATTGTTGTGAAGAAGGCTTCAGGGTGCCCAAGAAAGTCCAGCAAGTGCCAGGACCATCTCCTAAAGTTGATTCAGCTGCGGGATCAGGGCACCACCAGTACAGAGCTTGCTCAGAAATGGCAGCAGGCAGGTGTGAGTGCATCTGCATGCACAGTGAGGCAAAGATTTTTTGGAGGATGGCCTGGTGTCAAGAAGGGCAGTAAAGAAGCCACTTCTCTCCAGGAAAAACAGCAGGGACAGACTGATATTCTGCAAAAGGCACAGGAATGCTGAGGACTGGGGTAAAGTCATTTTCTCTGATGAATACCCTTTCCGATTGTTTGGGGCATCCAGAAAAAAACTTTTCCAGAGAAGACAAGGTGAGCGCTACCATCAGTCCTGTGTCATGCCAACAGTAAAGCATCCTGAGACCATTCATGTGTGGGGTTGCTTCTCGGTCAAGGGAGTGGGCTCACTCACAATTTTGCCTAAGAACACGGCCATGAATATAGAATGGTTCCAACACATCCACCGAGAGCAACTTCTCCCAACCATGCAGGAACAGTTTGGTGAATAACAATGCCTTTTTCCAGCATGATGGAGCACCTTGCCATAAGGCAAAAATGATAACTAAGTGGCTTGCGGAAAAAAACATCGTTATTTTGAGTCCATGGCCAGGAAACTCCCCAGACCACAATCCCATTGAGAACTTGTGGTCAATCCTCAAGAGGCGAGTGGACAAACGAAAACCCACAAATTCTGACAAACTCCAAGCATTGATTATAAAAGAATGGGCTGCCATCAGTCAGGATGTGTCCCAGAAGTTAATTGACAGCAGTTAATTGACGGCATGCCAGGCGGATTGCAGAGGTCTTGAAAAAGAAGGGTCAACACTGCAAATATTGACTCTTTGCATCAACTTCATGTAATTGTCAATAAAAGCCTTTGACACTTATGAAATGCTTGTAATTATACTTCAGTATTCCATAGTAACATCTGACAAAAATATCTAAAGACACTGAAGCAGCAAACTTGGTGAAAATTAATATTTGTGTACTTCTCAAAACTTTTGGCCACGACTGTATGTCACCAGTAGGCCAACAAATGTAATGTTAATCCCCCGTCATTTGATTACAAGCATTTCTATTAATGCATGTATTAGTTACAGTAACTTACCTGGCCTGGTCCATTCTGATTGTCTTAACTCACCATTTCCACCACGAATAAGCTGATCTTCTCAGTAATTCTTTCTTCACCTCACGCGTTGTAAACTAAGTCCGTTTTTTACATTTATTATTTAACATCCATTGCGAATGATACTTCCTCAGTATTTGAAACATCTTTCCAACACGACTGTCGTTGATCACCAAGCCTCGGTGTGAAAGAGCAAAATATGATCATGATCTGATGATACAGTGGAAACTTCGTAAAAACTGCTGTCTGTCCCAAGCGCACTGGTGCGGGAAATAGGCTATGGCCTGAAATAGGCTTGTTGATACAATGTTACAAGTTCGTAGCCGGACCCAGTTGATGATTTTATACAATGTTACAAGTCACTAGCAATAACTCAAGTCAAAGAAAGGCGTAGTAGAGAGATGAATGTGATTGAAAGAACCGGCATTTTCAGCCTGGATATTTTCTATTCGTTTTATTTTGTAGGGTGTCCTATGTATTTTCTTTTAGTCGACGGTGGAAGTTATAGGCCTACTGCTGCATTGGCCTATAGGCTATCTCTGAGTTCTATGCCCTCGTTTCTTTACCCGCCAATGGACCACAGTGTATCAATGTGTCCATGTGGCAGAGACTGGTGCTCTCGCCTTGTATTTGTATTTATTATGGATCTCCATTATCTGCTGCCAATACTTCTCACAAATACAAGTGTGATGAAGACTATCTCTCCTCCACTTTGAGACAGGAGAGATTGACCTGCATATTATTAATGATAGCTCTCTGTGTATTTCTAAGGGCCAGCCGTGCTGCCCTGTTCTGAGCCAATTGCAATTTTCCTAAGTCTCCTGACCACACGATTGAACAGTAGTCCAGGTGCGACAAAACTAGTCCTGTAGGACCTGCCTTGTTGATAGTGTTGTTAAGAAGGCAGAGCAGCGCTTTATTATGGACAGACTTCTCCCCATCTCAGCTACAATATGTTTTGACCATGACAGTTTACAATCCAGGGTTACTCTAAGTAGTTTAGTCACCTCAACTTGCTCAATTTCCACATGATTCATTACGAGATTTGGTTGAGGTTTAGGGTTTAGGGTCATTTGTCCGATGGCATCATCGGACAAGTAACTGCAGGTCTTTGTTAAGTGTTGCAGTCATTTCAGTCGCTGTCGCAGCTGACGTGTACAGTGTTGAGTCAGTAGTGTTCCTCAGTATTTGAAAAATCTTTCCAACACAAGCGTGTGCACAAATAGGAGGTCCAGTGAAAGAACATGCCCACCTATGGATGTCAAAGGCCCATCCAACTGATTTGTTCTGGTGCCGGCCCTGCACACACACACAACACACACAAACACAAACGCACACACACATACACACACACACAAACAGATAATACTGTGCAACGTCTTCATACGCAGATCACAGACACAACACTATAGGCACGCACAGGTATACAGCACAGTTCTGCCTCAGTGCCTCAATGAGTTACACATTCCGGAGATCCAGACTCCTTTTTCTGACGCTTTAGCCCGTTCCCGTGGATAAGCCATCGCCGCAATAACCGCCAATCTCCAAACAACGATTACCGTCACAAATATGAGTGGAATGATTACGGGGCAGAATTACCGGGTTTAATTCCTCTGTGCCTACAGCCGAACCACCGCTTCAACCGCTCTGGCTGTTCAAAGTGCTGTCTAAGCATTGCAGCTCCTTCAGTATGGTTCAGGGCACCTGCAGAGGGGGAAGTGCTGTACAGGGTGTGTCTAGAGCTGCGTTAAGAGTAACCGGTGCAGGAATGAGTCACTGCGAGGTGTTACTACAGTACGGTTCTATCTACGTACTATTGTACTATTGTCACCTTCTGCTGATGGTGGTTGCTTTACAGAGGACTTCACTGACCCAGAAACAAATGACCTTTGAAATAGATAGCAGTTTGTTTAAGTGGCGATCTCCGTACATATGTGTGTAATCAGAATGATCTTTCTTGTGAATGAACTCACTACTTTTAATTTTTTTAATGTAATTTTATTTCACCTTTATTTAACCAGGTAGGCTAGTTGAGAACAAGTTCTCATTTACAACTGTGTCCTGGCCAAGATAAAGCATAGCAGTGTGAACAGACAACAACAGAGTTACACATGGAGTAAACAATAAACAAGTCAATAACACAGTAGGAAAAAAAAGAGTCTATATACATTGTGTGCAAAAGGCATGAGGAGGTAGGCGAATAATTAAAGTTTTGCAGATTAACACTAGAGTGATAAATGATCAGATGAACATGTGCAGGTAGAGATACTGGTGTGCAAAAGAGCAGAAAGGTACATAAATAAAAACAGTATGGGGATGAGGTAGGTAAATTGGGTGGGCTATTTACCGATGGACTATGTACAGCTGCAGCGATCGGGTTAGCTGCTCAGATAGCAGATGTTTAAAGTTGGTGAGGGAGATAAAAGTCTCCAACTTCAGCGATTTTCGCAATTCGTTCCAGTCACAGGCAGCAGAGAACTGGAAGGAAAGGCGGCCAAATGAGGTCTTGGCTTTAGGGATGATCAGTGAGATACACCTGCTGGAGCGCGTGCTACGGGTGGGTGTTGCCATCGTGACCAGTGAACTGAGATAAGGCGGAGCTTTACCTAGCATGGACTTGTGATAAATTGCATCCAGTTTGCTGAGTAGATGACATCGCCGAAGTCGAGGATCAGTAGGATAGTCAGTTTTACTAGGGTAAGTTTGGCAGCGTGAGTGAAGGAGGCTTTGTTGCGGAATAGAAAGCCAACTCTAGATTTGATTTTAGATTGGAGATGTTTGATATGAGTCTGGAAGGAGAGTTTACAGTCTAGCCAGACACCTAGGTACTTATAGATGTCCACATATTCTAGGTCGGAACTATCCAGGGTGGTGATGCTAGTTGGGCATGCGGGTGCAGGCAGCGAACGGTTGAAAAGCATGCATTTGGTTTTACTAGCGTTTAAGAGCAGTTGGAGGCCACGGAAGGAGTGTTGTATGGCATTGAAGCTCATTTGGAGGTTAGATAGCACAGTGTCCAAGGAAGGGCCAGAAGTATACAGAATGGTGTCATCTGCGTAGAGGTGGATCAGGGAATCGCAAGAGCACATCATTGATATATACAGAGAAAAGAGTCGGCCCAAGAATTGAACCCTGTGGCACCCCCATAGAGACTGCCAGAGGACCGGACAACATGCCCTCCGATTTGACTAAGTAGTAGGTGAACCAGGCAAGGCAGTCATTAAAAAAACTGAGGCTACTGAGTCTGCCGATAAGAATATGGTGATTGACAGAGTCGAAAGCCTTGGCCAGGTCGATGAAGACGGCTGCACAGTACTGTCTTTTATCGGTTATGATATCGTTTAGTACCTTGAGCGTGGCTGAGGTGCACCCGTGACCGGCTCGTAAACCAGATTGCACAGCGGAGAAGGTACAGTGGGATTCGAGATGGTCAGTGATCTGTTTGTTGACTTGGCTTTCGAAAACCTTAGATAGGCAGGGCAGGATGGATATAGGTCTGTAACAGTTTGGGTCCAGGGTGTCTCCCCCTTTGAAGAGGGGGATGACTGCGGCAGCTTTCCAATCCTTGGGGCCATCGTGACCAGACGATATGAAAGAGAGGTTGAACAGGCTGGTAATAGGGGTT
Source organism: Oncorhynchus kisutch (assembly GCF_002021735.2). NCBI lineage: Eukaryota > Metazoa > Chordata > Actinopteri > Salmoniformes > Salmonidae > Oncorhynchus > Oncorhynchus kisutch. The sequence continues at coordinate 51,814,902 of NC_034188.2, read as the reverse complement.
GCGACAATGGCGGCGTATAGTTTCAGAAATAGAGGGTCCAGATTGTCAAGCCCAGCTGATTTGTACGGGTCCAGGTTTTGCAGCTCTTTCAGAACATCTGCTATCTGGATTTGGGTCAAGGAGAAGCTGGGGAGGCTTGGGCGAGTAGCTGCGGGGGGGGCATCTATGTTTAGCACATCTATGTTTCTTGACCAATCCCCTCCATCCATCCCTCCCTCTCCTAGCCTGGCCTGTGTCCAGTATGGATGTCCTGGTCCATAACCAGATCAACGTCCTGAACGGCACCATGGTGAGGATCCAGTGCATCTTCACTTCCTGCTACAAGATGGACGTCAACAAGTTTGCCATGAACTGGACCTACCAGGAGAACACCAATGAGACTGAGGAGATGGTGAGAGAGATTCTTCAAAGTAGCCACCCTTTACCTTGATAACAGCTTTACAGACTCTTGGCATTCTCTCAACCAGCTTCAACTGGAATGCTTTTCCAACAGTCTTGAAGGAGTTCCCACATATGTTGAGCACTTGTTAGCTGCTTTTCCTTCACTCTGTGGTCCAACTCATCCCAAACCATCTCAATTGGGTTGAGGTCGGGTGATTGTGGGGGCTAGGTCATCTCATGCAGCCCTCCATCACTCTCCTTCTTAGTGATATAGCCCTTACACAGCCTGGAGGTATGTTGGGTAATTGTCCTGTTTAAAAACAAAGGATAGTCCCACTAAGCGCAAACCAGATGGTATGGCGTATCGCTGCAGAATGCTGTAGTGCCTAAGTGTGCTTTGAATTCTAAATAAATCACAGACAGCGTCACCAGCTAAGCACCCCCACACCATCATATCTCCTCCTCCATGCTTCACAGTGGGAATCACACATGCGGAGGTCATCTGTTCACCTACTCTGCGTCTCACAAAGATATAGCAGTCGGAACCAAAAATCAAAAATTTGGACTCATCAGACCAAAGGACAGATTTCCACTGGTCTAATGTTCATTGCTCATGTTTCTTGGCCCAAGCAAGTCTCTACTTCACATCTGTGTCCTTTGTAGTGGTTTCTTTGCAGCAATTTGACCATGAAGGCCTGATTCACACAGTCTCCTCTGAACAGTTGATGTTGAGATGTGTCTGTTACTCTGTGAAGCATTTATTTGGACTGCAATCTGAGGTGCAGTTAACTCTAATGAACGTATCCTCGGGAGCAGAGGTCTTCCTTTCCTGTGGCGGTCCACATGAGAGCCAGTTTCATCATAGCGCATTATGTTTTTTTGCGACTGCACTTGAAGAAACTTTCAAAGTTTCCGGATTGACACACCTTCATGTTTTAAAGTTGATAGGCTCAAACGCATACATTTTTTTACATTTAACAAGGCACACCTGTTAATTGAAATGCATTCCTGATGACTACCTCATGGAGCTGGTTGAGAGAATGCCAAGCGTGTGCAACGCTGTCATCAAGGCAAAAGGTGGCTACTTCGAAGAATTTCAAATTTAATATATACTCAGATTTTTTTTTTAACACTTTTTTGCTTCCAACATGATTCCATATGTGTTATTTCATAGTTTTGATGTCTTCACTATTAATCTACAATGTAGAAAATAGTCACAATAAAGCAAAACCCTGGAATGTGTCCATGTTTTTGACACAAAGCTCATCTGCATTTCCTGCAGTGCAGGAAAATTCTCAGCAACAAAAGAGTGATCAAATTAAGGTCCTACATCTGTACTCAGTAACAATTGCCACTGTTTTCCAGGGAGTCCTGGGTTAAATAAAAACAACATGTTTTCTATCTATCTTTCTACTAATCCCCCTCTTCCTCCTCTCTCTTCCAGTTCATGACCTATAAGAAGGGGATGATGCCCCTGCGGACAGACCGGTTCAGTGACCGAGTGCAGTTTGTGGGTAACCTGGAAAAGAACGACTTGTCCATCACCCTCTCTGATGTCCAGCTGTCGGACGAGGGCGTCTATAACTGCTACGTCCGTAACCCCCCCGACCGCATCCAGGGCCACGGAATCATCAACATGTTTGTCGTCACAGAATGTAAGGGCAGGGGGAAAGGCAGGGAGCAAGCAATAGCAGGGACAGGGGGCAAGTTACTGAGCAGTCTCTTCGCGAGCCTGAAAATAGTTGATCTCAGTGATTGATCGTTGGCATTCAGCGGTCATAAAAGTACGTCTTGTATGCTTTGAAAATCTACGAGCATTGTGATTTCATCAGACCGCATAGGCAGCAGCTCTATAGAGATGAGGTGGTAACTTGGAGTATAATAAAGTAAAGTAATGTGAATAAATGATGGTTAATAAGTGAAAAGCAGTAATGGGCGGTCACTAACATCATAGGATTTTTATTGGCCGTTTTATTCTGTGTTAGAGCATTCAACCCACATAAAGCATTGTGTAGTTATTGTTAAAAAAAAGTTGAAACCGAAAACCGGGATAATTCTTTTTAGAATAAAACCTAATCCGAACCGACCTCAAAAAGCACTGATCGCTCAGCACTAATCTGTGGTCAACTGGTCCATCCATCCACCCTTTCCAGCTCATCTCTGGCCTTGTGTGCTAGCATGTCATCAATAAATGTACCCTGGTCTTGCCATTCATCCATACATCAATCCATTCACTCACCAATCCATCCCTCCATCCTTCAGTTCCTCATCTGCTTGTGTTTCTGTTCTCCCTTGGTCTCAACTACCTTCCTTCAGCCCAGGACGTGATGACTCAACACTGTACAGCTTTTTACTTATTTACTTCCCGAGTGGCGCAGTGGTCTAAGTTACTGCATTGCAGTGCTAGAGGCGTCATTGCAGAACCTGGTTCATTCCCAGGCTGTATCACAACCGGCTGTGATCTGGAGTCCCATAGGGTGTCGCACAGTTGGCCCTGCATCGTCGGGGTTAGGGGAGGAATTGGCTAGGGGGGTAGGCCATCGTTGTAAATATGAACTGACGTGCCTAGTTAAAAAAATTAAATGTAATACAAATATTGATGGGCGTGCCAACCCAGCTCACCTCAGAATCATTGCCTCTCACAAATGCTGGTCTCACACACATGTATGCATGATGACACACTCACATAAAAGGGCATTGCTGTCCTTTTTTTTGTTTCCACACACTGTGGTTTAATCAGCCCTTTGCCAACGATACACTCCATCTACAGAACTGTCTCACCTCCTCTTCCCTCCTCCTCTCCCCCTCCACAGTGCCTCCCCCGCGGGACTCGACCATAGCGGTTGCGATCGGGGCGTCAGTCGGCGGTGCGCTGGCTCTGCTCATCCTGTCCATGGTGGTGGTGAAGTGCATACGGCGTCACAAGAAACAGGAGCTCATCTCTGACGAGCAGAAGATGGAGGAAGAGGGCAAGCTGGATGCAGAGGGGGGCCCCGAGGAGGGAACCAAGTGAGATCCCCTCTTTGTTTTAACTTACCCATCCTACTCTAGAACGTCTATCTCTTCCTTGACACCTCTACAGATGTCGGATCTTAATTTCAGCCAGTTTGCTACAGCTGGAAAGTAAATCCTGCAGCAACATGAAATGTGAATTATTTTGTGTGTTATAATTAATGGACATTTTTCTTGGATTTTCCACATTTGTAAGGAAAAATCAATTCAGAAATTTCGAAGTAGAAATTGCAAACTTCAGATACAGTTTTTAAACCTCAAATAAGTGTAACATATCCTGCAACAGGGTGATCACGTTAAGATCCTACATCTGTATATTGTTTTACTCTTTCTCAAGGTTGTGAAATTATAATAATGTGTCCCCTGATTTAGGCTATTCTCCTTCTCTTTGTTTTCTCTTTGGTGCTTGTCCTTTTCTCTCTCTCTCATTTTCTGTCATCTACTCGAGGCAATGCTCCTGAGGCAAAAGTCTTGAATTCCACTCTTTCTCTTTCAGCTGTCCATAGTATGTGCACTGACAGGGTGGTCCATACTTTACACCTAACAGGCCACAACATTCTGGAATAACCCCAGAAACCTCACAAAATATAGATGTTATGGAAACACATTCCAGAAATATGTCCGGTGTAATGTATAAGGGGATTCATACATTTCTTTTGAAACCACCCTGGCTGTGGTTGAACAAAGCTGACAAATATCCCCTCTTCCCCTTCTTTTCTTCTTCTTTTTTTAATTTGTGTGTATTTTTGAATGTGTGTTCCTGCGGGTATGTGTGTGTGTGCATGTGCGTGTATGTTTGTGTGTTTATATTGCCATGAGCCAGGCAGCTATAACCGGCCTGCATGGTCCTGGAGGCCCAAGGTTCGCTGGAGCCCAACCTCCTCCCTCACGCTGGTAACAATCTGCGATTGGTGTTTTGTGCTGGTCATGTGACCCCAGTTAGCCAAGAAGAAGTGGCCACTTATGGCCTTCATCCTTTTTCCTTTGTCCCAAACCTTGCTGTTCATCCCTCTCTCTCATTACCATGTAATGGGAACTTCAAATTCTGTTTGATATTTAAATATGAGGCTCTGTCCTGACAATCTCAAAATAATAGTCTATCCTTGGCTCATTTCCTGTATGACCACTGATGTGAAAGGACGATAGATTAAATCAACGTGATCTCATGTGTCAGTGGTCATGAAGGACAGGAGACATGGAAAGGACTGTTGAGACACATTCTCACTCTCAACCTCAGTCCTGATCTCATCCAGTACAATGGTCAATCCTATCCTGCCTTTCCCCCTCTGGTCTGCTCTCCCTTCTACCTCTTTTCTACCTGATTATCTCTCTTCCGGGCCTTAGATCTGATCAGTTCTGATTCTGAAAGCCTGTAGGGCTCAAGCCTTCAGACACAAACACAGAACTTGTCTGCACAAATCTGTCGTCTAACATGATTCGCGGAGAAGGAAAAGTTACACGTGCTCACTGCATCTCAAGTTAGAGTTTGTCCATTAGTTTGCACTCGTGTTTGTTTGACCTGACACATGGCTAGGTTCCAAGATGAATTTGGGTCCCGCTTGATTTGGATTGTCCGGATTTTCATGGTCATTCTATCAACAAACTGTCTGTTGATAAGAAACCTCTCGCTAAGGTTACGTTTAGGGTTAGGGTTAGGTTTAGGTTTAGAATACGGGTGAGGGTTAAGGTTAGATCTACGATTGGGGTAAGCAGTTAAGTTTAGGGTTACGATAAGAGCTACGGTTAGAGTTAGAGATAGGGTTAGCGTTAATTTGAAATGTCTATAGATAGTATGTAGAGCGTCTACAAAGAGACTATCCAAATGTGTGTGTCATAGCTTCTTCTTTTTTAAGCTATAGCAATCTACAGCCATGTCTCAGGTCAATGTGTTTGTGCGTTTTAACTAGGTTTTGAGTTACTAGTAGCTAACACATTTTCCACACTAACTCTATGAGATATCAACCCCTTCCTGTTTCTGCACAGTAGCTATTGATGTGCTTACATTGTGGTCCTAGCCAATGTGATACGGTGATGTGTGTGTGTGTTGCAGTCTGTGTTTTGATGTATGGGATTGTACAAGTTAGTATATGTCCCAACATTTCCCCCTGGTCCGACAGTGGGATGTAAATACTGTACAACAACAGTAGCATGGAAATCAGCTTAAAAACAAGTCACTGGTTGGCAAGACAACCAGTGCCTACTTTAGGAAGCACTGACCTAGATGTTTCAACTATCTTGTCTTCTACTCTTATGTGACTTTAATTCTGTGAGACATCTCTTTAGTGTGTTGGTATTAGGGGTGTTGTTTCCTTGTTAGGTGGATTTAATGTACTGTATGTACTGTATCGCTGAGCTCATATATATATATATATCTCTGCTCTCTTCTTTCCCTGCCTCTCTGTTTCCGATGAACCATAACCTTCAGGAAAGCATTCCTGCCTGAAGATGTATAGTGACCCTTGCTTGAATCCTCGTCCAGCATCTGCCTCAGCCCACGCCGCCTCCCTTCCTTCCTCTTGTCCATCCAAACAAGATTGCAGTTATGGGAAGCCCCAGCCACCAGCCACGCAACCCACGCCACCCCTGCCTCTATCTTCAGTCAGTCTTATCTCCTCTCTTCTTCGACGGGGGGCCACAAAAGGTGTAGGAGACTAGTAGACGGCAGTCTCCAAACGACATTCCTCTTTCCCCTTTTTCTCGCTTTTGGTTTAGCTTAAGATAGAGATGTAAGACCTTAATTTGATCCCCCTCTAGCAGCATAACTTTCCTACAATGCAGTATGTTTAAAATGTGTATTGTATTGGAGGTTTTAAAAGGCTTCTGAAGTTTTCCCTAATGGAAAATGCATCAACTCTTAGAAAAAGATAAATTCATTCTAATCCACATAATCATTCACATTTCCTGTTGCTGCAGGACTATTTTCCTGCTGTAGAAAACTGGCTCAAATTAAGATCCTACATCTGTAGAGTAAATGGATGGTTTGACATCCGTGATTACTGGGAAAGATCCTGCTCTCTCTTTCTCTCTCTCTCTCTCTCTCGCTTTCTCTGTATCGCTCTCTTAAATTGTTGTCTTCTAACTTGCCACACCATTGGATAACAAATGATTTACTTCCAAATCATATAATTCTCTCTCGCTCTTGCTCGCTCACTCTCTCTCGCTCTAATTTTCTTTCTCTATCACATTACTTAGCGATGCATAATGGCTGGGGCAAAAAAGTTCCCTTTTTTTCTGACAGCTCGTGTGTGTGTGTGTGTGTGTCCAAATTCTACCTTTCTGTGTGAGAATGGTGTGGGTGGATTTTTGGCTGTGTGTGTTAGTTTTTATGTACAGGGTATAAGCTGAATGACCTTCAGACGTAACTACGAGCAGTGTGGGTGTATACACATGTGTGAATACGTGTGGGTTTGTGTGTGTGTGTGTGTGTGTGTGTGTGTGTGTGTGTGTGTGTGTGTGTGTGTGTGTGTGTGTGTGTGTGTGTGTGTGTGTGTGTGTGTGTGTGTGTGTGTGTGTGTGTGTGTGTGTGTGTGTGTGTGTGTGTGTGTGTGTGTGTGTGTGTGTGTGTGTGTGTGTGTGTGTGTGTATTTGAGAATGTGTTTTAGTGTCCTTAGTGTCCGAGTGTCTTTCCTTCAAACTCAGAGTCTCCCTTAATGGAGAAGCCAGGCATGATTTTATCAGTAGTCAACTCTTCTGAACCCTTGCTTCAATATGATATTTTAGCCTGTGTTGCTTGCTCATACATCGAAACAAAACACACTTGTATCGCTATGAATGAAGCTAGTACAATATCATACATAAGCATGACATTTTTTTGCACACATTAAGACAGGCACAATTCTGTCTACAGTGGATGGATCATTAATGGTCTGACATTATATACTAACTGACATTGTACAAAAAACCCAATCTCCAAATGATGTCCCCCTTTTGTCCACGTGCAGTAACCCTTACACAACACCTGAATGTCCGGCCCTAGTTGGTCGTTGACACTCAAATGAGCACACAGACACATTGACTATACGTGATCCAACACATAAGCTTCAAACACCACATGCAGCCGTGTAGCTGTTTTGCACACCAGAAGTCCACACGCCGAGGCCTACACATACATAAAAGCTGAGCACTTTCAGGGAAAACAGAAAAAAAGTACAATAGAGAAACATTTATATCGGATACATATATTTATACGTTTTGACCAAATACCAAGCTGTACTCTAGAGGTGTGCTTTGATTGTTGTCGCTATTTACGTGTGGTCCTCACTGTCTTAAACTATCAATGTTGGAATGTATGAGGCCTCTCTCCTCTGAGGTAATTGATATTGGATGTTCTATGGATGTTACATATTTAGCTATATTAGTATTGCACTGGTTGTGAATGTATTTGGGAGACAACGTGAGATGTCCAAGTTGACGTAGCAACTATATACAATCAATCATTCCACTTCTCGCCCATTGAATTTCAAACTACCTTCACAGATGTAGGGCTTACAAGTATTGTAATGTATGTAAGTCTGTGAAGGATCACACAAAGTATAAACTGTGGATTTGCTAAACAATATCACAACCTTAAAATAGTAACATTTATTTATTTTAGTGAAAATGTTACCTTCATTTGCTCCTTGTGTTTAAAAGTCTTGGCTTTGTATTTTCCAACAGACAGTGTTGGGGGAGCAGATAGCCTATGGGAGTGTGACTTTAGGTTGGCAGAATATGACTGGGTGCCTCAGGTGTTGTCTGATGTGGTTTTAAGGCCTAAAGCCGGGGGCCACGCTGATTCTGTGCCCAGGAGTGCCCTACCTCATCTGGAGACAGTCTCTCCCTGTATCTGCAATGGGCACTGCATTCATAGTCTGCCTTTACATTATTCACTGCTAAAGCTTCTTTCTTGCACACTTTGTTTCTTATTATTTGTCTCCTCAGATCCGTCCTAGCTTAGATTTCATTTGATTGAGTATTGTATTTTGACATTGTTGAATTTTGTACCACGCAGTTATGTAATTTGTACTTTATGATGTGACTTTGTGGTTGTCCTAGCTGTTGACGTTGTGGTAGCCATCATTACTTGGTCTTGGTAAGTTGGCCTAAGTTTGGGGAGCTCACGTCTGAAAGATCATTAATTTAACAGTGGAAGGTCAATGCTGATCTCCACTTGTAGGGTTTACACGCTCCCTTTCTAGAATGACTTCATTACTAATTACTATATGAATTAATTCAACTTCTGTGCAATTGTGACTGTGGTGTTAATCAGTTTGTATGGAGTCTGAGACATCAGCTAGATGCATGGTTAGAAGTCTGGGAAGCGTGTTCTCCTAACCAGAGAATATATCTCTAGGTCACAATCAGACTTAATTTCCAAAGTAATGATGGTACCTCAAGAATTAACCCCCCCAAAATTATAATTTAGATTGTACTGTATTTTATACACGAACACACACACACACTCACACAGTGCTACCGATGGGTAGGGGACAAAGCACATGATCCGGAAAAAAAAAGGGGCCGCCTAATGAAATCAACACGACCTCCATTTCTCCTGTCACTCACTCTGACATCTCCGCTGGAGTCCTGAATGCTGGGTAGCTAGCTGGGATAGTAGTGGAGGTCCCGGAGTTTCCCCTGTCTGTCTCTGTGTGATCATGCATGTTTTTACTGCAGTCTTCCTCTGTGACGCATGGCTCTAACCAGGCCCTCTCGCACCGGACACCCGAAATGCTTGCACTGCACTGTGTCTCTAAGAATGAGCTGTAATCAATATTGTATTTTGAAATAAAAATGAGTACATAAATATTACAGTGTGCATTTTATTGTCAGCAAATTAGCTTCTTTTTTTTCTTTTTTTACTAAGCCCTGGCAAATTAGCTCTAAAACTGCACCGTGGAATTACTACTGGTGAGAAGGGGTGATTAATGATAGCAGGTGAAGTGTGGAGGCTGTGTAAGGAGGCTGGGTTATGGCCAATGCACCAGCGTGCTGCGTGTAGCTACTACCATTGGGCAGTACTGTAGAAACATCCAAAGACTTAATCTTGCTGGGCAGAGGGGGGGGGGGGGGGGGGGGGACTGTGACTCAAGCTGCAGATAGATTTTCTCTCTCTCGCTCTACACTTCCATTTTTCTCTCCCTCTGGCTCTCTTAAAGTGAGACAAATAGAGGGAGGAAGGTCAGCTTGTCCGCTGGAGCCTGGAGAAGAAGGGAGGGGGGAAGGCGGAGGGACAGAGGAGGAGAGGGACAGAGGATGAATGTGTAATACTCGTCGTGCAGGTATCTGGGTCTCAGTGGGAGGGTTCTTAATAAATAGGCCTGGCGGGGGTTTAGATCACAGCAAGGTCAAAAGGTCACTGCAGATTGTGGCTTAATAAGCCAACTGAGGGGTCTCCGGCACAGACAGGATTGAAGGGGACAAATGAATGCTCACAAACTCAGTTATAGACACACAAATACTCCGTTGCACAGGTCAAATCCTACTCAGACGTACTAGGTCAAAAATGCCGCAGCTGCTGTCCAGTGCCAGCAATTATATCACCTCAGCCGTTTGCCCTAGAGTCAGTTAGGTATATGTGTGTGTGTGTGTGTGTGTGTGTGTGTGTGTGTGTGTGTGTGTGTGTGTGTGTGTGTGTGTGTGTGTGTGTGTGTGTGTGTGTGTGTGTGTGTGTGTGTGTGTGTGTGTGTGTGTGCATGCATGCGTGCACGTGCATGTGTGTTGGAGATGTGTATTTGTGGAAGGAGAGGGAGCTGCCAACACTAATAGCTGGAGTATTTTGCCAGGAGTGTATTACTGAAACAGTTAAAACTCCTAAATAGCCGTCAGTAAATCTGGTCTCAGAATATACAACTCGGAAGACCATAGCCAAGCTATTTATTGGTTTCTCTATTGGGATCTTAACTGCATTACATAACACAATACTTCTAATTCCTCCAGCTCTCCAGTCTTCAGCTCTTAAGTCATCATCCCATTGGAGTTATTCGCTCTTTCTCCTTCCTCCGCTCTCCTTTAAAACACCTCCTCTCAATTCCGTGAAATCCCGATCAAGAGAAATCGAGCTCATCTGAAAATCGGTCTCCCTCTCTGAAGCCTGTATTTAGTTCCTGTTAGTCATGCTGATTATAAAAGACATACCTCAACAGAACTGGGTCTGATGAGAGCCACATACTGAATACTAAGCCCAATAACAAACTGAAAAAATATATGTACTTTTCAGTCTCAGAGGAAAGTACTATTTCCTTTTAAAGTTAGATGGAATAGTTCCAAACCGCTCTTGAGAAATATTAACAATGAGCGTCAAAACATTTAATAGTTACAAACTTACCCAGACACGCAGCGCCAGATACATGACTGTTGCTTCTCAGTGCTAGACCAGATTAGTCTTACCCACTTGAGAGAACTCCATGTTGTGGCCTATTGAGAGGTTCAGCTCCGTTGTGGATTGCTCTGGCTGGTTCGTGAAGAAATAGCCCAGTCGCAATTGATCATGAAAATAGTCAACCCCACATGAGTCCTAGCCTCCTCTTCCCCAGAGTACCAAGGCCCTGGGCAGGTCTGAAGAAGCCTCCCTAGAGAACATGGTGGTGGATGCTGGAACTGTCGACAGAGGACACATAACCACCTGGATCCCAGCCATTTCAAAACAGATATCTGACTGCAGTGTTTAAGCAAAGCCAGCAACCTGGACTTCCGAACACCTCCTGAATGATACTGTTAAACTGATTTTAAAAACAACCACGGCAGTGTATCTCTACTTGTCTAATCTTGATGATTACGGTGTTATCAAATTGTTAGTGGGGTTAGCCATCAATGCACATAACAACTTACCCATCACAAGCATAAAAGCTCGAATCCACCATGATGACCTGACAGGACACCTAGTGGTACATCCTGTCTTGCAAAAAAAAAGATTATGTCTACTCCCCAAAATGCATTGTGCCCATGCGACGATTGCGTCCAAATTGCGGCGGATCGTGTCCATCAGAAAAAAAAGCTGCGACTCTTACAGCCCAGATGTTTTCATTTTCGTGCCGTGCCAAGATAGATCAAACATGTTGATCCTGGCATTAAATCAGGCACCGGTCAGATTTACTCCATTTGTACTCCATTTGCTTGACTACAGTCATACTGACTCCAACGTTGAAACACACCAACGTGAACGCCGCAGTCCATCTCACTGAACGGTACGTTTCTCGGGCTCTTAGCAGCCATACTCGTCACTCTCACTTGAGACAGGTCTTTTCAATGATGCACGCCACAAACAGAGGTTATCGGCTGAATGCTGTTTACATACATTGCACTGTGGTAATAACATTCCATGCAAATTCTTACTATCCCGCATAAAAGCACACCACATGGTGCTGAAAATGAAGATGCTGAAGTTATCTTGAGAGGTCACCTGAGAAGACTCAGTTTACAGTTGTTTACCGTAAGAATACAAAGTTGATGTTTTTTGGGGCCTAATTCACAATATACTGCAATACTGCCCTTTCAACAGCTAACTGCAATAAAGCAAGTAATACCTCTATCAGAACTTATAAGTACACACAGTATTGCTCCTTACCCAATGATGCCACTGCCAGCCGGTACACAAGAACATATCATTTGGATAAACTACCTCCAGAACCGGTCATCATTTTATTTTACTCCACACGCATAGCAATCGCCCATACACACACACACACACACACACACACACACACACACACACACACACACACACACACACACACACACACACACACACACACACACACACACACACACACACACAATGATCACCATCACACAATGCAAAACACTGAACGTACAGCAGTGGAACTACAATTAGGAATGTGTGGCTACAACACCTTTCACCTTTGCCATAACATAGTGGTTCAGAACTTCAGACAAGACAGTCACTCACCTTGTCAAGGTCCCCATGGCGGAAAACAAAGAAATAAAACAACCTCACGGACACCACACGTGCAAAACAAAGAGTAAACCAAGGAGCAAAAATGAGAACTACGGCCCAACCTATCTTCATCCGTGTCCTCGCATATAGGCCTTACTCTGAGCTCTGTACATGCACTGGCTGCTACGAGGAAGAGAGAACGTGTGTGTGTGTGATAGAGAGAGGGAGGGGGAGAAGCAGAGGGTGGACGGGAGGAAGGCAGGGAGAGAGGGATGGTGAGGGGGGGGGGAGCAGCTCTGTCCTCCTTTCCTTTCTATGTCTCTCTGAGTTCTTACTGGGATGGCTAAGGTCACACTTCTAAATCTCAGGTAGGCGAGGCTCGATGCACCATTTTACCTTTGCAAAGGGAGGGGACATAGTGAAGGCAGAGACCGAGAGGGACGGAATGATCGAGAGAGACTAAGGAGCGTGAATGCTAGGTCAGGGCTGAGCATTCTATATGCGTAAATGTCTCTGAAGACTTTCCCTCCTCTGTCTCCCCTCCAGCTGTCCTCCAATCATGTCCTCCCTCGCTTCCCCTCCCCTCCCCTCTGCATCCGTCCGCTGCCCAACCCTCCCCTCCTCTCTCACTCTGCCAAAGAGTGTTGCTTCATCATGCTCCCCTCAGTCACAGTAGTAGAGGGAAGCAAATCCCTTTCTTGTCCGTCCCACCACCATGTTGTTCCGTCCATAGAATTACAGACAGTCATTTCCTAGGATCACTATGGTTCCCTCTCCTCAGCACCCAGTGCTTTACTCTTCGCTCAGTCTCCAGGTGAGGGGCATCTGTCAGCGATTTGGTGCAGAGTTATAGCGGAGTCAGGCGCAGGGCACAGGTATTGAGTAACACAACTGAGTTTACTCAAAGAATCAAAATTCCAAATAGGAACATACAAAATACACTCGCACAAAACACAACCACTATTGACAAAAAACAATCGCGGACAGAACAGAAATGTATGCCAGAGGGTTAAATAAGGAACGTGATATGAGAATGGAAACCAGGTGTGTGTGTAATACAGACAAAACAAAACGAAACTGAAAGATGGATCGGTGGTGACTAGAAAGCCGGGGACGTCAACCGCCGAACACCACCCAAACAAGGAGAAGGGCCGACTTCGGCGGAAGTCGTGACAGCACCTCTATGCGTTTCTTTCTCATACTCCATAGGGCTCCATTGTGTGCTTCAGAAATCCAAATGTTACTTTTGTCCCGTTTAAGTCCAGCGACAGCGCACAAGGACAGAGTTCTGAATCCCGGGAACTCCCTAAACTGTTTTCATTTATACCCTATCGCCATTCCAACCATCCCGCCACACGCCATGGTCTCACCTATCCCGTCTCGACCGGCCGACTCCCCTCCCTCCTTCCCTTCCTCTCTCCCCTATCTCACATCTCTCTGAGTTGATAGCAGTCACACCCGCCCTCCGTCCTCTACCCAGCGCTATACTGCAGACTACATAATGGGAATGACTTCCCTTCCCAATTCCCCCCGCCCCTCTTCCTCAACACACATGATGCTGCAACATCTAGCCCAAGGTCACATCGTCATGAATTCAGAAGGACTGCGTGTGTGTGTGTGTGTATACACGTGTACGTGCACATGTGTTTTATGTGTGTGTGGTGGGAAGGTGCAGACTCATGAATCCGTCAATCCCACCAGGAACGTGTCACTGCCTCAGTGAAGATACCCCTATCAAACCACTCATGAAGCTCCTTACGTCCGTCATCAGTGAAAACTATTTCATTGTGGTGAACATGGTGGTTTTATTTACATGGGATGATGAATAATTCAAGAAGATGATCCACTGCTGATGTGCTAATGTAATGTGTTATGTGAGGAATGTGCGAGTGTTTTCATAATAATCAATTCAATTAACACACACACACAGTTATATTCATAATTGCTGTGAATTCTGCTCTATTATTGGACTGCACCTGGCAAAGTTTCCTCTATATATTAATCATCAAAAGATTTATTTACAAACTAATTATGGAGTCACCTTCCCCGGGAGACCCCTGCATTGCGTGCTACAGACACGCAAGCACGGAAGCATGCACGCAAGCACACGTGCACTGACAAACTCACACACACACTTCCCATGCCAGGGTGAAAGCTGTTCTCAGATCAAGGTTGACATCATGTTGAATGACAAGCATCAATCACCTCATATAGAGCAGCTCTCACACACACACAGACACACACACGCACACACACACACACACACACACACACACACACACACACACACACACACACACACACACACACACACACACACACACACACACACACACACACACACAGCCCTTTACACACTCAAGACTAGTAGTCGGAAGGACTGTTGGAGTGTATGGGAGTGCCTTTATCAAAGTGGGGATGTTCGGCTACAATATTACTCAATATTTAGCGTTTTTTCATCCCCATTTACATGACCTTTGACCCTTGCCCCTCTGGATTCTGTCATGTGAACCCTCATAGGTCAATTACAGAGACTTTTTTTAAGGGGTCTCTGTACCTCTCACCTTGCTGCACCCCTCATCTCCACACCCCTCTCACACACCCACACCCCTCATCTCACACACCCTCCCCAGGCATCAAGCACCCACTGCCATGGGAATGGGTGACCCGACACCTACTCCCACTCAACCGGTGACAGGTGGTGGAGGTCACGCATTCAGGGCCCTCAATCATATGGGTGACAGGGTGGGGGTGGGAGAGAGGCAGAGCGCGAGGCATGGGCAGTCAAGTTCAAAGCAACATGTACAGGACATTTTGTGCGTGCACACGGAAATCAGTCAACGTGATTGCGATTACGACAGCCTTTCTTAAACGTTGGTTATTTTAGTGGTATTTTCTGATTTCGTCATTGTTTGGAGAGTTTGTTGATAGAGTGAAACGCGTGTTTTAGCAGGACTATGAAGACCCATACAATCTGAACATGTGTCAATAATGGCATGTTACTGTGCATGCATGCGCATCAATTATCTGGCATGGCATCTGATCTGGTAGTTGACCTCAGTGACTTCACTGGTCACAGCCTGCATTGCAGGAACCCCTCCGTTTTTAAAACTCACAGAGAGAAAAAACGAACTCTCTTTGTTCGAAATCCAACTGGATTGAACAAGAACTGATTGAATGGTACATGTAGGGGGAATTAGATGAGTCATGGAATGGTACATGGAGGGGGAATTAGATGAGTCATGGAGACAAAACACAAGTGTGTGTGGCTAGGTGAAATAACAACAGCTTTCAAGGAAAAGACATTATTCTAAAATATATGGAAAGTTGATGGAGAGTGGTGGGAGGTGATCCAGGATGGAGGGGGGTATAGATGGCAGTGTACCCAGAGAAACCCTCCTAAACCCGGCAACGGGCGCAGTGATAGACAGGGTGGGTTGCAGGACCCTCTAGTGTGAGATAGCCCCCAGATGCAATCAGGCTGAAGGTCCCCATTCAACTCCTCTCCTCTCCCATCCCTCCCCCTCCCCTCTTTCCCTCCAGCTCGCTCATTCTGTCCTCCATGCCTCTGCTGCAGTGGCTCTCCCTCCCCGCTCATTCCTCCCTGTGCCGGCTAGGGAGACACATACCGCCTGCTGCCTGCTGCCTTTCTGCCTGAGCTCCAGGCTCTGCTGTCCTCGCCGCTCCCTCCCCCCACATGCAGCTCTCCGTAAGGGGCAACGCTGACATCCCCCGACTGCCTCCACAGCTCCATTGCTCTGCGGTGCAGATGCTCGCTCTCTCTGAGTGAGTTTTTTTTCCTCTCCTCTGCTTGCTCTAGCTCTCAGGCTGAGGGATTCAGCAGATAATCAGTGTGTCGGCGAGTGAGAGTGAGTGACTGAAGCAAAGAGAGAGAGAGAGCCTGGATCAGGTGCAGGAGCCTTCCCTTCGTCTGTCTCTTTCTGTTACTCTCTCTTTCTGTCTGTCTCCAGCACATACAGAAGGGTAGACAGGACTCATAATCCAGGAATAAGCCATCAATTCACTCTCCTTCTCTGGGACTCACCGCAAAGGAGGGAGAAGAGGAGGGAGACACTCACAGCAGGACTTTGCAGACTGACAAGTCTTGCGTTTTTATTTCTTTGCTCGCTCTGCGTCCCACCTCACCCTGCCCCTCCCCTCTATCCCACCCGCACCCCTGTTTGCTCCAGCCAACACACACACACACACCCAGAGTGTGTATCCAGGGGAGGACTGACAGACATACAGATAAACAGACGGACTGACAGATTGCCAGACGGACCCAGTAGGATATGGAGTCCAAAGGAAGCGGCAGGTTCACTATGTCCAGGTGTTTGCGCTCAGGAGACACCGTCCATGCAAGTGTTGTCGTCACACTTCTGCTCGGTGAGTCCAAAAGCTGACTTTATACTGGCATTTTCGTCTCCTCTCTCTAACTCTCTCTTGCTCTATCCCTTTATCTCTCTCTCTCTCTCTCTCTCTCTGCACCCGTCTCCCTCCATCTACCCCTGGGGTGCCAGCCAAATCACTGCAGGTTCTGCCGAGCTTGCAGAAATGTGTCCGACGCCGGAGGACAGGGTTGCATGCTCATTTACTTGTTGCTTGTAAGGCGGGGGTTTATTTGCTTACACGGCTCATGCTTTTCTATATCGGGAGACTCAGAGTCATGTGTTTTAGCCAGGTCAGGGCAGCAAGTGCTGCATCTTGCTATTTCACTAAGAGAGTGAGTGGAGGGGATGAATTTGAGATAGAAAGGCGTAGATCCAGAGTCAATAAGAGGATGCCGGTAACAATGGATCCTGTTTTAGCGCAAGTGGAATTATGGGCACTGCAAATGGACCCTGCCAAGTCAATGAGTGTCATAATGTCCAATGTTTACATCTTTAGGGGGGGAAGGGCCCATGGGACAAGACAATATTCATCTAGATGAGGCAGTGGGATGGAATTTGTCATGTGAGGTACACAGTGTAGTTGTCAAAAGACAGCCCTTTACGCTGTCTTATCATCAGAGGAACCAGCGATGCAGATTCAACTACGCACTTCATTCTGTCACGGCACATTTACACATATCACTTAATCAGGGACATATTTAACTTATACAGCTGACGGGGTGAAGTGTAAGGTCTTACTACAGTGAGGGAAGTGTATAGGAATATATGGGGGAATATCTTATTTTGGGGGAAATATTTTTTTGGGGGGGGGGAAATATATTTAAATACATATTTTTTAAAGTCAGATAATGAGCAGGCTGGATCAATAACTACTCAAATCATAGGATATCCATCCATTCACATTCTCCTCAGTTTTCGTCCTGCAATCTGTTTATTATCCTTTTAACGTGTTTCGTTTAGATATGTACAGACTAGTGTGACCACTTAACAATGATCCAACAACCACATGGTACCCTACATTTGTATGTCTGGGTGATATGGTATATTATGATGCACATTGCTCTATAGGTTTGCTTTGTAGTAGAGTACCTGACTGCTTTCAACACATAGTGCTGTACAATGTACAGTAATGCAATATAGTTACTCAAGCTTTAGACCAACTAAATCCCATGTATTTGACAATCCACACATGATCATATCAGTTTGTTAACGCTAATTGTTAGCACCTACTGTAATATGGACACAATTCTTAGTGGGGTAACCCTAAGACTCCTCAGCATCTTTTGAGGTGAGTGCCTTATTGGCACTGACATCAACCCACCAATCAAATAAGAGCAAGGTCACAAGATTGCACAAAACATCTTAAAGCAAGTTTTTGAATCTAAATTAGCATACGATTCTAAGGAGGCTAACACAGCAGAGAGCTACTGATAATAAATAGGCTTTTCATTTGCATATTTCTTTGAGATGGAATGTGACATGATATTAGATTAGATTATTGGACGTCCCTGTTAAGTAGCCTCTCTTATCTGTGTGTATCCACGGCCAGTTTTCTCTGGATTCTCTGCCCGGCGGCTCTCCTTGGCTCTGTGTCAAGGTGAAGTACAGGCTATAATACTACGACAGGTCATTTTTTTTTACAGCTGGGGGGGTGGGGGGGGGGGGTGAAGGGTTAATGTGCATGTTCGTTTATAAACCCCTAGCGTATGGTGGATGGTTTAACCTCCAACGAAAAAGATTGGGTTCCAGGCCTACAGTAGGGCAAGCCATGAGGCTTGAAGATGCACTCTCAAACTTTAGTATAATTTCAGCCAGTAGTTTTGAAAGTGGTGCTCATGAGCCAACTGTGGTCCCCGTTTTGTGTGTACTACGTCATCCAATTGTGTACTATGTCATCCATTTCATATGATACATTACGTCCTGAATTTCTTTTTACGTTTTTTTTTGCAATTTGTATTAAGTTACAAATCCAATTTGTACTATATGTTACAAATGTGTTGTCCTTAATTAAAGATGCAATATTTAACTTTTTGGGCGACCTGACCAAATTCACAAAGAAATGTGAGATTTGTCATTCTCGTAGAAAGCAAGTCTAAGAAGTGGTAGATCTGTTCTATGTGTGCCATTCCTATGCTTCTTGTTCTTAAGTTTAGTTTTTTGCGTCTTTTACTTTCGGTTCTGTACACCAGCTTGAAACAGCTGAAACATTTTTGAAGGGGATTATTGAACAAATATTTCACAGCAGTTTAGATAGTACTTTGATTGTGTCACAACGTGACCCTTTTGGGTGTATATCGTGGCTCCTCCCCTCTCCCACTCTCTCTCCCACCTCAGGTTTCACAGATGTCATAAATTCCTGGTAGAAACTCTCTTTGCTGCCATGGAATATTGAGAGGAAAGAAACCTCTTGGAGACTAAAGAGCTTCTCTGGCCAAAACTCCTAATCCATAAAATGTCAATATTTCTAAGTTGGAACCGTCCAGAGTAGTGATGCTAGTCAGTTGGGCAGTTGTGGGCAGCGATCGGTTGAAGAGCATGCATTTTGTTTTACTAACATTTAAGAGCAGTTGGGGGCCACAGAAGGAGTGTTGTATGGCATTAAAGCTCGTTTGGAGGTGTGTTAACACAGTGTCCAAAGAAGTGCCAGATGTATACCGAATAGTGTCATCTGCTTAGTGGTGGATCAAATAATCACCCGCAGCAAGAGCGACGTCATTGATATAAACAGAGAAAAGAGTCGACCCAAGAATTGAACCCTGTGGCACCCCCATAGAGACTGCCAGAGGGCCGGACAACAGGCCCTCCGATTTTACACACTGAACTATCTGAGAAATAGTTAGTTAACCAGGCGAGGCAGTCATTAGAGAAACCAAGGCTGTTGAGTCTGCCAATAAGAATACTTTGATTGACAGATCCTTGGCCAGGTCGATGAAGGCAACTGCACAGTACTGTCTTTTATCGATGGTGGTTATGATATCGTTAAGGACCTTGAGTGTGGCTGAGGTGCACCCGTGACCAGCTAGGAAACCAGATTGCATAGCGGAGAAGGTACGGTGGGATACAAAATGGTTGGTGATCTGTTTGTTCACTTGACTTTCGAAGACTTTAGAAAGGCAGGGCAGGATGGTATAGGTCTGTAACAGTTTGAGTCTAGAGTGTCTCCCCCTTTGAAGACGGGGATGTCAGCGACCGCTTTCCAATTGATTTGAAAATGTACAGTCTTCACATTTAATGGTAGTCAACGTCATGACAACTATCTACATTCTGAATTCTTGTTTTGTCACATAAACTGAAATTATGCAAACTATTCGAATTTTTGCAACGAGGAAATGGCAGGGCAATTTCTGCATATTGCACCTTTAAGATCCCGGAGTGCATCTTTACGAAGGGCTGTGCAATCCTGATGAAAAACCAAGCCCCTTCACATCTGTGTGTTTGTTTGCACTAGAAGTGAGAGAGCAGGGGTGAAATAGCCAACATCTTTTCTGGCATTACCAACTTCATCTATTTTTCTTGTAAGTCTAATGGAGAAAAACAACTCTCAGCCTCAGAAAGACCAATGGGTAATTAACGTAGGGTAGAGTGGGGTAAATTGAGCTATTTTTTTACATTGGGCATCACAATGTCAAGGGAAATGTTGTATTCTTTTTAACTAATATATCTACATATAGTTCAGGATGTGTGTGTATCCCTGGGAATAATCAGAATTTGTGTAAATATAACAGTTATGATCAAATACAGTTGAAGTCGGAAGTTTACATACACTTAGGTCATTAAAACTCGTTTTTCAACCACTTCACAAATGTCTTGTTAACAAACTATAGTTTTGGCAAGTCAGTTAAGACATCTACTTTGTGCATGACACAAGTCATTTTTTCAACAATTGTTTACAGACAGATTATTTCACGTATAATTCACTGAATCACAATTCCAGTGGGTCAGAAGTTTACATACACTAAGTTGACTGTGCCTTTAAACAGCTTGGAAAATTCCAGAAAATTATGGCATGGCTTTAGAAGCTTCTTGACATCATTTGAGTCAACTGGACTAGTGCCTCTTTGCTTGACATCATGGAAAAATCAAAGGAAATCAGCCAAGACCTCAGAAAAAAAGTTGTAGACCTCCACAAGTCTGGTTCATCCTTGGTAGCAATGTCCAAATGCCTGAACGTACCACGTTCATCTGTACAATAGTACTCAAGAATAACACCATGGGACCACGCAGCAGTCATACGGCTCAGGAAGGAGATGTGATCTGTCTCCTAGAGGTGAACGTACTTTTGTGGAAAAAGTGCAAATCAATCCCAGAACAACAGCAAAGGACCTCCAGATTCTGGAGGAAACAGGTACAAAAGTATCTATATCCACAGTAAAATAAGTCCTTTGTCAACATAACCTGAAATGCAGTTCAGCAAGGAAGAAGCCACTGCTCAAGAACCACCATAAAAAAAGCCAGACTACGGTTTGCAACTGCACATAGGGACAAAGATCGTACTTTTTTGAGAAATTGCCTTTGGTCTGATTAAATAAAATTAGAACTGTTTGGTCATAATGACCATCGTTTTGTTTGGAGTTAAAAGGAAACCGAAGAACACCATCCCAACCGTGATTCACGGGGGTGGCACCATCATGTTGTGGGGGTGCTTTGCTGCAGGAGGGACTGGTGCTCCGGATATACGGAAGCAACATCTCAAGACATCAGTCAGGAAGTTAAAGCTTGGTCGCAAATGGGTCTTCCAAATGAACAATAACCCCAAGCATACTTCCAAAGTTGTGACAAAATGGCTTAACAACAACAAAGTCAAGGTATTGGAGTGGACATCACAAAGCCCTGTTCTCAATCCAATAGAAAATTTGTGGGCAAAACAGGAAAAGCGTGTGCGAGCAAGGAGGCCTACAAACCTGACTCACTTACACCAGCTCTGTCAGGAGGAATGGGCCAAAATTCACCCAACTTATTGTGGGAAGCTTGTGGAAGGCTCCCCAAAACCTTTGACCCAAGTTATACAATTTAAAGCCAATGCTACCAAATACTAATTGAGTGTATGTAAACTTCTGACCCACTGGGAATGTGATGAAATAATAAAAGCTGAAACAAATATTTCTCTCTACTATTATTCTGACATTTCACATTCTTAAAATGAAGTGGTGATCCTAACTGACCTAAAACAGGGAATATTTACTAGGATTAAATGTCAGGAATTGTGAAAAACTGAGTTTAAATGTATTTGGCTAAGGTGTATGTGGCTACTCTGAAGAATCTCAAATTTAAAATATATTTTGATTTGTTAACACTTTTTTGGTGACATGATTCCATATGTGTTATTTCATAGCTGTGATGGCTTCGCTATTATTCTAAAATGTAGAACCTTTGACTGGTACCGTATGTATATGATGGTGTGTATTTTATTTATTTATTTTTTATTTCACCTTTATTTACCCAGGTAGGCTAGTTGAGAACAGGTTCTCATTTGCAACTGCGACCTGGCCAAGAGAAAGCAAAGCAGTGCGACACAAACAACAACACAGAGTTACACATGGAATAAACAAAACATACAGTCAATAACACAGTAGAAAAATAAGTCTATATACAATGTGAGCAAATGAGGTGAGATAAGGGAGGTAAAGGCAAAAAAGGCCATGGTGGCGAGGTAAATACAATATAGCAAGAAAAAACTGGAATGGTATATTTGCAGTGGAAGAATGTGCAAAGTAGAAATAGAAATAATGGGGTGCAAAGGAGCCAAAATAAATAAATAAATACAGTTGGGGAAGAGGTAGTTGTTTGGGCTAAATTACAGATGGGCTATGTACAGGTGCAGTAATCTGTGAGCTGCTCTGACAGCTGGTGCTTAAAGCTAGTGAGGGAGATAAGTGTTTCCAGCTTCAGAGATTTTTGCAGTTTGTTCCAGTCATTGGTAGCAGAGAACTGGAAGGAAAGACGACCAAAGGAGGAATTGGCTTTGGGGGTGACCAGTGAAATATACCTGCTGGAGCGTGTGCTACGAGTGGGAGTGGGTGCTGCTGTATTACTGTATTGACAGTATGGAGAGTGTAGGAATGGAAAAGGTGTGCACAGCAGTAGTTATATAGGATGAGCCTTGACCAGAATACAGTATATACATTTGAAGTGGGTAAAATAGTATGTAAATATTATTAAAGTGTCCAGTGTTCAATAACTATATGTAATTTATATAGGGCAACAGTCTCTAAGGCGCAAGATAGAGTACCGGTTGGTAGCCGGCTAGTAACAGTGACTAAAGTTCAGGGCAGGGTAAAGGTGGATGCCAAGGGGCAAGTTGAGCCATTGGCTACCATACCCCATACAAATTATGATTATATTTTGTCAGTTTTATGCATAATATGCGAGATAGTGCATTTTGTATTGGTACAGAACAGACATGCCCTGTGTATGCATATGTAAAACAAGCAGCGGTTTGGCCCCCCTTGAGGTTCATGAGAGTGCAGCCAAGGAAAGGAGAGAAGGGAAGAAGAGCATTCGAGCAGCATCAAATTATGAAAAAATAGACTGAATGACACTGAAGGGGTACATTGACAAAAAAATAAAACAAACATACCTGGACGAAAGAGCGGCTATGATAGGGTAGCAGAGGCACATAAGGTCTTATCTGATGACATGGAGTCTGAGCTTGCTAAACATATCAATAATTTTCCAGACCAGTGTCATCGTCTATTCTACTTCGGTTCAACGTAATTTCATTGAAATGACATGGAAACAACAGTGATGGCGCTGAACGACAAAGATGGTGCTGAAGTGGATGGCTGACGTTTTGCTCCTGACTAATTGTGCTATTTTGTTAGTTTCCTTGCGTTGTTTGTAACTTAATTTTGTACATTATGTTGTTGCTACCATCTCTTATGACCAAAAATAACTTATGGACATCAGAACAGTGATTATTCACAACGAACTGGAAGAAGCTTTTTCCTTTAACGAGTCTGACGAGAAGGATATATTGCTCTCCTGGGAACAGGCCCAAATCCCTGTCATTTGGGTGAAGAAAAGATGGAGGATTAGAGGATGCAGATCGGGCTGCCTTCTGAGAATCCGTAGGCGAACGAGTAACTCCCACTTCCTTCTGTGGTACTTGCTAACATTCAATCATTGGAAGAAAAAAAAATGATGACCAACGATTACGATTATCCTACCAGCGGGACATTAAGAACTGCCAATATCTTATTTTTTAAAGAGTCGTGGCTCAACGACGACATGGAAAATATAAAGCTGCCGGGATTTTCCATGCACCGGCAGAGCAGAGATGCTACATCTCGTAAGACGAGGGGTGTGGATCTGTGTGTCTTCTTGTCAATAACAGCTGGTGCGCAATGTCTAATATTAAATAAGTCTCAAGGTATTGCTCGCCTGAGGTAGAGTATCTTATGATAAGCTGTAGACCACACTGTCTACCAAGCGAGTTCTCATCTATATTATTAGTAGCCATCTATTTACCACCACAGACCAATGCTGGCACTAAGACCGCACTCAACCAACTCTATAGGGCAATAAGCAAACAACAAAATGCTCATCCAGTAGTGGCGCTCTTAGTGACCAGGAACTTTAAAGCAAACAAACTTAAATCAGTTTCATCAAATTTTTACCAGCATGTCACGTGCAACCAGAGGGAAAAAAACTCTACACCACCTTTACTCCACACACAGAGATGGATACAAATGTGGATGCTACGCTACAGGACTGTTTTGTTAGCACAGACTGGAATATGTTCCGGGATTCATCCAATGGCATTGAGGAGTATACCACCTCAGTCACCGGCTTCATCAATAAGTACATCGACGACGTCGGGCCCACAGTAACCATACGTACATATCCCAACCAGAAGCCATGGATTACAGGCAACATCCACATTGAGCTAAGGCTGGAGCTGCCGCTTTCAAAGAGCGAGACACTAATATGACTATGCCCTCAAACAAACCATCCAACAAGCAAAGCGTCAATACAGGATTAAGATTGAATCCTACTACACCGGCTCTTACGCTCATCGGATGTGGCAGGGCTTGACAACTATTACGGACTACAAAGGGAAACCCAGACGTGGGCTGCCCAGTGACACGAGCCTACCAGACGAGCTAAATGCTTTTTATGCTCGCTTTCAGGCAAGCAACACTGAAGCATGCACGAGAACATCAGCTGTTCTGGATGACTGTGTGACAACACTCTCGGTAGCTGATGTGAGCAAAACCTTTAAACAGGTCAACATTCACAAAGCCACGGGGCCAGATGGATCACCAGGCCGTGTACTCAAAGCAGGGGCAGAACAACTGGCAAGTGTCTTCACTGACATTTTCAACCTCTCCCTGACTGAGTCTGTAATACCTACATGTTTCATGCAGACCACCATAGCACCTGTGCCCAAGGAAGCGAAGGTAAGCTGCCTAAATGATTACCGCCCCATAGCCCTCACGTCAGTAGCCATGAAGTGCTTTGAAACGCTGGTCATGGCTCACATCAACAGCATCCTCCCAGATACCCTAGACCCACTCAAATTCGCAGACCACCCCAACAGATCCACAGATGACGCAATCTCAATCGCACTCCACACTGCCCTTTCCCACCTGGACAAAGGGAACACCTATGTGACAATGTTGTTCATTGACTACAGCTCAGCATAGTCACTATGGTTTTGGTACTATGGTGACAACACCATAGTGCCCACGAAGTGCACCACTAAGCTAAGGACACCGGGACTAAACACCTCAGATCCACAGACAAACTTTGAAAGTTTCTTCAAGTGGAGTCACAAAAGCCATCAAGCACTATGATGAAACTGACTGCCACCACAAAGGAAGGCCAAGAGTTACCTATGCTGCAGAGGATACTTCCATTAGAGTTACCAGCCCAAATAAATGCTTTGCAGATTTCCAGTAACAGACACATCTCAACATCAACTGTTCAGAGGACACTGCGTGAATCAAGCCTTTATGGTCGAATTTCTGTAAAGAAACCACTACTAAAGGACACCAATAAGAAGAAGAGCCTTGCTTGGTCCAAGAAACACGAGCAGTGGTCATTAGACCGGTGGAACTCTGTCCTTTGGTCTGATGAGTCCAAATTTGAGATTTTTGGTTCCAACCACCGTGTCTTTGTGAGATGCAGAGAAGGTGAATGGATTATCTCGGCATGTGTCTCACCTTGAAGCATGGAGGAGTTGTGATGGTGTGGGGGGTGCTTTGCTAGTGACACTGTCAGAGATTTATTTAGAATTCAAGGCACACTTAACCAGCATGACTACCACAGCATTCTGCAGCTATACGCCATCCCATCTGGTTTACACTTCGTGGGACTTTCATTTATTTTTCAACAAGACAATGACCCAAAACACACCTCCAGGCTGTGTAAGGGCTATTTAACCAAGATGGAGAGTGATGGAGTGCTGCATCAGATGACCTGGCCTCCACAATCACCCAACCTCAACCCAATTGAGATGGTTTGGGATGAAATGGACCGCAGAGTGAAGGAAAAGCAGCCAACAAGTGCTCAGTATATGTGGGTAATTCTTCACAACTGATGGAAAACCATTCCTCATGAAGCTGGTTGAGAGAATGCCAAGAGTGTGCAAAAATGTCATCAAGGCAAAGGATGGATACTTTGAAGAATCTAAAATATATATTATATTTTAATTTGTTTAAACACTTTTTTTGTTACTACATAATTCCATATGTGTTATTTCATAGTTGTTATGTCTTCA
Organism: Oncorhynchus kisutch; assembly: GCF_002021735.2. Classification (NCBI taxonomy): domain Eukaryota; kingdom Metazoa; phylum Chordata; class Actinopteri; order Salmoniformes; family Salmonidae; genus Oncorhynchus; species Oncorhynchus kisutch. The sequence continues at coordinate 51,788,522 of NC_034188.2, read as the reverse complement.
CTATTATTCTACAATGTAGAAAATAGTACAAATAAAGAAAAACCCTTGAATGAGTAGGTGTGTCCAAACATTTGACTGGTTCTGTATGTATTTATATTCTGACATTGGTCGTATTGATATTTACAAATTCATTCATTTCAATGTTTTGTTTTGTACTGTGCGTGCTGTTTTGTTCTGTGGAGCTGGCATCCCAAGCATTTCGCTGCACCTGCGATAGCATCTGCTAAATATCTGCACATGACCAACAACATTGGATTTGATTAGATTATTATTATTTTTTTAAATTCTAAGCGTGTATTTTTAACTTGAAGCTCCATTCAGTTCCCCTATATGAAAGTCAAGTTTGCAGGATCAGACTGGGTGGATATGTGGTTGGGTCTGCGATCAGATAACGTTGACCATTACCAAGGCATTGAATTCCTGGAGGGGCTAGTGATGCTTTATCTCTGAAATAGCCATGTAAACTACCCCGGTGGATATCTGTTGGATGTTCTGTCGCGTAGCTAAAAATACATTTGATTTTAAGCCGTTCAAATCATGTACACACACATGACCTCCTATAAATACCTGGGGTTTATTGACTCCTGAGACAATGCACTGGCATGCCAAGTCTTGGGAGGTCAAGACTTTGATCATGTATTATGGTGTAGCATTTGACTCTAGGAGTTACAATGGGGGAAGGGGGGGGGGGGGGGGGGGGGTCAGGGGGGGGTCCTTTCTCTTCCTAGCTGCACCTGTCCTCTTAGCCCCACTATAACTAAGGGTCGGGCCTTTTTAGAGGTTATTTGGTACGGCTTGTGATGATGGCTTGTTAAAGTTGTTGTGAATGGAAATGGCGTTGGGAAGGGATGTGTTTGTGTGTGTGTGTGTGCGCGTGTGCGTTCGTTCGTGTCCGTGTGTCTGTGAGCGTGTGAATGCTTGCGTGTAGGTTAACAAATGTGTGTTTGCATGTAAGTGCTGAGTCATGTGCATTTAATGATCGCTGTGTGTGACAAGTGTGACGCGGGTGTTATGAAAGGGTGGTTTTGAGCTCGTGATGTCCTGTTGATCCACAGATTAGTCTGGACTGTGCCACGATCATGGGGCGGGCCGGCAGCACCAGGTGTTCAACCCGTACTCGTCTTAAGCTACCCTTGCTAATACCTACATCCACACCCCGATCTGATGTCATAACCTCTTCAGACACACGCCACCCTTACAGGCCGAATAGTTACTACAGCCCTGCCAAAACCGTAAGAACCCCCCCCCCCCCACCCCACCCCACCCCCCCCCCCCCCCCTAGACACACACACACACACACACACACAGGCAGGCAAGCACAGGTAGAGTGAGAGCGAGTGACACACAGTTTTGAATGTCATCAACCCTCACCCACATACAGATATGTACTCCCCAGACCACACACGGACACTCAGCACTCCTCCCCTGTGTAGTGTTGCTGCACCGTGCTGACGGCCTGTACATAGCAATGTGTTGTAATACTAACACCATGTGCGGGCATCGTTTGCGACATTGAAGTGCATGGATTAGCGTGTAACAATAGACTCCTTGCTGTGATCCGTTGTTATATTGTGAGACCGAAACACTGCAGTGGCACTTGTTTTTGTATTGCACACCTGCTGAGGGGATGATTTGAATTGCTGTACTAAAATCACAGGTGGTTGGGCCATGGTTGGGCCATTTAGATTTACTGGAGGATTATGTATGTCAAGGTTGTGAGGGCATGTTTGACAACTTCATGAATTAAGGTACCTTGGGAGAATAAGTTAGATTGTAATTTATTTTAACTAGGACTGCATCAATGTTTTTTCTTGGATATTTCCTAAAAACCAGTCCAAATTAACCAGAAAGACATTTATAGCAGTTCAATTTTCCCTTTGTATGAAGTTCTAGTAATCGTCAAGAGATTTCCCATGTAGGTTACAAGGGAAATGAGTTATGCCTGTAAATTGAGAGCCTGAATGCAGCACATAGAAGGTATACACCGAAGGGTCACGGCTGAGGAGTTGATTGAAGGCAGATGTTTGAATGAATTCCTATCCCTGGGGTTGGTGGGCGCTTGCTATGGTGTATGGGTCTATTGTGGACTTGAATTCATGTGTCTTCCTGTTTTGAAATAAGTTGAACAATGCCTCATGTGTGCTAACACAGTATGGCACAGTCCCACTGGAATTGGAAACCATTTCTAAAGATAACGATAAAGGATGATGCTCAACAAAAAATGCTTAGATAAATGATCTCTATAATGGCATCCAGAACCATTATGCTCCGCGTTCAGTGTTCTATGATTAAGTTAGATCACAGCTAAAGGTAGACTTGGCAACCTCGATTGACTCTTCCCAAAGTGGCAATGCCCAAAGGGAGGGCACATATTGGGAAATTAGAGAAATCCAAATTCTGTTCTTGTTCTAATGGGAGTCTGATGTCATTATGTGGTGCTGCTGTTTCGGTTTGTTTCTTCGTTTCCTTGTCTTTCGCCAGTGTAGCTGAAGCAATGTCACCCACAGTGATCCAAGAATAATGTCCTCCGCTCTGCACTGTGCTTTGGTGTGCTGTAGCTGAGGGGAGCAGTATGCCTGTAAGAGGGCCAGAGAGAGAGAGAGAGAGAGAGAGAGAGGCCTGCTGCACAGGCTGAGTGTACTTATTGTACTTCACTGCTCTACTCAGGCTGAGGTTGAGGCTCATTCTCAGGTCTACGGAGTGACTCACAGGTTTCAGTCCGACTGCGTTATAAAACCGCCGTATGCGTTTCCGTATGCCTACTCCTGTAGTCACTAAGCAGAGGGCTGAAGGGACCAGCTGGATAACCAAGTGCCAGGATAAGGCCAGGCGGCCACTAGTAAAGGCGCATGGAGAGGAAGATGGAGGAAGAGAGGGTCAGAGAAATTGAATGAGAGAGGCTTAACTTAGTGAAGAAGTAGGAACGTGAAGGGGGAAGTAGGAGAGGGATGGAGAAACAGATGCATTGTACCAGAGCTTAGTTACTTTAGGAGCTCCCATGAAAGAACGGATAAATAAAAGTTTGAGTGGAAATAGTCTTCCCCAGTGTCTGACCAAGCCTGTAGAGACACCCTGTAGAGACACGTGGCGGGCACTCCTACCACAAAGAAGAGGGAGACGAGGGGAGGAGAGACTAGAGGAGCAGGGAGAACCAAGGGCAGATTAATTATTAACCGACTGAGTTTTGAATGCAATGTGAAGGGATGCATAGGGCAGGGGTGAGGAGAGGAGGAACAGCTAGATAGAGATTCTGAGTGATGGTGGCTCCGAGGTCAAAGAGGCAGGAGAGGCAGAATGGTTGAGATGGGGAAGAGAGGGGAAGGGACTGGTGGAGTCCATTACTCAACTAAGAATGATGAATAGGGGATAGCGAAGTCAACGGAGGGCGGTGAGATCTCACACGTGAGCTCCTCCTCATGTTCTTTTGAGAGTGCATCAGTCCAATGGCCACTTCCTGGGTTGTGAACAGGTAGTTCAGATGGGGAGGTTTTTGGAGAAGGGTGTCCTTTCTCTATTCCCAACTTCCAGAAGTTTGAATGGAGAATCTGACAGGAAGTTGCAGGTCAGCAGTTACTTTATATCAGTGATCAGTCCCCGGACGAGAGATAAATGCCAAAAGGATGAGATTAGGAATATAATCCGGCCTTGTACCCACACAAACCTCTGCCTTTGTGGCTCATTTTTGGAATAACTGATCTAACTTTAGTAACTGTTATTTCCGCTTGGTTATCGGATGTGTGTATTTGTGTGTGTGTGTCTGTGTGTGGGTGGGTGGGGAAGGGGAAGGGGGGGTTGAGGATAGCTGTTCTTGATTTAATCTGAGATTAGCATGAGGTATCACAGCTGTGATGCATTCACAAGGGCCTCTAAGGGAATCAGGAGAGGACAGAGGGGCTGCGAGTTTGGGTTGCTAGTCTAGACATGTATCTTAGAGGACAAACAAGTAAATACCTCACAGAGACGCAGACAGGCAAAGTGGTTCTTTAAAATCAAAACCACTGAGAGATTAGTCCTGTCCTGCCCTCCAGGGACCCACAGCACACGCACACACACGTGACTGACCGGCCGTGCTGTCCCCAACCTAGCTAGCCCAGCACTGCTGGCATCACACAGCTTATAGCTGCCTCAGAGCCCTTGAGGGCCAACAGCAACAACACCACAATACCACTATGAATTGTGTAAAGATGAGGAGTAGATGAGCAGGGAGTATGGGACAAAGAGGAGGGAAATGGAGTGCCAGTAAGAGAGAGAGAGAGAAGGAGGCAGAGAGAGAAACAGAATATATTGAGCCGCTGCAGCATTACTCTGCTGCATTACAGAGAGAGAGCGAGAGAGAGAGAGAAAGGGAGGGAGGGATATATTGTGATGCTGACCAGGGAAGTGTGCGTGCATGCAAGTGTTTGTGTGTACCGTATGTCTATGCATGTGCATCCCTAGAAATAGGTAAGGGAGATTACCAGGGAAGGCAAACGTGAAGTAGTACAAAATAGGGAGGTTAGTTGGTTTTGCATCCGCCAGCTTCCTCTCAGGTACCCCTCGCTCATTCTCCCAGTGCTTCCATTAGTCAGTTCCCTCTGCTGAAGTGTGATTGATGCTAGCCTCTGTCATTCTCAACCTCTGTCATTCTTAGCCACAGCGGCCCAGTAAAAAGAACAATCTGCCAAGATGTGACAGTGGATTGGATGGGTATAAACTATATGCCAATAGCTCCAACTAGCCCTCTAGGTGGAATTCACACCATATTGATTACACAATGCGGATGACAGGGTTAGAGTTCAGATGCAATTTAAATAGAGTCTAGGGACTAAGTGTTAGGGGCTAGGAGGTAGGAGCTAGGGGTAGATTTCAGATGGGATATTCATAAAGTATGATCTAATGTGGTAATTGCCTCAGTTAATCGGTGCAATTAATGATCTGTTGAATTGTTAAGTTGCTTTAAAATATCTGTTCAATCACAGCCAAGGACAACTATTTTAATAAAACAACTTTTTTCAGTCAATATGTTGTCATTTGAGGCTGTATTGCCATTCATTGGCACAGCAAATGTTCTATTGATCTGCAATAAATTACAGTATACTGAACAAAAATATAAACGCAACATGCAACAATTCTACTGAGTTACAGGTCATGTAAGGAAATCAGTCCATTGAAATAAATTAAGTAGGCCCTAATCTATGGGATTCACATCACTGGGCAGAGGCGCAGTCATGGGTAGGCCTGGGAGGGCATATGCCCACACACTGGGGAGCCAGGCCCAGCCAATCAGAGTGAGTTTTTCCCTAAAAAAGGGCTTAATTACAGACAGAAATACTCCTCTGTTTCATCAGCTGTCTGTGTGGCTGGTCTCAAATGATCCCACAGGTGAAGAAGCCGGAGGTAAAGGTCCTGGGCTCGTGTGGATTCACGTGCTCTGCGGTTGTGAGGCCGGTTGGACATACTGCCAAATTCTCTAAAATGACATTGGAGGTGGCTTATGGTAGAGAAATTAACATTAAATTATCTAAACAACAACTCTGGTGGACGTTCCTGCAGTCAGAATGCCAATTGCAATTTCCCTCAAAACTGCACATTTTAGAGTGGCCTTTTATTGTCCCCAGCACAAGGTGCACCTGTGTAATGATCATGCTGTTTAATCAGCTTCTTGATATGCCACACCTGTCAGGTGGATGTATTATCTTGGCAAAGGAGAAATGCTCACTAACAGGGATGTAAACAAATTTCTGCACAAACTTTAAGAGAAATACGCTTTCTATGCGTATGGAATATATATATGAAACATGGGATCCAACACTTTACATGTTGCATATATCTTTTTGTTCAGTATAGAAAATGGAAATAGATCAATGCCACTAACAAGTTGAATGCATTTTCTACAAACACAAACACACCCATCCACTACAGCCATCATCATTCGACACACAACACAACCATTCACCACTGCAGCCACCATCGTTCGACACACAAATCCCCCTCCCAGCTTCCCATCATGAAGACATCTTATTTTTGTGCATCATCATCACCTCTCTGTGGATCACAGAGAAATGTGAACACTCCTATCGTAATAGGCATCACTAACGATGAATTGTTCCATAATGGCACACATCCACCGGTCAGAGTGAAAATGAGCCAATCAAAAGCTTCGGCTATATACAGCACCATTGACCTTAGAGCTGAAGGAGAGGCTTCATCTCAGCATAGGGAAGGAAAACTAGAGCCTTGGTGGGACTGGGCTAGTTTTGGCTGGACTAGGTGGGACTGTGCTAAGTGGGGCTGGGCTAGGTGGGACTGGGCTGGGCTGGCTCCAGATGGAACCTGTGCATTGGACATACCTCCAACCCCACCATAACTGCAGCCTTAAAGGACACCTTTATAATAGGCGGGTGGGTTGTCCACCAACATAAAAATACAAATAAACATGTTGCAAAAAAAACAGACATGGTTGGCTTACAATCAAATGATTATTGACAACATAAACTATTTTTCCCTCTGCATACATTCATTTTGCCCAATAAATAACTCCTTTGTCTTTCAAATACATTGTCATCAGCTGTTGTGTGGTTGTGGCCAGTAGTTGAGGTCAGGAGTTATGGTCGGTGTTGTTGTGGTCAGTAGTTGTGTGGTTCAGTAATTGTGTGGTCACTAGTTGCGTGATTGTGGTCAGTAGTTTTGGTCAGGAGTTGTAGTCAGTAGTTGTGTGGTTCAGTAGCTGTAGTTGTGCTCAGTAGTGGCCAGTAGTTGTGGTCAGTAGTTTTAGTCAGTGGTTATGGTCAGTGGTAGTCAGTAGTTATGGTCAGTAGTTATGTGATTGTGGTCAGGAGTTGTGGTCAGGAGTTATGGTCAGTATTTGAGGTTAGTAGTTGTGGTCAGTAGTTACGGTCTGTAGTTGTGGTCAGTTAGTTGTATTCAGTAGTTATGGTCAGTAGTGGCCAGTAGTTGTGGTCAGTAGTTTTAGTCAGTGGTTATGGTCAGTGGTAGTCAGTAGTTATGGTCAGTAGTTATGTGATTGTGGTCAGGAGTTGTGGTCAGGAGTTATGGTCAGTATTTGAGGTTAGTAGTTGTGGTCAGTAGTTACGGTCTGTAGTTGTGGTCAGTTAGTTGTATTCAGTAGTTATGGTCAGTAGTGGCCAGTAGTTGTGGTCAGTAGTTGTGTGGATATGGTCAGTAGTTGTGTGGTTGTGGTCAGTAATTGTGGTCAGTAGTTGTGGTCAATAGTTGTGTGGTTGTGGTCAGTGTCTAAACTGCAGTTGTTACGTGTGAAAACGTAATGTGCGATGAGAAGTGACCGGGTGAAATATGAAGTGAGTGAACGGCAACAGCTTCGCTCTATTCAATCAGAGCAGAAGGATCAACGTACAGCCCACCATTCTCTTTACAGAGAGGCAAACTAGCCAGGTATTTATAGCACGGTGCACGATCCTGAGAATGAGGACGAAGCTAGTGAGCATTAGAGATCTTCACTGTATCATTGCAGGTCGCCCAGACCAGGGAAGCATTAGAAATCTTAACGCAAGCTGTTCGGTCCAAAACAGATTCACAAATCATGGGAATTTGTCGTGCTATGTAGATGTTGTCTCCCTCCGAGGCTCATGTTGCTAGGCAACAGTTGCCTTAGCAGGCCTCCATGGCTAAAGCCAGTTTGAGAAACATGCTAGCAAACATTTGTGCTATGAAACTAAATTAATACTGCACTCTGACCCACACAACTTCGTTGCTAGATTCATAATAGTGTTGTTAGTCAAAGACAGGAAAGTTAATTTCAAAATGTGATGTAGTTGTATTGATATTTACAGCTGTTGTTGGTAAGTAATGAATCTGCTAGCTTCTGACATTACTGCATCTTTAATAAAAGCAGTCGATGGGTTACTAAAAGAGCTCTACCTATTGATTGGAAGAAGCTATTCCTGTTCTGCTTTCAGATTTCAAAACCAGAGAGGTAGAGGAAGATTTAATATGCTCTAAGTTTTGTCTGACTTGTTGGTGGAGTGGTCAAAACGGTAGTTGTTTGGAAAAAGTTGGGGAAAATGTATTAATGCAGTTACTAAAACAGCTGTATCGATAGATTGGTAACAGATCATTATGTTCCAATTTCAGATTTGAAAAGCAATTGTTGTCTTGGCAAAGTGGCCGACGTAGCTGATTTGTGTCAAAAATTGCACTATAAACTGGATGGTTCGAGTCCTGAATATTGATTGGCTGACAGCCATGGTATATCAGACCGTATACCACGGGTATGACAAAACATGTATTTCTACTGCTCTAATAACAGCAATAAGGCATCTGGGGGGGTTTGTGGTATATGGTCAATATACCACGGCTAAGGGCTATATCCAGGTGCTCCGTGTTGCGTCGTGCTTAAGAACAGCCCTTAGCTGTGGTATATTGGCCATACCACACCCCCTCGTAATTGTTGCATTTACAGTGAATGGAACGTTGAAAGTGATGATGTCACAATGAGGCCTTTAGAATGGTGAGGAAATCCTTTGAAAGTGGATGGAGGACAAAAGAAAAGACAAAAAGTTTCGTAGCTTAAAAAGTATCAAATATATCGTAACGTTTTACACAAGCAACTCAGTCCAGACCAGTCTGCACGTTTTGAAGTTTGAATGACATTTCTAGATTAAATGGTGTAAGAGGAATAGCGTGCTAATGAAAAAATATAATGAGAAGAAAGTATGCTGATGATTTAGCGTGGGGACTCTTGCTTTGCATGCCCCATTAGCTAGCTGAAACAAGCCATCTGCATTCATGCTTCTAGTCGTTGTTGCTAGCTATCTGACTGATCAGAGTAACAACAATTACAGAGCCTTTTTCATTTGTGTCGTGGCGTTGCCAACCCACTAGCCTGGGTGCAAGTCTGTTTCTGCTAACATTCCACTCCTTGCACTCCGTCTCATGTGCCATGTGTGGAGTGGAATGTTAGCAGAAAAAGACTGGTACCCAGGCTACCAACCCAGCCTTCTATTGGCAATTATCATCACAGCACAGTGTGTTAACATACCGTAGTATTGGCCAAGTACAAACACATTCATTTCATTAATTACCAGCCCCTGGTAACGCAGGGGCTGGGCTGAGCTGGGGTAATTGGCTGATGGGATTGCTTGGTTCTCCTGATCTGATCTATTGCCATGTTGAGCAAGGCTGGTGTGACTGCAGTACTATAGTCTTCAGTCATTTACCGTACAAACAACACACTCACGCGCACCAGGGTTGCTTACAGGCCCATACACTCAGCACACACACTCACTATCTCTTTCCCAGAATGAAATATTGAGATGGGACGAGAGGATTTAAAAATAGCCCCTGTGCAGTCCTCTCAGCGCTGACGCCAAGCCGCGTGGTGAGAATACCACCGCCCGCCGTGTTGCAGCGTACTGCACTGCATGGCCCACAGGACCAGACAGAAAACAACCCGGCCTTGTCTCTTTTTCCTCCTCCACTCTCTTATCGCTCTCTTTCTCTCCCTCTCTCTCTGTCCCTCCTCCTTCTACCCACCCACACACCCATCCATCCATTAGTTCTCTCATTTTGCTTTCCCACTCTTTCACTCGCTCTCCCTTGAAAACGTACTTGAATAGGCTACTTGATTTGGATGCAGTAGAATAGAAAGGACTCAGATATTTTTGAGATCACGCCGATGCTGCGATTAGGGAGGCATGTTGACTCGTGATGGACACACACTCAAACACACAAACAAACACACGAGGGCTATATTGGCCTAGGTTGACCAGCCAGGTCACCCGTTACACAAATCAGTATTGGACGTCCGTCCATGTCTGAGGACATTGGGCGACGACGTGGAAACCGGCCGCTAGGGGCAACAGTGAGCGCTGCGGGTTTTGATTTGATTTGATTTGCTGCTAGGGGATAGCAGTTGGGCGTAAGCATCCGCCTCAGATTCCACGTTGCAAGTTGAAATTCGGCAACAGAAAGTTATTTTTTAGATTTTTGTTTTAAGCCTCATACCGAACCTCAACCCTTACCTTAACCATTCAGAGTTAATGCCTAACCTTAACCATTCAGAGTTAATGCCTAACCTTAACCATTCAGAGTTAATGCCTAACCTTAAGATTTCAGAGTTCATGCCTTTACTTAACCTTAAATACTCTGATATTTGACGTTTGCAACAACTTTGAATTTTGAGAAACATCGATGAACATCTAATTCTGACATGAGACTGTGAGAGCTAGTTGAGGTGTGTATGTAAGTACACACCTGTGTGTATTTTGCCCCAGTGTCAGCTGGGTAAGTGATAATACTAACAGCCATCTAACAGCCAGGCCACTAGAAAAATAGCTGGAGATAAGAGAGGAACGGTCATGTAGGCTACTGCTGTTGGTGAAAAACAAATGATGCCCTCATTCTTTCGCTTCCTCGTTCTCTCTTTCTCTCTCTGTCGAGTATTTCAATTTCTGTCTTCCAGTGTGCCAAATCATTGAATCCCAAATTGTTTACTTACAAATCTAATCATATTCTCTCTCTCTCCTTCTCTCCCTCCTCCGTCCCTTCCAGGGGTATGGTGTGCTTCAGCGCTGGAGGTGTCAGTGGGGAAGGTGCCCTTCATGGAAGCGATGAACGGCAGCACGGTGCTGTTACCCTGCATCTACTCCAGCTGCATCGGCATCAAGAACCTCTACTTCAACTGGCACTACAACGACAACGGCACCATGGCGAAGGCACGACACCGACTGACACAGTCATCTCCCTCACTAACACCCCCTCAATGAGCAACGTGACATCCCACTCCTGTCTCAACATCTCTCCCCCTCGCCCCTGTTCTCCACCTCATTCCTCCTCTCTCTCGCTTCCTCCTGTTCTCCCTATCCCTCTTCCACTCCCTCCTCTTCTCCCTCTCCTTCCTCTCCCCCCCTCCCTATTCCTCTCCAGCTGTGTGAGGCGGTGATCCCTATAGAAGGTGTGGAACCACGGGTGCAGGTGTACCAGGAGCGGATAGAGTTTGTGGGCAGCAGCAAGCACAACAACATCTCCATCCTGCTGTTCAACGTGACCTTCGAGGACGAGGGCGAGTACACCTGTTTCGCCCGGAACCCCAAGGAGAAGAACCGCAACCATAGCGCCGTCTTCACCCTGTTCGTGGTGGATGAACGTAAGACACGGCACATACCCATTGACGACATTTCCCTACTTTAGGTTTTAGGCCACCCGGTCACCACCGTTTTGATGTCTTCTAGTGGAAGTAGGGGCACATATCGGCTTCATTTGTCATTTGTCATGTGTCCAAGTTCCACATTGTGTAATGGCTCAAGAATACTCTGACATCCGTTCCATGGTCAAGTGTTACGTTGCAGCACAATCTATTTATTGTCCAACCGAATGTGTTGCTTGTGGTGTGTACCCAGTATGCACTAGAATCAACTCCTTGGAGGTAAAAGCTACATGGAGATGTATCCTATCTCCTCATGAGCGGATCACTCGATCTCCCAGCGCTGTGGTTGTGAGACTGATCCACACCTCCTCTGTTCTTCCCTCCTTCCCTCTCATCGTCGCCTGGTAAAAGACGTGTGCCCGTTTGTTTTTCTTGAATGTTTTACAGGTACACCAGCTCTTTGATGCATGCTGTCAAAGATGTGCATCAAATGACCTCTTCATATTGTCCTGGATAGAACGTACACCTGACTATCATTATACGGAAACAGCTGAATACTCATCTTATTGAACCCTCTCTTCCTCTCACCATTCCTCCCTCCCTTCCACCCTCTCTCTTGTTATCCACCTCCTCTCCCCAGTGAAAGTGGTTGACAATACCGTAACCACCATCATCGTGTCTGTCGTTGGCGGAGTCATCGGGTTGATCGTTGTTGTCATGGTGACAAAGACTGTGGTGCTCCTCATCCTAAAAAAGTCTGCAGAGAAGAAGTAAGTGATTCAAAGCTCAGGTGTATAAGAGATGGAGTATGCAGTTAGTATGTATTATATGAGTATGTGCGGCTGCAGCCTGGGAGCAGCACAGGAGCAGCCACAGAGTGGCACCCATTGAGCTGTTTGGGAGTTAAGTGCCTTGCTCAAGGGCATCTGAGATATTAATGCCAGCAACCCTCTGGTTGCCAGCTCACCCCCTTCACATTTTTCCCGTCAGCGCTGGGATTCGAACCGACAGCTCTTCGGCTACCGCCTCCCCCCTTTGAAACTGTCATGGAACATTGGTATGCATGCCTTTATCAACATTTCTTTACTTGCCTTTAGTTCTTCACACTGACTCTGACCTTCTCTCTTTTCCTGTCTCTCTCTATTTGTGATGCGCACCTCTGCGTCATCTCTCTCTCTCTGTGTCTCTCTCTGTGTCTCTCTCTGTGTCTCTCTCTGTGTCTCTCTCTGTGTCTCTCTCTGTGTCTCTCTCTGTGTCTCTCTCTGTGTCTCTCTCTCTCTCTGTGTCTCTCTCTCTCTCTCTGTGTCTCTCTCTCTGTCTCTCTCTCTCTCTCTGTGTCTCTCTCTGTCTCTGTCTGTCTGTCTCTCTCTCTCTCTCTCTGTCTCTCTCTCTGTGTCTCTGTCTCTCTCTCTCTCTCTCTCTCTCTCTCTCTTTCTCTCTCTCTCTCTCTCTCTCTCTCTCTCTCTTCCTCTTTCTCTTTCTCTTTCTCTTCCTCTTCCTCTCCTATCACAGTAAAGAGTGCCTTGTGAGCTCAGGACAGGACAACACAGAAAATGGACTCAGCGCAGCCAAAGCGGACAACAAAGCCACACCAAAGGCATGAAACATGTGCACCTATGTATATGTACATATATGTCTGTACATGTATATATGTACACATGAAAATATATTGAACAGGCATAGAAAGAAAGCTATTATCAATGAACTGTTTTATCTTTATCTAATGACAAAAGTATAACATAAACCAATGTGAAATAGTATGTCAAATGTATATTTTAAATTGTGCTAGAGATTTTGGGGAACATGATAACTGATCAGGGCTGGATCAGACACTCCAATGACACACCCTAAAGATTGTGTTTCCGATTCTGAGTTTATTGAGGTATTTATCTGAATTACGCGAAAGCCTACTTTCCGAACATTTCTGGAATCAACATCAATGTCTCACCAGTTACTCATTCATGTACACTATATAAAAACATCTGGTTGACGTTTATTGGGATGAATCTTGTCCTGGGGGCAGAGCTGAACGGTTTCCGCTAGATTTAAGATTAGGGTTAGGCATAAGGTTAACAGTGTGGTTAAGGTTAGGGTTAAGGTTAAGGTTAGGTTTAAAACAGAGGAGGCTGCCGGGTGGAGCTAGAGGAGGATGGACTCATTGTAATGCCTGGAATGGAATGGAGTCAAATGTTGTTTCCATATGTTTAATGTGTTTGACACCTTTCCATCATTCCATTCCAGTCATTACAATGAGCCTGTCCTCCTATAGCTCCTCCCACCAGCCTCCTCTGGTTTATAATCAGATTTTTACTTTGTGGCTAAACCAGCTAGTGACCACCCTGCATCCAAGACAAGATTCGTCCCAATAAACACACACACAGTAACTCACACACTGCCAAGTTCTACGAACTGCCATATTGTATACTCTACAACAGCACAATATATTTTGACCATCTCTGCAGCTCTTTTGATTACGAGACATATTTATGGTAGCCTACTGCCCGATAGAGATTCTTTGTACTCTTTGTACAGGGGGCAAACAGCTTCCCTCCTTTAACCATAGTGAACCTTCACAGTCCATTTTTGACAGAAAGGCAATGCCTTGAAAGCTGATCCGGAACTAATTCCATACAGTATCAATTGTGCCTATTCAATAGGATATACAGTAACTAAAAGATCTTCACCACTATGATGAACGACTGCTACGGTTACTAAGGTCAAGACTCTTCATTAGATCTGCGTACAGAGTACAAATACTGTCCTTTGGACGGCAACGCAGTGGGCTGGGTTATGAGCACAATGTCACTGCGGAGGAAAGGAATGTGATAGAGGAGAAGAGGAAGAAGGGAGTCATTGGAGTGTATATTAGATCCAGGCCGGAACTGGTTTGATTCATTTTTGCATTAGATGAAACACAGGTGCCTGTACTCACTTCCTGCTCCCTTCGCTTTTAGGGAGCCTTAAAACCGCCATGAAAAACACACAGAAAAAAAAGATCCAGACCTAAAGTAAAGACAATTCCCGCGTAACCCATTTCCCTGTAGAAATGAATGAACATTTATGATGCTGCTTCTAACAAATAACCAATGCGTTTTTCTTAGCATGTGAATGTTGTTTATATATATGCGACACGTCCATACCACAGGAAAGACTGCTCTCTAGTGTTCTGTCATCACCTGGCCTGCATGCATAGTGGATCTGTAGGCTACTTGCAGTTTCTTCACATCATTCATTCGATACAAACCCCCATAGCACTAACATGTTAATGTGGCGACTAGCCTATAACAGGATAATGTCCTCCATCTTCAATACTGCAAAACATTGCACCATTGACTCGGATGCCAACTACCAAGCTGGCTCATCATCGCTACCCCCTTGACCTTGTGTAGCCTACACTGTCCCGTATTCAAATCAATTGCCATATGAACCAAATGTCCCACTACTGGTATGCATGAGTTTGAGCTGCAGAATGTAGCTACTACAAAGGTTCGTTGTCCGTAATCAAGGCGTTCCTTTATGACTCCGGCCCCTCAAGACTGAATGTCATATTGCCTCGATGGGAAACATGCAATTCTAAAAGCGAGCATCTCAAACCAGGCCAAGCCATAACTCATCTGTTTAAATGTATTTATCTCATTTTCAACCTGTTTCTAAAGCAAATGGGTTACTTGTACATCCATATTTGTTCAAATTCAGAGGTGCCACTTGAAGTGACGACCACACCTTTATACGTCTAGGTGTGTGTAAAGCATCATTGTAGTCGCAGAGCTAAGACCCATACATGAATGTCCACTTCGTAGGTTTTACTCATCTGAGATGGAAATGTAGTAGGCCCCTCCATCTCCGTCTCCTCGTCCTGAGACAGTAAAATGTACAGGGCTTTAGGGAGAGAGTGGTGCTGTAGACTTAGGAAGGGTGTTAATAGGAACCTTACTCGTGTAGAGTATCCTTATGAACATCCAGACTGTGGTTGATATGAGGAGTAGAGAGCGATGTGCTGGTAGACTTTGCAGGGAAGGTGATGTTTGCCCCGGTTGATTATAACCGTATTGTGTGTGGCGATAGATAGATAACAAGTTAGATCTGGACAACTAGTCTGTCTTGGTATAATCCCTTCTAGACCTCCCTCCTTCTTTTCCCTCACCATGTTGAGGTTAGCATCGTTGGAAAGGTCTCCCTCATCACTTGCCCTGCAGTACCTTTTTTTTAAATTACCAGGGGCCCCGGTGACATGGAGAGCCAGGGAATGCTTTTAGACCGAGCGCTGCCATACCCAAATCCATCCAATGGTTGTGATTTGAATCCTATAGGGTCGTGTAGTGGATGTAGTCGTGGCACTGGACTTACGTTTGCCATGTAATGTCTTAGCTTTAGAGAGCATAAGGTGACACACATGATATTGCGGCATCGTTCCAGCAGGTTCACCTTGTTCACCCTTTACCGTCACTGCCGTTTCTGTACTCTACTCATACATGACCTGTGTTTAACGGAAGCAATACGACTGGCAACTTTCATGTGCTGTTGTGGTGGTGAAACAGATGATGCAATAGCCAACTCATGAAACTAGATACTGGGTACGGAGGTGTGCTACCTGTTTTATGCACTGATGTACCATCTGTTTGCATTGATGTGGTCCATGGTGGCACTCCTGTCCATTGTATTACCCCCGTTGAAAACCAGTGACACACAGAGAGACACACACACACACACACACACACACACACACACACACACACACACACACACACACACACACACACACACACACACACACACACAGACACACACACACACACACACTCTCTCTCTCTCTCTCCTTTGACATTGGGGAAAAACACACAAAGCATGCCTCTGGGAGAAAAGCAATACTATTCAGTTGATCCTTGTCTGTCAGTGTCTTTGTATAATCAAGCCCACCGTTGAGGTATTCGGAAGGATCATGTCCATGAAGAAAATGATTCATAAGGCTAGTTATTGTATCCATATCTTGTTGTTTGCAGATTCATTGTCCCTTCTGTAACTTTAATCAGATCTGACAATGTACAAAAATACCATTAGTATTTCTTGTGTGTTACGAAGTACAGAGTTGTCCTTCACTGTTCACTGCTTCAGTATCTCTAGGAGAACAGTATCTGTTCAAGCCCCTCAGTATGAACAGTTCCACAAGCTCTGAGCTCAACTAGCCAAGTCTGAACTGAGATCAACCAGCTCTGAGCTCGACTAGCCATGTCTGAACTGAGATCAACCAGCTCTGAGGTCGACTAGCCATGTCTGAACTGAGATCAACCAGCTCTGAGCTCGACTAGCCATGTCTGAGCTGAGATCCACAAGCTCTGAGCTCGATTAGCCATGTCTGAGCTGAGATCCACCAGCTCTGAGCCTGATTGTGCACGTCTGAGCTGCGGGGCGCAGCAGTGAGCATGCCCAGTGTAGTGATCCTCTAGAGGCAGTCGCATAGCCGCAGTGATGCATTGTGGGCCACATGTTATGATGGACTAAAAGCTGCAATCAGCTCAAGCCTGCGTCGCCGCGGCAGATCCACACGACTCACCCTGTGAACCAACGTCTCAGGCAACACAGACTAACAGCATGGCTGGTAGTATTACGAGTATTACTTACAGCACAGTATTATTAGGCACCATTTGATACAATCTTATCACACTTGCACAACCATGAAATGAAACAAATGTCATGTCTCTGTTGGTTTTGATACCTTGTGCACATTATGACAGTACACAGAAATACAGCAAGCCTTCAATGATGATTCACTGTTTTACGACTACAGCAAAAACCCGGAAAATGATACAGAGCTATATCTCACGTTCAGTGTTATCAAAATACTTATCTAGCATGGGAAATCCAATCAACGCTAATACATGCCATGAATTCTCTGCAGCTCAAATAAGAATACTCCAATTTGCTAATAATGCATTGTACATTGCCACAAGGTATAGGTGTTCACTATAAAGATCTACAATGAAAGTCGGGACACAAATATAAATATATCCAGTCCTAACATTGTCTGCTTCTTATATAATAGATGTATTAATCATCTGATTTGATACTAATATGGGTTTCCTGTGGCCCACTGCCAGAGCGACTCCTACTCACACTGCCAAGCCAAGAGTTTGTGAAGTCTGCTCTCTGCTTCCCACATTCCAGTGCAGAGAACACCTCCTGCTCCAACCTGCAGTATACTGTACAGTACAGGTCCTCTGGCCAAAACTCCTTTTCTAAGTTTTAGCCCACCAAGGCCAAGCAAACAAATAAGCAAAATAAAGTTGTATCTATTTTCATCCTTATCACAATGGGTGTGCATTTGTAGCCAACTGAAGCTACCCACAGCACAGTCTACTCTATAGTCAAATAGATGGGAATTTACTCTGAGCTCATAAGGTAGCCAGGTTACTGCCTGTTAGGATCACTACACACACACACACACAGGTTTACACAGTTTTCACCCATGATCCTCTACTCCACGGAGCTGTTCAGGGTTCTGAGGGGCTGTTTTCGCTCCCTCACTGGCCTCACCCACAGGGTGACTGTCTGTGGGTAGCAGTCCCTAGACGGCCAGGCTCGAATGGACTCAAGTGGCAGTATCATCCTGATGTCGAAGTACAGCGCATTTGCTCTTTGTTATTGGGGTTTAACGAGTGCTGTACTTCCACAATGTCTTGCTAAATTGTAACCACTGTCCAAGCCCAGGCTGAGCATGAGGGCTAATGTGGCTCGTGCAGAGGAAAACAGCTCGCCCTCTCACCCACCAAAACACACACCCGCTTACTGTGAGGCGGTCACTGACTGACCTGACTCAACCCCCTCAGTCTCAAGAGGTGATGATTCCTTTAAGAACTATAAAGTGAATGTGCAACACACCCCTCCTACTCCTGTTTCTGTAATAGTGTCTAACGTTCTCCCCTCTCATTAACTATGCACCCCAATTGTTTTTTTCCTCTGGAATTGTAGAGAAGATTTAAAAAAAGTATATATACAGGAAATAAAGGTTTGCATAAAAGGAGTCACTGTTGTGGATGTGTCCGTCTGTTGCTGTGTGAGCCTGTGGATGAACTTCATTGTTACTACGGTCTTCTAACTTCCCTACGTAGCATCCTGGAAGTAGAATCAGACACTGCCGAGACATCCCATCACTCAAAGTTCATCCCAATCCAAATCTGATCATTTATTGAACACAGGCATCCCCTTTATCAAACGTACCAACAAATACAGACACATTTCTATCTTACACAGACAACCATTTCTACGTAGTAAACAATATTTAAAGAAAACACTCAAATGTTCACAATGTCTAAAAAATAAATACACGCTATTAAATCAGAACCGTGTACATATAGTGCAAGTAAGGATTTTTCCGATTGCCCAATGGAAATCTGTCGGCACATAGTGAATAGGTCTGACCAGCGGAAAGTGTAAAAGTGAATCCATGACGGGATGTACAGTACGGCTAACGCCCGCTCCAATGACATAATATGAAGAAAGGTTCACGTCACCGCACCGTACTTGAGGATCATTTAACATGAGGTAAAAATGCGATTTTCAACTGCATGACACAAAACTTCATCACCAATATATTTTCATGAAGACATTTCACCCATGGAAAGTTGGGTGAACATGTTGAACATTGTGCAATGCATGTCAATACTCACATAAAGATGTGGTCACATGACGACTTTACATTTATAAAAAAGTGGTCAAGTACAGTTGGTGTATGGCGACCTTCTCGCAACCTCATTGACAAAAAGACAGCAGAGGCACTTGGTTAGAGTCCTGTCTCAAAGTACTCAGCCATGTGGAAAACCCAGGCTTCATCCCAAACGGCCCCCTATTCCCTTGATAGTGCACTACTTTGAACCATAGTTCTCTGATCAAGAGTAGTGCACTATAAAGGCAATAGGGTGCCATTTCGGACGCAGGCCTAGACCGACTGTCGTCTCCAGCGACATTGTTACACTACCACGTCAGTGGTCCCTGAGGCACCTAAAATGGCACATGTCACACTGTAAACAACCTGTTATAGTAAAGAAGTAGTGTGTGTTCGTGTCTGTGTCTATCTGAGTGTGCTGGCATTTGTGTGTGTGTATGTGGTTGTGTTATGTATTCTTGTAGGTGTTTTAAATTGCACTTCGAAGAGGATTCCTCTTCTATTCCCATAACAGAGCTCCATGTAGATCCACTGAAATCCATTCAGGTGGCCCATCCCAATAGAGCATTGGCTTTTGGTCATGTTTTGAGGCTTCAAGGGTTTTTCTAGAACAATAAAGTACACATGGTCAAACCATTGCATAGAGGACGATACACTATTATTATTCTTGGTTTTCAGGGCAGCAGCATACAACATCTAGACTTTACATTGTTTCATTTTACTTTGTACTCTCTTAAAATACACTAGCTCCTTGCCTCTCCTGTGTGAGCGTACATACCTCCATAACAGTGTGGATCCAGTTGAGCATTTCGTCCACGTTGCAATAGACCCCTGGTTGACCCTCTCTGCCACAGCCGATCCCCCAACTCACCACCCCCACCAGCTGCCATTGTTCTGACAGGTACACCAGAGGACCACCACTGTCTCCCTACAACACATGACCCAACAGTGGCATTAAGTACACTGGAATTAGGCACTATACACGTATGTCAAAGGCCACATTTGAGGTTGGATATTCTATACTCAATAAAGTGTTAAGGTCGTCCCATTTGTTTTTTTTACAGGACAAGGCATTGAATGTATTCATGCCAAAAGCTATCTTATTTTCTCTTCTGTTTTTTCTCAAAGCAAACATTCTACTTTACAGTGGCTTGTGAAAGTAATTAAAATAGATTATTGGGGGGTTTGTATCACTTGATTTACACAACATGACTACCACTTTGAAGATGCAAAATATATTTTTGGTGAAACAAAAAAACTTGAACGTGCATAACTATTCACCCCTCAAGGGCAATACTTTGTAGAGCCACCTTTTGCAGCAATTCCAGCTGCAAGTCTCTTGGGGTATGTCTTTATTAGCTTGGCACATCTAGCCACTGGGACTTTGGCCCATTCTTCAAGGCAAAACTGCTCCAGCTCCTTCAAGTTGGATGGGTTCCGCTGGTGTACAGTAATCTTTAAGTCATACCACGGATTCTCAATTGGATTGAGGTCTGGGCTTTGACTAGGCCATTCCAAGACATTTAAATGTTTCCCCTTAAACCACTCGACTGTTGATTTAGCTGTATGCTATGGTCATTGTCCTGCTGGAAGGTGAACCTCCGTCCCAGTCTCAAATCTCTGGAAGACAAACAGGTTTCCCTCAGGAATATCCCTGTATTTAGCGCCATCCATCATTCCTTCAATTCTGACCAGTTTTCCAGTGTCTGCCAATGAAAAAAAAAAACACAGCATGATGCTGCCACCACCATGTTTCACTGTGGGGATGTTGTTCTCGGGGTGATGAGAGGTGTTGGGTTTGCGGCAGACATAGCATTTTCCTTGATGGCCAAAGAGCGCAATTTTAGTCTCATCTGATCATAGTATCTTCTTCCATATATTTGAGGAGTCTCTCACATGCCATTTGACGAACACCAAACGTGTTTGTTTATTTTTTTCTTTAAGCAAAAGAAATAGATGTATTAATCATGATTTGATACTAATATGGGTTTCCTGTGGCCCACTGCCAGAGTGACTCCTACTTTTTCTGGCCACTCTTCTATAAAGCCCAGCTCTGTGGAGTGTACGGCTTAAAGTGGTCCTATGGACAGATACTCCAATCTCCACTGTGGAGCTTTGCAGCTCCTTCAGGGTTATCTTTTGTCTCTTTGTTGCCTCTCTGATTAATGCCCTCCTTGCCTGGTCCATTAGTTTTGGTGGGTGGCCCTCTTTTGGCAGGTTTATTATGGTGCCATATTCTTTCAATTTTTTTTTTAATAATGGATTTAATGGTGCTTCGTGGGATGTTCAAAGTTTCAAATATTTTTATAACCCAACCCTGATCTGTACTTCTCCAGAACTTTGTCCCTGACCTTGCTTGGTAGTGCCCCTTGCTTAGTGGTGTTGCAGACTCTGGGGCTTTTCAGATCAGGTGTATATATACTAAGATCATGTGACACTTAGATTGCACACAGGTGGACTTTATTTAACAAATTATGTGACTTCTGAAGGTAATCGGTTGCACCAAATCTTATTTAGGGGCTTCATAGCAAAGGGGTGAAGACATTTGCACGCACCACTTTTCAGTTTTTTTATTTTTTGAAACAAGTAATTTTTTTCATTACACTTCACCAATTTGGACTATTTTGTGTATGTCCATTATATGAAATCCAAATAAAAATCCATTTAAATTACAGGTTGTAATGCAACAAAATGGGAAAAACACCAAGGGGATGAATACTTTTGTAAGGCACTGTACCTGACATGCATCCACTTTGCCCTCCAGGTAACCAGCGCAAAGCATTCTGGGAGTAATTGAGTCACCGTAGACAGTGGGACTAGAGCACTGATCACTGTCTATAAGGGGAAGGATAGCCTTCTGGAGGACAGGAGACACTTTACCTGAGGGGAGAGAAAACGGTGACAGAGGGATGAGAAAGAGAAGAGGGGAAATCGACTATTAACATTTCAGTACATGTGCTTGTTGGATAGAGATGAAGAGGGTGAGAGAAAGGGAAGGGTAGTTTTGTTTGTTGTATGTTCACCCTTCTCATGGAGGTAGCCCCAGCCCGTCACCGTCATAGAGTCTCCTGCCTTCAGGCCCAGGTTCTTAGGGGGCAAACACACGGGCCGACGAGAGTCTGGTGGAGGAAACACAGAACTTTATTGACATCTACTTCCTCAAATATATGTCACAGACTACAATCTAAATATACAGTATTTCCCTAGAGGGATGTCCAATGTTGCAACTCACTGAAATAGACAGTTTGATAAATTGGCCACTAGAGGTCAGAATCTACCCTGAATGCATTCTCTCTTCCCAGAATCTGCTTTTACAAATACATATTTCTATATCATTGTGTAGTGCTCTTAGCATTCATTTTTGAGAGGTCTGAGAAATGTTCCTCATGGGAAGTCATTCAAAACCAGAATAGGTGGAGATGGGGCTTCTCCTATGTCTAGCCTTTGCGAAAACTAGGAACTGTCCAGCAAATTCAGTGCCACAGTCTGTGTGTTGCTAAAATGTAACGTTGGGGAAGTGACATACTTCCTACAGTGATGGGTTTGGTCAGCCTCATCATGGCCAGGTCGTAGTCGTTGCTGGCTGCATTGTAGTCTCCGTTCAGTATGATCCTGTCTACATATGAGCCTCCCAGTGTGCCCATGTAAGTCCTCCCAGACACCACCCGCCAGCGACTCAGCTCCTTCTTACTACTGTAGGACCAGGAGAGAGAAGAGGTACAGGGGTTAACAGCCAGCCCTCGGTCTCTATCACCAGATACTTAAGCCTATTATACAATTGCAGACCTTGTGGGAGTTTCCACGTTGGATGGTCAGAGTTACATGTGTTATGTCTGTTTAAGCTAGTTGTAGATATTCAAACATATTCTACAGTGTATATAGTTTGTATTGGATGTGCAGTGGTACTGACCCAGAGAAGCAGTGTGCTGCTGTGACGACCCAGCGTGACGACACCAGTGACCCTCCGCAGGTGTGTTGTCCGTTCTGCTGAAGGCTCACCTGCCACGGCCAGTCTTCTATAGACGCATCCACACCCCCCACGACACGGTCCGATCGTCCCCGCTCTCCACAGTCTGACACACACACACACACACACACACAGGGGAAAGAGTGTTTATTTATCCATTGTAAGTTGACTGAGAACACATTCTCGTTTGCAGCAACGACCTGGGGAATAGTTACAGGGGAGAGGGGGATTCATGAGCCAATTGTAAACCGGGGATTATTAGGTGACCGTGATGGTTTGAGGGACAGATTGGCAATTTAGCCAGGACACCGGGGTTAACACCCCTACTCTTACGATAAGTGCCATGGGATCTTTAATGACCTCAGAGAGTCAGGACACCCGTTTAACGTCCCATCCAAAAGACGGCACCCTACACAGGGCAGTGTCCTGGGACACTGGGATATTTTTTTAGACCAGAGGAAAGAGTGCCTCCTACTGGCCCTCCAACACCACTTAGTTCCACTGTTAGTTCCACTGACAGTTAGTTCCACTGAAGAGTTTTGTAAAGTGCTAAGGCACACAAAGGTAGTTTGACGAGTAAATGTAGAATTAGCGCTGGAAGCGAACTCAAAGTAGCCCTTTGGCAGTTAGCGTTGCTACCTGTCAGTTAAGTGACACACTCAAGCTACCACTGACCCATTACAAAGTGGCTTGTTGCCTGGATCCTGTCCAGTTTGCCCTGCATTCTCCAGTCTCAGTCTTTCTGTCTCTCTCCCTTGTATAATTCAACTCCTAGAAAACTTGGATGACTTTCAAGTAGTCAGAGGAGGAGTAGTCAGAGGAGGAGTCTAATAGTGGGGCATAGGGAGGTGACAGTGTGAAGTGGGGTATCAGAGGCAGAACTTACCGGAGCAGGTCAGGGAGATCACGGATTCTGAGTTACACGCTTGGCTGGAATCAAACAGAGAGGGGAATTCAACACACAGTACATACACATGGTATATAGACACATCGCATATGCTGTATGCAAAGAAACACACCCAGAACACAATTACCAAACATTATAGGTAAACAAAAGAGTCTGATTCCAGAGTTAATCTTCAGTGTCGGTTCAGATTCTGCCAGACATAAAATA